>NW_027526245.1:50131042-50731042 GCF_048455015.1 Haemaphysalis longicornis
ATTTATGGCTCTGAACCTGTTTAAAGGAGCCATGAAGAGAAAACACAAGTTTGGTTCATTCAAAAGATTGTCTCGTTAGAATCATACTGACACCACTTTTAACGTAAACTTCGCTCAAATAAGCTACATAATTAAGAAAAACGGGAATGGTCATGCGACCCACCAGCTCATTTCCCGCCACAAAACCTGTGATGTCACATGGGCTAAGCTCTGCGATTGGCGGAGGCTGGCAGAAGCAGACGCAAATTAGGTAGAGCTTACAAACTAGACGAACGAGCGATTTGCGCTTAACTTTAGGGCACATTCTTTACAAAGCAATAAGAATGATGGGACAAACAGTGGAAGTTACGAAAGCACATGTAAACATAGAAGTACTGATGCGGTCTGCTGTTCGTACTGCGCACAGCATGCTTTGGTTTAGCTGCACAGCACTACGGGGCTTGGGGATGTCTCAGACGACACTGGCCGATTGGCGCCAGCAACGGTGTCTTACGTGACCCCATTTGTCGAGCGAGCACTGTTTCAGGGAACGAATATTTTCACCCAGAACAAAAACAAGCCAGGTTTAAATGCGGGCAAAAACAAACCAAACGCTTGCCACGGTATGGTGGCGCCATCTAGGTTACGGAACGTAAAGAAACGCGGGAACAAACGAACAAACCAACACCGCTGTACAGGGTGGAGACAACCTTTGAACGGTCCCGTGCCGCCGCAATTGGGCAACGGGCTCAGCGCGTTATTCTTTTCGTTTCCCACGAGACCTAGCAACGCGAAACAGACAATATGATTCAAACTTCTTCAGTAAACCGCGTTGCGGCGATAATTTTAGCGCGGTTTTGACACAATGACTTGCTTCGGCGGCGAGCGAGCAACGGAACATGGCGGCGCCAGCGTTACGTGTCTCTACCCTTTACGGCGGATGCGTGAATGAAGGTACTCTAGGCTGCAGAGCGGTCGGTTCCCGTGATGTCACTTGGGACCACGAAAACGCACGATTGAGCGGGAAAATCAAAATTTTAACCTAAATTGTTTATTTTCTCAGTGAATAAAGCACCGTTTGTATCCGGACAAGCGCTGGGGGCACTATAAAACACGAAATCTTTCGAATAAAACCAACTTGCATTTTCTCTTCATGGCTCCTTTAAGACGATCCTAGTTTACACACGTGTTCAAAAGAGTATTTTCATTAGGTTCAGACAAAAATTTAGACTTTTTTTTCCAGATTTACTTCCATTCCCAATTCAACGCACCACTCATAGACGTTGTCACGTTTTGTTGAGTTTACTCTGATCACTATTACCTGTGACTTCTCGAAACAATACACAGTCGTTACCGAACAATCGAATTTGAACGTTAGTATCAACAACAGTTGCTAAATTTTTATATACAACAGAAAAGTCTATGGTCGGAAAACAGTACCCTGTGGCACCACCGTGGTGACAGGAAGGCACCGAGATTTTCTTTCTGTCTATCGAGATTGTCTATGGTATCTACTACAACCTGGAAAAATCTCGTTTCTATTGTTATCATAAACAACGGAGCTGAATAGCACTCGAAGTAGGTACTGGTATAGGCATGTCATATGCAGTTCTGACGGCTCAGCGTGTAGCAATGAATGCTTACACACAACTCTAATGTTTACAAGCCAGCATTATCTTTATGGCAAGAGAAGTCTAGCCATATATTTGGGTCTGGGTTGCGGATACGGTCATTGTAGTTTGGGCTAGGTTTAAGGATTGGCAATGCGTACACTTCTCGGTTAGTTTGGAATGACACCAGGTGGTTTCATGGACGGGTATTCGGGGTTACTCTCAGTTAGGTTGGAATTCACTCGTGAAAATAGCTACTCAGCTGGATTCACCTTAACCCACCTGTAGTTGGGCTATTTTCCCTTAAACTAACCAAATACAAAAAAATCTCCCTTACCTTGCTTATTATACCAGAAATTTTCCTATTGTTTGACTTTCTTTTTTGCCTTGCACCATTGACATATAGGTATCTTCATCATCAATTCCTAATGCATCATTGCTTAAATTTTTTCATTTCGCCTCTCGTCCGAAATAGCTCAATCTGCCGTAAGAAACTTTAAATTTATCTCATAGATCCGAATCTTCGTGGAACCTGCCTCATTCCGCGTTACACTAATATTGTAGCTGAATCCACCCTCCCCGGTTTAATTCATATACATATTTATTTATATATTTGCAGTAACCTTAGGGTCATATTTCATTAGTGAGCGGAGTAGTTGATGCAAAAAAAGTAGCAACAAGCGAAGTAAATGAAAATGGTTACAAAAGCGGCATCCAGAGGTTCATTATACTTGACGAGTAGAACCAGTAAAAATTACACAATTTGGTTCCCTATCATACAATATTAGCTAGTGCATAGCTTATGCGATGGGAAAGAAAAAAATACCATATAATTTTGTAAAGTTCTTGAATTTAACTTCGTAAAGTTTTCTTGAATAATGATGATGATGGTTGGATGTTTATGGCGCAAGGCCAACTAGGGCAAAGAGCGCCAAAACTAGTCATATATGAGGGGTGAAACCTTAAACACTACGAACAGTCAGCAAAAACAAAAGTAAAATCACAAAACGACAATGAGCATGGCTGGTGTATAGGGCCAGGGAGTGATCACGCGTGGTATGAAATGAGGTCTAAAAATAGAACTTCTTCTAAATATTTAAAAACACACTTGATAGAAAACATGGGATCATCAGAGAGGAAAAACGCTGGGTGTGGTGGGACGTGTAGTCTGTATAGCTGTGGGAAGTGTTTGCGTCGTGTTGTGTGAAGTGCCTTGCATGTGATTAGTATGTGCACCACGGATAGGGCATCTCCGCACCTGCTGCACTGGGGTCTAGAAGATCCCGTCAGCAGATACGAGTGCGTCGCATGGGTGTGCCCTATCCGCAGCCTACCCAAGGCGACTTCCGTGTGTCTGTTGCGTGAGTCAGCTGTGTACCGTCCCAAGTGTGGCTTTATTACGTGTAGTTTGTTGTCTGTCTGTTCGTCCCAGTGTGTTTGCCATGTTCTCCGCAGGTGTTGTCTTATGTGTGGCTTGAGGTCTGTGTAGGGTACGGTTGTTATGTCTACAGTGTTCCTGAGTGCAGCAGCAGCAGCCCTCTCGTCTGCCAACTCATTCCCAGCGATCCCACCGTGTCCTGGAACCCAGCAGAGGAGCAGCTGATGCTTCTTTGCATACACAGACATGATAGTGTTAAATACAAGATTAACTATGTGGTTTTTGGGGGGTATATGCGATGACAGTGTGCGAACAACACTCAAGGAATCTGTGTAGATGATAGACTTTGGAATTTGATTTTCAAGTATGTGCCGTACAATCAGCAAAATCCCATACGCCTCTGCTGAAAAAATTGTCGTGTGGACGCTCATGGTTCTGGCTGCACAGCAATTCGGACCATGAGCAGCGCAGGAGACCATAGTGGAGGTTTTAGACGCTTCACTGTAAAATTCTGCAAGTGGGTATTTAAACTGCAGAGACAGAAAGTGCTGCAGTATTGCAGCCTGCGGTACCCGATTTTTGTCAAGTTTCATAAAAGAAAGGTCGCACGACACAGGACGAACCTGCCAAGGCGGTAAACTGTTTGAAAGGGATGACCTGTACACATCCAAAAACAAAGCACTGAGATCCGAGGCTCGCTCTTTCACTCTAAGTGAAAAGGGCAGAGGAACGGATGGGCGATTTACAAAGAGCAGAGATGTGGATGTGTTGTTGAAGACAGGATAAAAAGGATGATTATTCAGCGATGAAATTTGAAAAGCATAAAGCAAGTCCATGTATGTTCGTTGATTCTCAAGGCTCCACTTATTACACTCAACATAAAGACTCTCAGCAGGGCTAGTGCGAAAAGCACCCGACGAAAGACGAAGGCCCAGGTGTAGAACTGGGTCAAGAATTCGCAAGGCTGTCTTAGTCGCCGACCCATACACCACACTGCCATAGTCCAAACGAGACCCAACCAAAGCAGTATACAAGCGAAGCAAGAGTTCTTTGTCGGAAGCATAGGATTGGTGGGAGAGAACCTTAAGTATATTCATTGTTTTGAGACATTTATTTTTAAGTTCCTTGATGTGGCGAATGAATGTGAGTTTGTGATCAAACACCACACCTAAGAACTTGTGCTGCTTGTTCACAGGAAGCGACATGCCATTAAGAGTAATGTCTGGGTCCGGATGGACCCCGCGCTTCCTGGAGAACACAACGCAGGAGCTTTTTGCAGGATTCAATATAAACCCATTCTTGTCTGCCCAGCCGGCAAGCTTCTTGACGCCGAGCTGGACTTGACGTTCGCAGATGGACATATTACATGATTTAAAAGATATCTGTACGTCATCTACATACATGGAGTAAGAAATTGTAGGCGGCAGTGCCTTCCCAAGGGAGTTCATTTTTACTATGAAGAGAGTGCAGCTTAGAACTCCGCCTTGCGGCACGCCATTTTCTTGCACGTGTACCTTTGACAGTGCAGAACCAACTCTGACGCGAAAGGTTCTTTCAGACAAATAGCTAGCAAGGGTGTTAAACATATTACCAGAAACACCGAATGACTTCAGGTCAGTAAGGATCCCATAACGCCAAGCGGTGTCATAGGCCTTTTCTAGGTCGAAAAACACAGTTAAACAGAACTGTTTATGAATGAAGGCATCCGTAATATATGACTCTAGTGCCACAAGTTGATCATTCGTGGGTCGCCCCGCCCTGAATCCTGCCTGGCAGCTCTCGAGAAGGCCGTTATACTCCAAAAAGTACACGAGCCTCCGGTTTATCATCTTCTCGAGAAGCTTACACAGGCAGCTGGTCAGGGCAATGGGTCGATAGCTAGCGGGAGAAGAAGGGTCCTTCCCTTCTTTCAAGAATGCTACAACTATGGCATCCCTCCAAGACTTTGGAATGTGCCCCGAAAGCCATATCTTGTTGAAAAGGTGAAGAAGTGTTACAAGAGTGTCTGTGTGTAAGTTCTGTATCATTGTATATGTAATGTTGTCTGGGCCTTGAGCTGAGGGTTTACACGTGCTCAGAGCACCCCTCAGCTCATGAAGCGTGAACTCGGAGTTATAAGAGGTGGCTGACCTGTCATTGTCATGTAAAGGTTTCTTTTCGGCCACGAGTTTGTGTTTCATGAAGGTGTTTGTGTAGTGTGCTGAACTAGAAACGTGTTGAAAGTGTTGTGCGAGTGTGTCAGCCTGGTCTTCGAGTGTGTCCCCTGTTGTACTGACCAGAGGCAGGCTGTGTGTTTGATGTCCCTTGAGTTTGTGTATTCGTGTCCATACTTTCCGTGTGTCTGTGTAGGAGTTAATTGATGTTATGAATGTACGCCAACTCTCTCGTTTTGCCTCACGGCGCACACGTTTTCCTAACGCCTTGGCCCGTTTGAACAAGAGGAGGTTACTCGACGTGGGGTACCGGCGAAGGATACCCCACGCTTTGTTCTGGGCCTCTCGCGCCCGCCTACAGTCCTCATTCCACCACGGCCTCCGCTGGTTGCGCGGGGCAACAGAGGCGTGGGGAATGGACTTTTCGGTGGCGTCGAGGATGTGCGCCGTGAGGAGTTGGGTAGCTTCTTCAACGTGTAGGTGTCCTATGGATGTGTGGTGTAGTTTGGATGTCTCTGTAAATGTGTTCCAGTTAGCTCGTGCTTCATTGAACCTATTATGGGAAGATGGACTGCTCGGGCCTTTACCTATATACGTTAATGAAGTGGGGAAATGGTCACTGCCATATGGGTCCGTGCCCACACCCCACTCGAGAAGAGGAAAGAGAACTGCGGAGCCAATAGCCAAGTCAAGACATGAGTATGTGTTGTGACCTATGTTATGGTATGTAGGATGTTTATTGTTGAAAAGGCATGCTCCAGAGGATGTAAGAAACCTCTCTATCAGGCGACCTCGGGCATCCGTACGAGAAGAGCCCCAAAGAGAATTGTGAGCATTAAGGTCGCCTGTTAGAATGTATGGTTCGGGCAGCTGGTCAACCAGCGCCTCGAAGTCAGAACTCAAAAGTGAAACATCAGGAGGAATGTATATGGAGCATACCGTTATCAACCTATTAAATATTATTAAGCGTATTGCTACAGCCTCAAGGATAGTGTTCAAGGTGACAGGGTGGCATGCTAAGGATTTCCGGACGATTATGGCCACACCGCCAGAAGAGTGTGTGCAGCCATCCCTGTCTTTCCTGTATACCAGGTAACTATTCAAGATATTTGATTGTTTAGAATTCAAATGCGTTTCCTGAACACACATTACACTCGGCTGATTGGTATGCAGAATCTCGTACACGTCGTCAAGATTATTCAGAAGGCCTCTGCAGTTCCATTGAACAATATTTTCTCTTCCCATTATTTAGTGTGAGAGCTACTGGAGTGTGTATGTTTATGTGTCGTCTTTCGGGGCTGTGACTCTTGGATTGGGCTTTTTGGGCGGCCTATCTGTAGGCTTGGACGTCGGAGGCCGCTCCTTGCGCTGCGTTGCAGGCAAGAACGGCACGACGTCCATCTCGTCGTCCGATGTCCTGGGTGTGCCCGTGGAACCGGGCCCCCCGGACTTGGCCCCCCTTCGGGGGCCCTTCGTTTGACCCGCCACCGCTGGTGGTGTCGGAGGCACCAGAAGTGGCACGGGCGGTGCGGTGGCGGTGGGAGCCCGTGCGGGGCTCGTGGTGTCCATGGCACACTCCAACGCACTGGACGATGGGGACGCACGGACGGGAGCGGCACCGGCCCCGACAGAAGAGGTTGCCACCACAACCGCTGCTGCCTGAGCAAGCGGCGTGGTGGCGGGTTGGGCTAGCAGAGGCAACCCAGGGGGGGGGGGGGGGGCAGGGGCGGGACCAAGTCCGACTCTCGGTATTGGGTGCCCGCCGAAACAAGACGCCGCTCCGCCCCCCGGCGAGCTGCGTCGGCGTACCTGCCCAGAGGGAAGCAGGCGAACCTCTTCCGTGCCTCTGAGAAGGAGATGTTTTCGTTGACTTTCAAGGCAATGATCTGTTTTTCTTCTTTGAACTTTCCACAGCTCCTAGAATAGGCAGCGTGTGGTCCCTGGCAGTTGGCACAGGTGAAGTTCTCGGATTTACAATTGTCAGTTTGATGATCATGTGCTGCACTTTTTGCGCACGTCAATTTACCACGACAAGACGTTGTGCCGTGCCCAAACCGCTGACACTTGAAACAGCGGCGCGGGTTCGGCACGTAGGGTCGGATTGGACATCTCAAGAAGCCTGCGTTGACCGACTCAGGAAGGTTAGAGCGGTCAAGTGTCAAGATTATGTGCTTGGTTGGAATTATTTCATCATTTCGGCGTATGGTGATTCGCCTCACTGCTGTCACGCCCTGCTCTCGGAGGCCCTCGAGCAGGTCTGCTTCAGTCTCATTCATTAGATCCCGATCAGAGGTCACGCCCTGGCAGCTATTGAGGCTGCGATGGGGCGTGATCTTGATGTCAACATCTACCATGCGCGTTTGCTTGAGGAGGTTAGAGGATTGTTGCTTGCTTTCTACTTCTATCAAAACTTCTCCCGTTGTGAGTTTCTTAGCCTTATACGACTTTCCGATAAGGCTTTCAAGAAACTTAGAGATTAGAAACACAGATTGGGAAGTGATGGGCTTTGTCTTGTCAACAGATTCCATGATCAGAAACCGCGAGAAATTATCAGGCTTTGGGGGAGAGATCGATTGCAAAGGAGGAAAAGAAACTTCGGTGCGGCCCCTTTTCGGGGGCCGATCACGTCTGGGGGGGGTTTAGAAAATGCCATATGATACATTGAAAAGCCGGGAGACGGGGTACTTTCTCCTTTGACCTTACCCTGGTAGTCAAAGAGGTCCCGGAGCTCCCTGCCTGGTAGACAGGCAGGGAGCCCATCGGCCGGAGCTTGACCACGGCTCCGACGGCCACCGTTAGAGGTTTCTACCCTTCACCTTAAAAACACATCACCACGGTAGGACACAGCTTATGTTGGGGGGCTCGGGGTCCGCGGTATCGCCAGTACCGTCACCAAGATTACTCAAGGTGCCCCGTGGGGGGAGTTTTCTTGAATAACTTGTGAACAATAGTTATCAATAATGCAGGATTGTGGTTCTATTCACCTGAAGTCTTGGGTATAAAAAACTGAAAAAATAATTTGACATTGACAGTTGGTAATTCCTGGCAATACCCAGAACACATATTTTAAGTCAACTTCATAAATTTTATCTTTCCTCAAATTTTTCTGTCATAACAATTTAACTTGAAACAGTTTGATCTACCGTTAACCCCCCAAAGCTATATTGATGTAACCGTTTACCCTCAGCTCATCTGACGCCCTTCGTGTTTGTCGTATTTCCCGATTATTCCTGCTTGATATGTGTTAAAACTAGCAGTTGCTTTCCTTCATTTCAATGGAGTCATCTTATCTGTATCAATCTAGTGTTAATAGACGTCACCTGCCTATAATAAAGATTATGCGAAGACTAATTTACTTTTTCCCGCATTGTCGAAATTTGTGTAACCCTCACAAAATGTTACACCTGCAGTAGAAAAAACAAAAAATACGTGCGTCACGTGTGAACCGGTATGTTGTGCTGAATGCCTGTCTCCCAAGCGCGAAGCACCGTGTTCAACAGAAGCTCAATTACTTGCAATGTGCTTTTGTGCATCACATGCATGTGCAAAACAGAAGTCCTTTTGAAATGGGTGATGTAGTACAGAAAACCTGAAAATGTAATTCAAACACCTGCAGCAACGAAATCATTTGCATTATTATCCAGCATAATTACTCTAGAAAGTAAGAAATTGCCCTCCTTTTTGATAGCTACAATTTGCCGCATGTTCCCATGAGCCACGCGAAGTCTTTAAACGGACTCCTTTCCTCAGTCAATTTTAGTCGGTACTTGCAATTTACCATGTGTGGTGTGTATTTTGTCCTCACATTTCTGTATCTGACATATAACAATGCAGACACACTCAACATAGATTATACGTCTAAACTGCAAACTGCAAACATTCGTCTTAAGATGATTCGTCTAAGCTGTAAACATTCGCTTTGAATTACGTATGTAGGCTGCTCAACCATTCTCATTGAAACTTCTATCATGTTGAAGAAAGTGTAATAGAGCATGTTCCCAAAAAGTCGAGTGTGAATAGCACCATTTCCAATTCCATTAGGAAGTTGCTTCAAGTTAAAATCAGTTTACTATATGTGCCTTTGCTTGCCATGAGGTCATTCTCACCATTAAAGATAATAAGCCCTCTCATAATTTACGCATCATAGAAGTTCAGTTCGTTTTAAGCGGGTTTAGACATATCAAATATATCAAACTGGTTGAAACACTTCAACCTTTTAACCATACGAATGAACAGTAAAAGTGACACTCACCAAGGAAAAAATTTCACAAGATGTTTCAATACCTGCACAGGTTTCTGGTTTACAAGGGGCAAAAAAGAACGAGCAATAAAGATTTTGCCATGAAGCTTTTGACGTAATGATGTAGAGTACATTACTGGCAATGTTCCTTCCGTCTGGTTTATGGTATTGAGGCTTCTCATGATCATCACGCCACAAGTTTCATGTTTCAATCTCGATTGCTTGTCTTTTTTACGTTTGTATTCATGTCACTGTTTCTTGAGATATTGCCTGACAAGATGAAATTTTGTTGAGCATTTTGACTATAGTACTGTTCACTATAAGCGTGTTCAACTGTACGGGAAGGAAGTCTGCTGCTATTGTCTATGGGAGCTTCCCTTCAACGAGTGTGATAGCACAAAAGAAGTGTGAATGTTCCATTCTGATTTAGCGCCGCTCGCCAACAAGCTGAAAAGTTACTATTTTTACACAAACTGATGGATGCATATAGTTGAAAATTGTAGTGATAAACTTAATAGAAGATGGAACCCATGTGTACATCCTGCTCCGATCCTTCATGACATATCATGTCATTTAATGGATCAACTGAACCAAATAAAATCCACCAAAGCACTATCCGCTGCCGACAATAAACGAGGGCCTCGTTTATTGTCGGTATACTACTCACCGGCATACTACTAGTGCCGGCATACTACTCACTGATCAGTGTGGGCATACCTCATAAGAAAGCTTGTTTACTTAAACACTGTAAGGTATGGTGATAACTCTGTTATCAGATACCTTCGGACCAAATTACTTGCACACATATGAGGCTACAAAGCGATAGCTCAACAGAGCTCAACAGATGCCAGCCACTGCTGCCGGACCAGTTCGTCGGGATTTCTTTCTTTTTTGAGACCGCTCAGTGAACAATTCAACTTACGGAATTAGTGAGCCTTCTATACTTGCCCTTGGAGGAATAAATAAAAAGACTAAACTGCGTAACTGCGATGGAATATAAATGGGCAGGACATGTGCCGTCGTTAGTTTCATCTGGCATTCACAGCAACTTAACTTTCGCTAAGAATTCAAGTCGTCTGATTAAACGAGCAACAACCATGAGTTGCGGCAACCAGGCAATTTCTTGAATACATGCCTCTGTTAGGAGGCTTCTTTAAACAAATATGTCCTTTAATGCATGATGCGATGGACAACTTCTTTTCGCACAATATGCGTAGGACACCTTTTGAGTTTGTAAGAGTGCTTACAATTCTGACTATTCGAACAGTAAGCTTACAGACAAGTACCATACTATTCTAACTTGTATTTTTTATTACGTGACAGCTACTTAACAAACCTCTAATTCATCCATTGGCTGTAGCTAGTTGTTTACGTGTAAATTCCGCCTAATGAGGGACCGTAAAAGTATAGCCGTTTTGTTCCAGGAGGAGGGAAGGGGGTGATGGGTGCAATAGCAGGTTTCAAGCAATCCGAGATTTTCTTGGCTAGTGATAGGACTATTGCTGGACAAGGGGTTGCACAAATATGCAAACTATTCATGTCAGGTGAGTGTTAGGAACCACCGCCACAATGGCTCAGTGGCTAATCTTTTGTAATGCTGAGCCCAAGGGCGTGTGTTCAATCCGGCCATTGGGGCGGCTTTTCTCATGAAGACGAAAATCAAAAGCGCAAGTATGTCAAGATATTGGCGTATTTTAAAGATATTTTAGAGATCTTCAGGTTGAATAAGAGGAGCAAACTTTATTTAGGCCAGCCTTAGGTGCTGATGTCGGGGCACCTGCCTGCTGGGGGCTTTCCTCTAGTCCGGGTTAGCCTGGCCGGCACTGGCCAGCCCGGCCTTCTCCACCGGACTACGCTGCAGGAGAGGTCGGAGCTGGTCAGCCGTGCCACCCACCGCTCGTTTGTCAAAATTCATCCTGAATACTCCACTTCTGCGCGCCTCACTGTCAAAGCGTAGCTTAAGCGCGTTAAACGCCACAATTATTCAAATATATGTTACGACTCGAGAAGTAGAAAACACGATTCATTTGCGGAACCTCGCTTTCTCTTGTTGCAAAAACATGTGCCTGCAGCCAATAAGGTTGCAAGTTCCTATAATGCCAATACCATCGAAGTATTCCTCATACATTCAAATGCTCTTACAATCACAGCTAAAATGGACAGTTCCCTACCGTTCTAGTTCCCTTCTCCTATGCTAGGAGCCAGTCAGAAGACAAAAGTGCTACATCCTTTAATTTGTGCTTCTGCACCTAGAATTGCAGCTCGGCACACAGCCCGATCTAGACATTGCTGAGCCGATATCTCTCATCGAATGAAATGCGGCTGATGTGGTGACCAAGTTCTCGACACTGGAATGAGTTCGAATGAACGACATCGAGAAAACAAGCAGCGCACATCCAACCCTTTACCCTTTCAGCCCTGTTTTTTTTATTTCAAGCAAAACGATATTTTCTGTGTGTTTTCTTAAAGTTTAGAGTCCCATAAGCCCCAAAACAAAAATAGAGCTCGAAAAGCAGGTAATAACAAATTTAATTATGAGACAATTAATTAGGGCATCTAGCAATTAAAAAATTTGTGCTGAGCAGAGTCGTGACTTTTGCATATTTACCAAAACCTTATCACTACATGAACCTACAGACAAAAACTGAACTTCGTAGTGCATGTATTTATAGATTTACAAGCTTGGAACTAAAATCTGACCGCTGTTTTGCTCAGCTTCAATGCCGTAATGTCGTCTTCACCGGAGCTTCTTCTTCTTTGTAGCGTGAAGCTGCTCTAAAATGAAACTACAGTGATATCAATCGCAGTAGGCATCATTGAAGAACGATTCCCTAAAAAACTAGCTGTTTTGGTTTCGCTCTCTATGCGCTAGACGAACTTTTATGTGATGGCGTCAACTGACACCACCAGGGCCGAAAGGGTTAAATTTTTTGAGGAGACATTCAAACACACTGATGGACATAAGCAGGTGGCGCTTCCTTGGAAGCCAATTTTAGTGCACCACAATAATTAAACGACTGCTTGGAGCGCCTGCACCTCTTGACAAGGCACTTTCTAAACTCCCCAGGCTTGTGTCAGGACTACCGACGCTGGGATCAGAAACTACGACCCGCTAAGGGATAGAACTCATTATGGACAGTACGAGTGAACAATTGCTGTTTACTATGAGCCGCACCAGGCTGTTACACGTGACTCCCTCAAGCTTCGGGTGGTGTACGCACTCGGCTTTCGAATGCGCGGCGGTGCTATTTGCTTGGTTGCGCGAAAGCCATCTGTAAGGTTGCCTTCTGCCATGCGGGTCGCGCGGTCACTGGTGGAAAACGTAGTTTGCAGCGTGGAGTTTGCAAGAACATTCGTGTGAACAGTGTTTTTTTCTGCGTGATATGTGGGTTTGCGAATGCCTTGCCACAAGTAGTAGAATAATTGTTTTCGCATCAAAATTCCGGACGGCACTCTATGCGTTTCCTACAAACGCCGAAACGAAGCCGGTCGCACGACAAAAGCAAGTGCCGCTTTTTTTTTCTGTGGCTGTTTCTAAGCAAAGCATAGAGCAGTGCGTCATGACGTTCCGACTTCTTGCGCCGAATTGACAAAGAAGTTATCGATAATGAGGCCAATAAGTAGTAAATCTGTTCTCCCGTTTCATTTTACGTGGGAACGATCGGCGTTCAAGCTTTCATCTCACACGTAACATGATTGAAAAATTGCGCAGAGACTCTGCTCCGCTGTCTGCACCTGTCGAACTGTTGGACAGGTGCGGGTAACGCGGTCCAATTTGCGCTATCTCGGGGTGATTCCTATGTGCTGACTTTGTTAATTTTGGGTTGCTTCAAACAAACGCGACTCAAGTTATGAAAGTTTCTACACCCAAGGCCGCGACGAATATTTCATGTGGTGGTGGCAAATGAGCTGAGGCGCTGGCTTTACCGAGCGACTCAGGCATGCGGCGCGCTTCTTGGGGAGTATGAGAGACAATGACGTTCTCTGGCCAACGTGTTCTGGTGTGTTTAACGCATTACTGCCATACACCTAAGCTCCGCATGAAGGTGAGCAATTATGCAGAGGTCCTGGGTTAAAACAATCACGAGATATGTACGGGATAAAATTAGGTGCGGCCGCGTCGACAAAGATTCCACCGATAATGTTCAAGTGCTTTCCTTTTCGATGTAGCCAAAGTGAAAATTATAAGCAGAAAAAGATTATGGAACACGCCTAAAATACTTGAAAAACTGAGGAAAGAGAAGTGATAAACAAGGCCGCTCTATTTCGTGACACCACACATCATCTCTGGGGTATTTTTGAAGTACTCAAAGTACTCCCCGCCACATGAGTGTGGAAAACGACCACGAGCGCAGCGTCCAAAACGCGCGTGCCACCAACCATTTAGTGGTGAAGAAGAGACCAGGGTTACACACCAATCTACACCGATGCCTACGTATCAGACGACGGTATAGTTGCTACCGCCGCGTTCTACGGGAACGGACAAAGTACTCGTCGCTACCCGGTAATTCGTGATCCCGGTCATGCCGTAGCGTTAGCCATAGCAGATGGCATCACGAACTTCACCGGCCGACGCAGACTGCTTACACTCACTTGCAGCCAGGATGCGATCCGCTACTTCTGGCGCAACAAAATGGCCATGCATATTCGCTCCACTCTGAAAGTGCATCTAACCTCCCAACCTGAGCTTTCATTTGAACTCCGCTGGATCCCAGGTCATCAAGGAATGCCAGAAAATGTGGCGGCTCACCACTTCACGCGCGATTCTCTCTTCCCCGAGTCTGAGCCTCCAATTGCACTCCGGAGGAATAAGACCGCCACACAAGCCACGCCAAAGAAAAAAAAGCCAGGCACCAAAGTTGATAGAGCGTCGCACCGATCAAGACACACACTGCGTTTCCCCCATCTTTCGGCCGCGATCGCAGACAAGTTGCATCCGCCGAGCTCAAGCAGGTGCCCTAGGAACCCCACATATCATGCGCTACTTAGAAAACAAACGTGGCCAGCCTAGCCGCCCACGCTGCGGTCCGGGTACCTTAACAACAAGCACTACATGTGGCACTGCTTAGATATTATACAGACAAGGAACATATACACAGACTCCCTTTTCCCTTCTCCTGGCACTTGGGCATAGTGGGGTGACCCCCAGAGGATCCCCAAAGCATGTAAAGTCGATCTACGCAAGCGCACAAAAAGCGCCGGCCGGTGCCGACCCTCCGTCTGACAACTGACCGGCTCCTCATTAGCACTGACAGCAGAGGAGCACTGCGAGGCACTCCTCCAACACATTGAAGCAGTGTTTGGGTGTGATTGGTAACAGCAGCCCCTTCCCCAGCAAAGCAGAAGCCTTTATGGAATGACAAACATAGATGTTATTTGTCGCTCTCTCTCTCTCTCTACTTTCCACGAGCTTCAACTCCACTTAAAGAAATACAAAGAGCAGTAACCTCAAACTGCGAGACATACACGGGTGACATGCTCACAGGAGCTGAAATCGAGGAAGCTGCGGTGAAGCTCTACAACAACGCAACCGTAATGTTTGAGTCAGTAAAAATGAAACTGGACAATGGTCGTTCAGCAGCAAAATGCTACTACAGCTATTTCATCGTGAGTCCCACGCTACCATGCATCTAGGTTATTGGCTGGGAGTGCTAAAAGTTTTGCAACTTATATAGGACCCGTGTACTGACCAGTTAACATTATCTACATCCACGGATTCCGTTCATGGCACAGAACCATTCACAAATTGCTCCATGCTACAAACAACGCCATGAATATGTGACGCACTATGGTGACTTTCTCCCTTCATCGTCCAGGCAAAGGTCCTGTTCCAAGAACTGTGAGAGTGAGCGAGAGAAATGAACGTTTATTGTCTGAAAGACTAGCTAGAACTTGGTCTTTTCCTGTCCGAGGTGGTGGGTATCCTCAGTCCAGGAAACCTCGCTGCCGTCTTCGCCCGGTTAACCAGATTCTTCTGGTTCTCCGGATTGTCGTATACGAGCAGTGCCTCCCACTTTTCAGCAATGTCAGGTTGACCGGTTGTATGCATGCTTGCAATATCTTGTGTTGCGGTAGTCAGGGTTATTGATGATGCTTGGCTATCCACAGGTGGGTCTGGGTGGCGGTCTTCGCAAGGGCACTACAGGATCGTGTGCGGCAAGGTGTCCGGTATGTCGCAATAAGGGCATAGATTCGGAAATTGCGTGAGGTAATTGCGGTGCATGATTATTCCGTGCGCGTGTGGTTTGTTTGGAGGCGACTAAAGATTACGCTTTCTTCCTCAGTGAGATAAAGGTGTGGTGGGGGATATTTCCTCGACTCATGTCGGTAGTGCTCCAGTATTGCCCTTTAGGTAATGGGTAGGTCTTCTGCGCCCGTAGTCACACGGCTGTTGGGTGGCAGGAAGGGCCGGCTGGTATGTTCTCCGGCTGCAGCGTGCGCTGCTTTGTTTCCCGCCAACCCTTCATGCCCCGGCTTCCAGATGACGTAGGTGTAAGGAAGGTTGAGGCGCGTTTTTCAAATTTTAGGTGCTGCTGTGGACACGCGTCCTATTTGGAATTGGCGACATGCCGCTTGTGAGTTGGAGAATATTAGTTCTCGGTCGCTGCATGTCGTCACAGCCAAGGCGATGGCTGCTCCTTCTGCTGTTTTGGGGTTACGAGCCGGTATTGTTGCCGACATCAGTTCCCTGCCTCGTTGGTCCGTGGCGCTTATTGCGAAAGCAGTGTTGTCTGGGTATCGAGCAGCGTCTGTGTATTCTGTGTTGGTATTTTTGGCATATTTTCGGAGGAGTGCCTTCGATCTTGCCTCTCTTCTTTCTTTGTGGTAAGAGGGGTGCATGTTACGTGGTATGCATGCTACAAAGCTTCCCTCTCGGAGTTCCAACGGTAATCTTGCTTTTTGGACGGTGTCCGCGATGTAGATTTTGCTGTAATTGAGATAGCAGAGTACTGCTCTGTCTGTAGGAATGAGCTTGAGGCTTTCGAGTCAGCTGGCTTTGTGGGCTTCGACCATTTGCTCCCGCGTATTATGTTTGCCTTATTTAAGCAGCTTCTCGTTGGATGCCATAAAAAAGACGCCCAGAGCAGTCTTGGCTGCCTTCCTAATCGTTATGTACAATTGGTTTTTTTATTTCAGCGCTGTTTAGGACTAAGTATGGGGTTCCGTACGTCATCCTACTGGTTAGTAATGCTCGAAAAACCTGTAAGGTGTCTTGTTCTTTGAGCTCCCTTCATTGATTTGTGATTCTTTTAACTAAGTGGGTGAGTTGTATCATTGGTTGCTGTAGCTTGGGAAGATGAGCTGCACCTGATTCATTCTTGTGTATTGTTAGGCCCAGTACCCAAAGAGAGTTGACCTTGGGAATTTCCACTCCATAAAGAGTGACGTTGGGATACTCATTTACAAGTTTGGGTGGTCATCCTCGAGTTCGAGCCTATAGCACGAGAAGTTCAGGCTTCTCCGGAGCACACTGGAGACCGCAAGAGTCTAAGTAGGTAAGTATCACGTCGATGGCCTCCTGTAGAGGATCATGTTGTTTCGCCGTTGTAGGCGCTCTCACCCACAGCGTGAGGACGTCTGTGTAAAGAGCATGCCTTAGTCCTTTGATGGTCCGAAGTTTCTTTAGCAGGTGTAGCATGGCGATGTTGAAAGCCCGCGGGGAGACGACCGAACCTTAATGCGTGCCCTTGTTTGGTACGTGGAAGTTTTCTTCTGAAAGGTTGCCGATGTCCATCGTTGCCGTACGATTCGTGAGTACGTTTTGAACATATTGTAAGCTTTGTGGCCACAATTGGTACTTTGCAGATTTTTGTGAATCTTTTCGTGCTTGATATTCTCAAAGGTGCCCTTGACGTCGACGGCGAGTATGCAGGGCTTGTGATGACGATCCTGGTGATCTATGATGTCCTCCTTCAGGAGCAAAAGGATGTCTTGGGTAGACAAATGCTGTCGGAACCGAAACATTGCGTCCGGTATGTACAGTTGTGCTCGAGATACGGCGAGAGCCGTTCGTGGATAATGTGTTCAAGAAGTTTACCCCCGCAGGAAGTCAGCGATACAGGGCAAATATTGTCAATACGTAGAGGCTTGTTTGGCTTGGGAATCATGGTCAAATCCGAATGCTTCCATGTTGCTTGCAGTTCGCCTGTTTTCTAGCATGAGTTAAAATACTATACGAGCGCTTCTGTTGCGTTTGAAGGTAGGTTAGAGAGGATCTTATTGTTAATCTTGTCACTGCCGGGCAAAGTGTTCCTTGTGAGTTTTGCCAGGGCTGCCTCCATTTCAGCTTTTGTGAAAGGCTGATCGAGGTCAGGAATATGCTGGCAGTAATACGAATCGGTACTTGTCGTACTCGATGGGATGTTACCGGTCAACTTTCGTTGTATCTCATCTAGTATGTCTTGTTGGGTGCCTGCGAAGGAGTGGATTATTTTTGAAGGTCTTGCTTTTGCTGTATTTTTGTTGCCGTAGTCGCCAGAAGGCCTCGTAAGATATGCCAGGTCCTTTGGGGGCTGAGGGTGCGCTGAAGTTGGTCTCATGGTTTGTCCCAATTTTGCCGGCACAATAGGCCGCCATATTCTTCAGCTTTCTTATAATGGCGGCGATTTTCAGCTTGAATTTTCTATTGTGCTTTTTGTCTTTTGCACCGTTTGAGGAGGCTTCTTCCTGCTTCCCAAAGATGGAAAAGCTGGAGGTCATTATCGGGAATATCTGTGCTCAGTTGAATTATGTTTGTATGCTCTTCCGCTTTCTCAAATGTCTTAGAAAATTATTTGTCAATTTCTTCAATGTTTCCGGGATCGAGGTAGGTACAGAAGGCTTTCCAATCCGTGAGCTTTGCTGTCCTGCACCGAACGGTTCTTTTTCGATGGCTTATCTCGAGTTGTAGGATGTGATGATCACTTGCTAACTTCTCCTGCAGTAGGGTCCACTCTGCCTGGTGGATGCCGTGGGTAAAGGTGAGGTCGGGATTAGTGTCTCTGGTGACACTGTTGCCTACTTGGGTTGGTTGCAGCGGATCATTCCAGATACTTAAATTGTGAGATTGGGCGCGCCATGTATGCGGGTCTATTTCCTGGTTGTTGACGGGTACCCCCACACTGTGTGAGGAGCGTTAAAAGCACCCGCCATCTCAACTTAGTGCCCTTTCGTGATGTTTGTGATTTTCCTTATAAATTGCTCGAAGTTCGCCAGTTGGGCTCGAGGGGGCTGTAGACGCTTAAAAAAGAGACTTTGATGACTTTTTCTGTCAGGTAAGATTTCGACACGTTTATGGTTCACGTTGGTGTCCATGATTTCGTGCAATTGGGCGGTAAGGGTCTTTTTAGTCAGGACTACGGTGCGCTCTGTTCTGCTGAAGGCGTCTTATCCTTGAATGCTAACGTTAGTGCTCTACGTTTCCTGGAGGGCTATTGCATCTGGTTCATGTTGTTTAGTGAGTTCGAGGATGTTAGGGATTTCGCGCCTGATAGATCTACAGTTCCATTGCCAGACTTTGGTTTAAAAGACGTCTGTGGTGCCGTTAGTTTAGACTGCATCTTTGATGGATTCAATGTCAGAGAACTCTTCTCGGCTTAATGAGCAAGAATGGGATGCGTCACGGCTATCGTTTCGTGCCTTTTTCCGCGCCGCATCTGTAGGGCTGAGGATTGAGTCGAACGTCGTTTTGGTGATATACTTCTTCCTGGCGTATGAGACGAAGTTGTCAAAGATTACAGTGTTGTGGGATGCTTGCTGCGCAAAAGGCGTTATGGCTTTCTGGAATTGTGCCGCTACGACCTGCTGTATGTTTTCCATGATCCAGTGTTTAAGTGCGGCTATTCTGTCTTCAGTTAGCTGAATACCACGCTCCTCTGCGAGTAGCACTTGTTCTGGAGTGCGTTTAGCAGCTTCTTGTTCTCGACAGCACTGGAGCAGCTTATCAATGAGTGTTTGCTGGCTTTGGATCTTCATCTCTAAGGCTTTGATGGCAGCTTCGTCTTCAGAGCTTCTTCCAGATTCCCTTGCCATATTGGCGTAGCTCACTCTCTTTTGAGATGAAGCTTGCGAGCCGGTTCGAGATAGCGAGCGCGCTCTAGGTCTGTCTCTGCTGCTTCTCTGCTGGTTGTTATCGCGGTTATCTTAAGTTGTTCTCTTGACTGCTTGTAGATTTAAGGAAGTCTGTGCGGTGCCGCCATTCACTCTGTGGTTCTAGGCTCTTTACTGTTCATTGCTGTCGAACCTTATGGGGGGCCGGTCCTGGCTTCAGCTTCAGCCTGCACTCTGTCCCTGCGGTCTCAAGCGGTTCTTTGCAGATTTTGCAGCATGGTTGACAGTTGTGGTCAGGTGATTGACTGGTCTCGCCGCATTTGTGGCAGAAATTTTGAGCTTGCCAGTGGCCCAGCTCCCCGCACGAACGGCAGTACTGCATTGTCTTGCTATAGGGCCGGCAACGGTAGTCACCGCTGTGATATATCACGTTGAACGGTACGTGGGGGCCATTAAATAAATGACAGCTGCAGACGATTTTCCCAGCATTCGTGCCGCAACAATGGTATATCGTTCTGGCACGCGGAGTCCGTCTATGAGTTCACCGGGACTGGTATTCGGTGGAACGCCGTTGATGCTCCTCTGCTGATCCACTCCGGAGTTTTCACATGAGCTCGCAGGGTGAATATTTCTCGTCCTAGTTGAATGCTGCTGATTTCTCCCAGGAAGTCGAAAGCCAAGTCTTTCCTTGATGTACTTGCAATGACGAGGTTTTCGATTCGCTGCACGTGAATGCGAACATTGTCATGAAATTCCTTCTGTGTGATTTTGCTTGCCCTTCCGATGGCGTTACTTGTTTCTACGAGGGATTATTTCGAAAGTTGAAGGCCGGCTTGTGGGCAATAAGTGATTTTTGTATCGTCTACGGGCAATGGTGGCATCCGGGAACGTTTCCGCTGCGTCGTCTCCGTAGCCGAGTGCTCAGAGGTTGGTTGTGCCGCTGGTGTGCCTCCCTAAGTGGCAGCGGTCTTGTTTCTTTTCTTTTCGGTCACTTTTCATTGATTCAGTAAACCGATTGTTATGCCGCTATTTTCATCGTATGCCAACTTCGCTGCGAGCCGCTTTCTTCGGTGGAGTCGGTGTGCATAGCGTTGTCATCCTTGTTCGCTTCCTTGCTGTGTGCGTGCACCGCCGCGTCGGGTGCTTGGCTCATTGTGGGGTGGTGGGAGCTTGCGTCGGCGACGAGCAGCTGCGGCTGCACCGGCTCGTGGAGCTCTTGGGCAGCCGCAGCTTGCCGATGAGAGCTCGCGCTGGGGCTCATGTACGTGGTGCGGGCATTTGCTACTGGCTCCTCGAGGCGCTCTCCTTCGCCGGCCTTGGAACGTTCCTCTCGTGAGGCCTAGCTTGATGCGATGTTTAAACAGCCTGAAATCTTCGCGTAAAATGCACTCACTGCGGCAACCGTGGCCACGGGAGATTTCTTGTGACTTGCCGGTGTTTTTCACGCAAAACTGAGAAAGGTGAATGGCGTTTTTCTGCGTGAAAAGCCGCAAAAGCGAGAGCTCATGTGGGATAGGTTAGGACTTTTTTGCCCACTCTTCAAGAACTGTGGCGTAAAAATACCAACTTGGAACCTCTACCGGACAACACCACGGCAGCCTGGAAGGTGCAGTTAGGTGGGCTCCAATATCTCCCCGAGGTTCAAGTACTCCGGTACTACACGTCACACACAAATGGAGGCAGGATAGACTGCCTTCATATTTTCGCTGATGCCAGTCCACTGTCGTATAGAGCAGTTACTTACCTCAGCCTGGAGGGTGAAAACGGTACAATTTCGAGAATTCCAGAAAGCAAACAAACGATGGCACAAAAAAAAAACACTGCTGAGCCTGGAACTGATAGCACGCCTGCTTGCCGGTCGAGTGTGCCACTGTATTTTGAAAACCCACAAGCAACACCCTTCAAAGCTAGACCTGTGGACGGATTCAACAACAGTTCTCTATTGGATTCATGAAAATGTTGACCGCTGTAAGCAGCTCGTGCACAACTTAGTCACTGAAATTCAACACCTCGAACACAAGTTCGTATGTAGACATTACCCGGGAAAATAAATCCCAGCATGCGGAATCTCGAATCCCAGCCACACAGCTCGCCAAAACCGAACTGTAGTGAATCAGAACACTGTGGATTTGGCCCGCAGACATGTACTGGGCTTTAGTGGTTCTGAAAGTGACAGATGATGAAATCGAACTAGGGGAAATCTAGGAAACATCATTGCCAAAGGCGACGTCGCCAACTGCTATGTTGGGTGTGATCCATTTGAAACACGAAGGGAAATTATTTCTCAAAGCTAAGCTGGGTCACGGCTCGGGTTTTTGGATTCATCGGTAGAACTGGGCGACAAAGCAACGAATTGGGACCCGTCATATCCAACGAGCTTAATCAAGCGATACTGAATATATTGTGAGCAAAATCACGGATTCTAAAATGAAATCCCGTGTGTCGCCCACGGAGCATGGATTATCCCCGAGTCAGCTTTAGAATGTCCACTGATTATTGACAGTGCTGGCATTTTAACAGTTCAGGGAAAGCCACAGCGTAGCCAACTTTGGTGTGGCTCAAAGCAAACAACAACAGCAAAAGTGTAACTCTGCATTTTAAAAGGTTTATGGCCGAAACCATTTTGTGAACATGGTATGTCAACACTACTTACAGGCATCTGTCATGATTGCACGATTACATTAACAATAATCAGATGCTTCATTCGTGAAGGAACTCTTTTAAATAATGGCGCATGGTATCGTTAGCTTTACCGAGTTCCTATACGCGGAATGTGTAAACAAAAAACGGTTGCGAGTGAAGTGACCACGAAAAATGCAGCTAGTCCTGCACTGGGACAGGATCTCGCATGAAGCACACGCCACGTAACCAACGCAGTAATGAAAGCGAGAAAAACAGCCTGGGAAAACACTGCAGTTGCATCTCAAACAAAACACACTTGCCACGACATCACGCGGCCACTAGAATAGGTGCACTAGTGGAGCACTCGCGTCATTTGTTTGGGAATGCCACAGTCAACCAGCGGCACCAAAACACTATGAACACTGCCACACTTTAGAACGCAGAACAACCGCCACATATCGCCACCAAATGCGCAGATATACACAGGGAAAATGATGTAAAAGGAGCCTCTCTTCGATGCTTTGTGTTTCTTGGAGTATCGTAGATTGCGGTGCCGCAGCTTCACACACACATTTGGCGCACGTTAAAGATTCCCATCTTGCCAAAATTAATCTGGACCCCTCCACTACGGCGCGCCCCATCGCCTGCACTGCGTCGGCGCGTTAAAACCCTACAATCAATCAATCGCATAAACATTAAACTCCGGAAGAACTGAAACTTACGACACACGTCAGTCACATTTTGACGGATTTTGGTGCACATGGCTGATTGCGAGAGCTTAGCTTTCATACATCAAACGTAAACAACAGCACTGCACACACCCCTGATAAAGAAACACTGCACTATACAAGCGCTTACTGCCACTGCGCTTCTACTCAGAGTGACCGCATTTTGAACGTTATCTATGGTCCAAGCGTGGAGACAGGCCTTGATAGCCGGACCACAATTCGGAGCCCGCGCAGTCCGGGCCACGATCAATTGGTTTTATCAGTCTTCTCGCGCTAGCGACCGTGTTGCGTTATACGCGTTATTTGTAGGTGAGCAAGACGAGCTTATCGCTGAGGGCTTGATAGAAACAGAAACACCGCACCACACTGCAGACGCTGGTGCCTTTCGTGTCTCGGCTGCACAAAAATCAAAATCACGGACATTTGAAACAAACAAACGATAAACGCGTATCGCTGTACCGACTCACTACCGGGATGGTCTGTCGTAGCTTCTGCAACTGCTTGTAATTTTGATATCACAGTCAGGCAGTGAGACGCACACCGGCCCCGCCATAAGCTCCGCAGTTCGCCGCCGTCATGTTGGCACTGGCCGATGGGTGGAGCAACTCGTCTTGGATGGTCGAGCCGCATGGCTGAGCCGGATGAATTTGATCACCGAGCATATTCGGCCTCAGCGTTCAACATGGCTCGACAAAATCCACCCGACAGCGCCCGACAGGCCGAGTCGGACCACGTCGGGCTCAGTCGGACTAGAAAAAAAACCGCCTTTACTGCGCGCCTTATACCGGGCAGTGGTCCGACGCTCGCCAGTTGTCTCCATAACGGCGGCCCCTATGGACTATCAGCACCGCAGCTTTGATGTTCTACCAGACTGTTACGTGCAGTAAGCTATGGACTATCAGCACCGCAGCTTTGATGTTCTACCAGAGTGTTACGTGAAGTTAGGCGAAAACTCATGAGGACAGAAGAGTGTTTTGTTACGTGTTTGTGAGCCATGGTGGTACAGCATACGTGCTTCGCTATGAGCGGCGATCCGGACTGCTCTTCTACGAGACGTCAATTCCTTTGTGTGATAGTGGCTCGAGCCTGTGTATCAATCTGCTGACGCTCTTTCCTTCCTTTTGCTAGCTTATTTCTTTGTGTAACCGACTAAAGACGTCTTGCACTAGCCAGCGTGTGCTGCCTGCCGCTCCCGCCCCTGGATCTGCGAAGACAGAATAGTGCTATCTTTCTTCAAGCGCGTGAGGGGCTCTGGAATGCATGGGAAGTTTTTGACGATGCGCCGATAGAATGCACACATACCGAGAAATCTTCGCACACCCTACTTGCCTTTCGGTCTTGGGATGATCACTAAGGCTGAAGTTTTCGTCGTGTCAGGCAAGACTCAGGGCGGAGATAACACGGCCCAAAATCTTGAGTTACTCGTACGCGAAGCGGCAGATTTCAGGCCTCATGGTTAGCCCTGACAAGCGAATAGCCTCGAGTACATACTCAAAACTTGCAAGCACTTTCTCGAAGGTTTGGTCGAATGCCATAACGTTTTCGAGGTATACGAGAAATGCGTGCTACCTAGGCACAGTACATCTAGCACGGTGTCCATGACTCTTTGAAACACTTGTGCTGCAGTGCACAGCCGGAACGGCATCACCCTGAACTAAGGTCGTCCGGGGTTATATATGCAGTCTTCTGTTGGTCTCTCTCGGGTTCTATTGGCCGGTACCCTGTCTTTATATACATCGATGAAACGCACGTCGCGTGTCAGAACTGGTCGAGTGCGTTGACGGTTCGCACCAGGGGCACACTTCCACAGTGGTGTTTGTTTGAAGTCGCCGGTAGTCAACGCAAAACCTTAATGTGCCATATTTTTTTCTTCAGGAGTACTACCGGCTCAGCCCAGGGGCTTTTCGATGGCTGTATAATGTCGCCCCTGAGCATGTCTTCCACGTGTATCCGTATGGCTTCCCGTTCGGGTGAACGCCCTCAGTACAGTGACTGCCGGGTATGTCGGGCTCCATCTTTCGCTATATTTCTGTGCTTCGCTAGAGGAGTACGTCGTGAATTTCAGTTCGACAAAAACACTCGCTGCAGCATCGCAGCATAGCCAATCATTTTTTCGTTCTTCCGTCAAAGGGATGAGGAAGTCTGAAGGTATTTTCGGGGGCGCGTTCAAAGTCGGCGACCGCAATCACGTCCCTTCCTTCTTGTGTTTCTTGTATGAACGCAGGTGCAGCACCCTCGTTCAAATGCTGATACCCCTCTCTCAAAATAGCGACGTTAAAGTGACACTGCCGATGCTTAAATCTTAAATCACGCAATGCCTCTTGCGACAGAGACTCCGCGGTTGAGAAGCAACATTTCCTTAGTCCCTCTGATAGTTTCGACGTCAGTAGCAGCATTTTCGCAGTGAACGGTGATCCTCCAGCTTGCTCAGGGTGCAGGGTGACAATTTTAATGGCGATCCTTACAGCAGAAAGCTGTTCGAGGTTTTGTTCCGGCGTTTTGTAGTGTTTGGTGGAGAAAGTTTTCAGCTTGCTCTGTAGACGAATTATTTCACCGTTATCCGTCACGATGTCCATTTCAAGAATTACGTCGTGAGAGCAGTTAGCCAAAAAGACGAACGCGACGGGGCACGTGGTGCCGTGTATCGTCACCCATGACGTGTATATTCAAGTTGGCGTTAAGGCATGGCCTCCTGCTGTGCGTATGTCGGGACAGTCCAGTCTGGTGGTAAATGTGTTCAGCTTAGACGCAAATATACCGTTCATTCCTGCGTACACGGCTCCCATGTCTATGTGAGCGATTACATCAAAGTCGTCCATGGACAGCTGAAAGTCCGAATCTGCTTTCATCGAGTTCCGGGTGCGTCGGTTCATCGTATCTCTGCTTGTCTGTGTTGACAGTTGTGAACTATGCGTCGGCATCGTCTTCTCACCAGCAGGCCCGGTCATGTCCGGTACGTGTCGCACCGTGTGGCTGTCGTGTTCCGGAGTCACGTCAGGGTTACATCTTGTCGTCGGGCTGATTCCATGTCGCGAATCACGGTGTTCGGTGCATGTTTGCGTCGTGGGAGGGTTTTTGTTTCTCCGCCATTGTGCAACTTCACCTCCAGAAGTTGCTGCTTTTAGTTGCCCCCGCGTGTTCGGGGGGTCCTTCCACATGCAAAATGAGACTGCTACGGTGGGTCGGCGAGAGGTGTGGGTGGGGCGATGGTGAACGGTTGAAATAGGATGTTCCACGGCTGGTTTGAGATAGAGACTTGTCGATCTCACATGGTCGTCGGCCAGGGAGAGGGCGAGGTGCGCCGACGGAAACACCACGCAGCCCCGCAGTCTTCTGCGGCCAACTACGGTTGGTGTGCTCGGCCTCTCCGCAGCGGACAATATTTGGAGGTTCGCCACACGTCGGTCGTCTTCGGCGTATGGTATTGGACTAGAGGGGGTCGGGTGGGTGACAGTGGAGGGTGGTACGGCGGGGGCTCTTGAATACGGGGTCGACGAACAGGGCGGGTTCGTCGAAGAGCTTCTGAGTTGGTCAGTGCTTGCGGGGTGCTTCGGATGGTGTAGAAGTCTCCAGTGCCTGTTGTGCCTCATCTCAGATGACTTGAGCCAGGGAACTGACTTGAGGCGGCACCGTCGGTGGAAAAATCTTTCTGAAGCTCCTCCCTGGCAATTGCGCGGATTCTTTCGCAAAGTGTATCGGAGCCTCCGCATGGATCGTCTCCGAAGCTAGCGTATTGATGTGGCGGTCGTACTGTTTCTTACGAATATGCAGCATTTTCTCCAATGCGGCAGCCTCATACGTAAATTCAGCCACCATTTTATGGGTATTGACGACAATGGCAGCAAAGAGCTTTTGCTTCACTCCTCGTATTACAAACCTGAGTTACTTTTCTTCCGTCATTCCAAAGTCCGCTCGGCGAAATTGTCGCTTCATCTGAAGAAAACCACGACCTTTTTGTTGAGCTGTAGCGTGCGCGTTTTCAACAAAAGTGCGACTCGTTCTTCCCGCACGGCGGTGGCGAATGTTTTAAGGAACTCGCCTTTAAAGAGAGCAAAGTTGGTTGGGGAGCTTTCATGGTTCTAGAAGAATATTCGAGCTGTATCTTCTATATAGAACAAAACATGGCGGAAGATTTTTTTTTATCATACCTGTTAAAGATGCGGACGCGGCCTACTTTCTCCGACCAGTCCTGAGGATCTTCTCCAGGGATCCATGGAACGAGAGGGGGTCCCGGGGCTGTTTCCGGACGATAGGAGGAGTGGCTTTTTGCACCATGTCGAGGTTTCAGCTGTCTTTCTCTCGGTTCGTTCTGGTAGGAGACAAAACTCGCCCGGTAAAACTTGCAAAACTGCTGCTGCCTTGGCTGTTGCTGGGTTGTTAGCTTCCAGAAGGCGACGGGAGCATAAAGGGTGCGGACGCAGCACCTTTACCAAATGTCAGAGAAACCAAATATGACGCAGTTCTCTCGAAGGAAAAACAAGTTCATTGGACGCAATTTGCGCTTCTCTAAGAACTCAAAGAATACAGAGTCGGCGAAGCCAGCAGTCGACAAGGTGACGTGCACAGGCGAGTATCGCCTAATCGAATACCGCGCCGTCTCCTCGGCGGCTATTTATCTCTCGGCTCGAGTACTATTAGAACCGTGGAATTACATGCAGAACACTGTAGATCAAAGATTATTTTTAGGCTGGTGGCGTTTGTTCGAAACGCTTTTCCTTTCAAAGGAGATAACATCTGCGGCATAAAAATGGAACATGCGCTTCACTGGGCCGGCGGATAATCCAAATAACACAGCCCGGCGTAGCCGGTAGGCAAAACAACACACAATCAACCCAAATACATGTGTCAAGGCAATATAGAATAACACCAGGTTTTTATTTAACTCATGCACGTTAGATCCCTTCACCTGTAATCAAATAAACATAAAAGACCACGCACCAGTATTACCATCTCGGGGCAGGCATCGTCCTAAAAGGCAACTTGTTAGAAGTACGAAATTGTGATCATCCTCTTGAATTTTACACTTCATTGTAGTCATCATAATAGTAGGGAGAGTGGAGGAGATGAGATGGCGAAATTCTTATCTATTATATCAACGATGACATAAGCTTCACCATTTCATGGTAATTTCATGAAACAAGCATATACGTCGTCGAATGCTTGACCTCCCTTACCAAAGCAGAGTAAGACATTTAAGGGGCTTCCTTCGCCATATTTCTTTTTTAAAGCAAACACTACATTCCGTAGGTCCACTGCTTTGGCCTTGGCGTTGATATATCAGAGGCATTTTCACGTTTTGAGAGGGAGAATTTGAAGTATTCCGCTATAGCTTTCGCATCGGGTAAAGTTCGAAAAATTTGTATTTGGTCAATTACTTGCGTAGCATTTCTTAGCAACAGAAATTGTAGACACGAAACGGCAAACACTGAATTCATATACTTTGGTGTGAACAATCTGTAAAAGAACATTATTTCAACCAAACATAAAACACACGTGTTAATGGTTGGGTAAGCGCAGGCCAGGTTTTAAGAGTTTCATCATGAATTTATTACAAAAAAGCATTTCGATATAGCAACGGGCCTTCCGCCGCCAAAGAAACTTATGGAAACGTTTCCTAGACTTTTTATTTTTCAGGGTTTAATATGTTAAAAATATAGCTATACTTGGTATCTGCAGCTTCGTAGCAATGTACTGCCGAAATTTTAAGCCCTACTACGATGACACGTTTCCCTGAGCAGTGATGTGCGGCCTTTTGTGTTTGTTAGTGTTGCGATTTAAACAAACCTATCCCTCATGTGGTGATATACTGCGTCAGAATGTTTAAATTGTTGCACATATTTCAATGAGCAATGAAACCTCGTAAATGAAGTCAAGATAAGCAATGGTCAAACATATTATAGGAAGCTGCGAAATTCCTCAACATACCAATTACGTCTTTGTAATTCACCTGGCTAAAACACTCGGGCTACTCTTTGAAGTTTTTTCCGCCCACCGAAGTAAAAAGGAACTTGACTGCGTCAAAGTGCGAGCGACTTCATTACGAAATTAGGGATACAACTGCTCCTTGTCGCACTCAAACTCAAGTTTTCGAAACCCCGGCGGTTACAGCGCCTACACAACCTGGAAGGATTTTACTCCCAATATTTAAAATCTTTATATAGAGCAGTATCATCGGTGCTTTGATGAATCAGTCATTCACTCAGGCAGTCGGCCATACAGGATATGCGATATGCACACACCAAGGCAAACAGTCCGTCAGCCAGCCACACGCCTGGTCACTTTGTTAGTCAGAGGGTTCATAAAACAGGCAGTCGGTAGGTCGGTGGGTGGGGAAATATTTTTATAGGTGTGAAGAGACATTCACATGGGAACCAGTATTTACGGTTAAATTTTTTTTTGGCAACAAAGATTCTTTTCTTGAAAAGTGGCCTGGTATTTACCTAAAGTGCTATCCAGTATGCTTAGTATCAAAAATATCATTTCACCATTTTTCATCTTGTTGATGACTTGTTTTGTAGCGCCCACTCAACTTTCATAAGCTCTAGTTGGCAGGTTTAAGAAATTTTATGACACACGGGGACCCTTCAAACTGCTATCAAATTGATTCAGTGAGAAGAAAAATGGTGCGAACAAAGCAGTGCTATGTATGTGGGTGTACTACGAATGAACATGCAGTGGTTAGCTGTAATAACGTTCCGTAATAGGTGACGTTCAGTGTTGCTTATACACAGTTTCTTTTCTTACTTCGCTTCTTGAAGAAAGCAAAAGTCGTCACTTTGTAGATTGGGCCAAGAGCGTCATGCTGTATCTGAGTATAATTGTGCTGACGGGAAGTTACCCTCTTGATGCAAATAAGATCGGCTGTTTGTGCTCTCTTAGAAGAGTATGAAACAAACGGTTCTGATTCTGTCTTGCAAGGCGTCACACCAAACCAAAACTTCTTCGTATCATATAGTTTCAGCCATTTCCGGTTGAGTGGAAGATACTTCCATTATTAAAGTGCTTCTGCGCACAATTCGGTTTAGGTTCAGTTAGAGTCTTTCTAACAAAACTCGTCCAATGGGCTCAGCTTTGTGGAGAAGTTCTCCAGGAAGCGTCCGCAGTAACTGAGCCGTCTTAAATCGGATCGCGATTCAGGTACATTCCTGGCATATGATTGTCCTGCCTTCTTAACCTGTGGATGTAAGCTATATCTATTGGCACAGTTTCCCAAGTACTCAAGCTTTGGTGGCAGAAAAACTCCTTCTTCTCATTTTGTCATGTTGCATGCAGTCATGTTAGCACTTTCTCACACGGCCTCAAATGAGTCTCAACAGTCGGTGCTTCACTCAGATGTCATCCAAGTCTCCGGCAACGGTTTACAAACCTTGTATCATTTGTTCATCACCTTTTGTAAAATGGTTGGTGTTGTAGACACACCATATAAAGGTCTGCTGAAATAGTACAGTCCTTTGTGAGTGTTCAAGGTCAAAATCACCTTGCTTTTTGGGTCCAACTCCAGCTGTTGCTAAGGGCTTGACAAGAAAGTCAATGGAAAGTAGGTCTTGGATGGGTTGTAAAGATACTCTTTATGCTGGATTACCCCATTCGTGGTGAATTGGAAGTATCTAAACAGATGACTTGTTCCATCTTTGAAGACTGCTAGCAGTTGCGCGGCGTACTCGCCTTCGTCCACTCGTAAGATAATGGCTTCCTTTTCTAGTTTGCGCAGATGGCTCTCGACTGTGTTTTCTTAGCATAGGCGGTGTTCGAGCCGTGTAAATGATTTCCGAAAAAGTTCTTTAGCTTTTTCTCGGAATTGAAGGCAATTCAGCACTCGCGTACTGTCTCGAAACTGGTCATTGTGCTTGCCGAGGACTCTTTGGAAGTCCTTAAAAACTCGCAAATTCCCTTTCGCAGGTGTAGCTGCATTCTCTGTCTGCGGAACCAGGTGTTCCTTTGCCTATTCCTACCGTGCATATTTCGTACCAGTTTAGCCTAATCTTGTCCATATTGCAGGTTGCTGTCATTTCACAACTACTCCAGTAGCTTGTAGGCTCTGTATTTGTAGGTGACCGGAGGTAGATTTCTCCTTTGACGAGATATTTTTGTCTTTTTATGACGTCAGCTTTAGCCTGTGTGGATGCAATTCCTATAGTTTCAAGCTGTCTTTGTACTGTCTTTCCACGAACAAAGATCCTGTCTTTCCACACTAGCAATGTCACCGACTTGGCAGTCAACTTGATTGTATTTTTATACAAGAATATTTGTAGCACTTTTAAAATGACTGAGACATAGTCAGAAAGACAAACACAGTGTTGAAATGTCCCCGACATTTGAGCATCGGAATGGAGCAATCGGATAGACACCGTATTCATAATTTGGTATTCATAATTTTCGTATTCATAATTTGTATAGGCCGCCGTGAAATAAATTTAGGAAGAAAGTTCCGTGACCAGTGTCGCTGACTTTATCGCGACTATCATGCCACATTTAGGTCTTGTTAAGTTTTGATCAGCTTCCAGCATCCGTGGAAAGAAAACGAATAAAATCTGAGGGCTTTGGTACAGTTACTGCGACTTTTTTTACTCAACTTTTAGGCTTAATCAGAGGCCCCTTGCAAAGCACGGTATATTCACTGAAGATGGCGCTCGAAAAACACGTCCGTCACCTCAGCCTATGTATTCCGACCAGCTTGGATATAGCTTAGCCCGTGTTCAGGGCAAAACGACATCACACAACCGTTCAAAAGCCCATGGGCGGCCGACGCTGTGCATCTAACGAAAAAATATTTGCCTTCCATTCTGTGCAGAAGGATGACCTGTGAAGCTGCACTCTCTAAAAGAAAGTGAAGAATTAAAACATCATTGTTTATAGCTGAGGTCGAGTAATTAGCACTGAGCACAAGGAAACTGAAGGATTCGGAGTTTATTTTAGTGGACAAACATACAGCTCTCTGTTTCCGTACCGCGTCGTAGGCGTCTTACTCTCTGGGTAACACACCAATCCATTCTGCTCAACCCCTGTGGACACCGGAAAGTTAGCATTGGGAGGTAAGGGTGCAGATACCCGTTTATACCTCCCACCAGTACAACGGACAGGTCATCAGTGAAAGCATGAAACCTATATCTTCGCTTGCACGCCCACCCTTCCATCCACTCTCAATTCGTACCCGATAAATCAGACACTAGTTATGTGCCTGTGCTTAGTAGTGAAAGGCAGCGCCAAAAGTGTCGCTCTGAAAGCCCTTCGAGCTGAACAAAATTATTGGCTCACGTCCACGTTGCTGTTCATGCAGGAGAGATTCCCAGCTCCTCGGCGAGCTGGTATTTGTGATGAAAATGGCAGTGGAAGCACCTTTCTGTTGTTTTCGCACCCATCCGCACTACTGTTCTAACAGAGGTTGCTTCATTTCCCACTGTTCTTTCTACAAGCAAACGACAGGCGTCTGCCTATAGGCAGTTAAAAGCTGGAAGGACTCGAGCTTTATTCTAGTTGACAAATATGTTGACAATATATTGATTGTCAAATATACAAATTGACAAATTGAACAAATATATGTTGACAAATATGTTGACAATATATTGACAAGTATAAAAACTGGGGCCTGGAAAATGGAAGTACTCGAGAGGGACAGGGACCGCAAGGAGACCTCGTCAATATCGCAGATAGATTTTATGAGTTCAAGGTGATGCCGCTTGGACAGTGCATGGCAGCAGCAACGCTCTAAAGAGTAGCTGGCACTGAGCTAAGCCAGACTTAAACGACATGGGCACTTGCCTCGCCCATCTCGACGACGTAGTTTTTGGCAGGAGCTGTAACCTGACAATTGCGGCTTGGCTCGAGAGGAACTAAACGTTTTGGGCACGTCAACAATGCCGAGGAAGTCCTGGCTCAAGCTGCGAAATCTTCATCAATCACTATTTTTCTGAGGCCAAAGGACACCATAGGCACGCGAAAGTTGCTCTGACTGTGCGCATACTTGGGGGCTTCGTCGAAAATGTCGCAAAAATTGCCGAACACCTAAGGCGGTGAATAAAGGCAACGTTTAGTTCTGCTGGGAGAAGGAGCAGCAGCATGGTTTCGGAGAGCTTTGAAATTGCCTACAGCGCCCGGCTGTACATTCCCATTTTGACGAGTACACCGAGGGTGAAATGCACACAGACGCCAATGACGAAGGCTCCGGTGCTTATTCAGGAAATGCACGCCGCACATAACATAAAATCCATTGACTAAAGGCAGTTTTGATCCATTTTGATCCACTAAAGGAATATTTTGATTTGTAGCTTGAAACATCTTGTTGTGATATATTTAGCCCTCAACGCAACACCTACCCTCTCTTGGCGTTAAAATTTATGGCCACCCTTGCCTAAAGTAGTTCGTGCCAGCCTTTGAGTTTAAAATTGCAATGTTGAGAGCACTTTTACAAATAAAATACTTCACTTTTGAAAAGCTGCAGAAGTTATGGTATATACTGTTTCTTCCTTCCATTATTTTTTCAGTGCCACCATAGCAGCCCTGTAGGTTGTCCATTAAGTTGTCCGTGCATAAGCCACCTCAATGAAGACGAAGGTTTCTGTACCAATCCATGACCAACGTTCTTCGCTTCGCGCACACCACACAGGTTCACATAAAGCAAACAAATAAATGAATTGATGGAATTTTAAACAAAAAAGAACTGAGTGGACAAAACTGCTGTTTGGTAGACGTCTGTTATCGAGCTTCAAATGACTTTTTCAAGCTGCAACAAATATTTTATTCTACAGTATTTTAACGATTTTCACTTTGCTGTGTGAGTTACCGCTTACAAACAATTCGGCTTTGAAAAGAAAGAATAAAACAGTAATGGCATAAAATATAAAGAAATACTGACAAGGTATTCCAAAGCTGCGATAACTATGAAAAAGTGTTAATTTATACAGAGAGATATCCCCCGACAAGTTTTAGCCGTAAACGTTCAGAATAAACATATTCGAAAACCATTTTAATCTCCGCGTGAATGAGAAAAATTCTTACGGACACCCCGTCGCAATCGGCCTCAAAATGACGCCATCCACTCCTAGCCGCAAACTGCACATGTGTAAGCTTGCGTGACGTGCACAACACGCTGTCTGCGGACGGCGCAAGCTATTGCACCGTGTGCGAACGTCAGTGGTTTGAGACTGACGTGATGCTGCCCCGGAGAATGGATATGGTGGAGAGCGCAGCCGCTCTGGGCGCGCGAGGGAGAGCGAGCGCGCGCGTCTCCTCACAGGCAGTGGTGCGATAAGAAAGGTGGTGTCCCGAGTGCCCTCCTGTCATGGCCGTCTGCCTCGGTCTTTGTTTAGTCGAAACCGAAGCTCACACAACTGAACCATGCTTTAAATAAATACTTACCGTGCTATCGACAGACAAGTGTGAAACCTTTTAATTAGTATGCTCATAGGCACTTATAGCTGCAAAAAAACCTAAAACGAAAATTTTTTCTCAGTACTCCTCAGGTATCACATTAGAAAACCACAGAAGACATTCCAAATGGGTTATTGAAAAATGTTTAGAAACAGTACTCTCAAATGCAACAGGAAAAGAATGCTAGTAAACTGACCAACCCTTATAGAAAACGTTGCCCATAAAAAAGCCCTGGAAAACAGTTAGGCAGAAATAGCGAAATGATTACTGGGTCGGTAAAATCAAACGCGGTACAAAAAGGCACGGAAGTGGGTACTATCTACATACAAATGTTTTTGGTGTCATAGCAGCAACTTGAGCCTTTTTGTAATATTATGTATGGACTACTGCTGCTGAATCACTTGTTTGGTGAATGTTGATAAATTTTGCATTTTTCAATGCGTTTTAAAAGGCCGCAACTGCGAACGAAAGGAAGGTATGTGCAAAATCAGAAACTAAGTTAGGATACAAAATGTAGAAAAGTACAAATAGAAAAGCGGGCTGGCGTGTTGATGTTACACGAATATGTAGACAACTCGCAGGAAGTGCCAAGCACGCATTAACACCACTTTATCGAACAAAAGTCGTTCAAAGGTAGCAAACAATAGGTCCTCGAACTATAGAGTGTTACCGTCTTCAGACAGCCTTGCCTGAAATATTCTTAAAACATAGGGAGTACCTTCTCAGCAGATATCTAAGAAATATTATTTAAATGATGTTACTGCATAATTAACACACTACAGATTAATTAGGATAAAAATCTGCAGCGGACACCACTCCTGCACCTCAAAACCATTAGTGTTTTTCCTGAATATCAATAACCTCCTTATTCCACTCTTCGTCGTCTTTTCTGACCAGCAGTGTATGGAAGCTTATGAAATAGCTTTGAAAAATCATGATCCACATATCTAGATACAGCACCAAGCACTCCCTAGCAATGATAACACAGCTTGCAGATGGTTTCCCACATATCCCACCAAACAACTAATACGTGTCATTGTTGGCACCATGAAAAAACGCTGTGAAGCTAGCCTCAAATGTTGCGGTCACTCTTGGCACAAAAAAGCGTAAAATTTTATTTAGCACGCCTGCAATGCAATCATCTGCCGCAAATCAACTTCAGCCACTTTTCTTCATAGTTTTACCCCTTTACAGTAGCAGTGCAGAATAGGTAGCATAGGATTGCACCACCACATGATTTTGCAAGTGCTCCCGGTGCAAACAAATATACAATATATCAGAATAAAGTTACCATAAAGGTTTCCAATTGCACAGGTGTACCCCTCGGTGCTGTCGGTTCTCCCGCGTTACCAAATGTGGTCGTGGTGAGAATAAAATACAAATTCAGTAGTCAGTAGACTTCATTTGCTCTATGCCTGAAGCAGGTGAGCCGCTAGCTAGGCTTTCATAGCTATTTCTGAAGCAGCTACTCATCGAAGGCCATCTTCTCCGCGTGCTGGACTGCAGCGTATAAACATTTTACGTTCTCTTAAAACGTGTGTGGTAATTTCAGAGCAATGTTTATGTTCAGGTAGGGGTATATATAAATCTTAGCTCAACAGTACTGCCGGCCTCAAAGACAGGTATGACATAAGAAGTGTTGAAACTTCTATTTGCAATAAAAATTTAGATATGTACACTGCTCCTGCGAATAGGCACCATCTGCTTTGCCGGCGTTATTACGATGGCAACCGAAAATCGTCGTGAAGAAGTCAGCACAACAAGCGGTATTTCAAAAGGTGCTAGGCATTATTAGGGATAACATCAGTGCTAAGGAGTCTATTAAAGACAAAGTTGTTGCCCCAAATGACGGTTCTATTACCTGCAAGTCGAATGTGCGCAGGATTAACCTTCCCTCGACTGTTATAGATGGTATGTCACCTGGCATTGTCATTGTCCTAAATTCCTCATTCAATTGAAACGCGGGTATGCGGGACTAAAATTATGAATTTTCTTGGGTAGCGCTCATTGTTTGGTCTAAAATTACGCTTTTAGCAATAACGTGAATAACCGCCACAGGCCGCTTCTCGTAGCATAAACAGCTTTATTTTCCCATTTATGCCATAGAAAACGTGCAAATATATGTGGTTCTTTTTATTCTATAAAAACGGCGCTTTATATAGAACTGGGAAAGAAGTACATTGACAGGGGGGCTGTCTAAGAACAAAGGCATTTCGATTGCACCAAGGAATATAAATGGATATATTGAGTTACTTCCGGCATGCGTTAGTGAAGATAACACAAGCACAAATGTCTGGTGTCAGAGTGCAGCCGCTGAGTCACCATCCCAAAAGTCATGTTCAAGTAGCCAAGTTTCCTGTTATATACGGCTATTGAAGGTGTGCTTATGCAGCCCTATACAACACGAAAGTTGGCTACTGAAACACGTGGCATGCATGATGGTGACTCAGCGGCTCCACTCGCACATCTCACAGTTGTGTTTGTGTTTTTCTGCACTGAAATGTGTCTGGCGTAATTGCACTTTTCCTTTTATATGGCCCAGTGCCATAAAAACATCTTAGTTGTTATTTAGCGATCGTTGTCTGTATACGTCTTTCTCTGTAGTTGTTTAAGCGCTGTTTTCCCCGTATAATAAAGAATCAAGTAGCCCCCATTCAAACCTCCGCTAAATATGCGTGGAATATAGGCACACGTGGTGGATTCACCATTAGCCATTAAGCGGCGAGACGTTCATTGCACACTCACCAATTTAGCGTTCACTGCATCATGACAATACGAATAAACAAGTTCACATACCCAGATAGCAGGGTAATGAATCCGGACAACAGCTTCTGTTACGAGGTCGCGATGAATAGACCAAATCCAACAAGGCTCCGACCAGTATGCTCTTTCTAACAATTTAAAATTTTAAACATGAATAAAAGACCCAGGTAAACCTATTGCTTCTAATAAAAGAAAAAAATAGCATTCCTAAATCGTATAATTACACCCAGAATGCTGTGTTTACAGAACCTACCACTCACCATCTCCCAGAAAATGACAGTTCCGGACATCCGTTTAGAGTAATTTTGGAGAAGGTGTTTGCAAATCTTTATGTTCTTAGCCCAAGCGCTTGTTTCTTTCCTCGTTTCGGCTTTCTTTACTTCTTCTTTCTTTACTTCTATTAGACTCAATTACACTATTGTCACATCCAAGGCGAAAACCATCCCTGGCTGGGCACTGTCAGCTTACAGCTCCAGCAAATAGTAAAGTTATTTATAATTTTATCAAAGAAAACCAAAAGCAGAGACACTGAAACACAAATTGAGAAACCGTGACACAAACGGTGGCCAGTAATTGTATTTTTGTAAAATTCAAGTTGTGAAGTTGGCGTACACATTGTAATGTTCGGTACCGTAATTCTGTGTTCGGCAGTTGTCTGTCAATGTCATTTCCTTTCACTCGGTAGCTTTTAATTTGTTAGGACAGTAAGTTTTGTGCAATACTCCATCGCATGAATTCTGGAAAAAAAATGTATGCAAAATTTGCATGTGTATAAAGATCGAATATATAATAATAAATAGATTATAAATTACGGCCCCACCGTTTCAGTTCTGTGCGTCCTATAGTAGCCCATTTTCCTCTTTTGTAGGCTTAAAATCCTGTTGTGGTTAGTGTATATTGTGGTGAAAAGACTAAAGAACGCTCGTTTATGTAGGCTGGTTTTATAAATTAACACATAGCAGATGCCAATACAAAGACAGAATTCTGCTTTAACTGAACTTATGTGTGATGCCATCAGGTGAATTTAAAAATACTACTCCCCGAAATGCAGCTGCTCGTGGTTTCTCGATTGGAAAACTACAACAAATGTACATTTTAATGATAATGCGTGGATATTCCCCCCCCCTACAAACTCATATATTTGGTTTTGTTTGCATATATTGTCAGGTTGCTGGATGCAAGACACCAGCATTGATCTATGATACAGCGGAATGTCTGTGCGAAAATATTTTGCACGAGAATCCCAGAAAAAAATCAACGGGTGTCATACGAGTACACTATGAATTAGCATCACTTTTTTGGTTTCTCGTACCATGTATTTAAAAAGGAACAGTGTCACCCAAGAAATTATACCTAGTGTAGATCATATTTTATACATCGTATTTTATACACACAAGATTTACTACTGCGTGGTGTGCTGTAAAAGTTATGTAATATTAACCAATGTCAACGTAACGCTTCGAATCGCATAGAAGAGAACCTAAAATCAGAAAACAAACCTGATAATAATGATTTGCCTGAAAGTTTCACGTATTCCCACCCAATGTTTAGTGAGAGGGCTGTATGTTTATTTGTTTTTACAAACCTCAAGGTCTTTCGCCCACTAATACTGTTTGCTATTGCGAATCCTGTCAAATTTTCGTTTATTGTACGCTGAATATTTATCAACACCGCACCATCCTGGCGTCAAGGACAGCCACACAACAAGCCTTTTACCGGTTTACTTTTAGGTCTTATATATATATCAAACGAAGCTCAGTCGAAGCCCGCCGTACGTGCTATTTGGATGCGCTCACAGCAACATAATATACATATGCCCAATACCACTTGTGGTGCATCTTACCACGTCCACAATGCGTTTCGAAGCGCCCTCTTTTTAGAAACAGTCGTTTGTTATTGAGTAATCTCGGCTATTCTGCCATTTCACGAATAATGCTGCGCTGTATCACAGTAGGCATAGACTGTCATATCAACATCTCGCCTATACCTCTCCAGAAAATCCTAATGAAACACCGATTCACCCAGTGCACCGGCTGCTTTCCTCAGGCTATATACAAATCACAAGCAAGTAGGTACATGAAGGGTCCCACCTAATGATAATATTCTATCCATACGTCGATGGCCCTGAGTTTAGAGGGTAGCCTGTAAAACTGCCTTACCACGTACGAAGGACTAGGTTTGAGCAAAAGACGAGGACGAAGATAAAGGAGGACAAGAAGAGTTCAATTTCAAACTTTATTTTGCAGAAAATAACAACACAGATATATACCTCCAACTGGTATCACCACCCATCCGATCGATACATGCACCACCCATTCGGGGTTACAAGAACCACATGTCGAATACTACTACAAACAATACGATTCATTCGAACGGGTAACCAACCAGTAGGAACCAGATTTAACTTTGTCAGTATACACGTGTGCCAAAATCAAAACGTTGGAAAGCCAAAAGAAAAGAATAAAGAATAAAATCAGAGATTAAAGTGCATAAAACCACTAAGATATTTTTATAACAGGGATGAGAGTATTGAAGTGATGAACAAGACAGATTGTGTTTTCCAAAATATAAAAGAATCCCAAAACAGATCAAGATTAGATACTACAAACGGCGTTTAAAATCAATGTGTAAAACCTAAAACCAAAGATGAAACAATAAAACCACAAAATTAGAGACGAAACGCATAAAACCACTTAAAAAAGAATCAGAAGTGCGAGAACGCAAGTGGTGAGCAGCATCGACGGTACGTTTCCAAGAGTTACCAAAAGCCCAAAAGTGCCGAAAAAATGGAAGTTATTTAAAACATGGCCCTTGAAGAAGGTTACCTCTTGAGGTAGGAGGATTACTCAGGTCTTGCTGACGTATTAACCCCGTAGTCTCACATTCTGTCGGCTTCATTATTTCTCTCACGCTTTTAGCTTTAGCTCGTTCTAGGAATTCGATATCTTCAAGCTTTGGAACATAGCCTCAGGTTCTGCAATTCATAGCCAGAATCCCAACCTCCCCCGTTTTATTTTTAACAGAAAGATTGTGCTTCAGCCCCCTAGTAACCGATAGCTGTTGTTTCGCAGGTCAAAGAAATTTGGTAGACTGAGCCTGAAACTTATTTTGTGTAGCCTTTTTCGCTTCTTTTTCCACACACACTTCTACTTTGTTTGGAAAATAGCGTTCACAGATTTGATATCTTACATCAGACTGAAAGAATCATTTTACATTGTACTGGATGGCTACTTTTTTATAGCTTTGCAATGCTCTTTTGATGTACGGCGTGACGTGCGAATTCTGTCATTTACCTTCCTGCAGGTCCTCTTTCGTTACAACATTTACTGAAAGCGGAATTGTATTAAAACGCTTACCAAAAATGTGGATTCCAGCTCTCCTGACCACCCGTCCAATCCAAAGGACGTGCCACCCTTCAGGAATTCTCATATGGCTTACAGATTCTAGCAGTCGGAAAAATCCAGCCATTTCCTCGTATCTGCAAAATCATTAATGCCAAAACCATATTCGCACGTTGTATGGACACCGGGTCAAGGGTTACTTACTGAGGAATAAGCAGCCAACACCTGTTCCTATGCTGCCATACCCCATGTACACCTGGAAGCTGACCAGCGATTGCTCCTCTATCCCTAACCTGAAGCTGTACATTTGTTTAATTTTTGCACCCAATACACAGCTTCACAAGGAAAAAAATCCCTCTAACCGTGACTCCTGACAAACTGCTCCCTTCATAGCACCCATCCTCTTCTGATAAGTGCTGAACCGTGCCATCTCACCCCCTTTTCCCGCCTGTTTCACGCCGAATCTGGAGCAGTGGGCCTGCGGTTTCGAAGCATAGACTCGTGTAGCGGCTCAAGAATATTTCCTGGAGCGCGATGGTTTTCCAGGGTTGTTTTTCTTATTCTAGTAATAGTGTTGTTCTTCTTTCGGAAGCTGGTTCTGCAGCTGTTCCTTCCAGAGTTCACGTAGAGAAAACTCCGTTTCGAACAAATAGTACCATTCGCGACATCACCACCGAAAAGTCCGTTTGAGAAAGACAGAATTTATTTGTTGCAACAATAGAAAAGTTGTGGTGGAGATACATCTATGGGTAGCAGTTGGCCACACTTTTGCGGCTGACCGTTAGCTGCTGCCGCCACTCTCGCAAGAGAGAACAGGGCCTCTTGTTGTTCGAGCATCAAGCTCGGGAATGGGAAGTCCAACTTTGCTGTAGAGAATTCGTGTGCATATCCAGACGAGATAAGAAATAAATAGGCTGATTGCATTGGGGGCCGTAAATATGTGCCTTGGTAGTGGGGATAGGTGATCGATACAGGGTGATTGTAGTACGTGTTATTGTGAATCCGGTGCCAAAGGGGGCGTGTACGGTGTGAGCGAAAGGCGGAGGAGGATATTAGCTGCGTCGTTGTGCTCTGAATTGGCACGGGATTTCCGTGCAGTTTTTGAGGAGGGGCGTTAGGGAGTTTTTAGCATTGTTTGCCTCCTTTGGGAATTTATGTTTAAGAAGAGCACGGGCAGTGCGTCTCCTGCCTCGGTCACAGGGAAGGCAGTAACGTTAAACATTAATTTTTTGTAAGCGTAGAATTACAATAACGTGTGGAATAGTGAGGGCACGCAAGTACTAATGTTGAATAGCAAACAATCCTAGAGCACTGCGCTGCACCCTTTTTTTGGTGCAGTTGACTCAGTCATTACTAGTGTTGTCGGGAACTATTTGGTGTGAAGCGTACCGGGTGTAAACACCTGCTGATGCATAACAGCATTTCAAAAATAGTTCGTCCTTGTTACGCATACCAGTCGAAATTAATGCCCACAGACAAAAGTATGATTTGGGAATCAATCCTAATAAAGTTACATCTATCCATTCCTTCCTAAGGGACCGAAGGCATTACATAAGCCGTAAACGTTGCCGTAAACCTAATTTCATAAGCAAATAACCATGAGTAGAGTCTTTTCAAGTATTTCGTGCTGCGTGTTTCTTCACCCACACTTTTAGTGATAGGGAAAGTGCGTAAAATTTTTCCATATTGTTATGCGCCGGCTATACAAGTCAAGTGTTGCACGTACTAGGTACAATCAGCAATCTTGTGTATGCGACGGCGTCACTTTAGTCTTTGTGGTCAATTTTGTCTGAATAAATTATTTTGGAAACCTAAAAAAAAAAACCTTCGATAAAAGAGGCGAGTAGACGAGAACAAGCATTTATCTAGACAACAGTAGTTACCAAGAAGGACGTTACTCCTAATAACGAACTCTACTCTAAGAACACAAAAATTTTAGTCTAGGGAGGGCAAAATTGTCAGTTCTCAGTTGAGGTCGTACACATCTGTAATAGATAAAAACCTCAGGTGTCGCTCTAGATGCTTACTCATTGGAAACCCGTGATTGCAACGCCCGCTTACTAGTTGACGCGGGCTGCATCACGACAGACAGCCGATGCCGGCGATTCAATATCCGGTCGTCGAGGGCAGCCAGTAGACACGCCTGGCACCGCAGGCAGGTGAATTTCTCAGCGTTCTGACAATGGCTTCGGAAGATCCCGGTTATTGCATAGCAGGAATCTGGCAAACAGCCTTCAGAAGCACGTCTCTCACAAATTCACTCTGCTCCATAGCTCAAACTTGTGCCCCTCTTCTTCTTCTTCTCGTGGCATTTTATACTTATCCTATTTTCACGTTTCACTTGCTGTAACAATCTTCATGCCACATATCCCCACATAGGCGATTACCCATTTTCGGTCATCCCATGATAAAAGGCTTGAATTTGTTTGCCAGCCTGATAGGCTAAGCTTAGATGTACTTTAAATAAAACCTCGATTTAGTAATATCACGATACTCACTGAAATGAATTATCCAGTGATGATGACCGCAACTTTCAGAAGATCGACGCGGATTCAGCAATACCGATTTGGCTGAGACATTAGCATTCAAATGACAATTTCTAAACTCCCCGTTATAGTGACGACAAATAATGATGATGGTGAAGTTGAGGTTTAATGGTGCAGCAACGTTTCAGTTATAATGCGCCATTAAATAATGCTAGTAGCTACCGACATTATACGGGTGCTGCAAAGGTTCACCATTCGCTGAAGCTCTGAGAGACTCTAAGACTATGTGCGCAGCCTTCTTTTCCGAGAGTAACAAGGCTTGAAAGTGTCAGTGTCAGCCTTGACATTTTAGGCGAGAGCGCCATCATCTGCGAAATTGCTAAGCCCTTTTTTATACAACCACCACAGGCCGGGTTTCAAAATCTGGAAACCCGCACCAGCAAGCTCCAAGGAAAATTCCGTGGTAGAGTGCCTCGTACCTTCACATCGAGAGAAATCTCGCATGCCTCGATCCAAAATTTGGGTCTGTAACTTTGTCATAACTAGTATCGCACAGTACCTTCAACGATAGGTTAAGGAAAGTTTTATTATTATAAGGACGGCATCAAAATCTAGATGAACTCAAGGGGCTACAAGAACAAACAAGCGGTGAATAAGGCTTGGTAAGGAGTTGTGGCAAACGTTGATTCTACCGTACCGGATCCAGGCCTTTCCAAAGCCCCTTAAACGAAGTTGCCTCCAGATATCGCCCTGAATCAAACTCCTGATTTTACTTCTGTGTGTCTTGGTTGGCACCACACCCCTGCACGCCGACCCAGACCCTATTCGCCTACTGAGCATCCCCGTCTGTTTCAAAAGCAGTCGGACTATACTTTTGCGGAAAAAAGGAACTGATCTCTACTCAACATGATATTCGAATACTATCAAATAAGCAGTGCAAAAACCAGTGAATACACTTGCCAGCGCTGCCGCCGTCCATATCGTTACCAACAAAAAAAATTGTTACGTATTGAATTGTACCTAACTACACCTTCTTAACGTTCTTCATAGTGCGATAACATAGCAAATTGGGTGAGTTTGAGTAGGTTGATAATGACCAGCGCCGACGAAAACCGGACAAGAAGAGAAAGGACGACACACGAGACACACAAGCTATCTAGCAACTGAAGTTTTATTAAAAAAAAACCGTGTTATATAGGAAAAAAGTGAGATAAAAAATTGCCCCATCTTCCCGAGGGGAACCCTGAGCAGGATGCGGAGCATCGGGGGGTTTTGTTGCGTTCCGTTGTGTTAGTAGTTGGGTTTGGGGGAAATTGTCGGAGTTCCGGTACCGCCGCTCGACATTCTCGAACCGGCGCTGCTTGACGTTGCCGAAGCTCAGGATCCACTGCTCGACGTTGACGCTTCGAAGCTGCTTCGCGCTGACGAAGTTCAGGGTCCGCCGCTCGCGTCAAGCGTTTGCGTTCAGCGTCGCGTGCCCTTCGCTTCGCAACTTTTTCTTTAGTGGACGTAACGCTGCTATTAGTGTTTAGGCTGATGCTGACGCAGCCTTGCGTCAGCCCACTCACTGATGGGACTGTTGCTTCCATCACACTTCATCGGAAGCATCAACGGAGTCAACCGAAGCAAGCGCTGCACTGAACGTGCGCAGCACTCTACCCCCTTTATATTCACACTTGAAGGAGAGGAGACTAGAGGAGGAGAGTAGCGCATGCACCGCAAGAGCAGAAGCGAGAACGCTGGAGAAGCGCAAGCAGATGGTAGGAGAAAAGTGGAGAGAGTAACGCGCAGCTGTTGGAGACCGGGAAGGAGGAGAGATGCGCATGCGTAGTGTGAGTGCGGACGCTGCCACCGCAGGACATACCCCCGAGCAAGAGACGCTCGGCATCTAAAACCAAAAACCTGTCAATAAACGTAAGTCACGCAATCACTTAAACACCCGACTTGTCTATGAAGACAACCTCATCGTCAGTAAGCGAAATTGACGGATGGCTCACACACCTGTCTCCGCTCTTTAGGATGTTATAATCGTTGGCTATTTCACGCGTTCGCCGGCTTTTCCTGCTCATTATCATGACTTTGTGATTAAACTGCGGAGCGCAGACCACTCTTTGCAGTGACAAGACAAGTGTGAGGATGGTATGCCCCTAGGGCCTAATTTCCGGGGCCTAGTGAACTGGTTCGTCGAAAATTACCTTCGTGCGATTGTTACGCATAAAGAAGGGTGTTTGTTGCCGTGCCCAAGGGAACGTTCGACAGGAAAGCTATTCAGGCTTTGGAGAAAAACTTCAAGCCTGTAACTGAAAAAGCTGCCAGTATAAAGAAACGCGCTCTTACCCTCCTTGCCGACTTAAATCTGGAATAAACATTTGCATTCAGGAGTGAAATTGGCCGAGGGACTTGAACTCCGGATTTTTTTTCACAGCAAAGAGTCACAAGCCTGGCATTCCTTACCGAGCCATCGTAACTGAGCAAAATGTATGGCAGCACGTTGTGGCGGGTTTTTTACAGAAGAATGTGGGAGCACTAATCATTGTTGACCCGTACGTGTACGTTACTCGGTGGATGTGGTGACTGTATTGACCGAGCACAACCCAGCAAAGTGTTCGCATTCAGTGTGGACATACAGGACTACCTCTGTTAATTTCCCCACGAGCACGTGATGATGTGCGATAAAGAAATCATTCTTGAGGACAACAAGGATGGTACTTTCGGAAACCGTGCTGGAATTTCTGTGGAAGGCTTTCTAGAGCTATTATGGTGTTATTTGTGCTTTACATCGTTTCTTTCCGGAAGGGTCTTTTTGTGCAAATGCCCGGGGTATGTATCGGCTCTAGGGTGGCCCCAGCCCTTAGTAACATTTTTTCTCAAAAGTGTAAAGAGCCTTAAAACAGCCCTTAGAAGGGCACGCATGGCATGCCTTTAAAATGTGGATGACAACTTGGTGTTTGTGGACCATGTGCATTTTGTTAAAGTTTCATTTTGTTAAAGTTTCATTTTGGTCATACCAAGTTTGTAAAAGACGGGTGGGCCACTTCGTCTCTCGGCTCAGCGCTAAAGAAGTCCTGTTCGCATGTTGTGCACGAAAGGTTTTCGCGCCAAAGTGCCAGATTGGAGGCGGCAGGTTTCCCGCACTTGGCTCTTGCTTCCGTGTCGCAACGATTGCTGAATCGGCGAAAGCAAGAATATTTCTCTAGGTAGTATGTAGCGGAAACGCTCCCGGAGAGTCGAAAAAAATCGCTGTTGTTCCGTATCTGCCTTCTGTCTCACACCAAATAAAAAAGATTGCCGGCCAGTACGATATCAATGTCGTCTTTCGGGCAGGAATATGCTGGCGAGCGTCTGTTCCGGCATTATTTGAAGGTTGCAGGAAGGAGGAGCTGCTAGTGCTGGTGAAAACTGCACCATAAAGCACGAGAAACATTTCACCAACTCTGTGAAACTGTTCCACCACTTCCCGTGTTCCGCTACTTCCCTGGGATGGCACGAATATCAGCCTGACGGGACGATGCCTAAACGTTCCCCGTTGCAATGAAGGTTGTGCCTACATCGAAATTGTGACACCACTGCAAAGAGTTCGGTTTCGCTCCGCAGTTTAATCGGACAGTCGTGATGATGAGCAGCAAAAGCCAGCGAACGCCGGAATTAGCCGAAGCTTATAAGATTAAAAAGCGCGGAGACACCCCAGTCGAAAAACACAACAGGAATTTCTGTCGCACAACAGAAATTTCTGTCTCACGACAGGGATTTCTGTCGCACGACAGAGATTTCTGTTGGGACTACAGAATGGTCTGTCGTGCGACAGAAATTTTTGTAGTACAACTACAGAAAATCTGTCGTACGACAGGCATTTCTGTCGCACGACAGGGATTTCTGTTGGGACTACAGGATGGTCAGTCGTGCGACAGGAATTTCTGTAGTACAACTACAGAAAATCTGTCGTACGACAGGCATTTCTGTCGCACAACAGGAATTTCTGTTGGGAATGCAGGATGGTCCGTTGTGAGACAGGAATCTCTGTAGTAGGACGACAGAATGTCTGTCGTACGACAGAAATTTATGTAGTACAACACACATATCTATGATGTGACAGACATTGTGTAGCCCCACTACAAAAACCTTTGTAGTAGAACTACAAAATGTCTGTCGCATGAGACATTTCTGTTGTACTACAGAAACTTCTGTTTTGCAACACCCTGTAGGCACTACACAAATTTCTGTTGCACCACAGACTGTCCTTCAGCAACTACGACTAGATTCCGTAATTACTATTATTATCTGCCATGCGACCGAACATTTTGTAGTCCCTGCATATTTTTACAGTCTGAAAGAGAATTTTAGATTCATTGCAAAAGTGTCACACGACAGACCGTTCAGTATTGCTACAAAATCTCTTGCTTACCCTGTCGGCAAACCCCGCGTTTTCCAGGATTAGGAAAGCAATGAAATACGCCGGAAAGAACGGAATACACTGGAAAACGCAGAGCTGGACAACATCAACGCGGGGACCGCATTTTCTATCGAGAGAGCGATGTAATACGCTGGAGACAACAGAAAACATTGGAAAACGCCGCGCTGAACGACAGCAACGCGGGGTGGTTGCTGGAGAGCATCGAATAACACGGGGCCATTGCCTTTGAGGACAGAGCTTCAGGCAGGACAAACGGGACAGCACGAACAGGATAGTTAGTGTGGTACCGCTGCTTGGCTGGACACGGGAATGCCGCGCGCCGCTGAAGGGGTGGACTGGTTGTATTCCAGTACCGCGAACGACGCAGATGCTCCGAAACTTGGTGTTTTCGGCCTGTGTGGTGCCTCGAATTCCCACTTTTTTAGCGTGCGCTGCACGAAAACAATGGTGCGTGCGAGTGACGGTCATCTCGTTGAATTGCATCGCAAGCGTCTGTTGTAATGAACGTTTGTTGCATTACTGCCATTAGCATTCCGGCCGTGTTTGAAAAAACCTTCGCTACAAATTTGCAATTAACAACGCAACTTAGCACAAATCACTGTAATGTTGCAACATCTAAGCGTATAACCAAAGAAATGGATACATAAAGAACTTCGCAAATTTCTTTAATTCTTTGAGGGAATTGCAATTGCATATATTGTACTGTGGACAATCTTTGATAAAAGAATGAGGCAATAAGGGTAGCCCGTCGGCAAAGCAGACGCATAAAGGACAAGCAAGACATGCTTTTTGAAGACGTGGTGTAATAATTGCAGTGCACATTCTGACACGTATTTCTGGGTGTCTTTGAGAGGCAATGAGAGCCCCATTGTTTCAATCTGCGTGCTGTTGTTTTATTTTTTATCACGCAATTTGTTTATTTTAACGGGAAACATGTGTCCAATCAAGCCTAAATAGTTACAGATTTTAAAAACAGCAAACCAGTTGCCGCTACCTGTGTGAAAAAAAAAAAGAAACGGCGCCAGTGAACTCGTTGCATTACCGAGATGTGTTAAAAAAATAAATGTAGAAAGAAAGAAAACGCACGCCTTCCCTCTAGCCCGGCGCTTCGGAAGAAGTTCGGGGAAGCATCGTCACCACTGAAGGCATGTCGCGGCGCGACAGCACTCGCGGGACGGGGAGACCACAATACGAAGAATCAAGAGGGGTGCGGAGGGGTCGCGAAACAACTTCTCGTGATCGGCCGGTTCCCTCCTTACCCTTCCTTTGTTCCCTCCTGCTTTGCTCATTCCTGCTTTTCGTCTTTCGGTCAAAATTTGGCGGTGGCAGCGTGGCCGAGTGGCTCGTTCACATTTAACATCGGCGCTTTGCCTAGCTGAAGTTACGCGTAACTTTTTCTAAAAACGTGCATATGATGTCTCCGCGAAGTATCAGCAGCAACATTTGAAGCTTCGGAAGCTGTGGTAAAAGCAAGATCAGTGGTCCGGATTTCAAGCATCTCGAAGTGAGGACTCCTCTAGCCACGACTAACCGTGGTGCTTGGGATTATTGGCACACTGATGCGAGTGAATACGACGAATTTCGCAGGCAGTGTGATCTCGAATAGGTGCGATGTGCTTCGACAATCGACTGAACTTGCAATGACCCCTGCGTGACTTCGGCAGGTATCGGGCGTGCATACTCATCGAGATAGTGCAGCACCACAGAAACGTGCGCTTTTCGCCACAGGATACCCCTCCACGTTTTGCTGTGCGAATGCATTGTCAACGGATCAAGGTTCACCAAGGCAAGCATTCCAGCTAAATATTGACTTTCCATTTTAATTCTCTCACGTTCTCTCGCGTTTTGCTGTTTAAATAAATCAGGTTCAAGAAATATTTGTTTGCTTGTGTTTTAATGGTCCTAACTAGTATAAGGAACGAATTTTCGAACGGTTATTGTCCATGCTCGCCTCGCAACGGACTATGTGCTCGCTTTGAACGGTTATTGTAATAGTTTTTTTTTTCTATCCGGGAGAATAAATTTGCTTTCATGAACAGATTGAGCGTCATTGATGGAACGCGATGATGGGACGCGATTTGGCCCTGCTTCAGAAGCACGGCCAAATCAGCTGAAAAGTGCCCAAATGACTCTAGCTAAATTTTGTAGCGCTACTTAGGTGTCCCTGAAGGAAAGACTTCTGTATTTCTTCTTAACAGCTACGCGGGTTGGTAATTACACGGCTATTAAAGAAAAAAGGCCTAGCGCGAGCATCTGCAGACCACGTTGTCTCCGGCGTGTTCCAGCGCTACGTTCTGCGGCTGCCGGATCCACGAGTTTCCGCGTGTGCAGTGTGCGTGTGCACGAGTTTCCGCAACTGCACATGCATCAGGCATGTGCAATCTGCGTAACATCAAACTTTTGTATTGCATGCATGAATGTACCACTTGTTGCTTTGCTTACATTGCCTTTTGGTACAGCTTTCTGAAATCAATTATTCAGTGAAAACAATTTTAAGCTTGTTCCAGAAAGGCAAAAATTCCCCCAAATGGTTATGTTTGTTGGTCATATTTTTATTGAAATTGTTATGCATATCCTGCATTCTTCAGGTACTTAATAGAAAAAACATCACGGGAAGTAAATTTCTTATGCAAAACAAGTTGAAATTCGAGACATGACAGGATTTACTACGAAAACAGACATGGCAGGATTTACTACAGACTACAGAACAGGATTTACTACAGACTACAGGACAGGATTTACTACAGACTACATGACAGGATTTACGACAAACTACAGGACAGGATTTACTACAGACTACAGGACAGGATTTACTACAGACTACAGGACAGGATTTACTACAGACTACAGGACAGGATTTACTACAGACTACAGGACAGGGTTTACTACAGACTACAGGACAGGATTTACTACAGACTACAGAATGTCCCATTCCCTCACAGGATCATTCTGTCGTATTTCTCTGTTGTGTTTTTCGACTGGGACGTGCGTAACTTATCCGCCAATTCCACTTACGCATGATGAGGTTGTCTGCTTAGACAAGTGGGGTGTTTAAGTGGTGGCGTGACAAGTTTTTTGTGCCGTTCTTGGTACTTATTACACTTTGTGCCTCCATACACATGTTTTTTTCTTATAAACGTTCAGTTGCTAGAAAACGCATGTGTCGTCCGTACTGTTTTTGTCCGGTTTTCGCCTGCGCTGACCTTCATATTGCGATTCTTCGTACCTTCGCACCTTCCCCTGATTACAATAGCATACAAAAACCGTTCACCTTGAAGATCCGGCGGCCTTTCCACCCAAAAAAAAGTTATTCACGAGGAAATTGACCAATATAACTTCTAATAGAAACTTCTCCTTCAATGTAATGGGCTCAGGGCCTTAGCGAAGAAACATCGACCCTCTACATGTATTTCGAACACCACTCCATTTGGGACCACAACTTCTCCAACCAAGGGACTAGAAACTATTTTTCCGCAGACAGTATTATGTCTGCTGTACGGGTAGGGACGTAAAGTATTGAATGCCCTAAAACTAACGACAAATCATATCATCGCCCGCACTACAGCCGCCTAAAGACAGAAACGTTCTCAGAAACTGCTAGCTACTAAGAAGTGCAACCAAAATCAATATTTGTACTGATGCCACGCTGATACCACGAAATCTCAGAAATGCCTCCGTTTTAACAGATGAAGGAACTATTATGCCTGTGAAGCGTGGGCTACGTCAGGTTTGTTTCAGAGGTTTTCAGACAGGGAGTCGGGCATATGCATACGCAGGAGACTATATTAGGAAGCCAAACGAACGGAAATGGATACTACAGAAGAGACGACCTGCGATACGGCACGAGACGGTGCACATACACACACACGGGGGTAAATGCAGCGTCGTACGCTGGACTTGCACTGCAGTGGGGCTGTCGGCACAGCGGTGTCGCTTCGAAGTTCGTTGCGTGGACCCGTTGTCATTGTTGTTGGCAATCTCAATAGAGGGTCACGCCCACACCCGCCGCAGATCGGTGTGCCGAGCCTGTTGCGCTGCGTCCGGAACTCGTCGTCTCGCCCACCACTGGCGTCGTCAACATATTGCAAACAATATGGGCCTGTGATCAACATTGAAAGTGGACCCGTATCCCCAAATCAAGACTGGCATCCTGGGAAGCAAGCCTGGCTGACACCAACGCTGCGACAAAATTCCTACTGATATCAATAGCAGAGGAAGCTATGACCACAGCTTCCCAAGACAGCACCCGGTAGTAACGGTGCTTAGGAAAATAGGTTTTTTCTCTTCCTTCCTTACCTGCCTCGACCGTTATTCACGCACACTCCCCATCACAGAAGTGGGTCGATGAGTTCGAGGAGGAGAGAACCCTACAACCTTCCAAAACAAGGTCCTGCCCACAAGCCTCTAAATATAAAGTCTCATGTGATTCGTAGATAAGATGCCAGCAAAGGATATCATTGAAAGTTCGTGCAGTCTATGGGTCTCTCCAGCAGTGCTGCTGCAGAAAAAAAGATGGCATATGGCGGTTTTAAGCCGATTATCGACTTATAAACGTTGTCACAAAGAAGGACGGGTATCCCCTCCCAAGGATAGACGATGCCCTTGACTGCCTTCATGGCGCTAACTATTTTTCATCCATTGACCTTCGGTCTGTATATTGCCAACTCAGCGTAGATGCGATAGACCGTGAAAAAAACGGCTTTATAACACCCTATGTTCTGTATCAGTTTAAAGTGATGCCATTCGGCCTTTGTAATGCCCCAGCTACATTTTAGCGCATGATGAACTCGGTGCTCCAGGGCTGCAAGTGGTTCACCGGCCTCTGTTAGCTGGATGACGTTATCGTATTTTCTCTCTCATTTGCTACCCATGTCGAACACCTTTATAAAATTCTAACTTTGTCCGATGCCCCGGTCTTCCTCCAAATGCCATTTCGGACGTCAGTAAATCACGATCCTCGGACACCTCGTCGATGTGTGGAGGGTTCTTCTCGACCCTGATAATGTTTGCGCAGCTGATAACTTTGCAGCATCGCGGTCGACGAAAGTCGTTCGAAGTTTTCTCGGACTTTGTTCGTACTTTCGGCGCTTTATCACTAACTTTTCTGATATAGCTAGACCCCTTACCAACTGCTTGAAGAAAAGTATTTCGTTTTCGTGGGGCACCGACCACGCTGCCCCATTTACCAACCTTATCTCCGTACTCACCCACTCTCCGCTTCTGGCTCACTTTGGCCCTTATGCGCCCACAGAAGTACGCACAGATACCCGTGGGTACGGAATAGAATCGGGGCTGTCATGGCGCAACGACAGGATGGTCTTGAGCTGGGTTATTGCCTATGCTAGCCATCTTCTTTCCGCCCCAGAGAGCAACTACTCTATTGTGGAACCAGAATGCCTCGCCCTAGTGTTGTCTGTCTCAAAGTTTCGCCATTATGTGCATGGCTGCTCATTCACAGCCATAACAAACCACCACGCGCTGTGCTAGCTCTCTTGGCTAAAAGATCTGTTTGGCAAATCAGGTCGATGGGCATTGCGCCTACAATAATATACATTCGATGAAAATACAAATGTGGACGCTAGCAACAACATGATGATTGCTTGGCTCGCAATCCGGTCGACCCACCTGACGCTGATGACGATGATGACGAAGTCTTTTTCTGGGCCATATTTGCACTCTTCTACATTCCGGAAGAACAGCGTCGTGACCCAGCGTTACGTTCGATCATCGACAACATCAACTCTGCCTCATCTGACGCATCGACGGGAATATTTGTGCTTCGCGTTAACCATTTGTATCACCGCAATGCCCGCCCTGATGAACGCGAACATTTGCTCCCACTCCCTGAGCTCCTGCGCTCCACTGTCCTCCAACAGCTTCACCACATGCCTTCTTTTGGTCACCTCGGCATTTCTCGCACGTACGAACGCCTACGCAAGCGTTTTTTCTGGCCCGGCCTGAACCGTTCCGTACGCGGTACGTCAGTTCTTGCGATCAGTGTCAGCGCCGCAAGACACCAATTCCTGCGGAAACACTACCTCCACTCGAGATCCCGCTAGAACCTTTTTTCCGGGCTGGCATGGACTTGCTTGGCCCTTTCCCCAGTCGATATGTGGAATCAAGTGGATTGCTGATGCCACGGATTAGGCCACGCACAACGCCATCACGTGTGCATTGCTGACTAGCTGCGCTATTGATGTGGCAGATTTCCTTCTTCGGGATGTCATTCCCCAGCATGGGGCTCCACGTCAGTTGCTCACCGGCCGTGGCCGTTGCTTTCTCTCACAAGTCATTGACGACATCCTCCGATCCTGTTCTCCTAACATAACTAACGCCCCCAAACTAATGGACTTACCGAAGGCTTAAATCGTACCCTTACCGATATCCTTTCCTTCTACATTTCAGCGGATCAACGCGAATGGCACGCCTTGCTGCCTTATGTCACATTTGGCTATGATTCGCCAAGGCATGATACGGCTGGGTGTTCGCCGTTCTACCTCCTTTATGGCGGTGAGCCGACACTACCACTGGAGACGCTTTGCCTTGGTTGGCAGACAAACCCTAAGTGCGATCGGAGTACACCTGGGACGCCATTGCCGGCCTGACCATGCCAGGCAGATTCCACAAAACCGGCCTTGTTTCTCCGAAACTGATCAGAAAACGACTTATAACCGAAGACATCGGGTGGCGCACCTCGCTAATGGATCGGTTGTCCTCCTCCGGAAGCCTACCCGCCGTATCAATCTTTCTAAAAACGTATGCCCGCTACTGCGGTCCATTTCGCGTCTTGCGCCAAGTTACCGAGGTAAGGTCTCTCCCTGATCTCCTCTAGATTTCCCCGATAGCGTCGACACCGTCGATTCCCACTTCTTCTACGGACATTGTACATGTAAGATTGAAGCCATAGTTTACGCTGGACGCTGTAACCCCATGGTACCGCGACGGCCCTCGTTCAGCCGAGGGATAACGACACGAGCCACCGAGCGGCGACTAAAAAACTATGTGGCTATGGGGGAATTTGCCATAGGTAAACGAACGAAATGTGTGAAGAGTTTCAGTGGAAGAAGAGGATGAAGCGATGGTTGCGCAACCCGCAGTGTGTACTAGCAGCACCCAGCCTCTTGCGTTTTGAATATTAAAATACACATTTGATACACACACACACACACACACGTATATATATATATATATATATATATATATATATATATATATATATATATATATATATATATATATATATATATATATATTTATATATATATATATATATATATATATATATATATATATATATATATATATATATATATATATATATATATATATATATATATATATATATATATATATATATATATATATATATATATATATATATATTTATGTTTACCTACATAAATTTAAACCGTTCCTAATTAAGTGAGTCAGTCGTCGTCGTGAAGATAGCGTCATTAAAATGCGAATTTCGCCGTTTCATCATCTCGGAGAACTGCCTAACTTTTACAGCGAAAGAATATTAGCTGGTCTTTTGGCGTTGTGTCCAACAACTAATGCATTTGCTTACAAGGCGGTAAGTCAACCCAAAACATCTGCTAAGACCTATCGACACACCGCGCGCACGTGAAACCGGGTTTCCGTTGTGTCAATGCGGATAATTAGGAATCTCGAACAAAGAACTGTTCTAGATAATGCAATACACATAGCGATAATAAAAAGAGGAGTACAGCAGTACAACTTCATCTTATTAACAACGTATCGGCTACATTAAAGCGCTTCGTATATGCGTTTGCTTTACGCGCAAAAAAAAATTCGTATGGGTTTGTTCTTTGTGATTTGAGTTTTGAACGCTTGACAATCCAATTGGCGCACTTTGTTTGAACGTTGGATGTTCCTTTAGGTTCCGTGCTTCTCGTAGTTTTTTAGGAAGGTATGATAAATCATTTTGCTTGCTGCAAACCGGTTCTATCCTTCGAAGCAAAAGAATGCCGTCCTGAGGAATACCATTGCTCCTTTCTTGAGCTAGACGACCGCCAGTAGTTAACATGGGGCAGTTGTAATTGTAGAGAAAATCAGGCTTAACCCAAGAAACACACGTAAAAATAAGCAAACCAAACATTACACCGGCATTTGTAAATGTAACCTTACTGTTCTGGCGCAATCACTGATGCAAGTGTAAGTTCAGGTCTATATAGGAGTTCTCAAGAAGTGAGTATAATCTTCCTAACCAGCAGCTGCACTATCCTTGCAGAATCTGCTTGTGTCCATTGTTCGAATCTGCAGTAAAAAATTTAGAAACGCTTTGCCTGCTCAAAGCCTTGTGTACCTCGTAATATATCGCATAACCTGATACCCGCTATGGCCCTTCACTTTGTTTTAAACTCGTCCTGTCTTTTATTTTCTGGAGCATGATATATTATAGTAGGTATCACAGGTGTTTCCCGATACGCGATCCTTGGTGCCTTGGTGGGTGCCTTAGTGCTTTGGTGGCGTCGTGGTAGGTGCCTTGGTGGCACCGGGCACCTAGCGGTAAAATAAGTACACGCGACTCCCCGGCCTGGCGCTCGGCCCTTGTGTAGGACTACAACGCTTGGGAAGTTCACCCGGCTTGCACGGGAAATCGCGCATATGGAAAGGGTCGGCTTCAAAAACGCAGAAAATTTGTTAATGTTTTGTGATGAAAATTATTACCGTTTGTCCGGTTCCAAACATCTCGAGCCTGATTCTGAACACACTGTGGTTTGTTCTCGCTTTACATTCTTTCGGTGGTCTCACTCAAAGAGAAAAAGAATCGCTTACTTTACCGTGCGCTCCCGGCGCTTGTGTATCTTCCGCAACAGGTTGTTACTTATCAAAAGAGTGGGCGTGGTTTAATTGTTGATGGCTGACGCTGGTCAATAGGCTTTTTGCGGGGAAGTGGACAAAACGCAATCGACTTCTTCCACGCAGCCCCGTTTCTGCTGTTCTCTTTTTGACTTATAGCCCACTGTTTTGATAAAGAGCAGTCAATGTGCAAATACAAATAGTCACGGGCCAGGACAAACCACTTGCCACCCTGCGCACCTCCGCCTGACAACAAGGAAGAAGCTCGGGGGGGGGGGGGGGGGGCGAGTGGCGCACCCAGACTGAGCAGAGTTATGGATGCCTGTAAGAAGGTTCTTCGATTCATGTAAATGTACCACGTCATCCCCATATGGTTCGTTTCATCTGCCGCTACATTACAATATTTTGGCAAGCACCACTTAGGCCTCAATTTCAAACCGCTGATGACGTCAGCCGAAACCGCAACGTTCTTCATGTTACCAGGACCGGTATGGTAGTCTCTTACTTGTACCAGTTTTTTGAAGGGACAAGTATGCTGCGCCATAGGAATTCGGCGTTATAATCAACGAGTTTTGAGGGGTTCCCAAGCAGGTAATAACCTATAAATGCACACCTTTCATCAAGCAGGCCGAAAGAAGCAGCTCAAAAATGTCGCAGGCAGCAGCTGAGCTCGAAGTGGATGAAGCGGGACACCCTGTGGCATGTTTCAGCGAGGACTTCATGAGCCAAACAATCCTTTCGCAAAACTGCCGCATTTGGGGACAAAACATTTGTTCACATCCATCTTCTACGCTTAGGTATAGCGCAAGCCGATGTCTGACGCGATAAAAAGAAAGGGAAACGTTACTTACTGCAATGGTCAGATCTACGAAATCTTAAAATACACAAAACACGATTCATTGTAACCGAAAGAAAATCAAAGTGATATTATTAGGATAGATGACGTAAAATATTCGTCACCATGACACTAGAAGTGCAACATTAACAAAAATAGGTTAAGATTTCGCGGCTAACAACTTTAATCCAAAAAAGGTAGCCTTTTAAGCATGCATGTAAAACGAAAGCTCGCTTACACGCACAAAAGATAATCTACCACGCGGACCTTCATATCTTTTTATTCGCCTTCGGCCCGTGGACTGTCCAAAGTACTTTAAACAAAAACAGGTGCGGAGATTTTGTAACTTCAACAACCCTGTGTTGTCAAAAAAAAGAAGTTTTAGGCTACTGTTTCAAAAACAAAGGCATCAATTGTGTTGGGTTTCTTCTCCAACATGGTGCCCATGCGGGCGCGGCTTTTTTGTACCGATAATGTTTTATCTTGTCCGTGTATTTTGAACTTCGAGCAGCCTTTTTGCTATAAAGGCCGGGGTGAACAGAACTGGTACAACAACGCATATTCAGATGTGCAAGCGCACTGAATAAAGGAGAAGAAATGAAGTAGACACAAGACCCAGCTATACCAATCTTTAAAGATGCCGAGATAAAAAAACAAGCAGTACTAGTACATTTTTTCAAGATACTGTGATCAGGTGTTCAGAAAGTACACATTGAGAGTACTGTCTAAAAAAGCCAAAGCTTAACAATACCTTTAACAAAGGTAGCATTAAACAACTTTATACCTTAGGAAGAGACCATTTTTGGAAGTGTTTGAACTTTCTACGAAAACGATGATGAAGCAAATGCCGAGCTCAATAAATGCATAGGCGATATAGTGTACGATGCCCAGGCGAGGCAACAAGGTGGCTGTTTTGAAGACCGTTCTCTGTAAATGGTATAAATAGCTCGCATTTGTCTTGGCGACGGCCTCCTTCCTTGCCTCCCTGGCCGTGGATTCACATAGAGGGTTTATACCAAATATTCGCTATTGTTATAAAACTGTGCAATATTTTCCTGTTTCCTAGGAACACAACTTTTGATCACGCTTTTATCATACTGAGTCTAACGTGTAGAAGAACATAGAGGAGGTCTTAGTTGTGGTAGAAAAGTCAGATTTCACCGGTGTTGCGAATATTATGAACAAAGTTTTAGCCGTAGAGCCTAATTTTGGGCTATTTTTGTACACACGACCCCTTAGGAAACAGCGTGAGAAACTTGGTCTGTGAAATGAAATAACAGTACGAGCAAACAAAAGTCTGTCATCTTGCGTAGTAAGCATTCAGGCGAACTAAGTTGTTGACTTCGGGCCGCGTGCATTGTCCGTATGTTCCCGAAGCACCATCGGGGATAACTTCGTAGGTAAGATGAGAAAAACGTCACAGCACCCAATAGGATCCAAAATACCGTCGCAGAAGGTATTCACAGATTAGGCGCCATCCTACGGGAGTCCCAAACCAACACAATATCACCAGGGTGGTTGGTATTCGGAGTCTCGATGTCGGAGGTTCTAACGTTCTTCTCTACCAGCTGCTGGTACGTTGTACGAGCTCGAGCGTGCTTTTGGGCCTCCTCAGCACGTTCAAGGTATTCTTGAACGTCGGTGTTTAGGTCGTCGTATTCTACTTGCGGAAAAAATGCATAAAGCATCATAGTCGGCCATCTTCCGTATACAATCTGGAACGGTGCCATTTGCGTAGTTTTCCAGGCCACCGTGTTGTACGCGAATGTGTTATTCTGAAGGACTTTGTTTCAAGTGATGTCCGATGTCGACGTACATAGCCTATCCGCGATTGTCGTTTTCACACGTGGTACGGCGTCATTCTTCAGTGATCCATGTTGCTGTAGCGCAAGATATCTCGGATAAGCTCCGCAGTGACGGCCGTTCGGTGGCCCTTGATTACTTCAGGGGTTCCATGCCGCAGCACAACACTGTTTATGAAGAACTTCGCGACCTCTTGTGCAGGCTACCTTGGAAGAGCGGCGGTCTCTGCATAGCGCGTCAGCGTGTCACATAGTTGATCGCTACGACAAGCCACTGGTTCACGTATCGTGACCTAGAGAACAGCCTGCAGAAGGTCCATTCTGATCTGTTGGAAAGCCCTCGGTGGGGCAGTGATCGGCTGCAAAAGTCCGGCGGGTCTGTTCGGCGGTATTTTTTGTCGCTGGCAGTCACGGCAGCTCTCTACGCAGTGCGACACATAGGATGTAAAGCGTGGCCAGTAATACTTCGCTTTAATTTTTCCGTAGTGTGTGCTTTGCCTAGATATCTGGAAGACGCGTCTTCGTGAGAAGCTTCTAAAATTTTGTCTCGCGGGTCTGCGGAAATGACATAAACATTATTTGTTCTCGGTACCTCACGAGGGTTCAGTTTTGTAGCCTTAATGCGGGCAAGTTGCGTTTGAACGTCCGTGGCAAGCGACGCTCCGTCCTTCGATGTAGTCGATCATGATAGGTAACACGGGGGCAGCCAGCGCAGCCACTAGATTAGTCTCTATCACGACTCCGAAGAATGCACCGTCTTCATCGGGGACATGTGGTAGCGGGTCAAATACTGCAGTCAGCGTCGGGGTGTTTCTTGCCGAAGCAACCAAGCTGATATCACTGGCGTCCCTGTGCCTTTCGCTTTGGGCATTTTCGTCGAAATGAGCAAAGACAGGCGGGCTATGTAGGGGGTGTTGCATCCAACATATTCCTTTGCATGGGCGTCCTGCCACCTCAAAGGGGTGCAATCATTCGTCAAGGGAATGAGTGGATCTGCAATGATTGCAAATTTTGCGACGTAGCGCCGCTAGTACACGCCCAGTCTGAGAATCTTAGGATGCCCTTTTTCTCTTGTGGTCTCGGTCTTCTGGTCAGAAGGTTTCGCAGGATAAGGCAGGACTGCTATGGCTTTGAAATGTTGCCAGAAAATTTGAGTTCCTGTTACGCGAAGCAGTACTTTTACGGCTTCAGCGTTAACCCCAACCTACGAATAGCCTAGATTGAGTGCACACTCCAACCATGCAACGAGGTGGTCAAAAGTCCACGGGAATACCAAAACGTTGCCAACGTTTACAAGGCAGTTTGCCAGCTGACGCAGCCTTCATGATTCTTCTAAACGTTGCTGGAGCCGAGCACAGCCATTACTGCATGGCCTAGAACTAGTGTAGGCCGTACGGGTTTATGAATGCATTGTTTTGTCGGTCTCTTTCGTCCATTTTATTTTGCCAGTACACTCTACCGATCCGTCGAAGAGAGGTACTTTGCGTGGCAGAGGTGGTGCGGGCTTAGTAAATTTGTCCCGAATAGTACACGTCCTGTTTGGTGGTTTTGTTCAGTCGCCGGGGGTCAAGGCAGAGCCTAACGTGCCGTCTTTTTTCGTAACAACTACGACCGGCCCAGCCCTGTCGCTTCGTGTTGGTTGTGTAATGTTGCCTCTAAGAATGTCCTCGACTTGTTTCCGGTTGTCTGCCTGCTCTTGGGAAAAGACATTAAAGGCGACAGTAGGCCAGGTAGGTCTGCATTACTGTTTATTCCTCAGTCTTTTTCTAGAGGTATCCGGCATAATTTGGATTCCGACGGCAAGCTCTCACCGTAGAAACCCTGCAAACCCCCCAAAAATACCGTTTTTCGTCTGGTAGTGCAGTATTTACGTACAAGGAATAAGGAATCTTGCTGATATGTTCGGGGGTGTGCTCTAGGTGGGCGGCGGTGACCACGTCAGTTGCTTCTTGCGTCTCTTCGGCAGACGCAGTTGACCTAAACATGAGATTTGCGTTGCTGGAAGAACGCAATACCCTTTGCGACAGAGACGACGAGGTTGAGAAGCAAACTTTGGTCGCTCTCTACGACAGCGTCGACGTCACGCGCTGCATCTTCAGAGTGGCCGGTGACTAGACAGCCTGCGTGGGGTTTAAGGGTGACGTGATCAATGGTGAGCCCTACAGCAGCATGGATTTGAGGGTTCGGTGCCGGCGTCATAGAGTGATCTTAAGAACTAATTATTCACTTGGTCTCCTGGACAATTATTGCACCACTGCACATCAAGAAGCCTATTCCGAGAATTACGTCGCGAAAGCAGTTTGACGGAATGCGAATGAGGCGGGGCACATTGCGCCGTCTAGGGTGATGGGGAATGTAAGCGTTCAACTTGGCATTAGGAGATAGCCTCCTGCTGCGCATATCTGTATACCGTCCCATCTGGTCGTAACTTACTTCATCTTAGACGCAAATGATCCACTTATTACTGAGTAGGTGGCTCCCGTGTCTATGAGGGAGACTAAATCAAAGCCGTCGATGTACAGGTTGACGTCGGATGGCGCCTCCATTGAGACCCGGTTGCGTCGGGGCGTCGTATCTTGGTTTCTGCGTGTTCACGGCCGGGCACTATAAGTATTCGTTGTTGTCCTTTCGGCGGCCGGCTCGATGATGTCGGGCAGGCGTCACCATGTGACTGTCATGGTGTTTGTGAGCCACGTCAGTGTTAGATCGGGCCATTGTGCTGAGGCCATGCCGTGAATTGCGGTCTTCGGTGGGTCGTTGAATCTTTGGAGGGGTTCCGACTTTTCACCTTTCAGAATCTTCACCTCCAGACGTGATTGCTTATTGCCTTCCTTGTGTTGGCTGGGGAGAACTTCAACGCGTTCAGACTGAGTTTCTTCGACAATGTCACGACCGGTATTGGTAGGGCGACAGCGAACGGTTAAAGCGCGCTCAATCTTGGTTGGTAGTGGACGGTAGTTCTGTGATTTTAGTAGGCTGCTGGCCGTGTAGCTGGCAAGGTGCGTTGACTGACAGCCCTCGCAAACCGAGCCTCTTAAACGAGCTGCGATAGTATATGTCTTCGGCCTTCCCGCCGTAATAACACAGCGGACGAAGATGCGGACCCCCATAGGTCTATTTGCCTAGGCCTCTGGATTTGAATTAACGGGGTCGGGCGGGTGACAGTGGAGGCCTGTGCGTCAAGTTAGAGGTGGGCGTGGTCGAGGAACCGCTGCAGAGTACGCCATAGCTTGTGGCTCACCGGGTACTTCGAATGGCGTAGAAGAACCGAAATTGTTTTGAACTTCTTCCTGGATAACTTCGCTGCAGGAGTTGACTTTCAGTTTAAATATCGTTGAAAAACGTTTCTGCAGCTGCGCATTTATGACAAGGCCGTATTTTGCACAAAGTGCTTCGGAGCTAATAGCCCCGGCATCAATCATCTCCGAACCCAGCACATGGTATTTCAAGCGTCGTTCCCATCTCGGCCGCTTTAGACGTGAATTCGTATACCGTCTTTGGCGGGTAACGGACAAGGTATGCCAAGAGCTCTTTAATAAACGCTCGCACCAGAAGCATTCGTTCTTTTTCTTGGTCATTTCTGGGTCCGTGTGGTGAAAAAGGTGCTTCAACTTTATGTTGTGTGCATGTCCAATGAATTACTCGGCCCGTTCCTTGCGTACGAGAGCCATGAACATTTTAAAAAGCTACCTTGAACAACTGCCTTGTGGTCAGCGTACGTTTATGGTTCTTTGGACAAATGCGTGCACATTCGACTAGATAGAAAAACATTTGCCTCAGTGTTTCGTTGTCATTCCATCGGTTAAATGTCCGACCCCTCTCAAGATGTCCCCGCCATTCTTTAGGATATTCAATTGGTTACTCGTGAAACAATCCAGGCTGGCGGGGTTGCTGCAGAAGTACACGAGTGCTGGTGATGTTGGTCATTGTGGATGCGTTGTTCATGGCACCGGACACGACTGGCTCAGCCTTGAATTTATCTGTCAGCAGTCCACACTCCAGCTGGAAGCCTTGCGGTTTGCGGCTTGCAGGCATTTGTCTTGGTTCATGACTTAAGGGGGTAAAGGTCGTTGTAACAGCACCTACCAGATGTTATGTAGCCACAAACGACGCACTAGTCGTGAAGGAAAAGCAAATTTTTTGGAGCGAAATTCTTCTTATCTAAAAACTGAAAGAATACACCCGCAGCGAAGCAGCAGGCAACAAAGTGACGTGCACAGGCGAGTGTTGGCGAGTCGAAGTCCGCAGGGTCGGCTAGGGGGCCTTTATCTTTCGGCTTGATTGTTTCCCGAAAAGCTAAATTACATCGGGAACTCTGGAGGTCCAGAAGATTATGCAAGTCTAGTAACGGCAGGAAAAACCACTTTAAGACAAAGGGATAACGCATTGGGCATCAAAAAGACAAAGTAGAGAACGGGCTCCGCCTGGTACACAAATAAAACAGCCGTGTGTGGCTGGGCGGTAAAACAAAACACACGAAAAAAGAAACCCAATGCATGATTTGCGGCAATATTTTCTCTAAGTCTTCTGTGCATTTGAAACTTGAGTGGTGCACCCTCAATGCTTCGTAGTTTTCTTCTGATATCGCAAACCAAACTGTTTAGCCTTTGCCTCCACGAAAGCAGCCGTGTGTCGTAGACCACCTCCTGTCCAGGTTAAAAGAGTTTTGCTGCTCATCTTGTAAATGTTCAACGTGTATGCTGCGGTCGATTTAGATATTTGTTGTATTTTGGTCACTCTAATAGTGGGAACAAGAAATACTTGGAATGAGGTAACAAGTCCTTGCGATTAGCCTTTTTTGGGAGAATGATGATCGCCAGACCTCGTATCTGAAGGCATACGGGGAAGCAGAAACCCTGTGACGTATGTGGATGATCCTATCGATCCTTTTGGCCCATTCATTACTTTTCGAATGCCTTCGTTTCATACATTATCAAATCACCTTAGAGGCCAAAGACCATGATTCGATATCACAGCTTTTTGGGGTGTTAGTGCTGGGTTCTGGTTTTCCACGTTGGAAGCAATCTTTCACTGAAGATCCCGTGCTTAACTCATCAATAGCATTAGAAAAGTGGTCGATGCTCTGGTGCGTTCAGGATTTCTTTGACATTACTCACATAGGTATCATGTTCCCGACAAAGGCATGAACGCTTCAATGCTTCAGATTTTTCCACCCGCTGCTGCTTTTGCTATGCATTACCACCGCATACCGTGTTTCCGCGATTTTTACCGCTTACACGATGCTTCCTCTTGCTTTTTTCTAGCACTGTACAAACTTATGCATTGCACCAAAGGTGTTTTGTGCCGCCCTTACATCTTTATGGCTTTCCTGAAATTAAACTACGAGTGCCTGAAGAGTGAACTTTCTTTAGTTCGGGTTTTTTGGTACTGTCCTGCTACGCCCGATGTGCTGCGCTTCTAAAGTGATCAATATTTGGCTGCGGGAGTTCCGAAACGGCATCTCGTTTTGTTCCAGTAGGAGCTTTGTGTGTTTCTTTTGTTTGCTTCTTCATTTCGCGATTCTGCTTTATGTTTTTTCTGAAGCGTTTCCTGCAATATCTTTGACTAGCTTTGGGCAAGGCACCCACGAGGAGTGCTGCTACTTGTGTAGTTCTGGTGTTGTGCTTGTTATTTGATAATATTATAATTATTATTATTTTTTATTATCTGGGTACAAATACCAAAAAATGTCCCGCTCACATGAGCCCACAGGCTTGGGTGCGTAGCTGGGCAACCTCAGCACTAGACATAGGCAAAACAGATGCCCTAGCACGGTAAAAAAATCAGGCAAATATGCAAAGCATAAAAATGAATATCTAAAATATTAATCTGGTAAAGTAAAAGATTACCAGAAGCGTGATCAATTATATCTTCCCCAAATATAACAACTCACTCGCAAAAAAACATATACATTTCTTCACAGAACGGCGGCAATTTCCCCGCAAATACAATGAAATTGACTGAATCCACCACTCTACTGTGTCAGTAGTATTTCAACGATAAAGCAAGGCATCAATGTCACACGGGAAGCACACAGTATACATAATAAAGAGGGTAGAAAGCGATGTGCAGAGAATGCCGCATAATTGCTTACTCCACAGTGTACATAATTCAAATGGCAAAAAACGATGCGGAAAGAATGGTGCAAAATTGCTTACTCTAGACTCTTTCGGAAGCCTGTTTCTAAGCCTCCGCATATTAATAAATCAAAATTATTATAAATAAATATAATAAAAGCTTATTAAATAAAATGGAACATAAAAGTCAACGCGCCTCTTTTCCGTTTTTTGTGTACACCCTCGGCACAATCATTTTTTTAAGAAACGGAGGAGCCGTGATTTTCGGTTGACAGGTTTGGATTCAGAGAAAATGTATCTTTTAGAAACTGTCAAAATGAACTGTTTTTGCACGGGGGACATATCAATTAAGTCTATAAAAGGGAGGGGTCTTTGCTATGATAACAAGTGGCATGAATTATACTCTGGCAATTCTTTTATTATGCTATTCAAGTCTTTAGGTTGGTAAGATGAGGTAAGACCGTTAATTTTGGGCCTTAAGTTACCTTAAAGTCGTATAACGTAAATAACGTTAAATCGATTAAGGTACCATAAAAATTAGATGCCTTAAAATCGATTCACCGAGTCTCTGAAAAATGATTTCATTCACTCTGAAATCAGAAAAAGATCTCAAATTATGCATATAAGTACACACAAGTCTTACACGTTTGAGAGTGTGAGAAGAGAATTTATTATGAAACCACACGTTTAGCTACGTGCCTTATGTGTACGTTCCAGGATAACGTATCATCTATATGCATCCCTAGTTATCTAACATTGCTCTGTAGCCTAGTAGGTTAACAGTGACAGTTGCTGAAAGTGTTGAGGTGTATAAAAAGTGGCTGGGGTGAATTTGTACTTTTGTAAGAGCTATGGAAACGTAATAGATTGATTTATCCCTAAGTTCTATAAATGGGATTGTCGTTTATTCTATCCAGTAAACGCCAATTATCCATCTGTAGATAAATGACAGTTAGAATATGATTTGCATAAGAGAGAGTCAGGGCGGTGCAGTCCACGTGTAAGTAAATTGGAGAGTTGAGAGGCAGATTGGCCGGAACATTTATGCAGATATTAAATAAAAATGGCCCGAGACAGACCCTTGTCGCAATTCCGAATTACTACATAACATTTCGCTTAAAAAATCCTTAACCCGTACACGCTGTTCCCGACTAGTAAAATTGTTCTGGAAATATAATTCCCCTGGACCCCCAAAGCGGAATCTGTAAAGATTAAATAGTAACAATTGATGAGCAATTGTATCAAAATCCTTTTGTAAATCGATGAATATAAATAAGCACTATATTGATTTGGTCTATGTGTTTACAAATCAAATCAATACATTTTTGAGAAAGCTGCTAGTACTTTGACCACTACCAAAGACGAACTTTGCTTAGTTCAACAAGTCATCATTTGCAAAAAAAGGTCATATTTTTATGAAGCCTTTTCTCTATAATGCACGCAATAGACAAAAGAATTGCCTTGGTCAATAATAATTGCAGTCTTTTTCAGACTTCCGTTAGTGCAGTGCTCTTACAATACTTATCTTTATAAGGTTGTTAATACGGCCAATTTAGAGTGTTTGATTTATGATGCACAGCAGGACCAATTTTAGTCTATTAAATTATTTTAAAGGTCTCTCGTCCCAACGCCATTTTATGGTCCGATTTTATTACCGAGAACGTCCTCATAATTTGTCATAACTCCTCCTCTGTTTCTGTCGGCATGCAAGAAGAGTGATTATTGTACGTGTAACACCGGTGTTAACGTCGTTTACTTGTTTAAGTTGATGATTGAGCTTATAAAATATTCATCCGTCGCAGAGAGCTGCAACTGTCGGAGAGACACCGGGGAATGCCACTTTCATGATTTTATCCACATTCGGTTTGACTGTTCTGCCTCCAACTGTATTCACAAGGCTTCATATTTTCGTACGTTACGCTGACACGATGCAAATTGATTTATGGTGTAGTGTTTCTCAACCAACCTTATTTTTGCAGTTATTTTACTTCGTAGTTTCCTTAACTCCCCTTTCATCATGATGTCAGTCATTTTGTCCGGAATGTTCTTAAAACGTAGTTTTATAGTAAAAAAGCTTCATTATTTTCATGTCAATCCATCATCTAATAAACTTTCTAGGTTTAATAATGGCGTTCTTTTTTGAGTTACAGGATATAACCTTAAACGTCTGTACAACTTGTTCGTACGTTATGAGGGGTTCCTCATTACTTAAAGAATACCCAAGAAAGCTCTGTATTTGTAATCTACTACTATACAAATTAAGGAGTAGTTTTTTTGCCTAGTATACCTTCATCTAGAGACTCACTTTATTTGGACACTAATACAAAGACCACATCGGCAACTTTTTTCTTTATGACGGGCGCGAAAGACTCATGTTTAAACTGTCTTTGATATGGTCTATACAGGGTTGGCTTAATTTGTTTCCCAGTTTTTCTTCCGCGTACAATCAGAATATTATTTTAAAGTCAGAAGCTTGCTATTAAAGTAAGGTATTCCGTAACCATCGACTTTATTGGAATTGACGTATGTATGCTAACGTCCCCTCCTCATATTATCTGCCTATTAAAGTGTCCGTTCAAAAAATAGGAAAGCTCGTCAAGAAAAACAGGTACATTGTTGTTAGGTTACCTGTAAGTCGCAATAACCAGAACTTCTGCTATATAAATACTGATGGAAACTCGTTTAACCTCACCTTTAGTAAATGAAACGATTTCGTTCTGCAATCTATGGCTCTCTGAGAAACGCCATTACGCCACCTCACTTTCTCTTGTTTGAACAAAGCGAAAAAGAAGGAAAACGTCGAAGAAATAAATGCGGGCACTCTTGCTAAAATTTATCTCAGGTAAAATGAGTAGTTCGACCAATGGCAAGGTGTCTTTGAGATATATCAACAACAAATTTCAGTGCTTACTCAGACTTTGAACATTAACGTGATGTAGCTGAAGAGCAACACCACGTAGTTCTTGTGCGCAGTCTTTATCCGCTCTCACTCTAGAAAGGTTCCTGTGATAATCATCGTTTTATGTAAGGTTGTTTACTCTAGCTTCATTTTCAATCTCAGTTAGTGGAGTGCCTTCCCATACCCTAGCATATACTCGTCCCTTGCGTGACCATGCGAAATTGTATTTTTTTAGCACAGCACTTCGACAGCCATGCAGCCTCTTCCCTCGTGAAGTGATTTTTTTCATTGATGACGATTTTTGTTTCGTTTTTTAGGGCAGTTTTTTTGTCTAGCCAGCTATATTGTACATTGCGCCTCAAGAAATGCACCAGCATGGGAGCTACAAGGTTAGGCTTGCACGGAATCGTTTGAACCGCTCCAATTTATTCACTTGGTAGCCGGAAGACTTAGTTTTTTGGGAATAGATGAAACAACCGGTATCAGATATTTGCCATCCCTAATTTGAACTCCTTGAATCGCAGGGTTTTTTTTTCGGTAGTATTGTTCTAGATTTTTCACTTGTATTGAAGCTGGAAAATTCTAGCATCATTGGTAAGAAGCTCCACTTACAAGTCAAAGGTTTTCTTTCCCACGTTTCTTAGCTGTCCTCCTTTCGTTACCAAGGGTTATCATATTTGGAAAACGTGCGTCAAAAATGGTTTCCATACCTAGCACTGTATTATTCTGTAGCTCTATTTTCTGGTTTGTCTAGTCCTCAAAAACCCGTTGCGAATTGTGCTTCATTTCTAGAAACTCAATCCGGCGAATTATATCGTCTAGTTTCTTCAGTACACTATCAAGCGATCACTCGACAGTTCGTGTCTGTGACTCTTCTACCTTATGTGCTGCTTGCGTCGGTGTAAGCCTGGACTGCCCAGCAGTGCAGGTTGCTGCATGAATTTCGTTCAACCGGCTACTTGGTCTTTAAACTGTTTTTTTGTTACCACCGAACAACGGCCTGTAGGATAACAATTACCACAGTCGGAACATGCTAAGCGCTGGCTATAACACGCGATTTCTCGCATGCGCGGAAGGCAATAAACGGCTTCCGTCATTTTTCAACGCGTTCAAAAGCGCCGCCAAGTAGTGCAGTCCGACAAGGCAGAGTGAAGCAACCAAATATTTAATACGAAATTGGTCTTACCTACACCAGCAAGAAAAAGAAATTAGCTTCGGCCGCATAAACTGCCGAACTGCGCCCGCCGACAGGGATCGCTGGAGTTTATGCAGTGGGAATCTCGGGGGCAGCTTCGAGTTGGCTCCGTCCAACGTGACGATGATAATGATGTTTGGATGTTTATGGCGCAAGGCCAACTAGGGCAAAGAGCACTAAAACAATTTCGTTATGTATGACGGACGAAGATTTCAACTGTAAAATCGCTCAACAAAACAAAATTAAAATCGGTTAACACTATGAGGTTGGCTGGTGTAAACGGCCAGCGTGTGATTTCGCATGCAATAAAATTAGGTGCAAAAACTGCACGTGATAGGAAATGAGGTGTAAAAATCCCATAAAAACAGTGCTGGTGTAGTGGGATGTGTTGTCTGTATAGTTGTGGGAAATCTTTGCGTTTTGTGGTGTCAAGTGCTTGTGCTTTGCATGTTTTAGAATGTAAATTTTTGATAATCCCTCCCCACACCTGCTACAGAAGGATCTTGGAGATCCAATGAGCTAGGGGAGCGTGTCGCGTGTCGCGTGTGTGTAGCCTATCCGGAATCTAGCTGGGGCACCTTCGATCAATCGGTTTTATTTATTTGGTCAATACTGCCAGCAGCCTTTTGGCAACTAAGGCAGGAGTACAAAGCAGTGAAATAATGCATTTTGCAAACTGTGAGCACAGAAGAGGAACAAGGTATAAATTAGACAGATAAAACAAAAATTCAGAATATTCAAAGAACAGTGACAAAAAGAAACAAATATTACTGAATTTTTTACTGCGTGAGGAACAAGTTCGCAACAGTATGACTGGGCATGAAAATGATAGAGTACACACTGGAAAAAGTATACCACAGGAGTAGCACTAGATGTAGCTTATGAGTAACAAAAAAATACAATAGAATCATACACAGGCCATAACCGCACTCATTGGCTCAAACACAAAAATACAGGAGCAGGGGAAATTCAGGCACAGAAAAAACAGCAGAGACAACAGCCAATACCTCTGAATGCATATTATTGAGTGGTTCAACGACACCCAGATATACGAAACAAGACTGCAGCAGTTGTCGGGTTTTAGATAAGAAATGCAAAATGAGTTGTTATTTCAAGAAATAGAGCCGATCGCAGCTACAAATGAATCTAAGAATTAAGCTTTTACCGCAGCGTACGAAAGAACGTTCCAGTCGCTTATCGTCCTGAGAAACAAAAAGAAACGTTGGGCGTTTCTTTTACTACAAGGAACCACAATTTTCTTATCATGCTTTCTTCGAGTGTCATGCGCTGTGTTATATTGTACACAGTCATGATAGTTGAGTCTAGTGTGCTCATTGACAATGTTGAACGGGGTTTTGCGGCGGTGAACTTGCGGCGTGATTCAAGCGTAGGGAGACCGGTCCTGTTGCGTAATTCTGTAACAGAAACGTGCCTCCCATATGCGTGATAGATAAACCTTAACGTTTTGTTCTGAAAGCCCTCAATACAAGCGGTGTATTTTATTGTGTGCGGGCCCAGATGGTGTGTGCATATTCCAATAATGGGCGTACCAGGTGTGTGTAGGCAACGAGTTTTGTCTTGCTAGTGCCGTGCTCTAATTGCTTTTTTGCAAGCCATAACCGTCGCGATGCCACCGAGACCATGTTCGTGATCTGGCCATTTATGATAGATTAGATTATATAAGGAGGCCTGGGTATTTGGATAGAGAAACCTGCTTTATTGGGTTGTCATTCATTTTGTAGACATGGTGCAGCGAGTTTTTGTACGGGTTATGGTAATTCGAATGCATTGTGAACTGTTTAAGGTCATTTCCCAATGTCTACGCCCGTTTGCAACCACGAAAAAATACGTATCTATCAGCTGCTGATCCTGAGGTGACCGGATAGCATGGTACACTACGCAGTCGCCCTCAAACAAGCGGCATCGCACAGGAAATGTAAATAACAAATCATTTTAAAACTTAGAAATAGAAGTGGCCAAAGGAAAGAACCCTGCTGCACGACCAAAAGGGCTGCTGTGAACAAGGAATTGGAGTTGCCAATGTTAAAAAATTGATGTCCTTAAGAAACATCGCATTCTAGCCACTGGGTTATTTTTGTGTTGCGTAATATTTAGAGCAGTTTAGTTTTTAGATGAACGTGAGAAACCTGACAGAGGGATTTGCGGAAATAAAAAAAATAACGTTAATCTGTCCGCCATTATCGAGCAAAGTGAAGAGTTCATTAGTTATATAAATAAGCTAAGTCTTCGTTAGGAGTCCACACTGGAACCCATGGTGACTCACAAGAAAAAGTTGTTAGTCTCTAAGAATGAGCTGATGGGGCTGAAAATAAAGTTTCCTAGTACTCTGCTACAAGTGCATAGCAAAGAAATGGGTCGATTATTGAATTGCGATAGTTTTTCACCATATTTGTAGATGAATTTAACCTTCGCCGTCTTCCAGTCCTTTGGCATTTTGGTTCGGCCTAAACTTTCACTAACTATTGTAAAATAAAAGTTGCTGCACCATTCCGTGTGCCGAAAAAAAAGGCATTCTGGGTTTCATCGAGTGCCGCCCACTTCTTTGTGTCTAACTCTAGCTGGGATAAAAAAATTTTCTTCTTTAAATATTGTTCTACGAGGCACATCTACGCCTTTTGTTTGGAATGATTCGCTTGTGCTGCTGCTGCGAAGAAAAACCGAGACAAAAATCGTTAAAAGCTGTTGCTATGCTGGTGGAATCAATAACTTCTGTCCCGTCTATCTTTATTCTAGTCACGGGATTCTTTTTGAGTGTGATGTGCATCGAGAACTTTTTGGCGTTCTTGATGAAAAATATGCATTTTGACATCCAAGAAATTGAACATAGAAGTCTTTATTTTAGTTCTTAGTTCGTTGCGAAGCCATGTTATTCTGTTAAACGCGGTTCCAGAAGTGGTCCATCAAAGGCGTGTTATTCTACGTTTAGGTTGTAGTATCTCGCGCGTCATCCAGGGGCTTGGAATATCTTGTTTTTATTTCGTTTGAGGGGTACATATTTTTCAATCCATATGGCTACTTTTCCTTTGAAGAGCTTTCACAAACCATTTGCAGTCTAATGAACGCTGTTGGCCATATCTGTGAAAATGTCAAACTTTTCTTCAAGGAAAGCTAGCATAATTTTGTCATGGGCATTATTAAAATCGAGAATCGTTTGTGAAGTTTTTGGTTTAACTGGGTAAGTTATACGCAGGAGGCTACTTCTAATGATGACCTTTTTTATGGTCTGCTATGCCTGGAAGAATGTCTACTGAGCACTTCGAACGCAAAAGAAACAAATTAATATCGAGGGTAGAACTACTATTGGCCGTAACTCGTGTTGATGATTGTACTAGTTGTTGAAGGTCGTAGGAGAAATAGTGTCTAATAGTAGGTTCGCATGGCGACAGGTAATTTCAGCGATCGTAGTTTCGCAGTTAATTTCGGGCAAGTTAAAGTGACCGGCAATATTTACGTGACTGTATCACTTCCTGTGTACACGAACACAATCTTAAAAATTGTAATGCTGGAAGATCAGCGGATGTTGACCGGTTCACTGCACCAATAAGCAACTTCAGGTTTGCATAATTGAACACAATCTAAACCATTTCAATGTTGCTATCATAGTTGGACCCCTTTTTACAATGATTACAACGCCACGATTTCCTGAATCACTGTCATGACGCATTATTTCGTGAGAGTCGGTATGATGGCCTCGTCGGTAATATTGCCACGTAGCCAAGTTTCAGTAATGATCATTGCGTCAGGATCATGCGGGAAAAGAAGAATTTCTAAATCGTCAGTTTTGTTCACGGTACTCCTGACATTTACGTTCAGGAGAGTAAACGGCTTCGAAGGGTGGCCAAAATGTTTCGCAGATAAGATTTTCGGTCGCCCTTTTGAGCCTGCGGAGCCATGTTTGGGGGTTGGCCGTCATTACAGATTTAAGGGGACCATTTTGTCCAGTGTGTCGTCCCAAGGACAGAGCTTGCTGTTGATCTTAATTTTGTCGAATGAATGAACTATTTTATCGCCATTGTGGTGACGTTGTTTGGTAGCATCCTAAAGGTTTTTCCGGATCTGTCGCACGCGGGGCGAAAAATCTTCAGATACGCTGAACCCAATTCCTTTCAGGTTGAAGCAATTTTTAAGAATTTTACCTTTGCCCCTTCCATCAGCGTACTTTAGAATTACTGGCCTACACTTGTTTTGGCTTCGTTTGCCTATTCTGTGGATCCTCTTAATAGCAACGTCTCCAATGTTTAACTTGTCTCTGAGTATGGTTTTTGAAACGAAGTCTATGAAGAATTGCTCTTCCATCTTATCTGCTTCCTTAATGCCAAAAATGATCAACTTGTTTCGTCTGCTCCTGTTCTCTAGGTCATCCACCTTCATAAGTAACCTATTCACAGTTTTTTCTTAGTTTTTCACTTTGTGTACGTAGAGGTTTACTGTGGATGAGAGATGGGAAAGTTTTCATTCAATAGATGTTAGCCTATTGTTTGTTTCACTCAATTGCTTCGCAGAAGATTTCATGCCTTCCTTTATTTCGAGCATATCCTTACTTGGTGCTTGCAGCACTTCCTCTATGTTTGGCCCGGGAATTAGTGCAACGCCGCCGCAACAAGCCAAAAGATTCGCAAAACAATGATAAACCGCTGCAACCAGTGAGCGTGGGCACGGCAGAAGCAAAAGGCATCGTTTGTCACTCCGGTATGCATAAACGAAAGGGTAATCCCTCATCTGTAGCAAAAACAACAAACCGTTGCTTAGACCCATTGTCGCCATGTTTGCGCCGTGTCCACTGGTGTACATCGGCCCAGTCCCTGTCTTTATAGCCGCGCCGCAGGTCGCCGTTGACGACGGGGGCGCTTGCTGGAGTTGTGGGAAGGTTGTCCATGTGCACATGTCTGAAGATTCCCAGCCGGTGCTGTTCGCTGAAGTGGCCAATGATCAAGCGAGAAAGGTGTCGGCCTCTTCTCTGCTGCAGGTTGCTTCGTCCGGTGAAATATCAGCGCCAAAAAGCAAGGCCTGTAGCAAAAAAGGGGTTGCTTAGACGCATTCTCGCGAGGCTTGCGCCGTGCACACTTGAATTAGTGACGTATCGTACTAAGTGTGGTTTTACTATGTGTAACTCGCTCTATGTCTGTTTACTCCAGTCGGCTGGCCATGTTTTGCGAAAGTGTTATTTTATGTTACTTGAGGTCGCGATAGGGTATTGTCGTTATGTCCACTGTATTTTTATGGGCAGCAGCGGGGTCATTCTATCCGCGTTCTCGTTCCCCGCGATTCCCGCATGGCCTTGAACCCAGCACAGGACTAGTTGAAAATATTTTGCACATGCAGATGGCACTATAACAAGATTGACAATTTGGTTTTATCTAGGTCTGTGTGATGAGAATGCAGCCACTACGCTCAAATAGTCTGCAAAGATGATGAACTCAGGAATTGTTTGGTTAAGAATGTGCTGTACGATCAATAAAATACCACATGCAGCTGCCGAGAATGTAGGGGTGTGTTCGGATATATTTCTCCGAGAATTAAAGTTAGGAGAATGAGGGGCACATACACTGCAGTATATTTTTTTGGTGCATCACTTTAAAAATCACCCCATTTATATTTACCCTGCAGCGAGTAGAAGTGCGACAGAATCACAGTTCTCGGGCTCCTTTTTATATATTTTCATAAATGATGAATCACATCATACAGGCTGAAGTTGCCATGGTGGCAAAATGAAATAATAGATTATGTGTACAAGTTTAAAAAAAAGAAGCCGAGAGCCGATGTCTCCTATCTCACTCTGTGTGAAAAAGGCAGAGAAACAGATTGGCGATTTTCAAAATGTTTGGGCAGGTATGTATCCTTGACAGCAGGCCTAAACGGGTGACTATTTATTGATGAGATCTTAAAAGAGTATAGTAAATCGATACATATTAGTTACGGTTCTAGGCATCATTTGTTGCATTCCACGTATAAGCTCTGTGCTGTGGATTACGGAAAGCTTCCGAGGCAAGGCGAAGCCCAGTGTGCAGCACTGGATCAAACAGCTTCAGTGCTGTTTTCCTGGCCGACCCGTACACAACACTGCCATAGTCCAGCTGAGACTTCACAAAGGCAGCATAGACACGCAGAAAGAGTTTTTGTCTGCACACTGGTGTGGCCAGACCTCCAGGATGTTCATAGCTTTTAAGCATTTGTGGTTAAATTGTTTCAGGAGTGGAATGAATGTGAGATCTTTATCAAAGATAACACATACAAATGTGTGCTTTTTATCAGCAGATCGGCGCCCGGCCCTGACCGGGTAACGCCCGGCCCTGACCGGGTAACGAACAGAACGCTTAGGAACCTCGATGACCAGTCAATAGAAGCCCTAACAGATTACTACAACGAATGCTGGAAAACAGGCAAGCTCCCCCGACAGTGGAAGAAGGCCAAAATGATTCTAATCCCGAAGCCGGGCAAGCCCCCAGACCCAGAAAACCTCAGGCCTATATCGCTGACGTCCTGCGTTGGAAAAGTTCTCGAGCACGTCCTCCTCAACCGGTGGCAAAAGTACCTCGAACGAATAGAAGCCTTCCCCCCACGATCATCGGATTCAGGCAACACCTGGGCACCCAAGATGCCATGCTTCAGCTCTGTCTTTACTTCTGACTCAAATGATACGCTTCCAGACTGCCCTCCTTTGGATAACCCAGTTATGCCGGACATTGCTTTTGATCCTAACGGTATCATAAAATTAATAGATGCGTTGAAGCTTACTTCATCCGCTGGAACCGATGGTATCAATTCTAAAATTCTAAAAAACACTAAGTTGTTAACCAGCGTTATCCTTTCGCACATATTTCAGCAATCACTTTCATGCGGTGTGGTGCCGGAAGACTGGAAGCTCGGCAAGATCATTCCTGTCCCAAAGAAAGGTCCAGCATCTTCTCCGAATATTTATCGTCCCATTTCCATCACTAGTGTATGCTCTAAATTAATGGAACATGTCATATATTCACATGTCATAAAATTTCTCAATTTCGTTAAATTCTTTCACCCCAGCCAGCATGGATTTCAAAAAGGTTTATCATGTGACACTCAACTTGCTCTCTTCATTAACGACCTTAGTTCCAGCATCGACGTTAACATACCCGTAGATGCCATTTTCCTTGATTTTGGGAAGGCTTTTGACAAAGTATCCCATCAAAGGTTATTTCTCAAGCTCTCGCGCCTTAACCTAAATCACCTGGTATTTAATTGGATATGCGAGTTCTTAACTAACCGCCAACAGTTCGTTTATGCTAATAACCATTGTTCCTCTCTTTCCACTGTGTCTTCAGGCGTACCTCAAGGTACTGTTCCTGGCCCTCTGCTTTTCCTAATCTACATTAATGACCTGCCTAATAACATATCTTCTAACATCCGCCTTTTCGCCGACGACTGTGTAATTTACCGTCCTATCCGCAGTACTAACGACTCCGCCAACTTACAATCAGATCTTTCTCTGGTGCAGTCATGGTGCGAAAAGTGGCTAATGTCTCTTAATATTCAGAAAACATGTGTCCTGTCCATTCACCATCGCCCGGCTTACTCACCCGCTAAATACTCTATATTTAATTCTGAAATTACGCCAGTTAGTTCATGTAAATACCTTGGCATTACCATAACTTCAGATCTCACCTGGTCACCCCATGTCATTAATATTATCAATGACGCTAACCGTGTACTTGGCTATCTTCGAAGAAACTTGCGACTCGCTCCGCCTTCCGTTAAACTTCTTACTTATCTAACACTTGTCCGCCCAAAACTGGAATACGCATGTGCCGTTTGGGATCCCCATCAAATCACTCTTACTAACACACTTGAATCGATCCAGAACCGTGCAGCCAGATTTATTTACTCAGATTACTCCTATCTAACCAGCGTTACCGAACTCAAATATCGAGCTAATCTTGCTGACCTAGTGTCCCGGCGCAAACTTCACCGACTATGCCTTTTTCATCGCTTTTATCATTCCATACACCTAAACCAGGCTTTAATTCCTGCTCATCGCCTTTCATGTCGACTAAGCCATTTGAAAGCTGTTTATCCTGCTCGTGCGCATACTGCCGCACACCATTCTTCATTTTTTCTTCAAACATCAAGGGACTGGAATGATCTGCCTTCTGACGCCGTGCACCACTCCTGCATCACTCATTTCAAAGAAGCCATCGCACAAATCATCCTTCAGTGACTTGTTTACCCCCTCATGTAACGCCCTTAACGGGGCCTTTGAGGTATAATAAATAAATAAATAAATAATAGACGGCCAAACCAGCGGTAACAAAGCCATATTAGGTCTCGACATACAGAGCGCATTTGATCAAATCGAACACGCTGCAATCCTAAGACAAATATCGAAACTCAGCCTGGGAGAGCGCAGCTACAACTACGTTAGAGACTTTCTAACAGACAGAAGCGCCGAACTCTTGGCGGGAGACTTAAGAGTCGGCGAACGTACCATGGGGCACAAGGGCACCCCACAAGGGTCTGTAATCTCCCCAATGCTCTTCAATCTCGTCATGATCGGAGTGGCCGAGAGACTCGAGAAGCTTGAGGACGTCGAACATACGATCTACGCCGACGACATTACCCTATGGGTATGCAAAGGCAGCGACGGAAACATCGAGACAGTACTCCAGAGAGCGGTCAACGAGATCGAAGATTACCTCCAAGACACTGGCCTGAAATGTTCACCAAAGAAGTCGGAACTACTCTTGTACCAACCGGCAAGAAAACACAAGAGTAAACCACAAAGGGAACGGGATAAGATCACGATACGCACCAAAGATGGTACCATCATACCCACGGTACCTAAGATCAGAATCCTCGGAATGGTCATCGAATCTCATGGGAGGAATGGGGACACGGTCAACCGTCTCATATACAAGACAGCCAACGCCACCCGGCTACTCAAACGAGTAACCTCGAAACGGGGAGGCATGAAGGAGGACAATGTAGTCCGCCTAATTCAAGCGTTTGTGATCTGTCACGTAACCTACGTGGCTGCATATCACCACTGGTACCAAAGTGAAAGGAAAAAGATCAACATACTGATACGCAAGGCTCACAAGATCGCTCTCGGCCTACCGGATACCACGAACACCGATCTGCTGCTATAACTAGGAATCCACAATACGCTCGAAGAAATAGCAGAAGCACAGAGAGTGTCTCAACTCGAACGGCTATCAGCAACAAAGACAGGTCACAAAATCCTCGAAAAACTGCATATCAGATACCACCGACAGCAAGGAAACAAGAGCACACTCAGCAACGAAGTTCGCCAAGCCCTACGCATAGACCCAATACCTAGGAACGTTCACCCAGAACACAACAAAGGCAGGCGCCAAGCCCGAGCCAAGGCCCTCGCGGACAAACTCAGCGAGGACCCCGGCGCTCGCTTCGTCGACGCTGCAGAATACGCGGGCGGCAGCAGCTACGCCGTGGCGGTAGTTGACGCTGCAGGCACTACAAGTTCCGCTGCGAGCATAACTTGCGTCAAGTCCGAGGAGGCCGAGGAGGTGGCCATAGCCCTTGCGCTTGCCGACCAAGGCTGCACTACAGTCCTCAGCGACTCACGCCAAGCAGTACGGAATTATGCCAAAAAGAGATCTCACCCAAAGCGGGCCGCATCCTGGAGCGAGCCGACCTTCATAACCGGAAACACATCACTTGGTTCCCAGCACACGAAGGCAAGGTCTCAGAGACAAACGAAAACAGAAACGAGTCGGCCCACGTCGCAGCGCGCGCTCTATCTCTCCGCGCTGGCAACGAACAGGCCACACAACTCTGGTTCAGCACTAAGGACAGACTCGTCAACTACCAAGAGATCACCAAAGCGTATCGCCTGGCTCGCAGGACTCTCCCTCCACCCAGCGACAAGCTGGACAGAGCCCAGGCTGTCATCTTCATACAACTGCAGACCGGAACCCTCGTAACGCCGCTACTTCTGCACAGACAATACCCCGATGCCTACCCAGACAGCAAGTGCAGGGTCTGCCGAAGGGAGACGGCTACTCTAACGCACATGCTGTGGAATTACAACGAACACCCCGAAGAAGCAAAGTCCGGAACCCTTCCGCCGCGACTAGCAGCGGCGCTGACATCCTACGACCAAGGAGAACAACTCTGGGCCGTCCAGCAAGCCCAAGAGGCGACAAAGAGGCAGGCTTCCGACATCCCGCATGTGGGGAGAAGAAACCTAGCCAAGACGTCTCCCTGACGGTGACCTAGGCCCGGTCGACTAGCGTGCGTGCACGCGAGTTTTGCAGGCACATAATAAAGTTTATTCCACTCCACTCCACTTTTTATGCTCCAAAGAAGTGACCACACAATTCTAGCTCAGGGCTGGGGCAGATTCCCCGCCTCTTGGAGAATACAACAGGTGTACTCTTTAGATGATTACCTTTAAAACCATTTTTATCTTCCCAGACAGCGAGTTTGGTGACCCAAGCTGAACTTGTCGTTCACATATCCACATATTACAAGATTTAAACGACACTTGCACATCATCGACATTGATGGGGGCAACGCTTTCCGAATCGAAATCGTATTCACTACAAATAAGGTGCAGCTCAAAACACTACCTTGAGGAATAACATTCTTCTTCATGTGAACGTGTGACAGTGCCGACGCAACTATGACGCGGAAGGCCCTTTAGGACATGTAACTGGCATGAGTGTTCAATATTCCAATACCATGTCAATAACCGATGTATAAAAGCAGTAACTATATACAAATACTTAGGCGTAGTCTTTACTTCTGACTTCCGGTGGAACGACCACATAACACACATTGTGAATCAGGCAATGAAAAAACTTGTATACCTCAGAAGAACCCTCGGAAAATCAACGCGCGAAATTAAGCTATTAGCATACAAAACATATATCAGGCCTGTGTTAGAATATGCAGCAGCAGTTTGGGATCCCTACACACAATGTAATATTGATAAGATAGGAAATGTGCAGAGGAAAGCTGTTAGGTTTATTTTTAACTCTTATAGCTGGCACACATCTCCAGCAGGCCTTTTACAGTCAGCAAACTTGGAAAAATTGCAGGCCCGACGTTACCGAGAGAGGTTAAAACTATTCTATCTCATTTATTATGATAAACTCGGCATACCAAATACTAAGTACATTGCACCGATCCAACCGCGCTCAACCCGGTCATACCACTCAAAATAGGTCAAGGAATTTTCATGTCGTACAGATGCCTTCAAACAGTCCTTTTTCCCCCGCACAGCAGCTGATTGGAATACTTTACCGTTTAACACGGTTAACTCCAACTCTGTACCTGCGTTCCTAAACGAACTGCCATAACTGTTTTTCCAGTTTGTATTGCGGTAAAAAAAGTTGCGGTCTGTTTCTCTGTTGTTTTAGTTTCCAACGAGTACGTTGTAATCTTACCTAGTACATTGCTTCCATAAGTTTGTCATAACCATGGCTTGTAACTAGCTCTTCCGCGCATACAAGTGTGTATGTGTGTGCGTGTAAAACTATGTCCTTAAGATTGTCATAACCATGGCTTGTAACTAGCTCTTCCGCGCATACAAATGTGTATGTGTCTGCGTGTAAAACTATGTCGATATTGTATAGTATTGTCTCTTGTATAATCACGCGACCTGTCCTTCTCCTCACTGTTATTTTGGTGAATAGTCTTGTACCACTTTCCCCCACTCCTGCTTAATCCTGGAAATCAGGCTAGCAGTATGTCAATAAATAAATAAATAAATAAATATGCTGCCATACACACCGAATGACTTCAGGTCTCTTAGGATCCCATAACGCCAAGCAGTGTCATACCCCTTTTCGAAGACAAAAAACACTGAGATGCAACACTACTTATGGAACAAGGCATCCTTAATGTACCTTGCAAGGGCCACTAGTTGATTCGTCGCGGATCGCCCCACCATAAAGCGTGCCTGGCAGGTCTCGCGAACACAATTATACTCAATAAAGAACATAAGTCTCCTGTTTATTATCTACTCGAGAAGCTTGCACAGGCAGCTCGTCAAGGTAATGGGACTGTAACTTGAGGGGGACGACGGGTCCTTTCCCTACTTCGAGAAAGCAACTACTATGCCCTCCCACCATAACCTTGGAGTGTGCCCCGAGAGGAATATCTTGTTGTATAGGTAGAGGAGTGTTAAATGGTGTCTGCGTGAAGGTGTTGTATCATTGTATACGTGTGTAAAAGATTGGCGGGATCACGCGAATCGAGGGAAATGCTCATGGTGCGAAGAAGACATCATATTTACAGACGATACAGGATAGAGGTTTTGAAGCAACGACGCAAAGTTATACACGAACGTCAGACGAGACACTCAGCTGAGGGAAACAACCCAAGTGGCCCGCTCCACTGCCTACTACTACAAGGTCCAGGACCCTCCCCGCGTAAATGTCCGGATAGCAGAACCCGCTCACGGTCGGTCGTATGAGGACGCGGGTGCCGACGTCACCCTCGTAGCGGTGCTTGTGTCGTCGGCGGTACTCCGCAGGTTGCGAAACCGGAAAGAACCTCAGCACAAGCAGTTGAAGACTTGATCACGCCTCGCGCCTGGTCACGCGGCGTTCGGCACGCGGAGCCCGGTAGACGGTAGGCCGTGCTGGCGACGACGCCCGGAACCGTGGCGGAGACTGGCGATGGCCTTGTCTCGCTATGGCATGTAGACGGGACGTGTTAAGCGAAGTCTCCCATGTGCCGTGCCCCGTTCGATCCTCCTTGTCCCCTGGCTCGGTCACGCTCGCTCTCTGCCCGTGCCTCGTTCACACCTGTTCTTCCTCCACCTCATCCGCACCCGCTTGGTCTTGGAAGTTTCTTTATGGCGGAGAATGTGGGGCCATTCCCCTTCGCGGGTATCTTTCATCACATTACTCCTGGCTTAAGAAAGTTGTTTAGGGAATACTTTTCTATAGTCCAACGCAAAGTCCCCAAAAAAATCAAATGCGCACCTAATTATAGTCAAAAACACGCACTCTTCACAAAAATTGTGTTTCGCGGACGCAAGCTGGTTCCTACGGAACTTAAAAAGGATACATGGTAAGATTGTCACGGGTCCTACCCGGCAGAGAAGAAGGAAACGGGAAACCCGGACATGCTAGGCAAAAGTGATTTATCACACAAAACACGCACGTCAAAACCAAACCCGAGTAAAGAAATGGACACACTATAACAAACTACCAAACCCAATAAACAATGTCCTAATACGACTCTGCCTTACAGCTTCACAATGTCCCGGGAAGTTGTTCTAGATAATGTAAGGCTTACTGAAGTCATGGGCTACGACGGGCGGGAATCGCCGTATGTCCGTGAAGAGCTGGTGCGCACGTTCTGTCATCACGATGTTGGGGGACTGGCGTAGTGCGACTCGTTTCGGGAGATTTGCCGTTGTGGTGTCCGTCGTAGCGGAAGACGACGGTTCGATGCCGCTGACCGAGAGCACACGCCCGTCGCCGCTGGAGCCGCCAAGGCATGGGTTGAGGGTGTGTCGCGAGACTAGAGCCGATGCGTCATCGGCCCTCTCCCACGCAGTCTTGTGTAATGACGTCGCTGCCTCGGGTCGCGTCACCTTCGGCTTGCTCTTCAAAAAAACGGTCTCTTCTCGCCGCACCTGCTTCAATCTCTCTTCTTCCTCGTCTTCCTCCACCTTGTTCTCTCCGGCGTCATTGCGGGGTTGACCTCGACTCATCACACTTCCCCCCTCTTTAAGAGTTTTTTCTCCAAAAAACTTCTTACCAACCTCCCCCGGGAAGACCAGTAGTCACTAAGTCCACAACCACTGTTCACTTATCACGCAGTTATTCTTCACCGTCACATTGTTCCGCCTCACATTGTTCACCTAAACGCACTCACTGTTCACCATCGGCGTCACAATTGTTCACCATCACTTTTTTGTCACCGTGCACTTCACTGATGTCGCGCACTACTCCAGTTCTGTTTACACAATGTTGAGTAGTGTCCAAACCACCCTACGATCCGCTCTCACACCACGTTACTCATACTGTCCGATGACAATAGATCACCCCCATGAACTCTTCTCTAAATATACTACAATTCAAAATGACACACGGGCATGCTGTTTAGAAACTATCTTCTTTGTAAACACCACTGTACCGACTAATTTACCCCTCTATACATCCACCAGTGCTTCTTTAACTTACTGTACTACAACCAGTAGTGCACTACAACACAATAGTTGTCTTCACAGAAAAGTTGTCGCCATGTTTGAAGCCTACTGTTATGGGAATCCCGTTTCATTTAAACGTTTTTCCGCCGCGTCCATTCATAACGTTTGGCTACATTGTCACTTAGATTTTCAAAATGCGTCCCCGTTTTTTCATCGACATGCGTACAGCCCGAACACTTGCTAACCGGTACTTTTCGAATGCTATGCTTCTGTGCTCTACCCGGAAGACACCTGAGCCACTTTGCCTCCTCCAGCTTCTCGCTCATTTGAAAAAGCTGGCCCTTTCGTTGAATGCCATGCTTTCGAACTTGCTTACTCAGTGCTTGCAAGCCTTCTTTGGATTGCATCAATGGCCCATGCATTAGATACCGGTCCAACGCGTCAAGTCGGTGCTCTTGGACGACTCTAGACAAGTCGGTCCCAGGGCGCTGCCGTACTAGGTCATACAAAATGGTACTCTGCTGTTCTGTTTTGGTCCCTGTAACAACCTCTGCCCCTGAGCAGTCCACTTGATTGTCCAAAGACGTCGCTCTCTCCTGAGGGACAAAGTTCCTCTCTGCAGACATAGGCACTTCTGAAGGCACCTTTCTACACCCTTCTGGCATGGTACTGTTCACACAGCCATGCGAAGAGGCAGGCACCTCAGTCCCAGTAACGAGTATTTTGGATACTTCTAGACCACAGAAGTCAGGTGTGCCGTGGGCCATCAGTCTTCCCTCTCCCGATGTATTCTCAGCATGGTGACCTCCATGCGGCTGGTTTGCTGCCGTGACACACTCATAGCGCTCATGTCCCTGCGGCTGGACTCCCACCGTACCAGAACCAGAACATTCAATGTCTGGCGCATCAAACTCGGCTTCGTCGTGAGTTAGCAGCTGAAACCCCTTTTCGTTTTCTTCTATATTTCGTGCGCACTCATCACTGCATGCGATTCGCGTGTCTTGTCTTCTACGTGCGGCGAGTTCAATTCTTTCTGCTGGTTTGTAACTTTCTTGGACGAGGCGCAGCTTTGACTCTAGCCGTTGTATATCTTCTTGAAATATTGTCCATTCTGCCTCAAACGCCTGCTGCTCTCTGCGACTCTCTTTCTTGACTATCTTAAACGCCTGCTCCTTGTTCAAACCGTGCGTTTGAACTAATGTTAGAAGTTTTCCCCAATCCATTCTTCTAGGCGGCCACGACGCGTGACACTGGGCCTACCCTGGCAGTTGTTATGCCAAGATCCTGGCAGCCTCGCCAATTAATAATGTCACGCGTCCTACCCGGCAGAGAAGACGGAAACGGGAAACCCGGACATGCTTGGCAAAAGAGATTTATCACAAAAAACGCACGTCGAAACCAAACCCGAGTGAAGAAACGGACACGCTATAACAAACTACCAAACCCAAAAAACAATGTCCTATTACGATTCTGCCTTACATTAACAATGTCCCGGGATGATGTTCTACAGAATGTAAGGCTTACTAAAGCCATGGGCTACGACGGGCGGGAATCGCCGTATGTACGTGCAGAGCTGGTGTCCACGTTCTGTCATCACGATGTTGGGGGACTGGCGTAGTGGGACTCGTTTAGTGCTGTTGTGGTGTCCGTCGTAGCGGAAGACGAAGATTCGATGCCGCTGACCGAGAGCACACGCCCGTCTCCGCGGGAGCCGCCAAGGCGTTAGTTGGCGGAGTGTCACCAGACCGGAACCGATGCGTCGTCGGGCCGCTCCCACCCAGTCTTGTGTGGTGACGTCGGTGCCTCGGGTCACGTCACCTTCGACTTGGCTCTTCAGAAAAATGGTCTCTTCTCGCCGCACCTGCCTCAATCTCTCTTCTTCGTCGTCTTCCTCAACCTTGTTCTCTCCGGCGTCATTGCGGGGTTGAACTCGACTCATGACAAAGATAACACAGTTGAAGCGTTTGGCGGAATTCATCCGTACAATATGATTTCTGTACAATGGCCAGCTGCAGTACAAAACTCTGAGGCAGTGATTAGCCGATTGTAGGTTTTGTAAAAGCAGGCGATTCCCGATCGATGGTTTTGGCAAATGTCTGACCAACGAGTTCGAAAGGATTACCCCTACTTCGACCTAGAAGAGAGGCATCAAGGTTAGTGTCCGAGGTATCGGTTCTTATTGAAGAAAAACTGATTACGCTTGGTCAGTTGCTCACATCAAAAGGCCGACGAAAGCTTTTGCTTCAGTATGTTGAACGCCCCCTCTTGAGACTCATCCCAAGTAACCCTTTTTCTCTCCGTTGTGTCCATCAGGTCAGTTAGGGGCTTGACAATGCAGTGTAATTCGAAATAAACTTCCGGTCGTACCCAGTCAGGCTGAGGAAATACTGCAGGGCCTTTTTTATAGCCGGACTTTTAAACTCAACGATCTTCTCTAAGGCCCGTGGACGGGGTACATCCCAGCTACTCATAACATGGCCTAGGGAAGAGTCATTGGTTTCCACGAAGTCGCATTTTTCTTGCTTGGACACAGCAACGAGTGTGACAAGGTAGCTGTACCTCAGGGGTAAATAGTGGTATTCCAACCCGGCCCGTACATGTTTTCTAGCAGCCGCCGCATGACCTGACGAAGCGTTTGACGTCTCCGCGCAGACCCCTTCAGTAAAACTCGTCTACGATGCGGTAGACGGTTTTTCGTATGCCCTGATGAATTGCACAGAAGCCTCCGTGTGCAAATCAAAGGATTGGTTCCCTTTTTGACTTGGACAAAATCACCTTTATGAATCTTCTACCCATTGAAAGGTTGATGTGACAATATAAGACGTCGCTGGTTTTGACGAAACGGTAGCTGTCGCCTTTCCCTGAGGAGACTGTTTGTCCAATCTTGCGGAAACAGCTTCTTAGCGAAGGATCGCTTTGCTGCTCCCGGGCGAGCTGTTCTCTTTCGGTGTCGGTGGTGGAAATCACAAGCGCGGTCCCGTGATTGATGTTCGATGGGGTGGCTGGTGCGACCACCAACAACAAAACATTCTTGCTAGGATAGACAAGCTCCTTGGTGATATTTCTCACTAGCTTAAGTGAACGTCCATCGGGGCGTTTCCAGTGAGGATCCGGGATACCCACCACTCTGACACCTGGGAGGTTTCCAAGGACGAGATCGTAGATCGGCCGCTCCCTACAAGATACAGTGATTTCACCTACGAAGTACGGAGTGTCGACATGGATCCTCCCCTTCATGGAGCGTCTATAAGAGATACAGAGGCTGTTCTTCCGGTTAGGCGACCGTCTCCAATCAGATCACGCCGAACGATTGCGGTATTGCTCCCAGTATCCCAAAGGACTGTAGCAGGCTTCCCTTGAACACGGCCTTCCACGACAGGTGCGCCGTTCATGCAAAACGTGTCCTTTCCAGTGACTTGACCGCGGTCGTGGGCGGAATGATAAGCATTTGTTCCGGAGGCACTTCGCTGGCTACACACTGGATGATTTGTAGAGGCCATGGTCAGTGCGCAAGCAGCAAACTGCTCTTCACCGTCTATTCCAGGTTCGCAGTTCTCTGTTTTGTGTCCGACACGTACACAGGCGCTGCACTTCGGTGGATCCCTTGCCGTTCTGCGGCAGTACGAAGCGCAGTGGCCTGCCTGGTTGCACAAGAACCACTTGGGAGGTTGCTTCTTCTGTGAGTCTTGCGCATTCTTCGGCGGTCAGCACAAATGTCAGCACATGCAGTTGAAGACTTGATCCTGCTTCGCGCCCGGTCACGCGCCGTTCGGCACGCCGGAGCCCGGTAGACGGTAGTCCGTGCTGGCCACGATGACCCGGACCTTGGTGGCGACGCTCGCCACCATGGTGGAGACTGGCGACGACCTTGCCTCGCTGTGGCACGTAGACCGGACGTCTTACGGGAGTTCTCACAGCGCCGTGCCCCGTTCGATCCGCCTTGTCCGCTGGCTCGGTGTCGCTCGCTCTATGCCCGTGTCTTGTTGACACCTCTTCTTCTTCACCTCAGCCACACCCGCTTGGTCGTCGAAGTTTCTTTATGGCGTAGAATGCGGGGCCATTGCCCTTCGCGGGTATATTTTATCACAACGTGATGTTGCCTGGGCCAGAAGCTGGGGGTTTACTCGTGCTCAGAGCAGCCCTCAGCTAGTGTAGTGAAACCCGGGAGTTGTAAGAAGGCCGTGATTTGTTGTTGTGGCGTAGGGCCTTCTTTTCTAAAGGCACTTTATGCTTTATCAAAGTTTTTGTGTATTTTAAAGAGCTGGACACGTGTTCAAAGTATTTTTGAAGTGTGTTAGCCTAATCTTCGAATGTGTTCCCTGTTGTGCTGACCAAGGGCAGGCTATGTGTGTGTTGTCCGTAAAGTGTACGTATTTCTCTCCCTTACTTGCGTGCATCTGTGTGTGAATTTATGGACGTTATGAAAAAGCGCCAAGTATCTCCTTTTGCCTCGCGGCACACGCGCTTTGCCACAGCCTTTCTCCTTTTGAAAGAAATTAAGTTAGCCGACGTGGGGTACCTGCGAAGGACACCCTACGCCTTGTTTTGCGCCTGTCGCGCTCGCCTGCAGTCCTCATTCCGCCAAGTTCTTTTGGGTGGCGGAGAGCACTGGAGACCTGAAGAATACACTTTTCGGCGGTGTGGAGGATGTGTGCCGTGAGTGTTTGGGTAGCTTATTCAATGTGTAGGTGTGTTATATATGTGTGGTGTATTGTGGATCTTTCTGTGAATGCACTTCAGTTTGCTCTAGCTTAACCTAACTTGTTAGGGGAAGGTGAACTGTTCGGGCCTTATGCTAAGGGTTAGTGCCAACATCCCTCTCAAGAGATGGAAAGAGTACTGCAGAGCCAATAGCGCAGTCTAGGTGTGAATAAGTGCTGTGTTTTATAATATGGTATGTGGGCTTTTTGTTTTATGGAATAGACATGCTCCCGAAGATGTTAGTTTTTTTTATAAGGCAAAATCCTGCGTTAATTTGAGTAGAGCCAACTGTGCATTATTTGGGTTGAGGTCGCCTAAAAGAATTAAACATTGGGCAGCGGATCTACAAGGCCCTCGAAATTCGAGTTGGAAAGCTGGAAATCAGGAGGGATGTAAACGGATTATAGTGTTATAAGCCTATTGAAAGTTATGGTAAGAATTACAACAGTCTCAAGGCCGGTCTGTAATTGCATAGTGCGACATGCCAACGACTTTCCGGCAATGATGGCCACAACCCCAAAAGAGGTACTACCACCACCGCTGTTCTTCCTAATACCAGGTAACTATTCACAAAATTCGTATGATTGGAATTTAAATGTGTCTCTTGTAGGCACATTGCACTTGGCTGGTTGGGGTGTCGTATCGTGTGCACATCGTAAAGATTTTAAGAAGGCCTTTACAGTTCCAATAAATCATGTTTTCTCTTCCCATTATTTAGTGTGATAGCTACTGGAGTGTGTATGCATAAGTGTCGTCTTTCGGGACTGTGACTCTCGTCTTCTGGAAATGGTCCGCAGGCTTACGCCTCGGGACACGTTTCTCGCGCTGCGCCGCAGGAAAAATGGTCCGATATCTTTTTCGTCGTCGGATGCATTCAGAGTTACTGAGCGATCAGGATACGTGGACAACGGACCCTTTTGGGCGAGCTTTTCGGGCACGCAACAACCAACAGTTTTAGGAACGCCTCGGATGACACAGGCGGTGGGATGGGGGCGGGAGCTGCCACTGATTCTTCCAACTCCTTCGTCGCCTCACGTGTGGCTTGGGACGGTGGAGTGGAAGTGGTGGATGCAGTATACCTCCCATCAGACATGGTTGTCTCCACAACCGCTGATGGCTCAGCAAGTTGTGTGGAGACTGGATAGGCCCACCAGAGGCAGCCAAGAAAGGGTGAGGGGGACAAAGTCTAACTTGCAGTACTGCGTCCCAGCCGAAGCCAGACGTCCTTCCGCTCCACGGTGAGCTGCGTCTGCGTGCCCCTCCAGATGGAAAGAGGTGAACCTCTTGCGCGCCTCTGGGAAGGTGATGTTTTCAGTGACCTTGATGTTGAACATTTTCTTTTCAAGTTACAACTTTTCACATTTCCTGGAGTAGACCGCATGTGGACCGTGGCAGTTTACGCAAAGAAACAGTTGCACGTTGCAGTTTTCGGAAGGGTGGTCATGCTGGGCGTATTTTGCACAGGTAAGTCGGTTGCGGCAGGAGTTTGTGCCATGCCCGAAGCGTTGGCACTTGAAACAGCACCGCGTGTTCGTGATGTAAGGCCAGACTGGACATCGGATAAAACCCGCAATAATAAATTCCGGAAGGGTTGACCGGTCAAAGGTTGTGATGAGGTGCTTTGTGGGTACTTGTTTATCATCTGTGGGTATGGTTATTCACCTGGCATTTGTTACGCCCTGACCATAAAGGCCCTCCCGCAAGTCGGCTTCAGTTTCATTAAATAGGTCAAAATTCGAGACCACGCCCTCGGAGCTGTCTAGGCTGCGGTGGGGCGTGACTGGGATGGCCAGATCGGCGATGCGGGTTTGAGCAAGAACTTTCTCGGCCTGATCCTGGCTATGAACCTCCACAACGATTTCACCAGTGTGGTGTTTTTTGGCTTTATACTATTCTCCAATGATATTTTCGAGAAATTTTGACGCAAGAAATACTGATTGTGAAGCAAGAGGTTTTGATTGGTCGACCGATTCCATCACCATGAAGCGAGTTTCGCTGTTAGGATTAGGAGGACTCGAGTTAGGAAGTGGTGGGAAAGAAACTTCGGTGCAGCTCAATTTGGAGGGCCGATCATGTTTGGCAACGGGTTTAAACATACCATAAGCTATAGTGTAAAATCAGAGGACGGGGGAACTTTGTTTTCTAACCTTATCCTGACAGTCAGAGTGGTCCCGGAGCACCCTGACTAGTAAACAGCCAGGGAGCCTATTCGCCGTAGCTTGACAACGGCTCCGACGCCCACCGTTTGGAGTTTTTTCCCTTCACCTTGAAACTCCTAGCCACGGTAGGATACAGCATGAGTATGGGGGCTGGGGGTCCGCGGTGTCGCCAATTGGGTCACCAAGATTGCTCAAGCTGCCCCGTGCGGGATTGGTCCAACGTGACGTGGAGGCGTGGTTGTCTTGCTCGTGCCCGTGTCTTTTCTGGTATCCCATCGATGCACTCCGGTAGATGATACGGCAGTCGAAGGACTGACGACAGCTCGGTCACTGCCGACTCGGTGACGGGTGCAGAACGTAGACCAGAGAGAAAAAAGGTTAGCTTCGGCCGCGAGCCCCACCGCACTAAAGTCCGGCGGGGGTTGCGGCCAAAGCTACCTTTCTTTCTTGTTGGCCTTTAGTAACACCTTTTATTAGTTTTAGTAACACCTTTTTAACACCACCTAACACCTGTTTCTTCTCAAGTCTTCTTAGAGGGTGATTCGTGCTTCTTAGGGGGTGATTCTTCTTAGAGGGTGATTCAGGTGATTCGTGATTCGGTTCATGACAAACCTTTAGCCTAGGTCTTTTCGTGTTACTACGCTAGTTTTGTTAGAATAATGTGTCAGCTTTTTTTCTGAATATACAGTGTTCTGAATTAGGCGATTGATACCGATTATCAGGACTAGGCTAACATAGTTGAATAATAGCGCAATGTTTCTCTTGCTTTTTTTTTAATTAAGACATTTATCCTCGTTTTCTCGGAGGGAAAGTCGTTTTTTCCATATCAAGACACTCCAGAATTTTTACTACAGTTGCTCATGCAACCATGTCTACAATTCTTAGCGACCAAGCGGGATGGTCGATAATGCTTTGCCTGCTTGTGTTAGGGCATTGTGGTTTTAACCTGAAAAGTCACTCTTCATCATCACGGCTCGCGTTATGGGGACAACGTTTTGGTGGAACGAGCGAGGTGTACCTTTTCACAAACTTCCGCACAGCGCAAAGAACTGAGGTTTTCCCTTTCTTACTGGTAACATTCCGTATGCTTAGTGATAGTGAGAGTGAAGACTTTTGGTTCATGCAGCCTTTTCGGGCTATGAGATTTCTTTTGTACGTCATAAATAAAAAACACAATTGTTTTTTTTTGTATCATAAATATATGGACTTCAGGACTGCTCGGAATGTATATACTGATACCCGCCATCACATACCTAAGTAGAAATTCAACTTGTATTTTGATCTCCCACATTTGCAAACAATACAGAACAATATAATGCGACAGCGTAACATGAACTTACTAGCTCTGTTATAAATAGAGAATGCGGTATAGCGTGGCGAGAGTTATAAAAAAAACCAAAACAATTATTTAATGTGCATGAAAGCGCATATTGCGTGCTTTTCAGAAAGTTGTGATGCTTCACTATCTGATTTCCTGATGGCCCAGATGGATGATCTGTTGCCCGGTCTAACGACGTTGCCTGCAAGAAATTGCTTTATTTATTCGAGGGTGTGGCAATTGCCTGAGTAATTTCGACAATGCCGTTCTCTTTATAATTGGTCCCTTGTTAAGCGATAATCCTATTTTGCAATCTTTAGATATTGGGAATCGGTTCTTGCCAGCTGCTTGCTGACTATCCGCTTTCGGCGTTTCTTCTCAACCGGCGATCTTATATCTTGCAACTGACTATTTTTCGGCGCCCTGTTGCATTCTGGGCTTCTTTTTTTTCCAACCTCCTTGCTCGCTTTTCCAATGATCGTCGATGGCGTAGGGTTTGCTATCGTATGCCGTGTAGGCGTCGTAGTGAAATTCCTGTGGGTGTCCTTGCTGCCACACACCGAAGTTCAACTCAGAGTAAATTCGCGGTGGGCTGGTTCAAAAAGGTTCCTCTACTGGGTCAAATGGTGTTCGCTGGCGTAGTACGCCGTGGTGGCTGCCTTGGCATCTTGTGCTGGTGTTCGTGCCTAGGCTCAGTATGGCTGAGCTGCGCGGTTAAATTCAGTAGGGCATAAAAAAACGCAAATTCGACCAAAAAACGGGCCAACCGGTCACTGCGCTCAAATGGCAGTAACCATTTGGTAAACAAATAAAAAGGCTGCAATTATTCATTCAAATATCTGGAAAACGTTCTAAGGTGACGGGGGTGGGGGGGAGAGGTGCGACGGAGGCTGGTACATAAAAAGAAACAGATTGCGTAGGTTAAAGAAATAAAGGCATGCCAGAGAGGGTCCGAAGCTGTACAGCACGGGTTGAGAGCGACGCACATTCTAAAACAAGTGCCCACCGCTTTTTCAGAGCGACGCAAGAACTCAAATTTGTGCGCATATGCGCCTACTCAATACAAAAATAATTCCGGGTAAACATTACCAAAGGATTTATTAACTACACTTGAGAAACGGCAGGGAATTTAATCCATTTGATTCGGGAAGTTGGAGAATATCCCGATGTTCACGCTTTTTTGCCCCTCAGAAACCTTCCTAAAATTTGCCACGGGCCTCAATTACCAGGGCCTTTCGTGGAACAATGTCAAAGGTTACATGCTGGCCGGTGGGATGCATGCCCCCTAACCTGAAAAATTCGAAGATTTCCCGTAAGTACTTGCACAAAGTCATAATTGATTATGTTGGAATCGGGGAACCAGACGCAATATATTTATGTCAAAACAGTCTAGAATCTCAAAAAATAAAGGGCGAAAGGAGCACGTGCAACTGGTTATAGCACTTGCCCGAAACCGTCTCCGGAGATATGTGAACTTCGTCTGTCACAAGAGTTGTTGGAATCATCTGCTAAAACGATTCGTCGACTTCAGTTTACAAAGAACCCTTATAACCAACCCCGCACCAATGCAAAAAACTGCACTCAGATAGTGTAGAGATTCAGCATAATGTACAATATGTCATATCATGGCCTAAAGTTTGGGTCCCAGGTTCTATAATAGTATATTTATTTGAAAGTCTTGGTTAAAAAATGGTGGGCTTTATCGCGGAGTTTCCTGGAGATGATTCCATACAGTCCCATAAAGAAAACAGTGCCAAATCAAGACGTCACTATTTTGTGTCTCTCAGGCACTAACGTTAAGGTGACAGCGATGTACCCTCTTCTTTGTAGCTTACCCTCCAAAACTAAGAACGTTTGACGCGAAGCAATTTTGCCTTGTCCAGGACGCAAAAATGCCACCAAAGCTTAGGCATCCACCGAGCAGGCAATATATGCCATCCTGAACTCCATAGTTTTCCGGCACGCGTTTCATCTGTGTGCACGTTACGAAGGCGTGAATTGTCTTTTGTTTTGTCGCCGTGCTAGTTAACCTCCAAGAGATTCGTTTAGGTTGGATTCCCCGCACGGGGCACCTTGAGCAATCATGGTGACGGTACTGGCAATACCGCGGACCCCGAGCCCCCAAACATAAGCTGGATCCAACCGTGGCGATGTGTTTATAGGTGGAGGGTTAGAAACCACGAACGGTGGCCGTCGGAGCCCAGGTCAAGCTCCGGCGGATGGGCTCCCTGTCTGTTCACCAGGCAGGGAGCTCCGGGACCTCTTTGGCTACCAGGGTAAGGTCAAAGAAGAAAGTACCCCAGTCTCCCGGCTTTTATACTAAGCTCTATTGCATTTTCAAACCCCCCCCCCCAAACGTGATCGGTCCCTGAAAAGGGGCCGCACCGAAGTATCTTTTCCCCAATTGCCATCTTTAACATTTCCTGAACCGGATAATTTCTCTCGATTTCTTGTGATGGAATCGCTCAATCCAACCCACCCTCTAGCATCTCAGTCAGTCTTCTTGATCGCCAAGTATCTTGAAGCCATAGTAGGAAAATCATATAAGTGCAAAAAACAAAGGTCTGGTGAACTCCTCATCGAAATAAATGACAAGCAGCAGTCCACGAAGCTTCTAGCTCAGACTAGACTGGCTGATCTAGACATAAGGGTCACACCCCATCGGAGCCTCAACAGCTCCCAGGGTGTGATATCCGAGACAGATCTTTTGAACGAAACGGATGCGGATCTCCTTGCCGGCTTGAAGGATCAGGGCGTCACTGCCGTGAGACGCATCACTATGCGCAGAGCCGACAAGGAGATTCCCACCAAACACATTATCTTGACTTTCGACCGCGCAATTCTTCCACAATACATAAATGCAGGTTTCATCCGTTGCTCCATCCGTCCGTACATCCCGAACCCGCGGCGCTGTTTTAAGTGCCAGCGGTTCGGGCATGGTACGAACTCTTGCCGTGGCCGAACGACGTGTGCAAAGTGCGCGGCGCACGATCATCCGAGCGAGAACTGCTCAGCCGAAACTCTCACTTGTGTAAACTGCGGGGGGCCGCATGCGGCATACTCCCGCAAGTGCGAAAAATTTCAACTACAAAAGAAAATCATCAACATCAAAGTCACTGAAAACATCACCTTCCCAGAGGCGCGAAAGAGGTTCGCCTCTTTCCCCCTGGGGAGGTACGCCGACGCGGCTCGCCGGGGGGCGGAGCGGCGTCTCGTTTCCACAGGGACCCAGTTCAGCGAGTCTGACCTGGTCCCTCGCCCGCCCCCCCCTGGGTTGCCTCTGGCAGCCCAACCCGCCACCACGCCGCTTGCTGAGGCAGCAGCGGTTGTGGTGGCAACCTCTTCCGTCGGGACCGGTGCCGCTCCCGCCTCTGTCTCCCCGCCCTCCAGTGCGTTGGAGGGTACAGAGGTGATGGACACCACGGGCCCCGCACCTGTTCCCACCGCCACCGCACCGCCTGTGCCACCTCTGGCGCCCCGGACGCCCTCGGCGGTGGCGGCTCAAACGAAGGGCTCCCGAGGGGGGGCCAAGTCCAGGGGGCCCGGTCCGTCGGGCACCCCTCGGACATCCGACGACGAGATGGATGTCGGGCCGTTCCTGCCTGCAACGCAGCGCAAGGAACGCGTCCCGACGCCAAAGCCTCCCGACAAGCCAAAAAAGGCGAGAGTCACAGCCCCGAAAGACGACACATAAACAAACACACACACTCCAGTAGCTCTCACACTAAATAATGGGAAGAGAAAACATAATTCAATGGAACTGTAGAGGCCTTCTTAAAAATCTTGACGATGTATACGAAATACTGCATGCTAATCAGCCAAGTGTGATGTGTCTTCAGGAGACGCATTTGAATTCCAAGCACACAAATTTCTTAAATAGGTACATGGTCTTCAGAAAGGACAGGGATGGCTGCACACACTCTTCGGGCGGTGTAGCCATAATAGCCCGGAAATCCCTAGCATGCCACCCTGTCGCTCTCAACACCGTCCTTGAGGCTGTAGCAATACGCACAATAATTTTTATTAGGTTGATAACGGTATGATCCATATACATTCCTCCTGATGTCACACTTTTGAGCTCTGACTTCGAGGCGCTGGTCGACCAGCTGCCCGAACCGTACATCCTAACAGGCGACCTTAATGCACACAACTCTCTTTGGGGCTCCTCCAGAACGGATGCCCGAGGTCGCCTGATAGAGAAATTTCTTACATCTTCAGGAGCATGCCTTTTCAACCAAAAACAGCCTACATACCATAACTAAGGACATAATACGTACTCACGTCTCGACTTGGCTATTGGTTCTGCAATTCTCTTTTCATGTCTTGAGTGGGGCGTGGGCACGGACCCATATGGTAGTGACCACTTCCCCACATCCCTAACATACATAGGTAAAGGCCCGTGCAGTCCATCTTCCCATAACAGGTTTAATGAATCAAAAGCAAACTGGAGTACATTCACAGAAACATCTAAACTACACCACACAACCATAAAACACTTACACGTTGAGGAAGCAGCCCAACTCGTCACGGCGCACATAGTCGACGCCGTCGAAAAGTCCATGCCCCAGGCCTCCAGTGCGTCCCGCAACCCAAGGAGGCCCTGGTGGAACGAGGACTGCAGGCGGGCGCGAGAGGCCCAGAACAAGGCGTGGGGTGTCCTCCGCCGGTACCCCACGTCAGATAACCTCATTTCGTTTAAACGGGCAAAGGCTCTTGGGAAGCGAGTGCGTCGTGAGGTGAAAAGGGAGAGTTGGCGCACCTTCCTCACTTCCATCAACTCATACACCGACACACACAAAGTCTGGACACGAATACGAAAACTAAAAGGACAACAGACACACAGCCTGCCCCTTGTTAGTACAACAGGGGACACACTGGAAGACCAGGCTAACACACTTGCACAACACTTCGAACGCGTGTCCAGTTCAGCACACTACACAAAAACTTTCATGAAACACAAGACATCTGTAGAAAAGAAGTCCCTGCGTGATAACAAGTCGCACACTTCTTACAATTCTCCTTTTTCAATTCATGAGCTGAAGGTTGCTCTGAACGCAAGTAAGCCTTCAGCTCCAGGTGCAGACAAAATCACATACACCATGATACAACGCCTACACCCAGACACTCTTGAAACACTCCTACATCTATACAACAACATATGGCTTTCGGGGCACATTCCTCGCTCTTGGAGAGAGGCCATAGTAGTGGCTTTCCTGAAGGAAGGAAAGGACCCTTCCTCTCCCGCTAGCTATCGGCCCATCGCCCTCACAAGCTGCCTGTGCAAGCTCCTCGAGAAGATGATAAACAGGAGACTCATGTACTTTCTTGAGTACAATGGTCTTCTCGAGAGCTGCCAGGCAGGCTTCAGGGCGGGGCGGTCCACCAACGACCAACTCGTCGCGCTCGAGTCCTATATAAAGGAGGCCTTCATTCACAAGCAGTTTTGCACAACGGTATTTTTTGACCTTGAGAAGGCCTATGACACCGCTTGGCGTTACGGGATCCTCTGTGACCTAATGTCTTTCGGTGTTTCGGGCCATATGCTCAACACCCTTGCTAGTTATTTGTCCGAAAGAACGTTTCGCGTGAGAGTAGGTAGCGCACTCTCAAGAGTTCATGTGCAAGAAAACGGCGTTCCGCAAGGTGGAGTGCTAAGCTGCACTCTGTTCATAGTTAAGATGAACTCCCTTGGGAAGGCACTGCCACCTACAATTTCTTATTCAATGTACGTAGACGACATCCAGGTATCTTTTAAATCATGTAATATGTCCATCTGTGAGCGTCAAGTCCAGCTCGGTGTCAAAAAACTTGCCAGCTGGGCAGACAAGAACGGTTTTAAACTTCACCCAGAAAAAAGCACCTGTGTTGTCTTCTCCAGGAGGCGTGGGATCCATCCGGACCCAGACATTATCCTTAATGGCGTATCGATTCCTGTGAGGAAGGAACACAAGTTTTTAGGTGTGGTGTTGGATGAAAGGCTTACGTTCATCCCTCACATTAAACAATTGAAACATAAATGTCTAAAGGCTCTCAACATTCTTAAAATCTTGAACCACCAGTCGTATGGAACGGATAAGCAACTCCTGTTACGTATTTTCAGAAGCCTAGTGGGGTCTAGATTGGACTATGGGAGTGTTGTGTATGGGTCAGCCACTAATACAGCACTTAAAATGCTCGACCCAGTGCTTCACTTGGGGCTTCGCCTCTCTTGTGGCGCATTCCGTACGAGCCCTGTACAGAGTCTTTACGCAGAGTGTGACAAATGGTGCTTATCACACCAGCGAACCTATGTTGACTTGTTATATGCCTATAAAATTTCATCAATGGACAACCATCCTTTTAAACCGGTTTTTAATGATACATCCACATCAAAGCTCTTTTTAAATCGCCCATCCATTCCTGTTCCCTTCTCGCTCAGAGTAAGGGACGAGGTCACTATTCATGAGGTCTCCTTTGTAGACACATTCAAGTCATCTATCACCGATCTTGTAGCACCATGGCATCTTCGTCCTGTTGCATGTGACTTGTCTTTCTTAAAATACAATAAGAACAGGACACCAAAAAGTGGGATTTTGCAGCATTTCATGTATATACAGGATAAATACAAGGCTGCAGAGTTTTTCAGCGATGCATCTAAAACGTCCACTGCGGTGTCTTGTGCTGCGCATGGGCCCAATTTTGAAGCATGTAGAACAATGAATGTTAATACAAGTATTTTTACGGCAGAAGGATATGGCATATTTCTGGTTGTAAGTCACATAGTTGAACATCGTATTCCTACATCCGTCATTTATACAGATTCGTTGAGCGTCGTCCCTGCATTATCATCCGGAAAGTCATCAAAAAACCATGTCATTAATCTTGTCTTCAAAACAATTATGGTAGCTTATTCCTCAAACCTTGGGGTGACGGTGTGTTGGGTGCCAGGCCATTCTGGCATTGGCGGTAATGAAGTGGCGGATGAAATGGCCGCCAATGCTGCACTCCGAAACACAGTAGACATGGCAACACTACCGTACACAGACCTCAAGCCACACATTAGACAACAACTCCGTAAAACTTGGCAAGCAGACTGGAGCAAACAGACAGACAACAAACTACACGTAATAAAACCACACTTGGGACAATACACAACTGACTCACACAACAGGCACATTGAAGTTACCTTAGCTAGATTACGGATAGGCCATACACATGTGACGCACTCGCACCTGCTCACGGGATCTCCAAGACCCCTGTGTAGCAGGTGTGGGGAGGGCCTATCCGTAGTCCACATACTCATACAATGCAAGGCACTTGACACAACACGACACAAACACTTCAGACAACTGTACAGACAACATATTCCCCTACACCCATCCCTGTTTCTAGGTGACGATGCCATGGTTTCTGTGAAACGCGTTTTTAAATATTTGTCAGACGTCAAGTTTTTAAACCTCATTTCCTATCACGCATCATGAAATCTGGCCCTATACACCAGCCATCACCATCATCTTTATTGATCTTACTATGTCCAGTTTACACGTTTTATACCTACCTTTTGTGGTAATCACTTCTTTTCATTAAATAACTTCTCTGGCGCTCTTTGCCCTCGTCGGCCTTGCGCCATTAAACAAAAAAAACCATCATCATCATCGTTTAGGTTGGATTGAAAAGCTTTTATGTGCGGTCAAAATAGCTACCAGTAATTTATGATCCAGAATATAAGACCAGGCGCGCATCCGTTATCAAGCTATTTCAAAACAGATGGAAGGTTGTCACTCGTAAAATGTCAACTACATTACTTCCGAGCCATAAATTGGCATAAGAGCTTTGCTGGCTGGTCGCTACATATATAGAAGAAATCATGCTGCTGTGCATGACGCTTCGTTATTGCTTGTTACAATAACAAAACTTCAATACCGTTCAAAATTTCAATGCCTCTCAAGCCAGGTAGGATCCAATAATGCCAAGACAATGCAAAAAATTGGAACAAAAAGCAGAAAATATTTATGCCGCAATGAACGAAATACACTTAAGTTATCGTAACCTAGAGTGAAAATATTTATAGCAAAAAAAAATTACTGAAATATTCTTTCATTCCGCAGACCTAAATGTGCGTGTGGATCTGTGTACCTGAGGTATTTACCATTTAGCAAGTCGCACTCCCTTCACAAAGGCATACAAGCAGGAGTATATCAGGAAATGAATTTGTCATTTCACCCGTTTATCGCCGTTTGCATTGCTGGCTCTCTATCGAAGTACACCGGATGGAGTTGCCTGGATGGGCTTTTCCCCTATTGGTTCCAGGTCAACATGGTAAAAAGACGCGCTTTAAAGGACTAAGCGGCACTTCAAAGCAAAGCGAAAATTCACAGAGAATGAAAGACATATCTACAGAGAATGCAGTTGCAAGTTTCAGAAATTTCCGCTCCACCTCACAGACTTATCAATTAGGTGGTCGTATTTTAAACGCAGGATTGTGCTCGAGAACCAATAACGCCCGCGCGCAGATCATGTATGTAATATTACACCGGTAACTTGCTTCAGATATAGATCTATAGAGAGGCGTTTCTTTTATTTCAAGTTATAACTCTCACAACGGCCAATGTTTCCCACAGCAACACAAAGAATGCGTTGGAGGTGCAGCTAACTCAATAGGCGGCTTGTCTGTGTAAGCTTGCAGAGACGGAGCACAGGGCATTGTGAACAATAGAGTTGAACCCGTGGTTCCACGGTTGTGTGGAGAAGCAGAAGCAACGATAGTAGAGAAAGGTTGAAGGGCTCATGCTTTTCAAAAATAAATACAGAAACTGCAGAGCATCCCCAATACCAATGTGGTAATGACGGTAACTTGAACAGTAGAAATGAACAGTAAAACTGACCGAGTCTTCTTTATCTTGCATTTTAAGTGAACGCTGATTTATCTGTGTGGGTTCTGTGCCCAACCGCCATGAAAGGACAAAACATTATGCTGATATTTGTCGTGGTTGTAGTCGTCACGTGAGTATCTTTTGATATATTTTACCATAGAGTAGGAGTTCTGCTGGAGTGAATTGCCTTCTGGCGTTTGTATATCCACATGCTTTTGGAGTCACAGAGATAGGCACGTTTTTGTTAACGTGGGCCATGTGTCCGGCTCAAAGTGAAGTCTTTTCATGCCCTTCAGACCTATTTTCAGCCGATAGCATAATAGTTAGATGTAAAGCAGTTTGCTATGTTCAGATTAGGTGTTCTTTTTCTAGAGTATTGGAGTCAGTCACATAATTTTTTCTGTGATCTTTATTATTATAAAAGCGGAGATCAATACCACCTATTCTGCTGCAGAACATCGTAGATATCTTATCAAGATTCCGTTACATAAAAGCCACAGGATTTTCGACCACTGCAGCAGATATGAAGGAAACATTTATACCCGCCACCATTACAAAAAACTAGTCACAGCTCATGAAATGGTAATTGCCTACTGTGTTTAACCTACACGTGGGTGCAGCTAAAAATAGCCGCCACGCGAGTATATCGACGCAATGGTGAAGCAATGACAATACTATGCAAATGGTAAAAATGAAAGTTTTGGTAAGTAAATAATTCTGTTGCGTCCTGAAAACTTGGAGCTTCAAACTCCGCTTTCTGTGTAAGTGGTTCTTTTTAATAAAGAGTTTAGAAAAGCCTACTTTTTATGTGCAAAGAAAACACATAATTTTAATAACAACATTATCATCAGCATGGTTAAGCAACACTCCACCCATACTCTGGTTACAGTAAACGACCCACTTGCGCAGAATAAAACAAAAAATTGAAACAAAATTTCTGCCAACTCTTGGGAAATTTTCTCAAAGGCGTAGTTTTCCCCGAACGTTGGGCACTCCATTCTGAAATCGCGAATACTTTGAGAAAACTGGCTCTATTAGCTGTGCTTTTATTTCCGCGGCATATCTTATTGCCCTTTACTGCATTATAGTCTTGCCGAGATATTTAGCACCCTTGCAGCGCGCAAGATCCGTAACAAAATACCTTCCGATTCTGAATCATTGGCCCAATGCAGTGAATTCTCGCCAGCCATTCGATGCGGCAAATTATTCAAAAAGTCCTAGAAAATTTTAGAACTTTACTTTGTGAAGGCAGATTAATAAATGTTAGTCGTCCAGCGCAATGCTGCTGTGTTGCTTTTCGAAGAGTCTGAATCTTGCGAATTCGGTATATTTGTTTGGCCACTGGCCTGCACGCAAAGCAACAGCTCCGAAGCGTCTCGTACACGTTGCGCCGTTGGTCGTTTATTGCAGTATATAATGTAAGTGCTGAGAGTGATGGCAAAATTTGCTGCTTGTCTGTGCGCCCCTTTGACCGCTTCTTTGCTTATTTATTCTCTGGTACACCGGAATCGGCAGTATTTTTGTTTATTTATTTATTTATTTGTACCCTCAAGGCCGAGAGGCATTTCAGAGGGGAGTGGGTTACAAGTTTTATACACAAAACTAGCAAGCAGCAACAAAAGTAGTAAGCAGGTAAGTACAAACATAGATGGGCCCTAATCATACAATGTTAGCCTGGGCTGCACGAAACTGACGGTTGTCTTCGATTGCGGCGGTCAGTCCGGGAAGGCGGTTCCAATCTTGTGATGTCCGAGGAATAAATGACTGAGAGAAGGCGTTGGTGTTACATGATATTGTTCCTACTTTGTGTCGGTGGTCAATACGAGAAGAAATATATGAAGGAGGAGTAATTAACTCACTGCATATGGGCGAATTATGGTCGTAAATTTTGTGAAAGAGACAGAGGCGAAAGTGTTTGCGGCGTAAACTTAGAGTGGGTAATTGAAGCAAGTTTTTCATGAACGTGACACTTGCTGCACGATTGAAATTGCCGAGAATGAAACGTGCGGCGTTGTTCTGCACAAGCTCCATCGATGTCACAACATAGTCATGGTTCGGGTCCCAAATGGATGACGCATATTCGAGTGTTTGGAACGAACCAATGATTTGTACAAAAGTGCCTTTAAAGAGGTAGGTGCAGAAAAGAAGTTGCGGCGAAGGTAGCCAAGCATGCGATTGGCATTATTATTAATGGTATTAATATGAAACGACCAGGTAAGACCAGTTGTGATGTGAATTCCCAGGTATCGGTACGGCACAGTAGTGTCACTGTAGCAGTAGTGTCATCGGTACAGTACATACATACATACATACATACATACATACATACATACATACCTACATACAGTTTATTTCATCTTCATGACAGATACAAGTGCCAGCCCGCGTAAGCAACCTCTGCTTTTATGCGGGGCAGGGCAGTCGGTTCGAGAGAAAAGAAGATAATAAAGGCAAAATACATTCTGCTATCAAATCGAAATAACGTCCAAAACTTGTACTGTTATAATACACAATATATATATATATACATACATCTATATGCTCTACACATACACACATATATATATATTCAGAGGGAGACAGGTACAATGCAATAACAACACCCGTCTATTGCAAAAACATCACCGTAGGGTAGAATTCCACATCTTGCACTATATGTGTAGCTGAGCCCACAGAAGCCTCAAAGTGATAATAGAGCACATGAAATAGACCTTCACCTATATTCCTATATATATATATATATATATATATATATATATATATATATATATATATATATATATATACAGGGAGATAGGTCAGCAGTCTACAACGCCAAAGGAGGCATAGGGGTGTGGTTAGGCTCTTTTCTTTTTCACTACGGTTAATGAAGTAAACATTTTTTTAAACATACAGAAGAAAGAAAGAAAGAAAAACACGCGCCCAGAGTGGGGACCGAACCCACGCCTTTAGATTACATGCCTTACCAATTCGGCTATCTGGGCGACTGTGTCCTCCTTCACTTTCTGGGCTATTTATATTTACTAGAATTGCATCTGACGCTTGAGAGTGGTAGCCAGCGCCACTCTGACTACACGGGGAGAAGGGGACCTTCTTTTCAACCCCTGGGGCGTGACTCAAACGTCTACAGCCTGTCATGAGCGGGTAACTGGCGGGAAGCCCTCTTATGCTACCTAGGCATCAAGGCTGCCAGAACCGAGACCCTCGCTAGGTTTTCGCAGAATAATATAGTAAGGAAATGAGGGGCTCGTTGAAGAAATACAGGGAGATAGGTCAGCAGTCTACAACGCCAAAGGGGGCATAGGGGTGTGGTTACGCTCTTTTCTTTTTCACTACGGTTAATGAAGTAAACATTTTTTTAATCATACAGAAGAAAGAAAGAAAGAAAAACACGCGCCCAGAGTGGGGACCGAACCCACGCCTTTCGATTACATGTCGAATGCCTTACCAATTCGGCTATCTGGGCGACCGTGTTCTCCTTCACTTTCTGGACTATTTATATTTACTAGACTTGTATCTGATGCTTGAGGGTGGTAGCCAGCGCCACTCTGACTACACGGGGAGAAGGGGACCTTCTTTTCAAGCCCCGGGGCGTGACTCAAACGTCTACAGCCTGTCATGAGCGGGTAACTGGCGGGAAGCCCTCTTATGCTACCTAGGCATCAAGGCTGCCAGAACCGAGACCCTCGCTAGGCTTTCGCAGAATAATATAGTAAGGAAATGAGGGGCTCGTTGAGGAAATACAGGAAGATAGGTCAGCAGTCTACAACGCCAAAAGAGGCATAGGGATGTGGTTAGGCTCTTTTCTTTTTCACTACGGTTAATGAAGTAAACATTTTTTTAAACATACAGAAGGAAGAAAGAAAGAAAAACATGCGCCCAGAGTGGGGAACGAACCCACGCCTTTCGATTACATGTCGAATGCCTTACCAATTCGGCTATCTGGGCGACTGTGTTCTCCTTCACTTACTGGGCTATTTATATTTACTAGAATTGTATCTGACGCTTGAGGGTGGTAGCCAGCGCCACTCTGACTACACGGGGAGAAGGGGGCCGTCTTTCCAAACCCCGGGGCGTGACTCAAACGTCTACAGCCTGTCATGAACCTGTCATGACATGAAATCGAAAGGCGTGGGTTCGGGCCCCACTCTGGGCGCGTGTTTTTCTTTCTTTCTTTCTTCTGTATGTTTAAAAAAAATGTTTACTTCATTTCCGTAGTGAAAAGAAAAGAGCCTAACCACATCCCTATGCCTCCTTTGGCGTTGTAGACTGCCGATCTATCTCCCTGTATTTCCTCAACGAGCCCGTCATTTCCTTACTATATTATTCTGCGAAAGCCTAGCGAGGGTCTCGGTTCTGCAGCCTTGATGCCTAGGTAGCATAAGAGGGCTTCCCGCCAGTTACCCGCTCATGACAGGCTGTAGACGTTTGAGTCACGCCCCGGGGGTTGAAAAGAAGGTCCCCTTCTCCCCGTGTAGTCAGAGTGGCGCTGGCTACCACCCTCAAGCGTCAGATACAATTCTAGTAAATATAAATAGCCCAGAAAGTGAAGGAGAACACAGTCGCCCAGATAGCCGAATTGGTAAGGCATTCGACGTGCAATCGAAAGGCGTGGGTTCGGTCCCCACTCTGGGCGCGTGTTTTTCTTTCTTTCTTTCTTCTGTAAGTTTTAACCGTAGTGAAAAAGAAAAGAGCCTAACCACACCCCTATGCCTCCTTTGGCATTGTAGACTGCTGACCTATCTCCCTGTATTTCCTCAACGAGCCCTTCATTTCCTTACTATATATATATATATATATATATATATATATATATATATATTGTGAGGCCGTAGATAGAAGGTGACGAGACCGTTGCTTCCGCAGCTCCTTTATTCCGAAGCGTCAGGCGGGGACGAAGCAAGATGGCGACCCAGCGTCCCTGCTGATGATGATTAGCCGAAGACGAGGTTGTGCCGGTGATGATGAGTATGTACAGCAGATGATGCGGTAGCCGCAAGCTACTGGTGATGATGATTAATACCAATTGGGACAAATATCTCCTAGCAGGCAGCAAGACACAAACTCAGCTCACAATATATATATATATATATATATATATATATATATATATATATATATATATATATATATTTATATATATATGTATGTATGTATACAAATATATATACACATACATATACATACACATACATATATGTATACCTACTACACACATGTATATGCATATACTCATATACATACGCAAATGTACCCACATATATACATATATATACGCGCACACACACAAACACAGATTCGATATTTTCTTCTGCAGTCGCGTTTATTTAGGCAATATTCTCGGAAATCCAGGCATGGATTAACGTTCGAGCGTCTTTCATAAAGACTACTTGAGCGTCATTCGGCAATTTATTAAAGTAAAATGTTAAATAAAATGCTCTAGTCCTTTTGCCATAGTTGGTGTACACTTTTGGAATTTTATACAGTTCAGTTTGCGAAGGTTTCGGATTTTCACATTCTTTATTTAAAAGTCATTCGAGAAAAAGTTTTTTGTAGGTGTTACAGACAAAAATAGCTGCTGCACGCTGAAAACTGAGTGTGCTGCCATAAGCTTCGTTGTATCATCTGAGAATGCGCTTGAGCCATATGCTATATTTTTGGTAATCCTGCGGAGTATTTTGTTCAATACACTTAGTTTATACGGAGAAGCTAACCCATATATTGAGACACCGTACCGCAATATCGACTCCCCTAATGTTTTGTATATACTTTTACGCAATTTCCCGTCACAAACCTATCTAATTTTATATATTGATGCACAAACCTGTCTTAGTCGAGTTGCGAGGTGTTCGATATGGCTGGTCCATGAAAACGTTTCATCGAATATTAGGCCCAGGTACTTTACTTTTGTCGAAAAAATCGCACTAGCACATTTGCAATTTCAACATAGATTATTATGTAAATACAAAGGGGCATGGAGTTCAACTTTTCTATGCGGACTGTGAAAACAAATAAGCTGGGTTTTGTCTATGTTAATATAGATGCGATTATCTTCAAACCAGGCTATTAGTTTATTAATATCTCCTTGCAACCATGCCACTCCCTCGTATACGTTTTCCCCCGCTAATACAAGGGCTGTATCGTCAGCGTACTGATAGATCTTAGAATGCAGCTTAACGTCTGAGATATCGTTAACGTACACGTTAAAAAGTAATGGTCCCAGAATAGAGCCCTGAGGCACGCCATATCGGAGATGTAAGCGGTTACTATCAGTACTGTTTATTCTAACAAGTTGATAACGGTCTTCAAAGTAATCTTTAAACAAATTTGTATATATGCCGCGAAATCCGATCAATGATAATTTGTTATTGATAATACTGTGGTCAATGGTATCGAATGCTTTTTTAAGGTCTATAAATAATCCAAGGGCTATGTTATTACTATCAATTGCCTCGTTTACACCATCTGCAAAATCCTCTAATAATGTAATGGTACATCTCCCAGTACGAAAGCCATGTTGTGCATCTGACAGAAGCTGAAACTCCTCGCAAAAAGAGATCATCCGCCTGTAAATGGCTTTCTCCAGAATACAGGCTACGCAGGACAACATAGCAATGGGCCTATAATTTTCGCATTGGTCTTTTTTGCCCTGTTTGAAGACAGGTCTAATCAATGAGATTTTCAGTCCTCTCGGAATTTTTCGTGTTTCTTGTATTTTTGAAAAAATGTACATAAGCAATGCTTTCTGCTTTTCGAAATGCACAACCAGGTCTCTAATTCGGATTCCGTCGTAACCTGGCATTCTCTTAATAGGAAATATTCTATCTCCCATATTTCTTGCTCGGTTATATCAGGTAGATACGCTGAACGCATGTTACTTTTCGTACTGTATATCTGTGACTGTTGTATGACACTTTGACTTCTTAATTTTCTGGCCGCGTCCGCAAAGCAATTGTTGAAGTCATTTGCTAATTCCTCAGCTTGTCTTTCAGGGAAGTTGATCGTAATAACCTCGTCTATGCCATCTTTTGGCTTTCTGCCCGTTAACGAGTTTACTAATTGCCATGATTTTTTTATATCCTTCCGGTAGCTATTTATTTGTTTTTATAGTAATTGTTCTTGGCCAGCCTTATTTTGGCGGTCAGTTTATTTCTCATTTGCCTCGATTCATGTTTCAAAATTTCATCAGCTGGGTTAGCTTTACTTCTGCGGTACAAACGTTCCTTCAGGTAACCTAACTCCATTATTTCTTGAGTTAACGATGGTTTGTCTTTCTTTCTTTGTTTAATCGTTACCGTTCTTTGACTTGACTTATATATGTGCTGCAATTTTGAAGCGAGTTCATCTTACGCCTTCATATGGTCTAGACCTATCAAATTGTCCCAGTGCTCCTCAGCTATGAACTTGTCAACCTTTACATTGTCCACAATTGAGACTTGTTTAATTTTCTTTTTGTCAGAATTATCTCCGTAATCAATGCGCACAGTAAGCGTCACAAAGTATTGGTCAGCGACTTTTTGTTTTATAGTACTGGCTGATGTCTGCCCATCGTCTATTCGGGTTATAATATGGTCAATGCTTGATCTAGTTAATTTGCCTCCGAAGACCTCTTCTCTAGTTATACCAACTATATTGTGTTCGAGCCCAAAGCCTGAAATGAGAGTTTGGTATTCCGAGACTCCCATTTTTCTAGGTGTAGATATATCTATATTAAAGTCGCCAACAAGGATAAGATTGTTATGTTTGTTTAGTTGGATTAATAGCTGCTCTAATTCATGCAAGAACATTAACACGTTCTTCCCTGGTGGCCTGTAGACGACTACAATAACGTAGGAAGCCTGCGCTTTCTCGATAGTGAGCAAAGTTACCTCTGCCTCACTAAACGAGAGTAGCGTTTGTTGACATAGCCATTCTTTCCTCACGTAAATTGCCAATCCTCCACCTTTTCTTTTTTCCCTACATAAGTGGTACTGACAAAAATTGTCTAATTGGTATTGCTTTATAGTGCTACTGTCAACATTATTCTCAGTTAATACAATGACGTCAAGGAAGGAGATACATTTGGTGTGAAATCCAAGAAGATCCCAATTGTTATGAGTGCTTCTAATATTTACATGAAGCAAATCTAATGACTGTTGTTTGTTTTGCTTATTGATGCAGCTTTGCATTTGTGTAATCCAGTCATCAAAGGTGCTGAATTCCTGATCCATGTTTACAGGAGCTTGAGCAGACTTCCTTCGTTTACAATTTTCATGGCAGCCATTCCTTCCGGTTTCTTCATAAACACTTTACCATTCCGTGCCCAGACAAACTTGTACGATTTTTCTTTTCCCACGCTTTTCGCCATCCAAAGAAGCCTCTTAGTGCATGCAGTCAGATTTTCATTTATGTAAATATCATCTGACTTGAGTGCAAGTCGCTTGCTGAGCCAACTGTCCCGGATTGTCGTAGTTGAAAACCGCACCAGCAAGGGTGGTGTCATGTCAGGTTTGGCTTTAATTCTATGGATGGCTTCGATCTCCTCTGGGGTAGGCTCTTTCAATCCTAGCTTTACTGCCAAAGAGGAGACGATGCTCAAGGGGTTCTCGTTCACTGTTTCTTCAATGCCATGAATTTCAATGTTTTTCCGCCGAGAATATTCCTCAAGGCTGTTTAAGTTCGACTTAACCTTATCCATCTCTGCCTGCTGCTCTGACAATGCGGCGTCAAACGATGCCAATTTTTCTTCCAGTTCTTTTAGTTTGGTTGTATTTTCCTGAGTCGTTTTCAGAATTTCGCCGTAGTTGTCAGACATATGCTCTAGAGCCTGTCCCATGGCTTCAATACTTTTTTGTTGTTCTGTCAGCTTCAAAAGAGCGTCATCGTGTTTCACATTTTGCATTTCGCCGCTCCTTTCAAGCTTGTCCAGCCGGTCTAACACTTCGTGTAGCTTAGCCGACGGCGCCGTGATACTACTCATGACATCTTTCAGTGAAGGTTCACTCGTCGCACCCTCGTCATCGCTCTTGTCAGATAGGCTATCTCGGTTTCGCCTAGACTGGCTATCACGCTTTTTCCTCGACGATCGCGACGCGCCGCTTACACACGTGGGACACGTCCAAGAATCCGCGTCACTTTTCGACATATTCTTGAGTGCCGCTTTCGTTAAGCCGGAGCACTTTCCCTTGTGATAATCATTTTTCAAAGCAAGACACCTAATGCCTTCTGAAAGAGGCAGAGGCTTTAAGCGTGAAAGACATAATGCGTCGGACATCTTAACACATGGTGCAGTCCAGCGAAGTGCTTGTCAGGAAAAAGGACCACAAAACGGGTCGCTGTGTCTTACCTAGAAGATAAAGCAGAGCTGTAGCGCCCGTCAAGCACTCCGCCGGACTGCAACCCTCCGATCGGCCGCGACGTCTTTTAAGGCATCGGTGCTCCTGTTGGCGTTCAGTGATTTGCAGCGCCAGGTGACGTCATCGGAGTAGGGGGAGGGGGGGTCCCACTTGCGCTGCTCGCCGCAATGTAGCCGCTCCCGCTGCAAAGCTTCCGCTGGTAGTTGGGACTTGGTGGATGCCTAGAAGATAAAGCAGAGGTGTAGCGCCCGTCGAGCACTCCGCCGGACTGCAACCCTCCGTTTTGCCGCGACGTCTTTTAAGGCATCGGTGCTCCTGTTGGCGTTCAGTGATTTGCAGCGCCAGGTGACGTCATCGGAGTAGGGGGAGGGCGGGTCCCACTTGCGCTGCTCGCCGCAATGTAGCCGCTCCCGCTGCAAAGCTTCCGCTGGTCGTTCGGACGTGGTGGATGCCTAGAAGATAAAGCAGAGCTGTAGCGCCCGGCAAGCACCCCGCCGGACTGCCGAATCTATTCTCACGCCGGAACATTTATTTTTATGTATTTATTATTTTGGGAATAGAGCCGATGACAACCACTACATGATAATACTCGGGTTTTGGTACAGGTCGATGTTAGCAGAAGAGGTTTCACAAAACAAAAAGGCCAATGGTTTTTGCTAAATTCATAGTGCGCTATGCTCACCGAGGGATGTTCTCTCGTTTCGCGTGGGAAGCGTGGATAACGTTTAAGAAGATTGCAGTGATGACGACCAGGAAAATATTCCAAACAATATTGCAATTTGTAATCTGTTATCTTCACATATATCAATGCAGTTCAAAATTTACCGCTGGAGCAAAAATCGGTCCAGCGAATTCAGTGATAGTAATATATTTGCAAATATGTGATGATTTTAACGCTACGGGGTGTTTAGTTGTTGTACCTTTTCCATGTGTGAAAGGTAGTTGCAGCTTAACTGCAGCAGAATTATGAAGGGGGAAGTTTTAGGCTCTTTTAAACCCAACTCATAAATGTACTTGCGTTCGTTGTACAATACACCGAAAAATATATTTAGAACCAGGTGATTCCCTTTGCGGCGTAGCGATCTTCGCGAAAAATACATGTTTGAAGCAACTGTATTTGATGAGAAGTTGGTATATGTAAAATGGCTCTGGTCTGTGCTAGTTGGTACATCTTCGGTGGGAATCAGCTTGAATAAAACGAACACAAAAGGAAGAGGGAGTAACACGACACATTACTGACTATCAACTGGAATTTTACTGAAGGAAACACAGATATATACATAAGAAATACACGAAAAATATAAAAAAGCTTGTTCACGTTAGTCAGGTAAATGATTAGCGAATATTGCTGCGCAGAAACTCTTTTTCGGTACGTGACAGTGCCACAGACGGCACACTGATGCAGCTATCTCCAGCTTCGTGTATCACCAATGCTTCAACTATCGCTCGTACGATTCTACTTCTCTTCCGTCCGATAACTGCGATTTTGTTCACGTAGGCTTCGCAGCGCAGTCTCGAACGTGAGTGGCAAGGTGGCCGGAAGGGGTTGCTTGGAGCGAAGCTTGGTATATGTTGCTTGGTTGGTTGGTATGTTGCTTGGTTGCTTGGTATATGTACTGCATATAAAACAACTCAAAGTGAAATATAACAACCAAAAACTTACTCCAACCATCACAGTTTATTAGAACAAAGAAAAATGGGACCTTGTTCACAGTGTTCTATACGGCAGCCTTGTTCACAATGAAATGAGGTAGTGAAAGTTATCTGATTATATTACCTTCAACATTTAACGTAGGCAAAATGCTTACACCTTTGGGAAGTTACCGTAATTGCGATTGAGGAAGTTTTCAGTCTTCTAGATTCTCACGATTTCAAGATACACCCGTGAGGTCGAGACCTTCCGTTCTTCTATTATTGTCCCGTTGGCCCAGTGTATTTTAATGGCGGGCGGGCTGCTTCGGCGCGGTGGGCCACAGCGTTAGATGATACATTTTTGTTCCTTACGTCGCACACGTGCTGCGTAAGTCTCTTGCTGAAAATGTCCAGTCTTGTACTCATACCTGCCGTCGCCGTCTGTGCACGGAATTGCGTAGATAATGCCTGGTGCTGCTGAAGTTCTGCCTCAAGAATACGTAGTTCCTGTTCGAGTGCTTTTTTTACAGGCAGGCCCGCGCTACAGTGATGGAACTCGCCCTAATATTCTCAGCAGCAATGTTTACGACGGAGTGGCTTCAGCAACGCTCACTCTGTTTGTATAGACCTGCAGCCAAAACCTTTCTACATTACGTAGGCAAATTCTTTAGCATAGTAAAGAAGGAGACGCTGGCTGAGTTCACTACAAACCTCAACAGAATGGATGAAGCAATCAGGTTTATCGCAGAGGACCAGCAGCATGGCCTGCGTCTATTCATCGACGTCATCGCCAAGCACGAAAGAAACACCAGCGTGTCCAGCGTGGTCAAATAGGGCACCAACACGTTTCCGTGACTGCAATTTCTGCAGTCTGCAGGTCTGAAGTGCCTCGCTAGAAACCGGTGGATATCACTGCTGGTATACAGCGCGTCCATATGGACCTCACCGTAAATGGCTACCCTTAATAGTTTGTATGCTCCGCGTAACATCAGGTAGCCCACCATACATTTTTTGGTGACACCAGTCCCAAGAATGGTGCTCCGATACCACGTGTACGTTGTAGTAGGAAGCATAAGGCGCATGTTCTCCGCCCCTACAGGGTACAGGTAGCGCACGTGCACACACAAACATTAAGGTTCTCCGTGGAAAACGGCTAGGACAAGCTACCAAACGAAAACTTCCCATGCGTTATATACATCAAACGCTGTGAGATCAAAGCATGGAGGGCGAGAGATGCAAATCATATTGAAGACTCAAGCAGCACATCTGCGAGGTAAGAAAGAAAAACGTATTATCTATTGCTATGGCCAAACCCCCCGAAGAAACTTGCCATGAATTAAAGGGAGTCAATGCGAAAATAACATAGAAAACATACCTATACTCCCGGCATGTGTACACACGTAGCCTAAATCGTATCTTGAAGACTATATAACTCGTCCAGCTTGGCACCTTTATTTCATCGTGACCATGACGCGCAGACGGGAGCATAAATGGCCTTGTTTTGATAAACGTTTATAGGAGGGTTCAGTATTCAATTGTCTTTTATTTCCAATCATACGGGCTTCCGCCCGATTCGATTTCACAGTGAATCGTATGCAAACTATGGATCAAGTAAAAGAGCCTTGTCGCTTCAACAATATCGTACTGAACAATGGTTGGGTGCTTTGCTTTAAAGCGGAAGCTTCCACGGTGATACCGCTGGCGTTTTATTACCAAATTGCTGCTTTCCCCATAGATAACATGGCCGACCAAAAAGTACTGTTAAGATCCCTGGACACATCACGCGTTCGTGAAAGCGGCTTTTCATTGTGTCAAAACGGTTGCCTCATAATTGCACAAAATAAGCGCTTCCAGATAAGACAATGCACCCACGAAGAAAATGCATAATGAAGAAAGAACACAGTATCGCCTTTTATCTGGTAAACCATCAATCGGTATATATTGTCATCATTCGTATACGCGTTCATTTAGTGGGTGGAAACTCGTCGTACGGGTTTTTTCTTTTTTTGCCATTTCGGTCTTTGAAACTTTGATGATCAATTCGACGCACTTTCAACGAAGAGCTTCAGGGCTTCTCTCAAATTGTTGTAGCATGGAGCGGGGTTTCTTTTCATACGAAAATTCACTGGTGCACACTGTTGCCCCAAAAGAAAGAAATTAGCACAGTCTACGAGTATAAGCACGTTAAACATGCTGGGTCTGGCATTACGTACTCTTGAGTGCAGCGGTGTGAATCTATTGATTGACAGCACATACCGATTTTTATTCTCCTTCCAAACAATAACTGCCACGCGTTTTGACTTTACTCCAGAACTGCGCTCACGTGACGAGCACTAAAGTCGCCCAGCCACATGTCCAGCATTCTTTATGGTGTCGCTTACTATCTGGAAGTTCCTAGTAAACATACCTCTGACTTGCTGTTATTGGCACGTTAAAAATATTTTTTTTCTAGCATCACACTACAGCAAGTTTCATTCAGCACGGGTAAAAAGAACAGGACACCCACAAAAGCTGTAACATTTCAACAAATTCAGAGTTACCATTGCTAGGGAATCATAGCGGGAAAATGCTGAGCCAGTGCCAGAGATTAACAAGCTAGACACACGTTTACGAATCATTATAGCTGTCTGGATGATTGTGTATATGCTACATCGTAGATGGTGTAGCGGAACGTTTTGAGCTTGAGTTTTCCGCATACTCGAAAGTTATTTGATGCACTACTGCTGCAGTAGTTCATGGTGCCCGATAAAAGTGAAGTATTTTTTTAAACCTAGCTAACCAGTGATTTTTTTATTTGCGTACACATTAAAGAGTCAAATAGAGGGCAATCAACACTAAAACAATTCTCCACAAAGTGAGAGACATGCTATTGAATTATTTCGCCAAAGCGTAACAAGTCCAAACAGTCACCTATTATAAAACGGCAATTCGTGATAAAAGCGAAATCCAGGTGGGCACGACGGAGATCTTCTATTAGGTCGCATAAAAGAATGTTTGCAACGGCCTCAAAATATTGTCATGGAGCAACAATTGATGAAGGCCAGTAGAAGAGACGCAAAGAGGGTGTATTTCAAGAAACTTGTGCCTGATGCCTGGTAGCAGTCACACCAAGAGCACGCGCTCACGTAGGGGCCCGTTCTCGTCTTATTTGCGGCTTAGACGGTGATGATCATGCTTGTCGTTTCTATAATGAGGATGAGGATGATTGAGACACGCCGGAACGGCACACACCGGCTCTGGACGATTGGCGTCTGCGCTCTGTCGCTGGTTACACACGCAACACTATCAGCCTACCGGAATTGCATCGCCCGATGCTGAAGATCAGTGTCAACAGGGTACGAAGCCAGAATTGTCGTGTATTCGGCTTGGCGTGAAACACACGGTTGCAAACACACTACATGGACCGTCTCTGGTCGAAATCAACGACGACCGGCAACACCAGAATTCTCGGGTACCACCTCGTAAGTTACTTCGCTAAGTTGACGAAGTACCTTGTGCGGCCCAACATAATTGCGCAGAAGCTTCGTCGATAACTCCCGACGTCCAACGGGTATCCAAACCCAAACGAGGTCGCCCGGTGCAAATGCAGCGTGATGGCGGCGAAGGTAGTAGCGCGAGGCGTTCAGGTGCTCGTGTTCGGTGATGCGGAGGTGGGCAAGCTGCCGGGCTTCCTCAGCGCGTTGTATGCATTGCTGGGAGGAGATGTGATGTTCATCGGTGATGTCGGCAAGGAGCGTGGCGTCGAGCATTGTTGTAGCTCCTCTGCCGTAGAGATGGATGAACGGTGTCATTCGAGTCGTTTCCTCCTGGGCCGTATTGTACGCAAACGTGATGCCGCGGAGGACTGCATCCCAGGTCCGGTGTTCAACATCAGCGTACATGCTGAGCATGTCGGCGATGGTTTTGTTGAACCGTTCCATCAAACCGTTCGTCTAAGTGTGGTACTCACTGGTTTTTCGTTGAGACGTTCTGCTGAGTGTGCGTACTTCGTGCAGAGGTGTCCCGGTAAATGCGGTTCCACGGTCCGTAATAATAACTTTGGGAGCCCCATGTCGGAGAACTATCCTTGTGAGAAAATAACTGTGCCACTTCAAGCGTGGTGGCCATTGGAAGAGCTTTTGTTTCTGCGTACTTGGTGAAGTAGTCAGTGGCGACTGATATTCACCTGTTTCCCTCTGTAGAGGTGGGAAAGGGGCCCATCAAGTCCATTTCCACTTGTTGGAACGGCACTTGGGGAATTTGAATTGGTTGGAGAAATCAGGCGGGTCTGCCGGGCTGCGCCTTGCGTCTCTGGCAGTAGTGACAAGTTCGGACGCACTTCCTCACGTTCGCCGAGAGCTTGCGCCAGTAATACGCCTTCTTGATTCTTGCAAGCGTGTGTGCGTACCCAAGGTGGCCAGCGGACGGCTCATCATGGCAAGCCTGTAAGATGTCGTTTCGTTAGGGTGACGGAACGACAAGGAGGTGACGCCGGCCATTCGGGGCGAAGTTTCGTTTGTATAACACGCCACTGCGAAGGCAATATGTTGGCAGACCTCTAATAAAATACTTAGGCGGCCTGCTGGCGTTGCCTTGCAAGAAGTCGAGCAGTGGTAGCAGTTCTTGCTCTTCCTGCTGCTGTTCTGAAATGGTGGCCGCACTGAGGACTCGAATAAATGACCATCGTCGACGCCATCGTCATTAGCGGGCGCGTTACCGACCGGCGCTCTCGAGACGCAGTCGGCATCTGCATGTCGCTTACCAGACTTGTAGACGGCGGTCATATCAAACTGTTGGAGTCTGAGGCTCCAGCGTGCCAAGCGGCCAGACACGTTTCTCACTTTTGTAAGCCAGCACAGCGATTGATGGTCGCTTACAACTTTGAACGCACGGACATTCAGGTACGGTCGAAATTTTAGTACGGCCCACACAACCGCTAAGCACTGCTTTTCGGTGGCCGAGTAATTGCTTTCGGCCTGTGACAGCTTTCGGATTGCCTAGGCAACGGCTCGTTTGGCACCATCTTGCCAATAAACAAGGACAGCGCCTAGCCCCACATTGCTGGCATCAGTGTGCACCATAGTGGCGGCGGGTATTGTCCTGTTCCGTAACAGTATTTTGAAAGTAAATCTGCATGCCCTTAAAAGCTGCTTCTTCCCAGTGGAATTCAGATACGAGTGTAACTTCCCTATTTTAGGGAGTATGCCTATCAGAAATGCGGTAGGTTTTGTTCAAGATGGTTAAAATTCGCCCTCTCCTCTTACCCCGAGATAATCCTTGGGTGCGGCCTATAGCTAGAAAGGCATTTGTAGTCTGACAGCGGATTTTGTGCGGTAGATAATTTTTCTTCTTCGGGAACCTCCGGTGACTTCAACTATTCAGGAAGATGTCATGCCTCTCAATATTTTTCAAGCGTATTTTTTCAGTAAAAAACATTCAAAATAAATTTTTCAAATGGCGTTCTAGTTGACGTCAACAACACAACAGTCAGACGCGACAATTTTTTCTCGTGAAAGTTTTACCGAATGTAGTTTAAGCTTCTGTGGAATAGTTTTTACAAGTTGAACCTAAACACTCTGTGATATCATTTTGCAGCAACAAAGAGTGCATTTGAAAATGTTACGACTAAGTTCAAGCAAAGTGCCAGCCTGCTGGTACCAACAGACCGCAGTTAAGAGTTGAAACACAACGCTACATATTACGTATATTAAGAATGTTTAAACACCGACGTTTTATCACCATGGCATTTTACAGGCAGTTCGCGATCGTGCTCACATCGTTGCCACGTACCACCACGAGGTAAACCTTTTTTTATGCAGAGTACAGTTTTGGGTTTTCTCACAACGTGTTTGTGTAGTTAAAATATGACAAAGGATTTTTCAAGGTTATCATTTCAGTGAGGGTTAATGGCCGGCTTTGTGAGAGTCTTTTGCTTGCCGTTCTAAGCACAAGCCGCACAAGTACAAAAGATTATAGCCAAAGTCGAGCATGCAGTTGGCTTTCACTTACCTGGTGCCCATTTTAGCAGAAATCTAAGTTGATTAGCAACAAATTCTAAGAAAGCAGTATTAATTCCAGCCGTGGCTCTGAAGCACTGATAGAGTGTTCGAACTGGGCGGCACCTGCGTACAGCCTCAGCAGCCGCGAAATTTCTGAGTAACAAACAGCTTTCGCGAAGCAATCCAGAACCCCTGCTACACATCCATAAAAGACAATAAAGCACTTTTCAGTTGCTGTTTGTGCATAGCTATTGCCCCGTCCGAGTTCCTAGCAATACGGGTATCGCACTGCATGGGCCTCCGCTCAGACACAGAAACGGAAACTGCTCCGGTGGCTAGGGCCACCGTGCTGCCGACAAAGGTGATATGCCAAGAACCATGCGCCGCACTTACCTCGCAGAAAGGCGCACTTCGCCAGTGAGGAAAGCTTCTCCGCGAGCAGGACATATCTTACTACTTTAAACACACCGTGCATTTTATTTTCGGGTGCATATGTAAAGCAGCCACTGCAGCAAGAATGGGAACCCCGAATTTGTTATCAGCAGCACAATGCCTTAACAACTGAGCCACCGGAAAGGACACTGTAAAGCTTCACGCCTCCACTGCATGCGCGGCCGCAACAACGGCAGTGCGAATTGGTGAAAGTTTGTGCTACCTCACTCAGACCGCAAGCTGCTTGAAGGGTTCGGAAAATCTTGCTTTACCCTTTTCAATTCCTAATAATCCATTCTTGCAAAAGGCTTAGGCCTAAATGTGCCTAAAAGGCCTAAATGTGTCTAACAGGCCTAAATGGCGTGAGCGTGCGGTATCTTTTCTTGTGCTTTGAAATAACCCTAAACATTTGTGTCACTGCCAAATTCAGGTGCCTAGCCGGCCACACAATGCAGGCCAGGAGAAGTGCAGTACAGGGTGTCGTCTTCAAACACTGCGACGCCTTATGTAGTCGCCTTCTCTTTGTCACTAAAAATTATGCCCATCTCGTTTGTTTTATCGGCAACCAACATGTCAAAGTATTGATTTTCTTGGTATCTTCACGCAGAAGTTAGTCCGGTTAAACGCAAGTTCATAAAAAAGGATACCTGAAATGTTTACTAATAAACACCACGCCCCATGCTTCAAGAAATCACCAAGCGGGAAAGCAATCCACCTCCTCATAGGAACAAAAACTCTTACACAACCGATAGAATCTGAAAAGATGAAAACAATCACAGAAAATGACCTACGCCAATGCCCGCGACGTCCTTGACATGATCTGCACACTGAAGCAGGATATGGAAGAAATGTATACAGCTCATGAATGTAACCTGCACTTAAAAGAAATTTTCATAAAAACGTGACATTTGGCATTTACGGTGGTACATTCAGGAATAATTTGCTCTCAATGCGACGTGAACTCCACTATTTTCAGGGAATGAAATACTTCTGGCTGCTGTGTGGAATGCTGTATAGTGAGTGATGAGTGATAAATTTTTGTATGAAGTGCCGCATTAATTCATATTTGGTAATGCGGAGTGCAACGTTCAGCTAGCAATGCGCTAAAACTAGAATCAGGCGTCATATTATAGATGATTCCAAAACCTGGCTGGGAACATGATGTAGTGTGGAACGAAGTTATATCAAGAAATTTGGGCAATGATTCCGTAAATTCAAACTTCTGGTTTTCAACTTGTCTTCGTAACAGAAAATGCAAACAAAACTTTGAATATAGCTGAATGAGCGTCTTTTTCTCTCCGTTTTAGGCAATTCAAGGTATTAACTTTTCACCACAGAAGTGGCATACCAAAAAGAGACAAGCATATTTCGAACTAGAAGGATTGTTTAATTACGGGTGTCATTAATGAACCCCGGTCATATAACACATTACGCAGTGGCTTGTTGGTTAATGTATTGTAGAACGGTGATTAAAACAAATACCCATGTTTGAAATAAATTTTTTAGAAAACTGTGACTATGGTTTGCGAGGTTACGGACTGCGATGGGTTGAATATGTTGTGCCGCACTACATGTTTTATTTAAAAGTACTAAATAGTTTTACGAGGCAGGTGGTATACTCAGATAATCGATATTTACAGTCCTCCTCATAAGCACTGCGAAAGCTAAGCGTGAATGCAAAGCATTTCTATGTCTATTTTTTGTTTTTGTGCATACCGACAATTTGCAAAAAATGTTACGCAAAACATTGCACATAAAATGCGGTACTCCCTCATGCAAGTGTATAGCTTTTGTTCATTCCTCGTATTATTAACTGAATACGACCAAAATCTTGCTCTAAAATGGTTTTCGGTTGTTAGTGAACAACACCTCTCAATGGTGGTTTTTTTTCTTCTTTAGGCATTCATTTATCCACGTTACACGTTTTGTACTTACCCATTAGACCATTGTCTCCCTGTTGCTGAAGCTTCCAGAAAAATATTATCACGTATTATCCGCAAAATCTTAATAATGTAGAGGTCAAATATCGGATACATATTAGACAGTCAATGTTACTCCTCGTTTGAACATGCAGAAAAAAAAGTGCCTCATAAAAAACTTCTGAGATACTAATATTTTGCTCGACACCTCTTAAGAATAATTGCAGTTTTAGTGTCAAATATCTGCGTTACCGTGTGGATGTCAATACGCTTTGTTCTCAACCCGGCTGTTATGCTATTTTGAATGCAATGTGAACTGTAATAAATAAGGCATTTTAGCCGATTTATTCATTGTTGTTTGATGCAAAGAGCGCAAATAAATCAGAAATCACAACTCGTAAATTTGTCTCAAAGAGCTGTTTCTCCCTTCAGTGGTTACGCGTCCTTGGTTTTTATTCATACATATATAAAAATGCTTCCCCGACCGTACTTCAAGATCACCGCACCGAAGATATTGATCTGGTAAAAGTAGGTTTTAATTGTATGAATACTGCAGGAACCCTAAATACAGTAGATAGGGATTCGGTAATAGGCCGCCAGCGCATGAGCTTGCTTTATGTGAACTCAATCACGAAGCCTGCACTGTACAAGAAGAAAGCAGGTAGAATTCTCAACTAGTCTTTAAGTGTTCACCGTGGAATGCCGAGAAGTGCTGCCAGTGGGTGGACAAAATCACACCTATCTAAAAAACAAGCCAACCGAATTGAGAAATTTGACTAGTAGATTGGTTAACGTTCTCTTCTGTGTTCTCTTCTGGCAGTAGACCCGCCGCGGTGCCTAAGTGGCTAAGGCGTTGTGCTCCTGAGCCCAAGAGTGCTGGATAGATTTTTGGCCGCGGCTGTCGCTTTTTGGAGACAGGTGGAGAGGAAAAAAATTACACCATCTTCCCGTGGGAAACCCTGATGAGGGTGCAAAGCATCTTCGCGGTTCCGTGTGGTTCCATTGTGTTGCCGTTATGTTGAGTGATCTGGTTTTTACTAGCGCGAGAGGGAATTCCGCGTCCGGGTCCACACCGGTGGCAAAGGCACGCAAGTGCTGTTGTGTTACGGTGAGTAGGCGGTGGTTCTCGAGGCACCGAAACTCGTCCATCATGTTCTTGTCGATGTTGTCGCTCTGGTAGAATCGGTAGTCTCCGTCAGCTTTGGTGAGGTAAAGGTTGTTGACATTGGTGCACCGGCTGAGAGCAATGTACACGCCCTCCTCTTCGCAGCTTTGTCTTCTCGTTCTTCTTCTTCTTCGGCGGTTCACCTACGAGAAGATGAAAACGGTGGATGAACGCGAACCTATCTCGTGATGGATTCTTTGGTTGGCCAATCCCTATGGGCATCCTGCCACAATCAGCATCAGAGGCGCTGCGGACGGGGCTGGTTGGAGTGCAAGGCGCGTGGCGCTTCCCGCCACAGCTTTCCCACGGGAAATTCAGCATCCCCCTCTAAAGTTTTCCGTTCGTCGTTTCCATTGACGTTCAGCTTCGCGTGTCTTCGTTGTATCAGTAGCTTCTTGACGTAGTTCGAATGAGTCAGGGACACAAGGCGCGTTCGTAGCACTTGCTCCTGTCCCGGATTTGTAGCGTAGTGGGAAGAGCACCGCGTACCTCCCGTTGCGGCCAGAGAGCCGTGGGATCGAAACCGGGCGCCGCTAACTATTTCTTTTTTTTATAGTGTAGTATCGCGGAGCTGTGGGTGTAAGTAGGAGAGTTGCGCATGCGCAGTGAGCGTGTGGACGACGCCGCCATCAACGACGGAGGACCACGCGAGCCTAAGAAATGCTCTGCATTTAAAACACCCGTGTGTCGATATTTGGGCTCACTTCTATGATGCGCAGACGGTCAGAATTGATTGGTTGATGGATTGTGGGGTTTCACGCGCCGACGCAACGCAGGCGATGAGGCGCGCCGTAGTGGAGGGCTCCGGATTAATTTTGACCACCTGGGGATCTTTATCGTGCGCCGAAATCTCGTACACACGGGCGTTTTTGCTTTTCGCCTCCATCAGGAAAGCGGCCGCCGCGGCCGGGAATCGAACCCGCGACCTCGTGCTCAGCAGCGCAACGCCTTAGCCACTGAGCCACCGCGGCGGGTGCAGACGGCCAGAATGAATCCGGCGCACTCCAATACGGCCCGTCCCATAATCTGTGTAGTTTCGGAACGTTGAACTCTATATTCAACAAAACAATCTTCGAGCAGTAGAGGTACCCCAAAACAACTTGTCTGTGTGGAGAGTACGAGAACACGTAGGGTAATTTACGCGTGTCCTCAACATAGTTGCCAGCTCTGATTGGGTACCATTACTTACAGACATGCCGTGCCTCGCAACACTGAAGAACCGTGCAAAAGCGAGATAAACCCGTCTGCCCCTCGCTTGATCGTGCTCTCACTGTATGCAAGAAGACTTTGCAGGTGGCTGAGCAAAAACAGGATCTTATTTGAACTTCACGTCTTCATGTCGGGGGGGCAAAACTCAACTTTTAACTTGGTCTTAAACTGGCGTTACCAGCACGTGGGAATCAGCAAGTCGTCTTTTCTTAGCCTTCGCTCAATTCATTCTTTTCAACATTTGTGTACTCATTTGTATGCTGTGTAAAGCTATGCTCCTTGAATGTGAGCATACGGCTTACGTTGCAGCATAGTGTTATCACTATGCTGCAACCTTTACCTTGTGCTCTGCGATGGGCGAGTTGTCCTACAGCTAATTAGTATTTGTTTGGGGCTCAACCCTTTACCCTTGCGAGAAGAAGTGATGCGCAACCTGAAATTGGCCGTACTTGAGCACTCCAACACATGAAGCCCAACCTTTATATCCCACGTTCCAAGTACTGCATACCTTTTACCTAAAAACCACATCTTAGAGTCAGTGTTCCTGATTGCTAGGTTCTATTAACAACTCTACCGGGAAGGGGTACGAATCCAGAAAGCTCGACTTCGGTGACCTTTATCAAGGCGAAGCGAAAAGCGGAAAATAATAAGAAGAATTATCACAAACCAAATAAATGTACGGAACTGATACTCACATTAAGAGCAATCCGCACACTACAACGACATTTTCCCAAAACAGACATGCTAGAAATGCTTTCAACAACATATTTAGGCCTTGTTATGCCGGGTTTATAAGACTCTTCTATTTCGCGCGTAACCCCTTATTACCTCTCCACGAAAAAGAATATTGAGGGTTTTCTTATTTTCTGGGGCCTCACTGCCCTACGTAGAAAGGGGCACTGTTTGAGTCTCCGCGCCCACCTAAAAATAAGCATCTTAGTTTACTCTTCTTATCGATAATATCGTCGTTTTCCATTAACGGCCCTCTATACACGCGTATTACGCATTTTGATTGCCTCATTTTTATCAATATACAAACTTAAAATTTTAAATACAGGGTTTATTATGTTCACGTTTTAAATAAAGGCCTTATACAACCATTAGGTGAGATTATTAACCAATCACCTTCATGTCCTAAAAAGTACCTAAACCACTTATTCGTGGAGCAATCAAATGCGCATATACTGGTAGTACTGCTAATAAAATATCATGCGTATTTTAACACACTTTTTTTGAAAAAGTTGTACCCAGGAATCGTACTACAAAGAAATGTTATTTATGAAGTATTTCTTGTTTATGTATACAGGGCTCCAACTACCCCCGCCGCCAGTCCCCGTCGAAGGCGCAAATGTGGTGATCCAGTAAGCCATCGAAAAAAATTAGCTTCTTTTTTTGCCGGAGATTCATTCTGAAGCACAAACATGGTCACTAAAAGCCCGTCCCGAATAGTTCGAAGTCTTTCGTCGAGGCATTTATAGTCATTTAATTAGCAAACAGGAGTATTGTAGTCGTATAGCGAGTACCCAGGAGAATCCTTTCGTATACTCTAGAGCACTCCTGCAATCGTATAACCGAGGAGAAGTTTTTGCTAGTTACACTCATGATGAAGGTTTCACAGGTGATAATTGTAAACCAAAACAGATTAGGGCTTGTGAGCGCACCATCGAGACTTTTGTTTAGAGGGACCTGAGCGTTAGCAGTTTTATAATTTCAGCAGCAAACTGTCGTCTCCAAGTGGGGGAATCATTATATTATCGTGTGTACAATTTGTTCTATCATATATAGAAATGCTCAAATTTTATGGCTACACCTTCATTGCTTGGAGTACACCAGAAATAACGAGCATAGGATCAGAGTAATAAATATTAAAATCAAGAGGCGGCTCACGCAGTTTAAGGTAGGATATTATTCAGTACACGAGTGATCAAATACAACCGAGCTGGTATAGTTAAAATAACAACATTGAGCGTGATATCTGGTCGAAAACATGTTAGTGCAAGGTATGTATGTAAATTTGACATGAATAATCGATCAATGAGGACAAGAAGTAAACAATAGATATCACCTACGTGGTGCAGCACAGGCCACTCTGGAACCCCTTTTCAAAGGGGGACACGCTGCTACACTTGCCAAGGAAATCAACTACGTAGAAAACTGGTATCTGCTCCATGAGCTTAGGGGAACTGCTTTTCAGAGCTATGACCCTCTCTGTAAAGAATTCGTCATGCCGTTTCTTAGCAAGGGAACAACAAGGGAAGTCTCAGGGAAGTCTCAAGTCTCTTAGGGAAGCAAGGGAAGTCTCAGGGACAACGCAGGTTAAAAAATGGAAAACCAGAAATAGACGCTCAAAAATGAGTAACAGCGAGCTACCAAAACGCCAGCGAGGAACGTGCATAGACTGGCTCTGCCTGCTCCCTGTCTCGTCAGCTCCGCTGTAAGTGTGGAGAAGAGCTAGGTCAGCCCCCCCCCCCCCCAAAGCTGTTTATCCAACCTTGCAGAAATATGGCAAGCTGCGCCACTTTCTGTTTTTATTCGGAAGGACTGACTGCATAGGGGCCAGGTACAAAGAACAAATATAGGATCAGGTAAACTGCACTTGCGCTACCTGCATGCGTCAAAAAGAAACATGAAATGAATTACTTGGGCTTCGGTAAGTATACATTCTAACATCATTTCAAAATGATTTTGCTCAGTACGCAGAGGTATGTTAATTATGACCCGTTAATGCTAGAAAAATAAATGACCTGCAATCAACTAGCGACTTCGGGAATAATTGATAGCGTTAGTAATCAATCTTTGGAAGAAATCTGGGCTTCAAGTAATACCTGGATATATGCTCAAACTGCTGGCCTTATTGCCATTACAGCGGTTTATATATGGCTCACCCTCACGTTATCATTCTCGTTAGGCCTTTTCGTTTCATTTTCGAACTCTTCTCCTGTTCTCATCGCCACTTCGAATGACGTTTTTACAAATTTTACACCCCTTGCCATCACCAATGCCTCTTCCAGAAGTTGCACCATCGGCTCATAACGGCTTTAGAGCAGCTATCAACAGTTGCACTTTTAATTTGCTATAGGATGGAGGTATGTCGTTTGCTCGGAGTAAGAAGACTGGTCATTCATTTACTGTTGGTGAGCAGAGAAGCGAGAAGAACGCGCAAACAACATAAAACCGCCGTCGCAGAACCTGCAGCAACCACCGCTGCCGCGTCAACTTCCTCCTCGTCGGGTAGCTGCAAGTCTCTCGAGCATGTAGAGCCAACTGCCCCTTTTGAAAACCGACGTACGCCATTATTCCTGTTTCGCTGTGAATGCTCTCGAGGGACATTTTTGTCGGTGCCTTTCACGTCTGAGCCCGTGAAGTTTTATTGTTGCAGTTTTGAGCATTCACCGCGCACGGTGAAGGGCGGGAAGCAGGGCTGCAGACGCAGATACGGTTTATGCTGTTACTGATGGCATCATGAATTTTGAGGCGGCAAAATTAAAAGTGAAAGCCTTGCTTACAATTGCCACCTTGTTACGGTCGTCTGGGGTCATGCGGTTTGGGTTGCTCAGACACACAGAGAGAAGGGTGCCTATGGCGTGGCAGGAAAATGGACAGCCCCCTATTTGTCCAATAAATGAAGTTCAAGGCATTGTATGGTGTTAGTCGCTTTAGTACGGGCGTGTGTCGTTCGCTCGTGGGCAAACGTTTGGTAGTTAATGCAAGGCAACCGCAAGGCAAGCGCGCACAGAAACGTGAATGGGCGCGCAAGAAACGGCAAGCCGCTGCCACCGAACGTGTGCTGCAGCCATTGTAACGTTAGGTTCTACCACTCTGAGATGCTGTAGACCTCTCTCGCATGTAGAAGAACTTACCCGTTTGGCATGCGAGGTTAGCAAATAATACATGTTGAGCTTTAAGGGCTTTAGTACAACGCTTTTGCCGGCGTCTTTAAAGTCTAGGCCGCCGCACATAACCGTCTGCTGTGTTATGTGTGCACGTGGAGGGGGGGGGGGTGGTTGTATGGAGTGAGAGGGCACGTAAACGCACAGCTTGTCTTCAAGTCCACACTCATGACACAGCCGTTGTGATGGTTGAAGATTTATTCCTGGACCTGTCTGCTGCCCCTACTCGTAGAGTTGTAACGATGGATATGTTCCGCAGAACATGCAATGCCTACGGCACCTGGGGTAAAAGCATAGCCTATTTTTTTCGGTGGAATTAAGCTGGAGTCCTTCCAAGGTTCATTAAGCTATTTGACTTTGCACTCGCTTCTTTCTGCCTGCTCTTCTGAATACGGCTCGCAATGCTATCGCTCACGTCCACCAAGCTCGTCAACTGGCTCGCAACAACCTTATTGATTCGCAAGTATTACAACAGACACGTTACAATAAACGCAACCCTGTGGTCTACTTTATTCCGGGCTCCCTCGTTCTGGTAGAGTCCCTGCACGTCATGTTGGCCTCCCCGAATAGTTGCTTCAGGCATATTCTGGCCCACACAAATTGTTGCGTCGCGTCACAGATGTGACGTATGAGGTTGCTCCTACTGTCGGTCCTGTGCCTTCGTCCTCTACAAGGACGACGCTTGGCCCCGGATTCACGCTGTTGCTTACCCGAGTGCTTCCAAGGTTATTCTCACTTAGAAATAGCTGCGAATACACGTGTCTTTGCAGCGTAACAATATTGTTCTCGTGACTATCGATGCGAACACGTGTTTTCATTGAGATAATACATGAGTGCTATGGGTTAGTACAATACTATCAGGAACGCTGGTTTTGTAAAGTTAGTTGTTGCATTGATAATGAGGAGCACCAAACGGTATGGTGACGTGAGACGGCATTGTCATCAATTCTGCGGAGTTCTGCCCAAGGATGAAATATGTAAACAAAAGGTAATAATACAATCTCATGCAAATGTGTAGCCGTCAATTCTGAACTTTGTGTTCGCAAGATATAACTTTTTTCATTGTCGTTTATCAACCTTCGCACTATCTCACAATGGTGTGCGACAATGCACAGTAATCATTTAAGAAAAATGCTCCCCTTCGTTTAGTTGTTTACCAATTTTTCAGTGCAGTCTGTTTTTTGCACCCTTAGGAACAGGATGACTGGCAGATTTCCACACCGTTTCCCAAGTCGGTGAAATCTAACAGGCACGGGGCACTCTGCATTAGGGTATTTTTCAAGCATATCGGCCAGTTACTTCTTTTTAAATAACAATTCAGTGTCACTAATAGCTTCTCTGACGTCACACATGTCTACGTTAGTCCGGCAGATTCAGTCTTTATTGAAAGTAATGGTTAGAAATGTGTGCTACCGGCAATTTCAGGGCTTTAAGAGTAGATTGTATACCTTCAAAATTGATTTTAAAATAATGCAATTCCTTCAGAAGTTTCTGAATGTCTGCAGGGCGTGAAGGTGTAAGAGATGTGCTTCATTCCTCCTAATCCAGCTTACATTAAATTATTGTCTCGCTTTTCGTTATTCAAGACTTGTAACCAATGCTCTACTATCGTTGTTTGAAGGAAACTCGCTCAAATTGCCCTGATGTACAAAAATACTTAAAATACTTTTAGCCAATTTAAATCTATATGAATTCACTTTTATTCACCTTACCCCCTTACACCCAGTTATACTACACCCCTTCAAGTAATACTTTTGATATACTGTCTCAGTTTTCTAACTACAAGAAACTAAAGAACCAGGAACAAAAGTTGCGGAACCGCACCGGATTGAACCCCCTCCCTATGCGTTCTGAAGCCCAACGAAACAGAATGCAGCATAATTGCAATAGGAACACACATAGAAAAACGTACACATGGTAGGTATAGCACCTGCAGCAAACAAAAAGTAATGCAATACAAAACAAGGTTACTCTGGAGTACAAAAACGAAAATAATAATAACAGTATTAATAATATTTAATATTATTATTAATAATAATCTTTATTACATGAAAAGTACGAATTACACATTTCAGCCCACATACGCACTGATGCTTGTGAGCGGGCTGGGCAGCCAACTTAGCGCACGGGGCACATGCCTATACCCTTTACAAAATATACAATGGTAAATAAGAGGAGGGAATTTCCTCTGGGGAGACAACAATTACTGTTCGACAACACAGACGAAACAAAATAAATTTCAACTAACCAAATTAACGGACGAACATATACAACACAAACTGAAATACACAACTTATTTTAAAACCTATACAATACGAGCATGAGCATACCAAGTGTGCGGGTGTATAGCTAAACAATCAAGGAGTTTCGGTTAGCCATAGGCGCAAGAACAATTTGATTTTTTTTAACTATTAAGGGCACCATCTACTTCCAGTTTATGAAAAAGAGAAGGTACATAGTAGGATCGTGTTATTTTCCCGCAATTTGTATAAAAGCTAGGAATTACATTGGTTTCAATACAGCCCTTAGGTCTTTGTTTTTTGTTGTTCACTTTAAAGGCATTTGAAAAATACTGTTTGCAAAGTTCGTCAAAAGCACACTGTTTGTCAAAAGGCTGCATTCCTAGTGGATGCATTAATAAATATTTGTACTAAAGGAGTGTTCCATATGAAATGCTTTGATATATTCGTTTGATTATACGGTTTAATATGTTTAGCCAGTATTGTGAGCCAAGACTATAGATAGTGAACCCGTATCGTACTATTGATTCTCCCAATGATTTGTACACCATTTTTCTGATTTAGCTATCTGATGTCAATTGTAGGGAATAAAGGTAACTGCACACAACCCGCAAGCGCTTCGCCACTTCTTGAATGTGCGTGTCTCAAACTAGTGTCTCATCGAATTCTAAACCTATGTACTTAACATTACTTGATCATGTCACAGTTGGGCAGAAGCACTGACGGCTGCCGCTATCCTGTAGATAAATAGGCCTAGATAGTGTGAGCCGCTAATATGGGATATGAAAGCAAAGTAGGTTCCTTTTTGATTTAATAATGAAGATAAGATTAGAAACAAACCAATCGAACAAATGACATATATCAGTAGGAAAAATTCTTGCAGCTTCATCATACGAGTTACTCGGAAACGCTAAGACGTGTCGTCAGCATACATATAAAGTTTAGATTTTAGTGGTATATTCGCAAGGTCGTTATCATAAATATTAAACAAAAGGGGCTCTAGCCGAGAACCCTGTGCAATACCAAAATTTACTACCCTGTTTTTACACATAGCAACACCTACTTGTACACAGTAATATGCACTAAGTATCTGCAATATCTGCAAGTATCTGCAATATGCAGTAAGCATTATGCAGAAAACACTAACAAAGTGAATGCTTTCGTGAAACAAGGAAAGAGATTTCTAGTAGTCCTTACTCTTATCACAACTTATTACCTGCAAGTAATAGAGTAAATATAATCATTCGACTTTATTCTGCCTAACGCTGTTCTAATTCTTGTTAAACCTCGTTAAAGTATCATGTACCTAATGAGTTAATATAGTTTTCCTTCATTCACCAGAATTTACCTTATCCAATCCAATCTATGTTATTGTACCAATATTTCCCTACCTAATCTTAAGCCCCCTTAATTTATATTTATCCTCTAAGAAAAATAGCCTGGGCTTCTGAGTTGGAACCTACTGGCGGCCCCTACTTGTGCAAAATTCTCTTGAGGCACAATTTCGGGTGACTCAATTAGGTGAGAAAGCGCCTCAAGCAAAGCGCGTGCGCAGTCAATGAAAGTCTCGTGACGTGAAAATAAATCCTAATCAACGAGGATGTCGGGAGAGCACAATGTTAGGATGATCAATAAAACAATGTAAAGGACGACTGGATCAAATAACGTAGTCGTAGACGCGCCTACTGTTCCAACGTGCTGCACTGTGGCAGCGTATAATGAGAGCCGAGAATTTTGAGTCGTCACTTTCTTGAACGGGCGTAAAAGCTTCTATTGCATAAAATCGAGGCTTCTGTGTTGAGTGAATGATTGGCGGCGCCGTCGATTATGATGTCATTTACCTTTGCGGGAGACAAGTTATAATGGGCTGTTCCTGGACGACGGGGTTCTTGTCAATGTAATTGTGGAGCCTAGTCTTCTGCATCAGAGGCGACGGGGGGCCGGTGCATCCGGGAAATTGAATGGCTCCGCTGAGATTGCGAAGGACTGCTGGCAAAGTAACGGCGATAAGAGTCATCACTTTGTAATCCATACTGCCTTTTGCCCTGCAGCTACGGTGAACAATTTCGGGCTTCGAAAGACGTCTGACCACTAGAAATCGCGAAATAGCGACCATAGCTACCAACATGGCCCGGAATTCGAACGGCGCGAAGCACCAATCGCGGGGTTGTCCACGCGCGCCATGATGACGCACGCTGCACCGGCGATAACGCAGTAGTTGGGGATTGTTGCTGACGTAGGTGCTCGCTAATGATAGCGTCGTATTTTTGAAGTCGGTCTGGCGGGTGCTGGAACCTCAGAAGCTGTCCTTGTAATATGCTATCGGCTGCAGTTCGTTTATCGCAGCACATAATCCAAGGGGCGCTCATTGCAAACGGTAGTACGCAGAGGCCTGCACTCTTGTGTATTGTACTGTAGCACTAGATGATATCCGGATGTTTGCTGACGTCACGATCCTCGCACGGGTCACTTATATCCACTGCGTCCAACCACTACACCCACGGCAGTTTCCAATGCTGGAACTATGTGCAACAGTCATCAGACCTAGCCAGAAACAGCACAGTTGCACTATCGTTATTTGGAGGTCGAGGATTGCAAATTTCTTTGTGCGTTTTCCTAACAACCCAGCCGGAGATTGTCTCTAGGTAGGGCAGATTGTTTTTGAAACGCTCGACGTGCCCGCTACTACCCTACAAATATTCTCCAAGCCAGTTAACGTACTCCAGTCCAGTATTGACGTTGGTCTTTTTGGGGGATCACCTGCTGGCGGTGATTGCGGTGATAAAGATTAGTAACGATGGTAATGTCTTTTGGGGGAATCTTTACGGTACACCCCTCTGACCCTTCCAGAGTTTGAAGGGTGAGTTGTTCTGATTCCACGGGGCTGCAGAGGGTAATGTTCACCCTTCGGCATTGCTACTGGCGTGGCCAGTTACACGTGTCGAATGCGAACTAGCCAAATCGAGTTTCAGTGCATGGCAAAAGTTTTGACACATCTTGACTGACAACAGTCGGTTGCATGCCAATGTCAAGATATATCTGGGACTGCACGGGTCTACGGTTACCGCATGTCCGCACTGTCGCTGCTCAGACCAACAACGGTCTGGTTCAGACTATGCTTGACAAACTAGGATAGGCAAGCATGGCGCAATGTTTCTTAACTCCCTTATGCCTCTTCATATCCTGACAATATGACCAATATTTTATACGAGATGTTGGTTCACTTTAATAATAGGTTTAAATTATATTGACAATATTCAAAAACATGCAATCTGGTGCTCCAGTCATTCGTGAAGTAAAACCCGCGCTACGCTTTTTAGAGATTTACACCAGTTACATATTGTGATACGTAGGGGACACCGGTTGTCGGTGCGTCCGACAAGGCGTCGACGACAAAGAAGGTCATGAAGAATACCAGGTAGCGGACTGTGGACAATCGCCCTCTGTGGGTACGCTGCTTGCGTTGCAGTCCTAAGGGAACGGGCACAATAGTGGAAGTATAACAGTGACGGGAAAAGAAGAGGAGGAGGCTGGTGAGAAAGCAAGAGCAGATACAAAGCAGCCGTTGTTCGGAGGCTGCCTGCAAGATGCGGTAGTCGTCGTCTCCCGAGGCCGTCGTTGGGACTCCCGGAGCCCCAGCGAGGCTTCAGTGATAGCCATACCTTGCGTCGTCGACCGTGAATTTATTCGCCGGCTTCGACTGTAGAACGTGACTATCTACCGAGAGCCGCCGAGAACCGGAACTGGCCAACGCCTCAACCCTGATTGTGCCCTACCACATGTGACGCTTAGGCTATCACGGGCCGGTGTCTAGACTGAACTGCGTACTGTTTATATTCCTTTGTCACCCCCGTAGAACTTACCAACCTTTGGAGAGAGTTTAGTATCTTATGCTGCTCGTTGATCTAGCGGCCGTTTCGTTAGTTATCTCGTCCACATAAACGTTTTTCTAGGTCTACTACGGCATTCTTAAGCGCATGTCTCGTTTTCGCAACGCGAGTCTCGATATCTAGCCGTCCAATAACGACACACATACATGTACAAAAACTTACAAATCTCAAACTGCGGGAGACATAATCACGAATAAGCGAAACCACTTCTGCGGATATGTTGTCGTGGGCTCAGCCCTACCAAAATGTGCCTTTGCAGCGGCTCTACATCATGACCAAAATATAATAACAAAATTTCAAATTCTACTTTCAACGCCATGTCTGGGTGTAATGGTTCGGTCGGTCCATCAGTAGGTCGGTCGGGAGGCTTTTTACAGGTATATTTAGCTTTTACCTGGGAGCCTTAAATCAATAAAAATCCGGGCATGTGAAAAGTGTTCCGCGTATTACATGTGAATATCCTAGTTTAATACACAAGGCTGCAGTCATCCTGAGACTATACTAGTAGCAGGTATGTACAAATTACACTTCAGCACTTTACTACGCTTGTGTGAACATGTACTTTATGCGCGAAAAGGTGTGTTGAAACGCACTGTTCTTTATTAACCTAAATGTGTAAATCTATATACGGAGAATTTAAAGTACAGGAGAAGTTATGGTAATGATTCCAATGAGTTTTTTTTTTAGTATCAAGGTTGTGGTTAGTCGTACACTTACTGTATTCAAGGACTTTCACAGCTTTGGAACTTAACGCGACGACGGCTTTTTCGCATCTGTTCAACGAAAGAACACCAAAAAAACTGCAAAATATGCGCACTCGGAAGTCGCATTCCAGTTACAGTGAGCGCAGCGAAGGAATTGGGCTTTTAATGCTCCGAAAATGAAGATACCTGCTGCAGAGTGCATGACCGCATAAGTTAAAAAAACCTACATTAACATATGTCTTACACCCAGCCTTCTAGGGGTTGATTTGAATTTTGCGTGGCCCTAGTCCAAAGCCAAGTATTGGGAGCGTTTCCACCCTGGTCGAAATTTTGGTGATACGAGGCAATTTTATTCGGGACATTTATTAACCATTTCGTAAATTTTAATAATGAAGTTGAGGTATAGTAATATTTTATTACGTGATGACCATTGCTAACTTGTTGATCTCATTGCTTTGCAGACAGATGACGCAATGTAGGTAATGTGCGTCATTTTTACTTAAAATGAAATCAAGTTTCATAGTTTAACATACCTCGTTAAACTAATTGTCGCATGGAAATTTAGGAACCTGGTATTTCACTTTCTGAAGAGAGCAGAAAAAATCGTGATATCCCAGCAGACGGATTTTTCTGGATATAGGCTGATTGAAAGTCAACTCGCTCCCTGTAGTAACTTCTTCTAGATGGTCTTCAGGGCCGCTTATACCAAGTTTCTCTTTTTATTTTGTTTGTCGAAGTAAGACGAACCAATAGTGAAGCAATCCTGCCAGCTATTGCAGTACACTGCTATGGGATTTCGGAAATCCAAAATAAGCGGTCTATATATTCAGTACCTTGTTTTTGTTTCAGTTCCCTTAATAAACCTTCGCCGTCTCCTTATTGCTACCACTGTAACCCAAGAGGAGTAATATCAAACATGCTGCTTTTCAGGTCTCAAACTGATTAAAAGGGACACTTGGAACTAGTTTCTAAGTCATCAGTTGCCCGCATAGTAGGAAAACGCGACTGGCATATTTCACAGCCACCTTATCAAAATGATAGCGCCCACATTGTCCAAGCATAACCTTCTTTGAGGTGTTGAAAGTTGTCGACACGTTTCTGAAACACAGCGTGTTAGCTCTATCTCCCAAGGCTTCTTTCGCGACAAGGATGTAAACAAAAAACTGCTGCGAACAAAAAAAAATTTACTGGCACCGCCATGATACGAACCTGAAAATAATAGAATAACACACCGAGAACCCGCTGCCTTACCGATTTAGCAACTAGCGCACGCTGAGATTGGAAAGACAGGTGCGGCACTCAACAAGGCCATCTACGGCTTTACCCCATGCATTCTCGCTGAATGCCACGTGGCAGCGTCACGCGACCTCTCGCGGCACTGTGCGCTGCGCACACTGCACATCTAGCGAACCTTTACGCGCCTTGCGCCTGTACAAGGAGTTACAAAAATTACAGGAAACTCAAATCAATGCATGGCATCTAACCTGAAGTATGCCAATGTGCTAAATCCTGTGTCCTCCAGTGTTCACGTAAAAATCACAGCTCCTTGTCGCCTGCCCTCTCGCCAAATGCCACTTCAAGGAACAAATCCAAATACTCTTTGACTGCAAGGCTATCACTCCAAGGCCCAGCATTAAGATACAGGGCCTACATCTCCAGACCAACACAAAGACTGACGTGTCCTTGCAGCGCTTCAAACCCAGCATCTATCAAATCATGCACATGATCAGGCGAGTTGCCAGCACGAAGCGACGCCTAAAGGAATCCAATGCCTTTCGATTGATGCAAGCTTTCCTCCTATCTATAATCACTTACGTTACCCTCTACGTTTTTCTCGGCAAGGGGAACATAAATATGCTTTATACAATGAATAAAAAGGCGCTTGAACAGGCAATTGGTCTTCCCATGAGTGCGTTCACACAGGGGGTGCTTATACCGGTGCTCCACTAAACCGCGGAAGTGCTGATAGAGGACCATCTTTCTAACCAGAAGCTCTGATTGAGCAGCATTGCGGCGGGTCGCCGTATTTTCCACCACATTGGCTGGGGAGCATAAAATGTCACTCCACTTGATGTGCTCTCGGACTGTAGGCTTCAAGAACTTAAAATGCTCCCTTTCCTTACAAATATGAACCTCTCACATGACGAGGGTCGCCGACAAACACGGGCTCAGGCAGTCAACACCACCCTCGGTGGGGATCATGCAGTTGTCTACCTTGATTCCCCCGAACATTGAGGGCTGGAGTACGCCATCATCTTAGCTACCTCCAGAACCAATCTAATTGTGTGTGCCTCACTGAAGATCCAAGACATGATGGCAGCAGAAGAAGCACCCATTGCCTTGGCTCTCACTCAACCAGGGGTTCGAAAAATTGTCACCGATTCCCAACAAGCCTACCGGAAAACTGTGGTTGGATGCCTTGACCTGCACTGCGTGTGCTAAAAACCCACTCCCCAAATGGTTCCATTCAGCTCATCTGGACGCACCCTCACGCTTCCATGGAGGACAACGAATACGCAGAGCAACAAGTCTGCGCTTTCGCAACCACCCCCCCCCCGTGCTATGCACCTGCACGAGGACAGTCACTCGCTCGTCACGGTCATACAGAAAACCCAGCTTTATCGCCTTCATAGAGAGACACTACCTTTGCCTTACCCTGACCTCTCCAGAGAACAAACTACCCTACGGCTCATACAATCCGGCTCGTTCCCACACCCGACGCGCCTTCACTTAATGCACCCAAATCACTACGACGCTGAATGTAAACTTTGATCTGAAGTAGGAGCACTCCACCGCATAATCGGTGTGTGCAACTTTAGCCCTGAGCACCCGCCTGTCTTTCCGTCAACACCCAAACAAGAGCAATGGGATATGCTGCTATACAGCCCCCCTCTGCCAACCTAGCTTCAGCGGGTGGACAGAGCACAGGCGGCGCGGACTGCATATGGGCTCCAGTGGAGAAGGAAGCACTCCCCTAGGCCGCACTCTGGGCCGTCCAGAATTGTGAAAAGAAGTATTATTAGGACTGAAGGTGACGGGCACCTGCCTTTGCAAAGAAGGAGGAAATAGTGTGAGGACAGATTAAGTCAGGCGGCTGCTTCGCTTGGAGAAACGAACTAATGTGATGGCCAATCCCCTCACAAGGGCGCATTTCTGTGGATCACCTGTAAATCCCCATCATCACGTAGTGGCCTCCCCCATATCCACATTTTTTAAATTATGATCATCATCCTGTGATCTGGTGTTCTTGTGCCCTGATGGACTCAATAAAAGGCTGCCTCGAATCTTCGCTTTTCAAGTGGTGGAGCGTCCGACTGGATCCCTTGACCTACCTCACTGAGTGCACCCCTCGAGCTTTGTTGTGGTCATCGCCTACAGCTGGAGGCCATGCCAATGATAGCGGAACCATCCAACGCTGCGGGTTCGGCCGTCCCACCGTGCTTCGTGGCCATCCGCGAGTGCGACCCACCTTCTTTGCCGCGATTTGCGGCAAGGACATCGAGAAATGGCTGATTGATTACAACCGAATTATCAAGTTTAATCGGCGGTACGACAGCGCCAAGCTGGTAAATCTGAATTTATTTCTGAATTAAGTGGCCAAATAGTGGTTTTTCAACAAAGCCGCAATCAACGACTAGGCTGACTTCACCACAAAGCTGCGCCGGAGTTTCGGCACTCCCGCAGCTCGCTCCGATGAAACAAAGAAGACACTGGAGAGACGCGTCCAGCAGGCTCACGAAACATACACCGCGTATATTGAGGACGTCCTTGACTTGTGCCGCCGCGTTGACAAGGACATGACTGAAGCTGATCGCGTGGGTCACATCATTAAGGGCATCGGTCATGTTGCTTTCACGGCTTTGGCCCATCAAAACCTATCCACCATGGCTGATGTTACAACACTTTGCCAGAGGCTGGATGAGATTCAGTCTACCCGCCTCCAGCAGGATACCACCCCACCGCAATACCTTGGAGACGACAACATGCGTACTCTTATAAGCTCTATTATCCGAGAAAAGTTCCGCGATCATGGTGTTGCTTGTGTCCCTGGTGGCCATTCCGGTCCACCTGCGACCTGCCTACGAGAGGTCGTAAGGGGAGAACTTGCGGCAATGTCTGGTCCCTCTTCTCCTCCTGCCCTGCTCCAGTAATGATGCCATCATACTCTGACGTAGCCGTGCCTCAACCCCTGTATCTGGCGCCGGTCATGTCTCAACATGCTGCTGGCTTTGTCGCAGCTGTTCCTTCGGAGCTGGGAAACGGTTTCCCTACCCCATATGGCCATCAACCCGCAAAGGCTCACCTTTTGGTCGCTGGTTTGCTATTACGGCGGCATCCGCGGCCTTATCTCCTGCTTCTGTCGCCGGCGTCAACAGGATGAATGACGTTTATATGACACTTATAAGCGTGACAACAAGCTTTTTAGTTAGGGATACCGCCCACGCGATTCTTCGCCGCCAACACGTCGTCCGGCTTCTCCACCAGACTCGCCTGACCCTACTCGCAATTCTCAAAATCCGCGGCGCCATTCCCCATCACAACTCTGCCGGGCAGTGTCACCCCTTCCACCGGTATCGCATGATACCAACCACCAGCCGGAAAAATAGGTCGGGCAGGTTTTCGGGGAAAAACTGATTTACACAGAAAATGCGAAATTTCCCAGCAACGTCGATAGAACATGTTGTGAGTGGTTGTAGAATGTAATAATGTCACTAGCCTTCGTTGATACCGGAGCTGCTGTACCAGTTATAAACGAAGATTTGTGTGCGCTCTCTGAAAAGTTTGAAATCCGTACAGCGGACCTTTATTGTGTGGAGCCAACGACGATATGATTGAGTCGTCTGGGACCTGCACTGTGCGTGTTTTTTAGACTGTATTTGGCATCATATTCAGTGTGCAGTTATCTTTCCCTGCGCCCACGAACTAGGGTGGGACTTTCTCAGCTCAGCGGGTGCCGTAATACCATGTCATCGACCGGAAATACATCTTTCAGAGACAGGGTTCTCCATCGTGGAGGAGGTCACACCGCCTCGCCTTGTTGCTAGTGTTGATATTGACATCGCTCCAGGAGAAGAGAAACTTTTTTCGGTCCCTTCCGATGCCATCTGTGAATCGGATGTCCTTACCAGTCCTATGGCGAAATTACTTCCCAAGGGTGCCCTGGTTCCTGCTTGTCTGGTTCGCTTCTCAAACGGGATGGCCCTACTAGCTGCAACCAATACTTCTTTTGAAGCAATCCTCATTCCTGAAGGCGCCAATGTAGCAACTGTTGTGTACACGGCTTCTCTCTCCGTAGTCCTACTCTCCTGTCTACTATCAGGGTCCCGTCCTGGCAGTACAGTAGCGCCGAGAACTCGTTACTCGACTTATTTTGCAAACACATATCGCCCATTGATTGCTATGCTACCTCGGAAGGAATTACTTCGGCAGCCACTCACCGTATCCAAACAGATGGCAACAGCATTGTCCACCGTCGTCCCTAACTTGTGTCCTCCACTGAACGTCAGATTATTAATGAAGAAGTTAAAGACACGATTAGCCGCATTATAATTCACCCGTTATGTAGCTCCTGGTCCTCCCCACTCGTTTTCGTGCGCAAAAAAGATGGATCGGTGTGGTTTTGCGATGACTATCGTGCCCTCAACAAGATCACTCTCAAAGCCGTCTATCCGATGCCCCTTATCGACGACGCGTTGGTTGGACTGTTTGCAAGAAGCCGAGTATTTTGCCAGCCTTGATCTCCGCTCCGTGTATTGGCAGATTCCCGTGCATAATGATGACAAAGAGAAGACAGCATTTGCAACTCCGGATGTCCTGTATTAGCTCAACCTGATGCCCTTTGCGCGGTGTAACGCTCCTGCCACATTCGAGCGAATGATAGGCAACGTCCTCCGTGGTTTAAAATAGAAAAAATACTTGTGCAGTTTGGATAATATCGTCAGTTTTTCTAAGAGTTTCACTAAAAATGTTAAGCACCTCGACAAAGCCCTCAGATGTCTTGCGATGGTAGGTCTGCAGCTGAACACAAACAAATGTCATTTTGCTTGCAAAAGTATCAATTTTGGGCCACGCGGTCAACAATAATGGTATTCGGCTCGACCTGGACAAGGTTTTTGCTGTACTTTACTTTCCCCGCCCTCTACATCAAAAATCACTCCGGCGTTTTCTTGGACTGGCGTCATAGTTTCGTCGCTTTGTGTGGGACTTCGCGACCATCGCCTTTCCCCTCAACAAGCTTTTGAAATGTGGCACCCCTTTCAAGTGGTCTGACGAATGCGAAGAGATTAAAACGCCTCAAAGCCGCTCTCACTTCTGGACCTGTCTTCAGCCACTGCAACGAGCAAGAACCCTGCATTCTTCATACAGACGCCAGTGGGAATTGAATTGGGGTTGTACTTTTGCAACCCGATTCCCAAAATCGAGAACTTGTGGTGCCCTATGCAAGTCTCTCACTGACGCCTGCTGAGAAAAACTATTCTATCACGGTGCAGGAGTGTCTTGCCGGTGTGTGGTCAATACAGAAGAGTCGCCCGTACCTATACGACCGCCCTTTCAATATTGTTACGGATCTCCATGCACTCTGCTGGTTGTCGTCCCTGAAGAACCTCTCCGGCCACCTTGGCCGTCTCATTCTTCGCTTACAAAAGTATGACTTTGCCGTCACGTACAAGTCCAGAAAGAAACCCCTCGATGCAGATGCCCTTTCATACTGCCCATTGCTTCCATCTTCCGGACGCGTGTCTTCACTACGCGCACATCAGACCATGGCACCCATCGGCTCCGTGGATGTCCAGAGGCGCTCCGATGTTGTGGACCGTCAGCGCTCAGACACCTATTGCTGCACACTAATGGACCGCATCACCGGAACCACACAACCTCCTAACAGTCGCTTGCGCCGCCAGCTGAGCCACTTTAAGCTAATCGATGGTGCCTTATTCCGGTCCCGTCGTGCCCCGGTAACTTCGCTCGCAGATATTGGCTGCTCTGCACGATTATGCTACCGCCGGACACTTGGGCTTCCTGAAGACTTACGATCATGTCCGCACGCGTTTCTTCTGGCCTGGACTGTCTTCTGCTGTCGCTCGTTACGTCACTTACTGCGTCCCTTGTCAGCAGCGAAAACGCTCTACGTTACCATCTGCTGGACCTCTGAAACCGCTTGCCGGCCCTGAAGCCCCTTTTCACACAGTCGGAATTGATTTGTATAGGCTCAGGACAGCGAAGTTTGCCGCGCGAGCGCAGCGCCAGCCGCGACAGACACGCGCAACTCCGGGTCGGTCCCGCCGCGCCGACCGCCTTCAGCGCCAGTGAACGCAACTTAGCAAAAAACGTTTGTTATAACGTTATTTGCGCGTATATGTACTACATAGTGCAGCAAAGTCATGTAAAATGTTATGCAGTCGGGGGAAGCCTCCAAATAAAACGGGGCACTGATAAAATGCTGTCGCCTCGCTGCCGAGCCGTAGGCTAGCACAACTGGGAAGCATGTGTTCAAGGCTTTGCATTCTCCCGCGGATTCTTCTTCTCTGTTTTTTTCGCAGATACCGGGCATGGTTACTGAATCTTGAAAGGCCCACATTAAGCGAGCGGATTACATGCTGCCGTGGTGTACGACCAGCTTGTTAGTAGACTGGTTAGCAGGCGGTCAATACACATAATTGCGCTCTGAATTTGGTAACAAAGAGGGTCCCCAAGCACAGTTATAGCATTGTAGCTTTATCACCCAGCGGTTCTACTCTGCTTCATCTAATATTCCCCGTGTTTATACCGCCGAATTCAATACATATAACCACATATGGGGCGCGGACACTTATAGGCGTTAATGTTCCCAAATGTTTCGCGAGCATTTGGAGCATAAAATCACCCCCTCTTCTTGCAAAAGAAACAATGAAATTGTTGTCTAAGTCACTGAAAAGCAAAGAAAAATAGAGCTAAGACGTGCCGCAATCAAAGTTGGCACAATATGTACACAGGAAAAAAAAATTTGCGTTCGGGGAAAACGAGGAGGACAAACTTTATTTATCCCATCCGTTGTGATTGCGGTCACTCCGGACGAGTGAGGGGTGTACTCAGGGAACTAAATTTTTTCTCCCGTGACTTGTGTTGCAAAAGTGTTGACGGTAATAAAAGCGCTACTATTCCTTCCTAACGGAGGTCTCCTGACGAACCCGTTGCAGTGGAGAGAAAAAAAAAATGCCCGAATATGAATATTCAGTAATTTATTCCGAAACGCCTATTAGATGTTCTGCTTACCCCTCCCCCATTGCATCCCTGCCCAAAGGAATTTCTTGTGATAGCCTTCTCGTGATGAGATTCTTTTTTGGGGGCGTGTTTACATATATGCAACTAACGTACTGGGCTACAACTGGAAGCCCAAACGTTTCTCGGCGAAGCGGGCACTTTTAACGTCCGCACTTTCGCTATACCTCAACAAACGTGAATTTCATACTGTTACATGTATGGAGCATCACATTCGGATCAAAGACCTATATGTAACTCCCATGTGGTCCAGTTAGTAGTTCTGCAGTCGCATGCAAGTGCACTCACATGGATGGAATACCCCGCGCGGAAACATCGCGCAACGTCTGATATATTTGCAGGCAAAGCCTCCTCTTTTGTGGAGTGAACAATATAAATTACGTTTTTTTTTTGTTTTTTGAAAGGAAACATGCTGATCTTGAGAAAGGTTTACCCCGCAGGCAGGCTGTACAAGCGTTTCTCTTCTGGGCATCACGGTTATGCGGCCTTTATATGCCTTCTCATACGCGAGTTCGACCGAATAAATCCTTCTCCATTCACATGCACTATGTGGCAGGATTACTTTACAATCTCTTACTTCGTTTTAAGCCCAAAAAAGAACGCCCCCGAGCCAACAGCGTACCGGCTTGCGGGGACCGACCCAGTGTTGCGCATACTGCCGAAGGGGGCGCTGGGTGTCGCGGGCTCGGTGTCGCCCTCTGGGCGCTGTCCGGAGCCTATAGACCTCTCCCTGCTACCTTCCGGGGTACCTTTGGATTGTAACTACCGTGGATCACTAATGCGATATGCGGAAACGGCACCTGTTCGTACCGGCTGCGCTTCACATATCGCTGAATTCTTTTTACAGGCGGTCCTTCTGCGTCATGGCGCCCCTCGTAATCGTTTAAGTGATCGGGAGAAAACATTTCTTGCCCAAATTGTCGCTGGCGTCCTAAAAGCCGCCAGTACTGTCTACAAGACAATTTCCAGCTACCATCCAGAGACAAACGGTTTCACCGAGCGCTTTCATCGCACCCTGTTCGACATGCTTTCTATGCATATACCATTCTACCATTCGTAACGCTTGCTTATAATACTGTTATTCAAAGCCCCGCCAGTTACTCTCCATTCTTCCTTGTATTCGGCCACCAATCGTCACTCATACTCCACTCAAGCTTCTTTCTGGCGTCCTCCTGCTTCAAACTTGTTACCTGAACAGTTTATCACCCGTGTGGACCACTGCCGTCACCAAGGTATTTTGCGCACTCAAGCTTGCCAACGAGACCGCAAGCACCGCTATGATGCTTCCCACCGAGATGTTCGCTTTCACCCCGGTGACGAGGTTTTGCTATGAACTCCTCTTCGGATTCCCGGACGCTGCGAAAAATTTCCTCATCTCCTTTTCGGCCCGTAAACCGTTCTAGAACAAAGTTCGCCCTTCAACTTCCGCATCATTCCTAACTGTGCCTCCACGGGCCGCCACTGCCGTAGCACTGAAATCATACACGTTTCTCGTTTGAAACACTTTGTTCGCTGCGTTACACCATAGAGTGCAGTCGGGCGCCTGCATTCGCGAAGAGGGAGGAAATAGTGTGACGACAGATTGAGTCATACGGCTGCTTGGCTGGGAGGGACGAACTAGTGTGATGGCTAATCCCATCACAAGGGCGCATTTCTCTGCATCCCCTGTAAATCCCCATCATCACGCAGTGGCCTCCGTCATTTACACATTTTGAAGAGTATCATCATCGTCCCATGATCTGTTGTTCTTCGGCCCCGATCGACTCAATAAAAGGCTGCCTCGAAGCTTCGCCTTTCAGTATTTCGTTGTTCACCTCCAGCGCCGTCTCTGCCGCCGATCTCGTCGCCTCTGTCGGTGGCGGCCGAGACGGAGAAGTGAGATCGCACGACACCGCGTTTGCGATTCCTTTAATGTTATACAAAAAGAGTTTCAACCCATCTGCTACAACAATATACCTCAACCAACCACCGTTCATGCGTCATTCAAAGATTTAACCATACCAAGAATCTCTGTTTAAAGTAACAAAATGTTTGCTCAGGTGCATTTAACTTCAATGGTATCACTATTTGTAGAGCGACGTGAGTGATTTTAAGTGACGTCGCGTGGGTAATCGTTGTTGTTGCCGTTCACTGCTTTCCTTTTCAACCACATTCACAGGGTGGAAGGGCACGAATTTATTTCTATATGCTTTTTTAATGGGTGATGAATATTCGATGTAGGCATCCAGCTACATCTGCGTAGCCGCATTGCCGGGGGTAAAAAAGTCCCGCGGCATTTCCTGCCACAACCGGTTGCGAGTTGAGCGTACACTGTGGCTGTTGAAGGACCTATACGTATTAGTATGCTTTGGTGGCACTGTGCACCTACCGGTAAAATAGGTACAGCGGCGAGCTCAATTTGCGGTGAAGATGGGAGCGCGTAGCTCCAGCTACACTCCGAGCAGCCTACCGTGGGATTATCGAAGAAGCATGCATGCGCTGTGCGTGCCGAGCGAGGCTGTGCTTTGAGCGCCCGCATCGCGTCATCCGAGCGCCTGAACATCGTCTGCTAACTTCATATTGCTTGCAGCGGTGGAGAAATCGGCCGCTGCATAAATAACTGAAAATGGGAAGTTGCCAGGAAAATGTTTCCGAGTTAGTGGTTACTAGTTCATTAGCTTGAATCAAATGTTGTCGGTTCGTCGCATTGCAACTCGCCAGCTTGCTTCATGCAACTCGATAAAAAGATGACGCTCATTTTAACAGCACAATGTATGTTTTAAGTGATTGCAAATAAAACCGATCGGACTATTGTGCCCAATGTTTATCAGAAATAACTTGAGAGCTTGAAGTTAGGTCCTTTACGGTGGAAAAGAGGAGGAGGAGGAATAAACGTGTATATGAAGCTGTCAGCCCTGGGGAAGAGTCCTCATTCCAGGTCCCCTTCAGTCCGTCCGGCTTCTTGGGCTCGCTGCACCAGCCAAAGTTGGTCGCCAGGGTTTGAGCTGGATAGTGCTCTCTCCCAGTGCTCAGGGGAGCGGAAAGGCAGGGGGGAGGGGGGTTCTTATCACATCCCCACATGATATGGTGGAGGGTGCCCGGAGCCTTGCAGAAGCGGCATTGCGAGGAAAACAGGGTGGCGGCCAGAATGTGGGCTCTAGTGGGGTGGGGAAATGTGTTTGTCTGAATGCCTCGAAGGTGGCGATCTTGTTCTTTGGTGAGGCTTTTGTGCGCAGGAGGATATAGCATTTGTTCCAGACGGTAATGCTGAGTGACTTCGTGGAACGACAAGAGAGGAAAGATCTGCCACTGCTCGCCAAACTCCTGGCTTGCCCGGTGGGTCAACTCTCGGGCACGCTGATGGGCAGCTTCGTTGCCAGACACGGCGGGGTGGGCTGGAGCCCAAATAATCCGCACGGGATGTCGAGGAGGATGCTCGAGTAGAATTTTTCGGGCAGGTTGGGATATGCAACCGCTGGAGAAGGTACTACAGGCTTGCTAGCTGTCTGTGATTATTATTTCTGCCGAAGTTTGTGCAATCGCTAGAGAGATGGCTGCTTCCTCCGCCTGCGGAGAGTGGATGGTGGGAATTGATACGCATGTAACGAGGTTTTCGGTAGTAGAAACCACAGCGGTCATAGCTCTTCGTCCGGGATATGAAGCGGCGTCTGTATAAACTGTGGCAGAGTTTCGGCCGTATTGATTAAGAATGGCTTTCGCTCTGGCTTCCCTACGAGCCTCGTGATGTGTCGGATGCATGTTGCATGGTAGTGGGGCCACATCAATGAACTTGCGAACCTCATCGGGAAGCTGAGTCGCATCCGCCTGCGGGTGTTTCAGAGGAGAGCGCAGGTGTAGTTGAGATAGAATGGCTCCGCCGGTAGGGGTAGAGCTCAGGCGTAAGAGTTGGCTCAAATTCTGGGCTTCCAATAATTCATCTAAGGTATTGTGGACTCCCAACCGCAAAAGGTTCTGCGTTGAGGTGGTAACAGGCAGTCCTAATGCTAGTTTGTACGCCTTGTGTATCAGGGCTTCCACCTTGTCCTTTTCGGTCTTGGAGAGTATGGCGTAGCGGAGGGAGTAAGTGACCCTAGACACGATAAAGGCTTGAACCAGCCTGAGCACATCCTCCTCTCGCATACCCCTAGTCTTGGTACTAATCCAGCGGATCATGTGCGATATTTGCTCTGTGGTGTTGTTAAGTCTATTGAGCAGTTGGGTGTTCGAGCTATCCGCTTGGAAAAGCATGCCTAAAATTCTGACCTGTGGAGTCGGAACAATTACATGGCCGTCCATGTGCAGGGAGATGGTTGGCGACCCAGGAGAGAGTTTCTTCTGTCCTGAGCCGTTCAGCAGTTCGGATTTCTGCGGCTAGCATTCTAGCCCACACTGCCGTGCATATTGAATGACTATGTCAGCCTCCTGCTGTAGATTGTTCTCCATGCCCCCTACTGATCCATTAATGGTCCATATGGTAATATCGTCCGCATATAATCCATGGCGTATGCCTGGTACGGCAGCCCGGAGCGGAGGGAGACCAATCAGGGCATTGTTAAATAGCAAGGGGGACAGAATGGCACTCTGGGGTGTGCCCTTGTTGCCGAGGGAAACGGGATCTGATATCAGGTCACCCACCTTGAGAATAGCTTTTCGGCCTTCGAGGAAGTCTCGAACATAGGGGTAGGTACGTTGCCCGCAGTTTAGGCCGTTTAGCTGTTTCAGTATGGCTGTGTGGCTGACATTATCAAATGCCCCTTTTAAATCTAGGACTAGTATGGCTTTTGGGTGGGCCCGGGAGGCTTTAAGCATGACCTGAAATTATCGAATGCCCCTTTTAAATCTAGGGCTAGTATGGCTTTTGGGTGGTCCCGGGAGGCTTTAAGCATGACCTCTTCCTTGCCCAGGACATACTTCTTCAAAGGTGGAAAAGAACCTTTGGCATATTCAAACAAGAATCGCAGATGTGAGGTTCAAAGCGAGACACCATTAGCAGACGACGCGTTTCATAGCAGACGACAAGCTGACGCTCTAATGACGCGGTGCGCGCGCTGAAAGAAAAGTATTGCTCTACACGCACAACGCATGTGTGACGCTACGCGCAGCTCATAGTAAGCTGCTGTACTAGTACTGGCGGCCACGCGCTACCGTGTTCACCGTACGCCAGCTCACCAGTGTACAAGCGACTCCCCGGCCGGGCGCTCAGCAATTGCGTGGGACCGCAACGCTTGGGAAGTTAACCCGCCTTGCACGGAAAATCGCCCGTATTGAAAGGAGCGGTGAAAAAAAGCAAGACCTTTTTTAAGCAATCAACCAGAAATTTTAGAGGGTATGTATGATATGTGTCTCCTAACCTTGCGCGAAGTTAAATGCACAAACTATCCATATTATCTTAGATACATTTTACACCTTCTGGTGACCAGGGTTCTTTCGGCGACATAGCTCGCATTCGATCCGGCCACTAGGCTAGCTCCACTGAATCCCGCCATGAACCGCCAACTGGCGTAGCGACAGAGCACAGCAAGAAACACACAGAACACAACAGAATGGCGAAACCCGCGTTTACTGCGTGCTCCAATAATGTAGTTCGACTTTTCGCTCTTCCTGACCCAGCCGACTGGCGAAGATCAGGAGAAAGGCGCAATGGCAGCATACAAAGTAAGGTAAAGCCGGAGCTCCGGTACTCACGTCTGTGGTGTCCGATCTCTCGAACCCCAAAATTACTTCCCTTGTCCCTTGCGCCCGCAAAGGCTCCCCTAGGCCCCGACAACCGTTCAAGTGAGGGGGTATGTTTTTAGTTTTTTTGCTCAGCTCAACGAATATTTTCGCAAATGTTGTTCCCACCATAGGGCTGAAACATTTTCATTATTTTATAAACGCCTGAGGCGCCCTTCTGAACCAAAGTAATAACGATGGCAACAACCGGTAAGTCTCAACAAAAATTACATAGTACGAACCCAGGTTTTGCTCACTTTTGACAAGACAAACTGTCAATAAAAAAAGGAGATTGTGGTGAGAACATGCTTATTGTGGTTGAGGACGTGTATATATAATATTGGTGAAAAACTAACAAAATATTGGTTTCGGAAACCCAATATTTGAAGTGAAAAAGATCCTTTTGTTGGCCAAAATTATTTTTCGAGACATCCAAACTTAAGGTTTTCGTTCCATTTTTTTTCCAAATTGTTGCTTATTGCATGAATTTTGAGAAAAGCGAGGATATCCTACTAGCAAAATGGACTAGAGGCGTGGTAGATCGTTATAATATGTCGAAACAAAATATTACGTGGGTGCAAAATGAATGACAGACGACCCACCTCACGTGTAAAGCTATTTCTCAATGCGTGCGCGATGCCACTTCACCTGAGGGTGAGCCATTGGGGTATATAATAAAATTTTGAAACGTTTAAGTACCTGTGAGCTATATTTGTACGACTTATAAAAATAGTCGTTAATCTGTGTTTTTCGAGAAAAAATAACAATGTGTGTCTCACAAAGGTTCCAGTAACTAGGAATTCCCACATGGCCCATAGGCTGGCGATACTTCTGGGGGTATAAAAATGGGGACAGCCTAACGGGGAGCTAGAAAGGAAACATACAAAAAAGGTTTAGTTTCGGTGCAAACACATGTATGCAGAATTGTCCCTATCGAAAACGTTAGAATTTGCACAAAGCGTCGCTCAGGCCAAGGCAACAATCCCATTGCAGTTGAATTACGTGAATTCATTTTGGAGGTCCCGCTTCACATTCTTTGTTGCAGTATCTTACCGACTACTGAACTTTTTAAGGATAACTCAATAGTGCAAGACTAGGTCAAGACTTTTACACTGGCACAGAAAGTTGAGCCGCACAAGAAACATTGCCTGCGATCTTGACAGCATGGTTCATGCCACGTCCAATTCACTAGGAGAAAAAACGCATTCGCACACCAATACAGCCGTTGTTCCAAGAGTACACTAGTTCACTTCAGCGACCTGAGAAATCTCAGCAAAGCGTACATCCCTGTTGACGACAATTTAAAGACTAGTTCGCGTCTGTCAGGTGACCAGTTCCAATCTCGTAGATTATTTTCCAGTTCCAATCTCCTTGGTTATTTTCAATATTTTGCTTCACAATCGTCCACTGGTGAAAAAAGGACTAATGGAAAAAAGTCATCCTCGCCAAAAAAATTCAAAGTGGACTTCGGTAAGCAATTTAAATGTTAGTCTCCTGGTAAATTTTTAAGTATGCATATTAGTCAAATATACAAGCAGCAAGTCATACACTCTTGGTTTTATCAGCTTGTTTGGTGGTAGTTTCGAAACTATGCCGTCCTTCGAAAACAAGACATAATTGCTTATTGGGTCAGAAAAAAACAGGATGGAAGTAGCGCACCTTAAAAATGGTGCTGCGCCAGCCGACACAAGACGGCTGGCCACCCTACACATGTGGCCGCGTTTGGCGCCATTTTTATAAGACTTCTGGCGGGGATCTTATGATTCCACTTTGTGACGATGTGGTCGAAGGATGTTAGAAAATTGCGGCGCTTTATATAAAAAATCTATGTTCAGTCGGTTTCGCGTCCTACCCCTCTTAAACCATTGCTAAACCAAGCAAGCTTAAAGGCGCGTATGTACACGCACTTAAAAAAATGCCTGCTTTATTGGGTGTATATATACTGCGGTCAATTTTTTTTTTTTTTCAATGAAAAAGCGTTGGTAAACACGGCAGGCAAAAAAACTTTCCATCCTCATGGCCAAACGTTTGGGCGCAAAGTTGCAAATAGCTCGAATACATAAAAAAACAGAAAATACTGTTTTCGATTCAATGAAATGTTTTTCAGGACCGCTTCACAAAGTTCGTTATTAAGCGTAATAATTGTACGAAATAGGTAGTGTGTGAACGAACCCGGGAACGAACGCACAACCCAATTCCTTGAGCGCTTCTTTCCAATGGCTGACTGAAGGTGTGACCAGTGAAACGTTTGTAAAATTGGACAACAGTAACGACAGTACTGGAGAAGCTTTATTATCAGTTGCTTACCCTGCAATCAAGGCAGTAAGCAAATTTATTTCTTCAAGGCTTACTCGTAGCGTGGCGGAAAATAACAGCGCCGTCATGCGGCTTTTACGAATACCTAAAATAGTAGGGCGCTCTGAACACGCAGTAAATATGAAATGAATGTTTCCATCGATAAACTTGCATGTTCCTTTATTTAGAGTAAGATTATTTAATTACTAAATAATCTTCTAAACTATTACTAAATAATCTATTACTAAATAAACTATTACTAAATAAATAAATGACTAAATAATCCATAAATATTCTGGAGTTTTCTTATTCACCATTGGGATACACGACACGGGTTGCTGTTTATTCTAATGTCTTTCTTAGCCTCGTCACGACCCGTGTCCTAATATTAAGCGGCCATCATTTCATACTAGATTGCTATGACAAAAACAGAAGAGGAAGAGTGGGATCAGAAACTTTACAAGAGCTTTTTAATAAATTACGTGACATTATTTCTCCCGTGCTGAGATGAAATGCTCTCCATATTAGCTCCCTGGTTTAAAAAACATGATTTTCTTGAGCCACATCGAACGATGGTGAACGCTTCCTCCTAGCGCCAGAAATATATCTCAACCACAGAATCTTTCATGTTTAAAAACCTTGACGTGACGAGAGATATTGATCCCATAACGTAATTCTTAGCTTCTTCGTGAGGTGACCTATTTCCGCTTAATCATACCGTATTTTGTTTCCGTTCTTGCGCTCGTCAAATGGCATACTTGAGGTCAAATATACACAGAGGGTTTTTTTGCTCCCTAAAATGACAAACGAAGGTACAATTTGCTTTTCTGCCTTCATTGTTTTTCTTACAGTGCTTCGAAGACGACGATGATGATTGTCCATCAAGGTGCCCCTGCGTAAGATACTACAGGGATTATGACGGAACGTGCGCCATCCCACGGTGATGAGCAGGACACGATCCGCCTCGCAAACCACACAGGTTCACACGGAGCGAGGAACTAAATAGTCTGTACTAATTTTAAATAAAATGGGAATGTGATCAGTCAAGTTCTGCTCTCTACACTTTTTTAACAAAGCTTTAAGTAGGTGCTGAATGGGTGATGGAGCGCAAAAATTATGAGGACGCTGGCAGACGAGACAGGCACTAATAACAACTCTGAGTTGTTGAGTATGAACTAACTACCCCAACAGCGCATTTTATTACATTTCAGATAGCTGTTTGGCCACCTGCCACCTGTATTCTCAGGAAAAGAATTCCAGAAAATTAGCTGTGCTGTTCAAGCTAACGTAGCTACCGTGCCCAAAAAGAAACAGCATAATCGCCTCAAGAATAACCATCATCTCATCTGCCGCAGATAAAAAGATAACGCAATAATCCACAAATCAATAAGTATGAACCATTGTTAAGCGTAATGAATGCATACTTTTTATAGAGCAAACGGTTTTATTTAACTGCTACAAAAAAGTGTTAGTTAGAAACAGTTAGGAAAATTATATGCGTTTCTAAAAAGTAACCCACAATAAAAAAGGGCATGTAACGGATTACACTTAGGCATAAAAATATGTTGGTGCATTCTAAGGCCTCCCCTTCTTTATTATGTTTCGAGTAAAATCCTTCTACTGAGTAAAGAAAGTCGCCGGACCGGTATTTATCATGTTTATTCCTTATGAAAGATATGTAAGAAGTACATACACCAAGAGACAGGACGAAAGGTTGTAGGGCTGAAATAAAGCAGTGAAGCAAAAAACACAAACTACAAATAGAAAGGTTTTGTAAGTTATGATTTCGGATACATAAGTGAGCTTCCAGGACTTTCATAAACTCATAAACACCTGTTTTGTGAGAACATATTCGTTAACACGTCCTATAAACCTTTTCCTCTTTCTAGGAAGGACGACCATTCTGAAGCAGTCATGCCAGATACATTCTTCAAATTTTCAAATTTTTTTATTTTTATTTGCTGTACTAATTTAAACATTTTATTTCCGAATAGATTGCAGGAAGCAGCTGTGGACTCGGTGTAGTTATGTGGCATCCTAATGTCGAAGCGTAAGGCCAGGTAAAAAATGGGGAACAGCGATTACAAGTCGTTGCCCAAGCGCCAGTCTTGTTCCCTGTGTTATGCTACGCGTTAAACAGCTGATGGTGGAGGTAAAGCATCAGTGATGATCACCACGGACATAATGCGAATAATGATAGTAGTGCTGCAAGCAGAAAAGGACAGCGCTACAACAGCCCCCACCCTAGCGCGGAGCGCGCGAAGATAACGTACATGCCCCAGGCAGACTTGGAAAAAGACTATGATCAGGTACGCATACCACAATCAGTTAACAAGGCAAAGTTTGTCCGCCTTCGTGATACGTAGGAGGTCGTAGTCGGTCTAGTTTGAGCGTACAGTGAATACACGGGCTTCAAGTGTTCTTGGCAGGGAGAGCAGTAGGCTGCGTACGGTTTAAGGGTGGCACGTACCACGACCACAGTGCCGATGACGTTGTGATGCTTGCAGGACCGGCTATTTAGCCTGAGCATGGCTTACCGCGTGCATACTTTGTTTTGGCCGCTGGTTTTAGCAGGCTTTTGACGGTGAAGTGTTGATCAAGATGTCGGGTGAAGAACCGTTACCCATGTTTGACTTGTAACTACAATAACACGCCAATAATCCCTGCTGCTCCAGGGAGACGCCCGATTTTTTGAACGCCGGTGAGTGCGAATAGCGAGAACTAGTCGTGTTTAGTGGGCAGGACGTTGTCGCATTGAAATACACTACAGCGGCTTGTGGGTAGGCACCTAAGTAATACCAGCGATGAACCTTCCTTTTTTGACTAGTCCTTACCACGTGTATGACGACATCGCAGCTTGTTACGCAAACCTGCTCTTCGGGTTACTGCAGCTGGAATTCACGGCGGTGCAAGTGCACCGCCAGTGTGCCGTGCTTAATCTGGTCACTCACCAGGCAGCAGGGAGTGCAGTGCTCTAATGCCGTTTGAACCAGCGCAGTAGTCGCGGTTGCTTTGTTGCCGTGCTGTTCTGCCTACATACGTGGGCGTTGCAGGGGTAGCAGGACTGACATCATGTAGTCCTCCGAGTTGGTATTTTTGCACCCTCAAGAAACCCATTGCATTCTTGACTGGGAAAAAATCGGCAGACAGATTTTGCAGAGGGTTTCGGATGGTTCACGATGAGCGTTATTTACCAAAATTGCTGTGACTACCTAAGAGTAGGGCACTGATTAAACGTCGTAGTACACGTGACGTTCAATGGTGGCGTAGCTGGTATCCGTCGATCCTAAACAGCACTTAAGAACACACCAACGAAGAAGAGGGGACACGAGACAGCGCCGTCTTGTGTACCCTCTTCCTCGTCGTTGTGTTGTTAAGCGCTGTTTAGAATGTACGGATACCAACTAGCGCAGCTGTCGATTCTGTTGAGTGTGGAGGGTAGCCAGGTTTGCAACGACGGCACGGTCGCCGAGCAAAGTCACTCGCTCTCTCGCGTGGAGTGGTAGAAACGGGAGATGCGGGCTGTGGCTGAGGGAATCTGCGATGTCGTCAGTGATAAGTCTTCTTGGAGGGATTGCGGCTAAACCGATAGAGGTGGGGTCAGTGACCCGGCGCTTGTTACGGGACAACGCCGTCCTTTACGGCGTGGAGGGTAGCGTGTGTGCTGGCGAATCTGTCACGGGGCCTGCTGTAACTTTTGTGTTCCGGTGGCGATGAATCGTGACTTATGCCGTCGTACGCGAGCAAGGCAGCGCGGAGGGTGCCTTAGTGTGTTCCGCTGGCTGATGGTGTAGATAGGACGCAGCTGATATCAACTGGAAGCGCCTCCCAGAGGATGGAGTGCTTCTGAGGCAATGCACTGGCGTTGTTCAGCCAAAAGGTGGCCACGAACTTAAAATACCAACCTCAAAGCTAGCGCCACTAGAACTCTGGTATCTTGTTGGTGGGTTTCTCCTCGTCATGCGGTTTTGTCACTGGCTGGGTCAAAGGATTGGAACGTGCGAGCCACCACTTGTTGGAAGCAGCCATGGGCTCTGTGGAGTTATGTGGCTTCACACATTTATTGCCTTCACATAAGACCCAGTTGGAACTGGTGAGCGGCGATGACATGGGACCACACCGGCACGCAGTTGTGTTTCCTCGCTGGTGTCTCGTGTGGTACCGTAGATGCTGTACGCGAAGCATCGGTGTTGATTATCATGCAAGTATTCGGATGAAGATGATATTTGCATTGCATTCAGGTGAACAAATGGCCACTACACGATAAACTCCAAAATCACCAACGCAAAATTCCCAGGCCGATGCCTTGCATTCCTCACGCAGAGTAGTGTTCCCCGTCCAAACATCACGAAACCTTCCCCGGCCAATCTTGTACAAGTTTTATTTCAAAGCACTCCATCCATACTTAAGAACTGCATGGCATTTAGGCGTTTCGCCGAGCTGCCAAATACAGATGGAAGCGGTGACGACAGCCGCGAGGGTTGTTGTGGCTCCGAGCATAAAACAATATTACATAGCATGGTGGGGTACTTAATATTACTAGTTAGTTGATCGTTAACTTAGCCAATTCTATAGACATTTTTTGTGTTTTAACAATAGTAACTAGTAGGAGGTATACGCTGAACCTACTGGCACAAACATTGGCAAATGCTTCATGCAAAGCCGAACATTAAAAATTGGCTCCTGAATATTTACAACAAACGGCAAGGATGACCTACTTGTACTAATTTTTGCTGTGGTTTCTTCTAATTTCCCTTATTTCGTGGTACAAAAAGTTGGGTAACAACCGCCACAGTTACTAGACGCTTCCAAAACATTATACGCGGACGATGGCAGCCCCTTGAACTACTTCCGTTCGTGGAATCACCCCAGTAGCACATATATAAAGGCCCCTTCGGGTTGTGCTGAGCAGCAGCGCGTAATATTTTTCATGCTTCTTAACTGTGTGATGGCCTTATTGCGCAAATGTAATTTGTAGGTGGGGACATGAAAATATTGTCAGCACGAGACTATCCCTGACCTCAATGCATAGGCCGGAGGTATGCTCAGTAAAATTGACATTTGGAATATTTTAATGCCATTGGACAATGCAATGCACACTGCTCCTTTTAGAGCTCAACGACGGTCAGAAACGTCATGGCCGCACCAAATAAGAAAATGGAGGTTTAACGTTCATGCAGACAATTTAAATATCAAATACGTTTAATACAAGGGTATCGAGGCTATTCTGTCTAAAAATTGTTTTTGTTAACAGTCTCCATAACCACTCACCATTTTATAGCCACCGGGTACGACCAGTGACCAGTTAATGCGCTAATGTTTGCACAGGCGTCGACGCATCATGTGGCCCTAAAGCGGGTTTTTTCCGGGCAATGCTAGCGGGCGGTGGCCTATCCTTCAGCAGGAGGTCATAGGTGGTATAGCAGGTATTACCAGCGTCTTTTCCCCATTTTCTTAGACACCGCATTTTTCTGAAATGTGGGTGTAACGCAACCTGACATTGTAGCTTTGGTGACGACCGCTCAATGTTTGACTTTTCATTGCGGTTTTACTACTAAAAGGCATATCCAGCCCAGGCGGCTTGACGTAGAAAATATATAATGCGTAACCCTTCGTCACGCTATAAAACTCTTGGGCCTAATAGACCTTTCAGCGTATTTGCTGTATTAACCAGCGACGCTAAAGCTGCGAGGAGATCCCTCTAGATTTACCAATTTATTTCAGCTGGCCACACGAGCATACGAATGACATATTCGACATACAAAGCAAAATGAATGGGGAATTTCGAGAACGGCTTGATGCTACAAGCTCACGGTGCATAAGCAAAACTCGGTTGCTCTACGACAAGTACACACCTTCCCGGAATTTAAACAATTAAACGCGAAATAAAAGACTGGCAATGCTACTCAAGAAGCAAGTGGACCGAACGTTGTGTTTGTTTTGAGTTTTCTAGTCTGGCACCAATATGGCGTTTTCAGAGTATACGACTCTCGCATATATTCTCAGAAGGCGAGGTTCCCGAATCTGCTGTGAAAGTGTTTGTAGTTCAGGTATGTCGACACCCTGCATGGTCTGGTTTTAGCCTAGGCAATGACATTTTTATACAGCGCAAATACGCAGCCACTCTGTAAATAGGCATGCACTCTCGCTGCATAGCAAATAAGCGGAACACCTCTGGTCTGATACCAAAATTTCCTTCTACAAATTTTTCTCTCCGTGGTTGTTTCAGTCAAAATCTAAGAAACCAGTTATTACAGACGGGTTTAATTTTTTTTTCGAGATATATTAGGGTATCTGAGTTAAAGCAGTCATTAAGCAGAAATGGCGCTCACTGGAAGGGTTCATATCTGATCGCAGTGTTTATGTAAAAAAAAGCGCACTTGAGCTGAATTTTTAGTTTCCTTGTTGACGAGCGCAATGATTGTCGGTGGGTTTCAAGGAGCTACTTAGAGCTCAACGACGGTCAGAAACGTCATGGCCGCACCAAATAAGAAAATGGAGGTTTAACGTTCTTGCAGACATTTTAAAAATGAAATACGTTTAGTACAAGGGTATCGAGGCTATTGTGTACACACTACCTCTGACAGCACCATACGGGGTCGCAATTAAGGGAGAAGCAAAATATTTGAAATAAGTATTGTTTTTTTGGAGGATATATGTGTCACAAATAAAAGCAGAAACGTCAAAGAAGTTGCCAACAAACGTTTTAATGAGGCCCCTTCTTCGTAAACATGTAATGGTGCCTACACTAACTCTTAAAATTATTAAAATAATGAAGGCAAGGAAAGAATTACACTCTTTTTGTAAAACAAAACAACCTTCTGTGTTATCAGTCTTAGCAACGCAAACCAATCATGGGTTATCAAATGATCTCTCTGCTGCAAAAAACCTGAAAAACTGAAATTTTCTGTCATATCGAAAAGCTCCACAACAGAAGCCCATCGTTACCAATAGTTGGAGGCCCACAGGAGCCTATTTCGTAGTTAGGTAGACAACCAGAAACTCGGCTAAAGGTTTTACAAGATGGCGCCGCATGACGCCATCCCACAACAACATTTTACACAATTTGAAAGAAACACTGGCACCTAAAACGCAATCCATCTACGGGGATCACTTCAAAAAAACATTTCCACATCCGGAACTGGTAAACTCCGAAAACAACAAAATCACCGAACCAAGCCTCCCATAGCTAGTTTCACTTATTTAAGCTACACAGTATCCAGCACCAGAATGTATGTCCAACCGCATTGAAGTGAATTTCCGTTCTGGTGCATCTTTTCTCAATTAACAACTTTCGAATTCCCTTTTTTAAGCTTACCCGGCAAACCACTTTCCGCTACGACCACATAAATAAAATTTCCTGGACTATCCAAGTTGCTTCTGCGTTGTATGCGAAACCATCATCAACGGCGTTGTATGTACAGATTTCTTAGTGCGCTTGCCCCGTCGCTTTCCTAACCCGAATTCTGTGTTCGGGCGCCATTTCGTCTGTTTTAAATTTCGCGGGGGGCATGTTTCGTCGATGCCATCAAATACGCCCTCTTGGATACCGAACACAGATTAGGGCAATGCTAGCAGGATTACGAGAAGGATGACATCTTGCTTTTTTCTCCCAAACCACACTCTTCCACAATAAGCTTTCAGCTTTTCTGTGGTTCACTGTCAATTCATAAGTGCCGTCACGCGCAGTTGATACACAATACCACTTCCGCCCCGTTCGCGCTAGGGTAACTACTGCTCTCCCTTAGCCAAACACCGGGCTCACTTATTATAGTGGCGCCACACTCTGCTTTAACTCAAGAGCACCGGCTGGATTCTCATGTTTACATGTGTTTACTCTTCACACTTGCGGACGTTTATTATAGGAAACAGAAGAGCCGCATTTTAGGGGCGAAGCCCCTTACGGGCTGGGTCTGTTGACGTCTACTGTCCTAGTCGCCGTCGTCGTAATCGTCGTCTCCTGTTGCCACGGTACTTAAACACCAATAAACTTGCTCACGCCTGCCGCTAGAACATAACGCGTAAACCAAACACCGGGACACTCATTTACGCCTTATGCTGGAGCGCTTTGTAACGCGTTCTAAAAACATAAAAAAACACCTTTACACCTCGCGCTAGAGAGCTTCGAGCTCCAAAGAATAGAGCCTTTTACAGAAATGCTTTATACCTCAACACCGAACCTGTTTCATCTCCATTGGCAAAAACGCTAAGGCGCCAAGAATACACCTTTACACTGCATGCTTCACCCCTCCCCGGGTTTTACGTTCGCTGTGGCCCGTGATTTTTTTTGTGCAATGAAGAACCTATTGCTTTCTCACAAATCAGTGAATAGCAAAGATGACTACGGTCGGAAAGCACTTCATTTCCACTCGCGATTAGCCCGGGACTCCGTCTCCCGCAATCATTTCGTCGAAACGTATTTGCGCCCGACTGTAATGCCGCCGCCCCCCCACCTCCTATCAGGAATCGATTCGAGCACCTGACACCCAACTCACAGTCTACCCTTAGCCAAGAACCTGCTCCAGCTCTCGACGATTGGTTCCTCTACGATCACGAACACCTGCTTGAAATCAAAGATACTCCAGCCTCTATCAACATACCGATCGGAAGTAGAATCCTGGCCGTACCGCAAATGGTACCCCTTACAAGGTCTCTCATGCTGCCACAGTAAAAACATCAAAACGACACATTGAGGCAGCCTACATTCTACTCTGGATTCCCGTTTTTGACTGCCAGAACAGCTACGGGCACCACCATTTGTAACCTTCCAATTAACAGAAAACAAAACGGAATGCCTAAAGACTCAATAATGCGCTGAGTTCTGCTGGCCACATTGCCTTGTATGTATTTCTTCCAGCATGTAAATGACGCTATGCTGTACTTGCACATTCAAACGTAGCCTGTGTCTGCCATTAAAACGCCCTCTCTCTGCATGCATTTACCATCTGTACTGCAAGCGGTTCAGGGGGTGAGTAGAAAGACAACCACAACAAAGCCACTGACATTAATCACATCTGTTTTAGTCCCAAGGCGTTTTCTAAAATGTAACAAAAATCTTTTTGCTCGCATATTGATATGTCTAAAAGGATACAAGGACAAATTACCAGGAAATACCGACAAGACTTATACAGGCACTGGCCATGAGATCGATCATATCGACACATGCCTTGCAGCAAACGTACCATAAGAAAAAAAAAACAAATACACTCCGCCACCAGGAGATCATGTCAAGCTGCCCCCATTCCGCAAGTTGCCCCGAACGGTGAAACGCCCTTAATGGTCTCTTTCTAAAACATACATAAATTACAGCCGTTTCACTCAATCTGCAAACAGTGGGAAGTGCATAGCAGTAATTTGCCATAATGGGCTGTGACGCTGTTATCGGCTCACTGCTACCTTCCATCACGCTCTTTGCCGTGCTGTTTCACTCCTTTCTGGATGAATTAAATGGAGGTTTGTCCACCGCGTTTCGAATTTCCCTCCTTCGCAGTGCTCGCACGCCCCCTGCCTAAAACTGCGCTCCCGGGACTTCGGCTATTTTTGTGCTTGCTTTTGCGCCCGTACGGGCTGACACCGTCGGGACCATACTGCACAGTTTGGAACAAGCCGTTTTTTTCTTGCACTGCCACATTGTTTGCTACTATCGTAGTAGTAGTAGTACAACTTTTATTGAACCGGGATACCACTGGTCTAAACAGGGGAAGAGAAAGGAGCGAATGTAGTAAACGCACTGGTATAGTAGTTGGATTTCACTGCGTAACTTCTCGTTCACGCTTATGAGAGTTCAGTTCTGTTCAACTTAACTCTAGAAATGAGTCCATCACAACTGGTGGGCGAAGCAAAATAGTCCATAGTGAGTAGGACCGGTGAGGTCTCCGCACAGACAACTCGTGCCAGACCACACTTTAGGGAATAAAGTGCTATTTGGTGAATTATATCTGTGTCAAGGTGTAGGCGATCAGGGTGCAGTTGAGGTGCCTTGAAATTTCGGTGTTTGACAAAATCAGGACATGACCGCACCAGATGAGTTAGGTTTGCTTGGTACATGTTTGATAGTATGGGCATCTTGCGGCAAGGGGGAGTGTAGCCTCCGTCGGTGTGTAGGTGGGTAGGGTGCTTCGGTGTGAAAGTTGTTGACAAAGATTTCACTGAAGCGTGGTAGCGGCGGTAAAAAGCTCAAATATCCTGCTGGAGATCTGTTTTTCAGCTGGTCTCTGCGGTCCTTCTTATACGGGTGGAGTTGCAACACAGGTGGGGGTGTATATGACCGTGTCCGCTCTTCGTCAGGTGCCAGTGGAGGTTTTAAATGTGCACTCTCCAGCGCGACCTCATGGGACACCTTGTTGCCCGAGGAAGGGCTCATAGCCCGGTTCTCAGTCAATGCGGATTCGTGTTTTGTTCCGTTGCAGAATTAGCGCTTGGTATAATATCTGATGTGCCTGGGGATTCATGGTCTTTTAAGATTTATTATTTCCAATGCTTCGTACGAATCTGTGAGGATACGAATAAATGGCGGCAGACGATAATCAGTATCATACGCAAGTTATGTCATGGCATGGTTGATCGCATGCAGTTCTGCTTCAGGGCTCGTAGCCTGTTGGTTGTACATGGTGTGATCATCGGTCCGCAGGCTCACTCTTGAGTGCACTCACACACGCTTCGCTCACCACTCACGAGTGAGTGGTCAGTGACCCTTACCATTTTTTCTGCTTGGTGGGTGCTAGTGCGTGCGAGCGCCATTCGCGGTGAACCCCACTAACTACTCACGAGTGCGAGTTCCACATACGGCGAGCCACGCTCGGCACTCGGAAGTTCGAGCGCCACTCGCAGCGAGCCCCGCTCGCCACTGGTGACGCGAGTTCCACTCGCGGTGAGCCCCGGCTCAGCACTCGCGAGTGCGAACGACACTCGTGGTGTTCGCACAGGTTGCTGGCGATATCCACTCGTACGCACAGCCACTAGTTATTGGAGCGATTGCCTTTAGCTTCGGGAATATTTCGCTGCTCCCCTGGTTATGGGGCACCGTAGAATCAACTCTAGGGTGACGTGTTAATTTTGCAATACGATTTGGATGGACATCTTACGCCATTAGGCATTGATTCTCTTCACTGCCATGGCTCATTGAGGGGTTGTTGCGCGCACTCTCGCTGAAAGTTTCTGGCTCGCAGCGTTTTGTATTGGAATTGGTGTCGGTAACGTCGTCACACAAAGTAAATTTATTTTACTACCGCTTAGCCCTGCGATGCAAGCATTAGGAAGAATCCTGGTATAGCGTCGTAATACTTGGTGCACATTATTAGCCAGCTTGCTACAGTTGTCACTATATAGGCTGTTCTGAAGCGGAAATTGTGAGTGCCCGTACTCATTTGAAAATGTGTCGCAAATTTTCACCGTTTCGTGTATCAGGATGGCGAAACGGTTTGGATGGGCGAGTTGCGTCTTGTGGAAGCAGTAGCTCTTTTTGAGGCCTTGTCGTATTAAACGATTATTAGTATTTGTCATTACTTGTTACGGCAGCGCTATGTTATCATACTCAGTTTGACGGGGACCTGGCGACGCACATTCTTCTACGGCACTCACGGTGCGTGCCTTGAGTCATGTAATTTGCTGCGGTCCGTGTGTTTCGCACATCAGAAAACTTAACCGCTGCTGCTTTATCGCAAACTTTCCTAAAATTTTTACGTTTCCTTACGTTGCGTGAATATTGCACTTATTAATATAAACCGATGTGCGTACCTTTCGCGACGTGCGGGAAATTAAATAACTCGCCATCACAAGGATCTGACATAGTATTTGGCATTTTGACTCGCCGACTGGACCCCTTCGTTTAGTTCCCTGTCTCACGCTGAAGTTTGCTTATGCGTTTATGCGGATTCACAAGAATCGTACGTTATGTCTGACTTCTCATTCACCTTGCTGAATCGCGGAGTTCGTTTCCTGTTGCGTACAGTTTGGGAAATATAAATTTCATAACTTCAGATCGCGAAAGGTAAAACACGCGCTGTTCGCGCTGCAATGTTGCCATCGACGGTCATTTACCGTTACGCTTGTTAATTTTCCTGCCCGAGTTTAACTTGCGAACGGACCTCCCACATTTTGCCTTTTTCACGCTGTTTGTTCACGGTCGCCAAACAGCTAGTTATGAAGGCGAAATTCCGTCTACTGCTTTACGTTAGTGGGATACGTTGTGGTTAGCCAGAACACCGTAGTCCCCGTCATGCTTACTGCGGTAATTCTCTGGAAAGGGCTCGCAGTCTAGTGTTCCCCATATTTTGTGCCCCGTGTGTAGATCTTCGTGCGCATGGCGATGGCGCAGGGGTGCTGTGACCCCTGAATGGTGTAATGAATAGTAAGCGTTCTCGGCAGTCGGATAGCGTAATTTGTGAGTGAGTCGGTGATAGAGTGAATGAGTGCGTATATGCGTGTGCGTCCGTGTTAACGTGCGTGCGTCCGCGAGCGTATGAGTGTGCGTTCATGTGTGTGTGCATGCATATGCGTTTGTGTGCGTGCGTGCGGGCGTGTGGGTTAGTGTGCGTTTCGTTCGTGTTTGCGTGCATGCGTCCGCTTGTATGCTGGCGTTTTTGTTCGTGTGCGCGCGTGCATGTGCGTACGTGTGCGGGAGTGTGACTCCCTTTCTCCCCGTTATTTCGTATCAGCTTTCGACGTGAACGCGTCTCGATGCCCCGTGCGGGAGCATGACGGTGCAGTTTAGGATGAAGCTGCGGCTTTGCTCCGTGCCAGGCTGGCGCCGTTTACGGAGGGGGCCGCGGTGAGAGGCTCGTGCGTGGCATCTCGTCTCCATGAGGATGCCGGCGCTAAAGTAAGGCAGAAAGTGCTCGCGCGACCGCACAGCCCCGCCTTTCTTCCTCACCTTGTGTCCACCTAGCGCTCAAGCCCATGTCCTCGAGTAGCCTCCCTCTACCATTCTTGCCATTTTCTATCCTTTTGTGGTGGTGTTTTGCTGGACATCCTTGCTCTGTGCCCTTTTCACCTGGGATTACTCTTGATATAAACTGTTTGAAGGGCTGTCTGGAACGAATTGAGTGTGCAAATTTAGTGGCGTGGCTAGCGCGCTTCGCGATACGATTATTTGCGCACACTAGCCAGTATTTTCACAGATGACAACAGGTTTTCGACACTTCTCTTCCCAACTGGGCTAATTTTTCCGTTTGCCACCGCTGTCAAAACTTTCAGGGATTATGGCTGTAACTTGAGTGCAGAAAAAATGAGGACAGAACGAAAGACAAGAAGACCAGCACAAGCGTCTTTCGTTCAGTCTTCGTTTTGTGTGGGCTCAAGTTACAGTCAATAATTGTCATACTTGCCCCCGCTTCAGCGTTATTTGAGTGTTTGTTTTGTTTTGTAGAATCTGAGCAAAATAACATACACAGTTAAAAAAAATTATGATGAATTGCTTAAGGCAAATTTGCAGAATTTGTTCATTTCGTAACAGTTCAGCGGCGATTTCCGCCTTGAAAGGGACCTATGAAGACATGTGCTTATATTATCCGAATGCATCCTTAGGAAATAGTGAGACCCCATCTATGAGCAAGGTAAATTTTAGCTCAAATCAGTAGCTATTTTGTGTCCGAAACTATTTGTACTGCTGATAGAGAAACGATGAATACCGCTCATAACATAATCGGTGCATTAGTACTTGTAAATATCAGAACCCGCTTCAAGGTCGACACAATCAAAGTACAGAAAAATAAAATCACCGTCTACTAATGACCACGGGAGATAGGACGTGCCATATAACACGTGACTCATCTTCCATAGACCAAAATCTACACAACCCATATGAGCTATATGTACACAACACCGGCCAGTCTGTATAAATGAACGCATGGAATTTAACAAAAAAGCAGTCTTTTTAACATGGTCTAACTGATTTCAGGCATGATACATTTATGACCAATGCGCCTACTGCAATTATGTCCAATGTTTGGCTCCATTCTTCGCGTAACCGCGGTTCCAAATAAGCTGCTAAACCGGCCAGATAAAGGAAGTCTGTCTTTGCCCTCTTTGTGTGCAATAATAGCGCTATTTTTGACGCGTACATTCACTCATTCATTGTTAGGAGGGCATGTAAGAGAAAAGAGGTAAAAACTTAAACAAAACATGAGCACACACCCACACATATATATATATAAATATATATAAATATATATACGTATATATACCTATATAAATATATATATATTCCCGGTTTTATATATATATATATTTATTTATATATATATATATATAAATATATATATATATATTTCTTCCCGGTTTTCTCCGACACGGCGACACATTACGGCTTCCGCGAACTGAGCAGGAAGGGTGGGGGGAAGTAGATGGCGGTGCGTCCTTGAGGGCCGACGAAAAACACGCGCTCCTGGCACGGGAGTCTTGGAAGCAGCGCGCGTACAACAACCCTTGCATATTTTTCGCCTGCGATGGCCACGGCCAGGTACAACTCGCCGCCCCTGTGGGTAATCCCTGTCGACCACGCAATTACGTGTCTCCCATCGCTCCTAAGCTTCTATTTGTCGTGTCCTCTCGGTTCTTTTTAGCTTGCCCGTCCCCACCTCCTCCTTTCCATCCCCCTCTCTCACATATTTATGCTTTTCAAGTTTCTGCTTCTTTATTGCTGGCTTTTTCTCTCATGTTTCAATGCGCTTTTCTCTCTTCCTCCTCGCTTCCAATCTTAAGCGTATGTCAACGCCCCGGAACCTCAAGTGCTTGAACTGTATATAAACCGCTTCCATTCTGTAAAATATTACTCTTGATAAAGGACGGTCCCCGTCCGAAATGTCGATGTAAAGTTATGTTTTCGAAGTAAGCTTGTTATGTTTTTTATTGCGCCCATTTTTACTATATATATATATATATATATATATATATATATATTGTGACGTGGCAATGAAGGCACTGCTCGTAATAAAATGTGTTGACAGGCAAATACGAGCTGGTAGCTAAAGCAGCAACAGTGTTCCAGGTACAGCGCGCACGTCCGCAAGACTCAGCGTCGTCGTCGTCTCTCTCTCAAGGCTGTGTACCAGCTGGGCAGTGGCGCATATCCCTGGAGGAGAGGTTGGCCGTAACTCAACACCTGGATTGCCAATGTGCAAGAGCACATGACATAACCCCCGGCGGCGAGAGCACCGACCCGGTGCAAACGACGGAACAAGGTTAGAGGCAGGTTGGATCGCGGGAATGGTACAGCTTCAGACGAGAGACGTGCACAAGTTGCGACGTTGCATGGGATGACGACGAAGGCGTGATGGGTCCAATTTCGTAGGTCACGGGAGTTACCATACGTAGGATGCGGTAAGGGCCCGTGAACAACAGAGCAGTTTTAAGTGCGAATGCACTTTATAAGCGACCCCAAACCATCCACCGCCGGCGGCAGCGGCGGCGTCGGCGGCGTTGGCGTCCGCAGTGCTGTTTAAAGAAAAAACAGCATCCGGCGCCAGGTTTCGATCCGAGGACTTTGCGGCCGCAGCGAGACGCTTTACCGACTAAGCCACGGACGCGACGCTGATATCAGTGTTAGTAACGCGCTTTATATCTTTAACGCATTCAAACTACGTCGTCAGCGGCGTGCGTTGGAGACTCAGCCGCGTTATAGCGGCTTGATAACTGCGTGGTGTACACGTGATACTACAAACCCGATGGAAGAGATGGAAGAGAAGGCGGCGAGGCGGTGGGCTGCGGGGGCCGAGCGCAAGCGCCGCAAGCGGGCCGACAACCGTGCATTCGCACTTTCACATTCTCCCCCTCGGGGAAATGCGGGGGAATTTTTTTTCAGAGAGGCCGACGTGGCGCGATGGGGTCCACAGGAGGACTAAAGTGCCAGGGGCGAAGTACACATCACGATGGTGCTGGTCATAGCGCCCTTTCTGGGCTGCTTGTGCTGTCGATATCCTGGCGCGGGCAACCTGTCGGGCCAAGTCAGCGTGCGCTATCGCGTCTCGTGCATATTCGCTTCTCATCGTCCCCGAGTTAGGCAATACGGTGTCCAATGGCAAGGCAGGGTCGCGCCCAAAAAGAAGAAAGAAGGGAGAGTAGCCTGCAGTGTCGAGGCGAGAAGAATTGTAAGCAAAAGTAACGTAGGTTAGTGGTACGTTCCAGTCACGGTGGTCGGCGGACACGTACATGGCCAGCATATCCGTGAGCGTCTTGTTGAAGCGTTCAGTAAGTCCGTTTGTCTGGGGGTGATAGGCGGCGGTAAGGTTGTGCTTGGTACGGCAGGAACGAAGGAGGTCATCAATAACTTGAGACAAGAAGTAGCGCCCACGGTCCGTAAGCAGTTGACGAGGAGCGCCGTGGTGCAAGATTACATCATGCAGGAGGAAGTCGGCTACGTCTGTGGCACAGCTGGTGGGGAGGGCACGTGTGATAGCGTAACGCGTTGCATAATCGGTGGCGACAGCAATCCACTTGTTTCCCCACCAGGACAAGGGGAAAGGGCCAAGCAGGTCCAATCCTACACGAAAGAATGGTTCTGCGGGGACAGCGATTGGTTGAAGGGTGCCCGCTGGAAGCAAACGAGGCGTTTTTCGGCGTTGGCAGAGGTCACAAGCCGTAACGTATCGCCTCACGGACCGGTAAAGGCCCGGCCAGTAGAAGCGCCGACGCACGCGGTCGTAAGTCCGAGCCACGCCAAGGTGACCAGCTGTAGGCGCGTCGTGAAGCTCGCGGAGGACGTCAAAGCGGAGATGCTGAAGCAGAGCAAGTAGCTCGTCAGGCCCGTCCTCGCGAAAGTTTCGGCGGAACAAGACGCCATCACGAAGCATAAATGCACGCGTAGAAGGGTCGGCCGGCTCGGAGCTGAGACGTTCGATGATATTGCTAAGAGTCGGATCACGGCGCTGATGGTCAGCAATGTTGAGCAAGTCGGACAGAGCGAATACGCCAGGGTCGTCGTCATTGTCTCGATGGTCAGGGGGGTCAACAGGGTGACGAGAAAAGCAGTCCGAGTCGCTGTGCATGCGACCAGACTTGTAGACGACCGAGTAGTCGTATTCCTGTAGCCGTAATGCCCAGCGACCTAGTCGTCCGGTGGGGTCCTTTAGAGTGGAAAGCCAGCATAACGCATGGTGATCCGTAACTACGGCGAATGATTTACCGTACAAGTACGGGCGGAACTTGCTTACAGCCCATACAAGTGCGAGGCATTCACGCTCAGTGATAGAATAGTTGCGTTCGGCCGGGCTCAAAAGGCGACTGGCATACGCTATCACTCTGGTGCGACCGGCCTGTTGCTGGACCAATACAGCTCCTATGCCATGCCCACTCGCATCAGTACGAACTTCTATCGGAGCCGTAGCATCGAAATGGGCCAAAATCGGACAACGGGTCAGACAGTCAATGAGAGTGGAAAAAGCCGTGGCTTGCGCGGAGCCCCACGAGAACGAAGTATCGGTCTTTAGAAGATCCGTGAGCGGGCGGGCTATGTCAGCGAAGTTCTCGATGAAGCGGCAGAAGTAAGAACATAGGCCAACAAAGCTGCGAACGTCCTTCGCAGATCGAGGGACAGGAAACTCTTTGACGGCGCGCACCTTGTCAGGGTCAGGTCGCACACCATCAGCCTCTACTACATGTCCCAGGATCTTAAGTTGTTGGCCGCCGAAATGGCATTTGGACGCGTTGAGCGGGAGGCCGGCTCGGCGGAAGACCGCAAGGATGTCCGAAAGACGTTGGAAGTGTGTCTCGAATGTTGGGGCAAACACGATGACGTCATCCATGTAGCAGATGCACGTCGACCATTTGAAACCACGCTACAGCGAGTCGATCATCCTTTCGAACGTCGCAGGCGCATTACAAAGACCGAACGGCATGACCTTAAATTGGTACAAGCCGTCCGGCGTCACGAAAGCGGTCTTCACGCGGTCCATGGCGTCAACAGCAATCTGCCAATACCCAGATCGTAGGTCGATAGACGAGAAATATGACGCACCGTGAAGGCAATCGAGGGCATCATCTATACGAGGGAGAGCGGGTAAACGTCCTTCTTAGTGATTTTATTCAAATGCCGGTAATCAACGCAGAAGCGCCACGAACCATCTTTCTTTTGCACCAAGACGACTGGTGATGCCCACGGACTCGAAGAAGGTTTAATGACGTCCTTGTTCAGCATTTTCTCTACCTCGTTTTGGATGATTTCTCGTTCCGTATGAGACACCCGATATGGTCGCCGGTGTATAGGGCCCGCATCGCCGGTGTTGATGCGATGCGTTACCTCCGAAGTCTGGCCTAACGGGCGGTCGTCCAAGTCAAAGATGTCCCGGTAGGATGCCAGTAGCTCGTGCAGTTGGCGATATTGTGAGGCGGAAAGGTCTGACGACATGATCTTTGTTAAGTCATCGGAGGTCGGCGGATGACCTTTCGGACCGTCGGGCGCACTTGATGAGACATCAGTAGACACAGAAGAGAGCTGGCATCCATCGAGGGGACAAACAGTGGCCAGTGACATTCCCTGTGGAAGCACTTGACAGGAAGGACCAATATTCATGAACGGCAAGCTTATTTGATTTTGTGTGACTGTGACGACTGTATGAGGAAGCGCCACGTCGTGTCGTAGGAGAACATCAGTCAGAGGGGAAACAATGTACTCGCCGTCCGGGACAGGTTGGCACGGGAACAAAGGGACGTACGTTATGGCTTTTGGAGCTAATCGGAGGTGTTCGGCAGTGCATAGACGGTGATGAGGTTCAGCGTCGGTAACAGGACCGATCGGCAGATCCAGACGAAGGATACCGGAAGCAGTCTATAAGGGCGGCGTGGTCAGTAAGAAAATCAAGACCAAGAATGATGTCATGAGGGCATGCGTCCAGGACGGTGAATAGGACGGGAATTTTGTGTCCTGCGATGCCAACTCTAGCTGTGCAGAGACCTGCTACGGTGGGCGTCCGACCGTCAGCGACTCGTACAACGTTGGAAGGAGCAGGCGTCATAACTTTGTGCAGGCGGCGGCGAAGGTGCGAGCTCATGACCGAAATGTTTGCACCTGTGTCGATTACGGCGTGCATACGAATACCGTCAATATCAATTTCCAAAAGATTGTGTTTCGTCGTATTAGTGAAGAGAGGATTTTCGGGCCAGGTCGAAAATGCAGCATCACCTCCAGGAGCTGCATGAGCTAGTTTCCCGGAGAGGTAGCGGCGTAAGAAGCAGACGGGGAAGGGCGGCGGGGTTGGGGCGAACTAGACTGGCGACGTTGTGGGGACGGGGAGCGGCCAAAACGGGTGCCTTCTGGACTGCCGGAAACGTCACGCTGCTGGTAAGCAGGCATGAATTGGTGGGTCCTGTCGCTGGAGTAGCTGGTACCAGGAAACCTTGGCGGCGGCGGCGATGACCAGCGGTAACGGCAGTAGCGAGACACGTGCCCAATGCGAGAACAAGTAAAGCAGATTGGCCGGTTGTCAGCGGTGCGCCATTCTGTAGGGCTGCGGCGGCGGTAACGGGGTGGGGCGTCGTAGCGGCTGGGCATTCCGCTCCGTGGAACGTGGAAAGGGAGTGGAGAAGCTAGCGGGTGTGGGCGAGCACGTCAGAGCACACACAGGATGAATGCCCAGGTTGGCAACTTCTTCACGCACGACTGCCTGGATGAGTGCTACAGTCGGGGCATTTCGGGCATGGTCGTATTGAGCCGCGATAGCCGGAGCCATGGCCTCTATTTCGCGGCGCACTATCGTCGTCAGAGGGTCGGTATGAGTAGCCAGGTCTTCGGTCGGCGGTGGGCGGGGTGGCGTTGGCGCATCCGCACACGACGATGTTGCCGCGGTGTGAGGGAGGCGGGTGAACGATTGCGCTACGCGACGACACTTTGCTTCTTCAAACCGGCGGCATTCCTTCAAGACGCCGTCAACGGTGGTGCAGTCTTTGCAAATCAGCAAATTAAAAGCATCGTCCGCAATGCCCTTAAGGATGTGCCCAAAGTTGTCGGATTCAGACATGCTGGGGTCTACTTTTGAGCAGAGCGCCAACACGTCCAGAATATAAGCCACGTACGACTCGGTAGATGACTGGACTCGAGAAGAGAGGTTTTTCTTTGCGGCAAGCTGGCGCGTCACGGAGTTACCGAACAAATCTCGCAGTTCCTGCTTGCATTGATCCCAACTGGTCAGCCTGGTTTCGTTGGTTTGAAACTACACCAGAGCGGGTTTTTTCAGATTTAAGGGTAGATTGGCCAACATGAAAGTATCATCCCACCGGTTGTGGGTGCTGACGCGCTCGTACATGCTGAGCCATTGATCAATGTCCTCATTGTCAGCGCCAGAGAAAAAGCCGGGGTCGCGAGGTGGGGAGGCAATGACTATCGGGTTGGTGGATGCCGGCTCACGGGTTGGTGGCATCGTCCCGCGATGGATGATACGTCCTCGCCGAAGCTCCGTGTTGTGCCAAGGCTGGCCGGACAGAGGTACGGAACTTGCACCTCCACCACAATATATATATATATATATATATATATATATATATATATATATATATATATATATATATATATATATAGCGAATCAGAAAATGGGAAGTGAGGGGCTCCGTGAAATAAGACAGAAAATAACGGTTGGCAGTCAAGAAAACCTCGGAAAGCAAAGGGGAGGTTGTGGTGAGTCACAGAAAGAGATGAAGAATTTTTTGAGTCGAAAAGAGAGTGGTGAAAAAATGCCCGCCGGGTGGGATCGGAACCCACGACCTCCAGAATACCGGTCTGGTGCGATAACCACTACGCTACCGGCGGGGCTGTTTCCCCAGCACTTTCTCGGGTATTTATGTTAAGGTATTTTTGTTTCCTGCACTTGAAGGTGGTAGCCAGCGACTCAAAATTCAAATTTTGAGTCGCTGGCTCAAATTTTCGACTAAAAAAATTCTTCATCTCTTTCTGTGACTCACCACAACCTCCCCTTTGCTTTCCCAGGTTTTCTTAACTGCCAACCATTATATAAATATATATATATATATATATATATATATATATATATATATATATATGAGCACAAAAAGTAACTCGATACTCAAAGTTCTTCACCCCGACGGTAAAGCTTTTAAGACTAGGTGTATCAAACACTCTAGATGAGCTCATAGAAGCCACCACGGTTTCTCAGCATCAGACTTTTGAGAAGTAAAACTGGAAGGAACATAATGGAGCGCCGGGGATTCGAACCGTCTCAGTGTTCCAAGCAGCCTGATATCGTACCTAGACCAAATAGGTATAGACTCATGATTTTGCCGCTGCCTAGAACCATACACCCGGTATTTTACGAAGGCAAAAAAAATAGGGCTATCGCCTTGCAGGCCAAATTTGAATGGAGGTCTGATGTGGTTTACACGGATGCTGCCGAATACCACACTAATAAGACCCCACACACAGCGGTAGTATTTCGTGAGAGTGGACACCAAGTCTGGTGCTGCACCATCAAAAACACAAACGCAACTGAGGCCGAAGAAGTTGCTATTGCTCTAGCAATAGCACAAACCAGTACAAGGGTGGTTGTTAGTGCCTCTAAGGCATGCGTTAAGAAATGTGATATAGGCAGCGTCTCTGCTGCAGCCGCCAAAATTTTCAGACAAGGTCAAGTACCAGCAATTCAAATTTCACTGATATGGCGCCCGGCCCACCAGGGTCTGCGGGGGAAGGAGAAGGCGCATGCGACCACCCGAGGCCTCACTTACCAGTCGATCGCAGCTGTCTTACCGCCTCCACGCGAGGAACCCCTTTCTTCAGGTGACGAACTCAGGACATTCCAAGAAAAAAATTTCTCATTATAAGCTCGGTCGCAAGACCTATAAAGCGGTGGATAAACAGCTGAGCAAAAGAAGGAATATGTTGAGGAAATTGCAAACAGGGGTGTTTCGGAACCCTGAACTATACCGCAAATGACATCCGGAAGTCTTCACTCCTAAGTGCACTCACTGCAATAGCATTGCGGACGTAGTCCACATGGTCTGTACATGCCCTTTCTATAACGACCCGAACAGAAATGTGGAATCCTGGGAGATCTTATTACTCAACAATAAAGCCGAAGAGCAACGCAAAGTAATCGGTCTGGCCCTGACCGCAGCCGAATCCCAAGGGATTCCAGCCGACGGTTAGGAGTGAACGGGGGTCTATAATATTGCCCTCTCCCTCGTCATTTCAGACGGTTACAAATAAAAGTTCATTCTCTCTCTCTTTCACCAAACAACTCGCTAGGTTTATTTACCTATTTATTTATTGACAATGTACCTACATGCCCTCGTGAAAGCGTTGTTTATAGAAGTGGGTCACATGCGAAAAACCTTTTAACAGGCTAACGCAACTATTAAAAATTGGGGGAGCCTCGCACTAGTGGCGCGAAGGCTGGGAAAAAATCGAAGCTGGCGGCCCCACCTATCTTATTCTTGGTTCAGCTAAGTGTATGCCTGGTTATGGTTGGAGATTCGGCCAAGTTGTTCTCGTGGTTATGCTTTGAGATAGAACAATTTTCCGGCGTGGTGTCGTCGTTAGCCCTCAAACAGCAATGAACACTCTGTCATTACTGTATCTACAATGAAGGTGAGCCCATAACTCTACACTCTATGAAATCGGGGGAGTAGTTGAAGAGTTCAACAGTCATTGTACTCTTGTGAGGGCTCGCGCACTCCCCTCAAAAGCTTTGGGGAGTACGATGCAATGTTCGCTCCACATGAGCAAGAGGAGTAAAGCAAACAGCGTACTTTTCTCGTGCGGAGCGAAGTCCGGTCTCAGTTCCACTCTGGCACCAGGGAAGAGCTACCCTACGCATCGTCTCCCTCCCTCCAGTAGGAAGAGTAAAATTGCAGTTTCATTCTTGTTCAGTGCGGGAGTAAGCATGGAGATGCATTCCTGCCATTCACGTACACCAATTCATCTGCGAAGTTTTATTGGCATATGTATGTATTGTGTAATGCAGTTCTATAGAACAGCGCCCTTTTACTTTTGCTGCGCATTCTAAACGTGCATTCTAAAAATTCCTCTAACAATTGCACGCGACGTTCTGTGATATGAATGGAGCAAGCTACAGAAAACTCAAAACGCCTGTCTGATTGTCCTTTTTTGTTTCTTTTTCTCTGCCATGGGTTCGTCATTGACATGTAAAAAGTTGGTGGACCATGCATCATGAAAGGCGCGCACTGATTTACGCGCAGTTGCCAGCACTTTCGACTCACGTTGCTTGCTGCACAATGCGTGCCAAACATGCATGCGTACGCAAAACGTCGGCAGTGATCCCGACGATTTCTCGTGTCTACGGTGCAAAGCGACACAGCCGGTGGGCCAACGAAGATCGGGTGGGAGACTGACGTATCCCGCCAGACCGTGAAGTCCCGCCATCCGAAAATACATGGCTGTGCTTTGTAAACAATGTGCTACGCATGAGGTGGACTTTCAAACCGTCGCTTCACACAACATGAAAAGTTGGACCTGCCCTTATCGTCATACTTGCTTCGAGACAGTACGATGCGTGCTCGCTGACTGCTTGCCTAACTGAGCGTCAGCGCTTGATCATGAACACACGAGCAAGCCGACAGACAGTTTTTGTTTCAAGTACGTAGAACCTTCACCGGTTGCCACTCTACACTGTCCACGGATTGAAACGGGACACTGTGGGCGCGTGGCCGGCGGTACATACAGCGCCACCAGTGTACGCACGTGGAAGCTAGGTGTTGCCTTGCACTCTTAAAATAATATATCGTAAAAGGGTAGTAACGGCTGTATTTACTAACTCCTTACGAAGTTTACAACCCCCCAGAAAGGTACGTACGGCCTTCAACTAAGTGTGGGACCGTTATTAGTCTAGACCGTGCAGATAGTAACTGCTGTTGGTTTGATACGAACATTAACTGAAGCAACAAATTATATGAGTTATTGAACATTATACCTACAGCTCATTTTCCACACCAAATCACGATTAAAAGTTTTTCCAAATCCTCATGCTGTCTTGTATATGCTCACAATAAAATGCATAATTCTAAAATTATCGCTAAAATATTTGATTTTTACAAGCCCACCCACTCCCTGGGGGGACTTTCCACTGCTAGCTATAAAAGCAAGAACAGCAAATGTATTTCTGAGGTAACTAAGTAATACTCGCGCACCCGGGAGAAGCATCGCAGACTTCAACCCCCGGTAAGCCCGCCAGCAAGGCACCCAAATCCCCACCTACCAGAGCGCAATACGCCAGGAAAGTTACTGCAAGCCTAACGAAAGCTGCACGCATGCCGAGCAACATCCCGCGCAGCGAATTCAAGATCATCATTCGACCACGTGGTGGCATGCACACCGGCCGAACAAAGGCGACCGAACTAATGACGGCCATTATGGCAGCAACGGGAATCACAAGAGAGGCGGCTATGCGGGACACCATATGCCCAAACATAGCACAGAACATCATCGTGATGAGCACTCCAGACGAGGAAACAGCAGTGCTATACGCCCAGCTCCATTCGCTTACCGTCGGGTACCAACTACACGAGGTGTTCGCATATCACGCGGCACCGGATGACACGGCCAAAGGGGTAATTCGGAAGATTTCCACCGAAGACTCCCCCGAAGAAATCAGAGCAAACATCGTTAATGACTACAACCCTATGGCGATCGACGCGCACAGAATCGGCAGCTCGACGGCGGTAGTTGTGCTTTTCCAAGGCACCAAGGTGCCTGCGACAGTTAAATACGGAGCCGTACTGGTTAGATGCAGCCTCTACAGGCAACACCACGAGGTGTGCAAAACGTGCGGCAAAATCGCACATCGACACGACGTATGCCCGCACCCAGATGCACGAGTGTGCTTCGCTTGCGGGAAGACGAACCCGGAAGAAAATCACGAAAACGAGTGCAAGCCGCACTGCAAACTGTGCGGGGGACCCCACCCCACCGGTACGGCAGGCTGCGTTAACAAATTCAAGACGCCATACTTGGTGAAGAAGAGACAATAGAACATCAATCACGCCACGTCACCGCAAGCGGGGCGACCTTCTAGAAAAGACGATCGCGATTTTCTGCCACTTGACCCACAGCAACAAGGCGGACGCAGCCGCAGCGGCAAGAAAGGGCAACGCTCGCCGAGCCGCTCCGCCAGTCGTAACAATAGGGGGAGGAGTCACAGCAAGAAGAGAGGAGCCACGTCACAATCGCGCGAGCGCGTGACGTGGGCCGAAGTCACCAGAGCGCCGAATGCGCACGCCAGATCCAAAACGTCACAGAAGCGCCGAGAGCAGTCAACGCAGCGGAACGACACGATGAACAGTCTACGCGAAGAAATCTCAGCCCTCAAGGCAGAGAACGCACGCCTCAGCCAGCGACTGGATGAGTAAATAAGACTCCTGGAAAAACCAGAAGCGCAGCAAAAGCGAACGCCGCAACTGCAGCTGGCCCGGCAACCACAGTGGGAGCAAGGTCAAGTCCCGCTCCCCCAGTCACAGACGCCACGCCACCAACAGCGCGCGAAAACGCCACCGCCAGCGCCGACCAACCCACAACCCACGCCGCCAACACCGCCACCCAAGAAGACAGCAGCGCAATATCGGGGGACCTCCACGACCACTCCGCCTGCCGAAACCGCAATGGAGGAACAAGAAGACGACTCTCCTCGCGCGAGGGAAGACGATCAAGAATCACGCACCCAAGGAGGCATCAGTGTGGCCGTGCGCCTCCGCCGCTGCACCGAACGAATCGATCGACTCGAAAAGCGCATGGACGCCTTTAAGCACCGGGTAAATGCACGTTTCGCAGCGGTAGAACGCTGCCTCGACGCACTGCAGGAGTTTCTCTACAGAAAGCTGGGCCGCAACGACGACGCGCCAAACTACCGGAACCACCCCGCTCAATCACCACCCGCATCATGGCCGTCAAACGAGCAACATGCTCGAGCCTAAACCTCTGGCACTGGAACGCCAACGGGTTCCAGTGCAGAAAGGCGGTACTACAGCAACATCTGCAAAGCCTCGAGGCGCCCCCTGACGTCATCATGGTTCCCGAAACTCACACCGAGAACGCACCAACCCTCCCGGGCTACCATACGCACGCAAGCACCCCCCCCCCGTGCAAAGGACTGCGGTAAAGGGGCCCCTCAAGGGGTGGGCACCTTCATTCGGAAAGGGCTCCTTTTCTTAAAGCACGAATACTTCCTCGGACGCAGCACCATCGAACACTGCGTGACCGAGGTAGTCATCGGCAAGAAGAAGAAGGAGTCCTTTCTTCTCATCAACATCTACAGTCCCCCCACGCACCGGCACCAAAAATTCAAGACGCTCATGCACGAGGCGTTACGCACGGCACCGACAGACACCATCGCCATATGTGGGGACTCCAACGCATCACACAAAGAGCTCGGCTACCACCGCACTACAATCAAGGGCAGAGACCTGTTGGACGCGGAGGCTGCGCCAGCTGTACCCTCCACACGGACACATCGGCGCCCACCCGCATCGGCACCTCCGTCACGCGCGACACCAACCCGGACCTGGCATTCGTCCGCACGAGGACGTCGGCTAAGAAGGGGGTCGAGTGGCGGAACACGGGCCACCTACTGGGCAGTGATCCCTTCATCATCGAGCTGGACCTACCGACCTCCGCCGTCGGGTCCAAAGGAAACCGGCGAAACCCAAACTCACCGACTGGACCCGCTTCAGAGCGGAGTGCCTGGAACCGCAGGGCGAGATCAGGGACATCGAGAAGTGGTCGGAACACATCGTGCAAGCAACCTCGTTCGCGACCAGGGAAGTGGAAACGACGAAGACGTGCTGCAAATCGACAGCCGCCTGACCCACATGATCGAGGCCAGGCAATCCCTGCAGAGACGATGGAGACGCCAACGCCATAACCGCACAATACGCAAACGGGTGGCCGAACTCGGACGCGCCATCGAAAGTACAGCCGCGAGCTCTGCGCACAGCAATGGCATGCCATCTGCAGCGAGGCGGACGGGCAGCTCCACCAGGGTTGAACCTGGAAATTACTCCACCACCTCCTCGACGAAACGAAGAGAAAAGGGTAAGCGCAACACCGCCTGGATCAAATCATGCACACTACCATAAAGAAGCTTTGGCAGGAAGAGACGTGCAAACGCCTCAACGAACGCTACCTCCCGAGCACACCCAGCGAGAATCACGACAGATATCACGGAACAGCCAACCCAACCCTTGACCTCGACATCGACGAGTGGGAAGTCCGGGCGGCGCTACAGAACCTCAACTGCAAGTCGCCGGCTGGTCCGGACCGGGTCACCAACAAAGCCCTCCGCAACCTCAACGAGGCGGCCATCGCGGCACTCACGGCTTACGTCAACCGGTGTTGGCGCGCGGGAACCCTCCCGCGACAGTGGAAGACCGCCAGAACGAACCTCATTCCCAAGCCTGGCAAGCCACCTGGCACCGAGAATCTGCGCCCGATACCTCTCACATCGTGAGTGGGCAAGGTGCTCGAGCACGTCTTCAACAACAGATGGCAGCGCTACTTCGAGGACGAAGGCCTCTACCCCGACGCCATGTTGGGGTTTCGTGAAAGGCTCAGCAACCAGAACGCCATGATCCTGATACAACACGACATCCTTGACGTGACCGTCCCTACCCAAGACAACAGGGCGGTGCTGGGCCTGGATCTACAGAGCACCTTCGACAAGGTGCGTCACTCAAGCATCCTAGCGCAGGCCTCGCGCCTGGGCCTGGGGGAGAGAACATACAACTACATCCGCGACTTTCTGTCGCACCGGACGGTGGAAATACAAGCGGGCGACCTGCAGCTACCGGAGAGGGAATTGAGCAGCGTAGGCACCCCCCACGGCTCGGTGATTTCTCCAGTGCTCTTCAACCTCGTGATGATCGGCGTGGCCCAGCGACTTTCGGGGATCCCACAGGTTCGCTACACCATCTACGCTGACGACATTACCCTGTGGGTCCCCGGAGGGAGCGACGGCCACATCGAAACGACACTACAAGAGGCAGTCGACGCCATCAAAGACCACCTGGCCAACACCGGGCTGAGGTGTTCCCCGCAAAAGTCCTTACTGCTCATCATCCCACCACCGGGCAGGTACCGCAAGAAAGCAGAGGAAGACTCCACCACGATCACACTACGCACGAGCGACGGCACCGTCATCCCCAAAGTGAGCAACCTCCGCGTCCTCGGCATGCTCCTCGAAGCAAGCCAAAGCAACGGCGCCACGGAGCTGGGCATCGCCATGAAGCTGGGCATCGCCACCCGCCTCATCAAACGCATATCCACAAGACGTCACGGAATGAAAGAGACCAGCCTCCAACGGCTGGTACAATCCTTTGCCATGAGCCACGTGGCCTACGTGGGGGCTTTTCACCCGTGGAAGAAACACGAGAGAGACATGATCAACGCGGCCATTCGCAAGACCTACAAAGCCGCGCTGGGGCTACTCAACAGCACCAGCACAGAACGACTACTGGAACGTGGCCTCCATAACACCCTGAAGGAAATCAGCGAGGCCCAGAGAACAACGCAACTTGACGCCCCTCATCCACGAGGGCCGGTAGGAATATCCTGGAACGGCTCGGCTACGGCCGCGGCCGAGCGGGGACGGAACCGCAAAACACTCAGAGCCTCCCAAGAGAGATGCCCAACGCATCAAGGTACTCCCGCTGCCCCGTAACGTCCACCCCGATCACAATCCGGGACGCAAGGTGGCCAGGGCCAAGGCCCTCACCGAGGCGCACACCAACGACACGGGCGCCCTCTACGTGGACGGAGCGAGATACCCAGACCACCCGAACACCTACGTGGCCGTGGCGGTGAAGGCTGCAACTGGTGAAGTGTACAGTGCGTGCAGTGTCCGTGCTCCGACCGCCTTACAGACAGAGGAGGTGGCGATCGCGCTCGCGCTAGCACACCTGCGGTGTACCACAGTGCTCAGTGACTCGCGTTCGGCCATCGCGAACTACGCTAGGAACAAAGTGTGCGATAGGGCATTGAGTACAGTGCAGTGTCGTGCAACGTCCGGCGAGTTGGCGACGCCGGTCACCCACATCCGCTGGTTCCCGGCGCACACGAGCGTCGAAGCCAGCAGTCACCCCAACCGCAACGAGACAGCGCACGCCGCCGCGCGAGAACTTTCCAACCGCGAGGCGCCCCCTCTGCTCCTCCCCAGCGGACGGGTACCCAGAAACCGTACAAGAACCCCTCGCGTCGTACGGGGAAATACTACAGTGGTACAGGCTCGGCAGGCGACTCAAGCCGCCCCCCCCACCCCAAGCTCACCAGAGCGGAAGCCGTGTTATACAGACAACCACAAACGAACTCGGTGATCACCCCGGTGCTGGCGCGCCACGTGTGTCCAAAGGTCTACGAAAGTGTGCTGTGCAGTGTGTGCGCGAGAACGAACGCAACGCTAGCCCACTTGCTGTGGGGATGTGAACGACATTCGCTGCAGGCAGACGGTGCAACGCGCCTGCCCGAGGACATTACGTATGCCATGAACTCGGGTGAGCACGAGGTGCAACTACGAACTGTCCAGCGGCTCGAGGCTGCTCTCGCAGGGCAGAAGCGCAGGGAAGCGTCGTCGAGGGGTCGGCGGGTCAACACACGAACACCCACCACGCATCGACCTCGCCAACTCCCGCGAGGCACTGCTTCGGGGACGACCTAATACTCGTCTAGGAAGGGCAGGCCCTGCGTGGCCGAGGCCCCTACCCTCCGCAGGAACCTTCAATAAAGTCATTTTCTCTCTCTCTCTCTCTCATGGTGCATCCCGCTGGCTTGCTTGCTCAATTCATTTGCTGATTGTCCACTAGTGACATGTGCGTAAATAATGTGTCCATGTCGCGCTGCGCATTAAGCAGATCCACATAGTTAAGGGTAGCTTTTTACTCGGTTATGCATGACCAGTTAGTAAAAGCAACTAATTATCTAGTCAATACTGGGACACGTAACTGGTTAGTGTTCTGCTAAAAAGTAGGCCGACCTTTTTTTAAGAGTGTGTGCTATACCGCGAGGGTGGGAGGGCTTTGTCTGTAGGTTTACTGCTTCCGGTTCCCATTGAGCGGGGCTGTGGTTTGCAGCGGCGTGCTGCAAGCCTGGAGCGCCTGAGTGCGTTTTTTTCCGTTGATAGTCGGCTGGCGGTGCGCGCAGCCAATTTCGCGACATCGTCTGCTCGCGTGCACTTGTTACGCGCGCCCTTCCGATGCAGCACACATATTGTGCATGTAAGGCACGGTCACGCTCATTTGAACAATACGAACGTCTGCACGAAGGAGCAGCAAATGTATCCCATGATATAAACTAAAAAAAAGAGGAGAGCCGACCAAATACTATTACACCGCACTACATGCGAATGTGCCTGCAAAGGCGTCTTTCCTTTTTTTTTAGTTGCCACCCTGGAATGAAGTTTGCTGTTCCGTCGTGTAGACGTTCTTTTTATTCAGATGAGCGTCACCTTTGGAGCCTTGCAGTGGCTGTGGCCACTTAAAGGGACACTGAAGTGATATGTAAACATTGCGGGATTACTTGCGCAAATTGTAGTCCGGAGTCCCCAGACCATGTTTCGACCACCCTGGGCGCGTTTACGCGATTTTATTTAGTAGAAAAATTAATTCGAAAATGCTGTCCTCCTCTCTTTACGCTCGCCCATTTTCTGCGGCGTTTTCGTGTGACGTCGAGAGGAGCCGAGCTCGCAATTGGCTGCGCTACTGCACGGCTCCCCTGCCTTCAGGCAGTCAGTCGGCCCAGCGTTTCGTCCGCCGGCCGCCGAAGGGTCGTCGCAATTCGTTCTCTCAGTTGAAAAAAAGCCAGGACACGTTTGTGAATGGTAGAATCTGCCTTTCTTTACTTGGTTAGTTTGTACACTGTATCTAGCTCCAAGTCAAGGTCGCTTCACACAAGCGCTGCACAAGCGCACATGCGACGCTTCGCTGACTGGTACGCCAGTAGGAAAATATAAGGCCTCTTGAAGGCGGGAGAAGAGCCAGCGAAGTCAATATAGGTACTAAGGAAATAAAATCAACTGATATTTTTACCGTACAGCGTAAAACTAGGGTGCGAGAAGCACTTTTTTGCGCTGGGCGAACAAGCACAGCGGTCAACAGCACGACTACGCATCTGCGAACGCTTTTCCGTCTACGAAATGCAATTGCTTGACGTGAGCTGTTGTGGAAACTCGGGCGACGCTTACTGCACGAGCGCAATACAACAAATAGTCACCTAAGCTGCTTGAAATGCCAAAACTAAATAAAAGTGTAAACTGGTTGTACAATATATACCCTATATTACCACAGCAAGCGGAGCCCGCTCCGTGGCCGAGTGGTTTTGGGGCGTTGATATGCCACCGCAAGTATTTTGCAAGTCAGGAGTTCGAATCCCCGCGGGTTCGTGCTTTTTTTTTCTGCAAGTTAACTTTTTCGTTTTCCGCCGATGTTTTCTATATTGAGTACACCTTTTTTTGGGCCGCAACGTTCATGGCTCCACGAAATAGTTCACAAAACGCGCGCAGGCTGGCACTGGCGCGCTAGCGAGTTCTCGTTGGCGTGCTGTTGCCATAAGCACCGACTGCTTGCAGGCAGTGGGCACAGGCCAGAATGAACAGACCCTTGGCCTGGTGGGAACACGCTTTTTACGATACAGGCATGAGGGAGGCAAGCTCCAAATATGGGGGAAAAGCGCATGACATTTGGGCGTCTGCGGGTACGCGGAGGGCGTTCATGCACTGCGTAGGTTTCGGCTAGTGAATGCTACGATTCCAAGCCGTCCTAGGAGGCTTATCTTTATGCATTTTTACAGCTGACATGTCAGAAGCGCGGTACGATGATTACTGAGTTATTGAGAATGCTCATCCAACAACGCCAACGGTTGTGTTTTACAGAACCGAAACCGAAACCGAAACTTGTTTGGTTGCTCACCTTGGGCGTCGTCCAATCACGGTGCCCGCTCCTCCTAACGTCACAGCTTTAGTTGGTGCGGCCGCCGCAAACCGCGCATGGTAGTTTTTCTTCTTTCGCGCTTTGTAAAATAATTACCGATTTGTCAATCGTAAAAACGATGAAAAGTGTGCTAATTTGAGCCAGTCTACGCAGTGCAAGCAAAAACGGGAGCTTGACAAATTCGCTTCAGTGTCCCTTTAAAAGGCTCCAAAGAATTGCTAACGATAGCTAGAGTGATAGGCGTGCCTGTAGTACTAGAGAACAATAATTTTCGTTACTGCCGTGCGCGCATTGTCGGATTGAAATGCTGTCTAGACAAGTTTTTGTTGCGTTTCGATTCAGAGCACGATGGATAGAAAAGGGGCTATTCGAGCCGTCCGCCCAGCACTGTTAAAGGGGGACAACGTGCATCTACGAAGGGCAGCGACGCAGAATACGTAAGTCACTGGGTACAGCAAACAGGTATTGTGGCGACAGAGACAAGCGAAAAAAATGTACACAGGGCGCCTCTGGTGTTGGTAGCGGCAGGCGACGGACCATCGCCGTCGCGGTCTTTCAGGGGCGAAGCCCCTTATGGGCTCGCTTTCGGCGTCTCATGTTGTGGTAGTCGTTCGATGTGTATTTTCATGCGTTCACGGCACTACAATAGCGGGAAAATCAAGTTCCAGCGCCTCGCGCTAGAACGTTTCATCTCCATGGGCAAAACCGCGTACTGAAACAACACACTGGGACACTCGTTTTCAGTTCGAGCTTGCTTGTTTTCTTCTATTCCGATCCATACTCGCTTATTCACTTGTACAATGCATGCTTCGCCCCTCTTCAGATTTCACGTTAGTGGAGATGGCCCGGCTTTTTGCCAGCCAAACGATGCCCACAAGCGAGCGGCAGCGACGAGCGACGACAGCGGAGGGCATAAGTGGAAATGCCTTAATTTTTTTCGCTTTTCGCTATCGCTTACAGTACGTTTGTTGTACTCATTGAGCTACGTCTTTCGCTTCGATTGTCACTGTCGCTGCATGTGTCTACCTCTTTAATGTTCGAGATTTGGGATCGTTCGATAACGAGCTAATATGTTGTCATCAAATGTTGCGATCAGGAGCCTTCCAGTCTTGATTTTTGGGCGTGTCTTATGTCTGCGCCGCAAATCACTCAAATGCAATTCTGTGACATCGCAGAAAAATCAGCAGATAGTGGCTCTAGAGTTGACACTGAAACGTTTTCTTTAATATCCTGATTGTTTGTTTGAAGTTTGCGATGAAATTGGTATTGTCCTTATCGGTTCGAATAAGCCCTTTATTGAACCGAACCTGTATTTTGTCTTCATCACCCCTTTAGCGAATGTGGTTGTGTTATGTGTTTATAACGATGAACTCCAAAACGGGTTCTGAAATAAAAAGGGTTCTGGTTTATCAGGATGTCAAACCTTGTTTAGATTTGGGCACATTTGCCCGAACGCGAGAACTGTGGAAATAAGTTCTCAACTACGACTTTAGCGCTGTCTAGCTAATAAGTCGTTTTGCACAAAACTGATACAAACGCACGGTTAAGGTAGTGTTTCCGTGGGTTTCGGGCAACCGGCTTATTTGCCGTGGCTGACTGCGACATATTGGCGTCTTATTCGTAAGCGAGAGCATAATCAGGAACCTATGCGTTCGGGCAAACGAGTCTTGGTCTGTGCCGTGACGTACATTTCGGTGTAGTTCAAAACAGGCAAGGAAACATTCGTAGCAATGAATGAAGGGCAAATGTATGGCAGAACTAAGACACTGGTAGGTGAATTTAAAACAGTCGAAAGAATATTCTTGAACAGTGAGTTCACTCTGTATAATTCAATTGGCTACTCCATTGGGCCCATACCATCTGCTGCTAGACTATCCGTCATCCTGGCTAACGCCGCTAATTATTTGCCACAGTTGTAGTCAGTACCCAATGAACACGTTGCAACATTCGTGTTCATACAAACCATTGACAAAGTGAGTGGGGCTTTTCTTTTGTTTTTATAATGGAAGCTTTATTATTCCAGGTACAGACGCAGAAAACTCCTTGTTTAGAAATATCTTGTACTGTTAATTTGACCTTCAAGCTTTACAAAGGGGAAGCCCGTGTCAAGTACAGTTGCGCAGAGTGATGGGCTAATCCCGTGTTTGTTCCAAAGGGGTGTGCGGACAGGGATACGCGGAAAGAGTAAAGGCAGGTGCCCTAAAACCACGATACAAGAAAGTTGGCTCTATCCAAGGTCACTGCAAATTCTCATCTAGACTGGTCACGTCGCTAAGAAGCATTGCATTTCAATACGTGTACACTGCGTCCTCTCGGTGCAAAAACTAATCTATCACCAAACAAATTTATTTTACGTTTTTGGGCCTCGTTAGGTTTTTTTGCCATTGTATTACTCATCTTTGCTGTCCCACTTCTTCTGTCAGTAAGAAACAGGGAAAAGCGTTACGTGCCCGAAGATTTTTCTTCTGGAGAGAGCCCCGAGGCGTCAGAAGGACTGCACTGTCACATTGAGACACTTAGATGCTTGGACAGCCTTGGACATCGTGCATGTGTTCCCATTGTTGCTGTCTGTTCAGTGTTCAGTCTGTTCTACCATTCAGAGTGTAGTACGCTCCAAAGGCGAAGCGCACCTTCTTGCTCCTGGAGACGTTACTTCTGCTCAAGCCCAGTGCCCTGGTTCCCACGGTTGTGAAGGCCCCAGGAACATTACGAAGCAGTCAGCTCGAACGTGTTGGTTCTTAATAGTACGTTATGCCTTTTTTAAATCTTAATCTTTAATCCTAAATATTTAATGCCTTAAATGCCTTTTAAATTCCCAGCGCAACCTGCATTTTAGAACAACCACTACTATAACCCCGTGGGAATGCTTCGTGCTGTTTCATATTGTCCAACCTACATATTGCAGATATTTTGTGTCAATATCTTTTTGCCTTATTTGTGTTCATTGCATTTTATGTGTTAATTGTAATCCCAGCTAAATTCCTTTTATTCTCAGTTTGTTGTTCTCCTCAAATTATTTGCTAATGTTTTTAATCTGTCCTAGATAACAGCTGGCTTTCCAGTCTGTGTTAAGCACTCAGTTATATACAGAAAGCCGTTTTGTTTTATCGTAATACTGTTAACTATTCTCTCACTGCCGCATTTATACCGCAGCTTTTCTGGCTAATGTCTGTCCCTTTATATTTTTGGGTGTAATGGCGTTTTTGTTGTCTTAAAATGTTTAATTCCAGTGTTATCGGCTGCTTTGCTAGATTTTTATTACGGAATTTTTCTGGAATGTGTCCTAAATAGGAGTTTGGTCTCCTTCTGTGTTGAGGTCGAGTGAAAAACGTTTTTATGCTGGGATATTGTAATTCCAAATGAATTCCATTTTGTGTGAAAGTGCAGAACGAACCCATTTTGTGATCTTTTCGGAAAATTGTCCTAGTTTGTTTATCCGCTTCTTTGTGTTGTAAAATTACTTTTCCTTTTATGTTTGCTTGTAATTGTCTACAGCACCCTCATTGGGAGGGTGTGGGTGGTAGCAGGCGGAGCGAAAAACCCTGCCTCGCGAGGAATAGGAGAACATTTCTGGGACGTAACGGGCTGCTGTTTAAGAGAAAGTAGCAGTACCCTTAAGCAGTATCTGGGAACGCCTTAGAGAATGAAGCTTTACTCTTAAAAGGAGTGACGGAACGTTGCCGTGAAGGTGGTATTATAATTCTCACGCAGGCTTCGGGCTATCCGCCTAGAAGTGACTACGTAACTTCCACGAGGAGCATTTGGCCTCTCCTTACAGCGACCACGTGCCACTCCTAGGAAGACAAGCCATCAAAAGAAAGTGAAATATGGGAGAAACCTTTTACTCCTACACAGAGTGGCCCGCAATCCTTGACTTAGACTGCATATTTTCTGCAACTCGTGCCGCCACCGCTTCACCAGCGCGATATTCTGAATTGGAACAAAGTCGTAGCCTCTGTTCTCAAGTAGCCGCGCAGCGGGTTTCACGCCACTCTTCCTCTCCTTCGGGAATTACGATCTCCTTCGTTTGTTCCATCACTCCCTTCAGTTGGAGACCAGGCTTTTGCGCCACACACGGAATTCTGGACTTGCCGCTGGAACTTCTCCATGACTGGCTCGCGCGGACAGAGTGCTGCCTAAGGTTGAACGGTCTTGGTGGGCACGATAACGATATCGCTCGGCGATATTTTTCTCCGCACGTTCAACGTCTCACCCGCCAGCCTAAACAGCATTCGCCGTTGGAAAATTCAAATGCCTGTTCGTCTAACGACAAAGACGGTTGAAACGCGACTCTTTTGAGGCGTGAACTATCATCGTTTGCGGTTCGGACCTTCATCGCTGTGGTTCAACCACTTTTGCCTTCACACGCAATCATCATCATTGTCTTGTGTCAGGGCACCCCCTGAGAGGGCATGCATGAAATCCCCCGGAAAATAGAAGAAAAGAACAAAGGAACGAGAATATTGAAGTGCGCGCCAATAAGCAAGCGCCAGCGCCGACGCACCAAGGAATCCTGGGAAAAGGTGGCAGCACACTGGTCGGCCAATCAGGGAAGGCCACGCAGGTGACAAGTGGCGAGATGGCCATATACGGACAGGGAGGAAGCAAGAAGCCAATGGGAGTGCGCCACGGGAGAGCCCAGAGGGGCGCACACAGAGAAGGGGGGCGCACAAGGAGAAGGGGGAGGCAAGAAACCGAAGAAACCAGGAGGCGGCCGGAGCACGTGCGCTTCAACGAAAGAGCCAGGGGGACGCGGCCCGGCCATCGACCACGCCATCCGAGCCTGGGCGGGAGCGGGCCGACTTCGCATCGGCACCGTCATCCTAGGTGCACCACGAACCTGTGTCGTCGTTGCCCCAGCGGCATCGGTCGGGCACCAGCGGCCAGCGTCCACGCTCCGTCGACGTTCGTCTCGACGGCCCCGAAAGGCGACGTTCGTGCCTAGCCTACCTGAGACCTCCAGCGGCAGCGGCTACCAGGGGGTAGCCACTGAGGAAGCGCGCCGCCGAAGGGATGACCGCGTGCATCGAACGCCGGCATCAAGGACATCCAGCGGGAGCGGCTACCAGGAAGTAGCCGCAGAGGAAACGTCAGGACGCGCGGAGCCCACGCCGTCCACGTAGTGACCGCGCGCATCGAACGCCGGCATCGAAGCGAGAGGAGGACGGCTACCACCGGGTCGCGGCCACGCAACTGGTGCGACTCGTCAGCGCCGATGACAGCGGGGTAGGCTAGCCCAGTAGGGACGTAGTTGTAAGGGACATAACTAGGGAGTTGTGATAGGAGATAAATGAACTAGAACTTGATTAACGAGTGTATTTGAACTGATAGTGTAGGACTGTATGGTACATTTTTTGGTTTTTATTTGAATTGTATATTCACCTTTTAAGTTAGGTGTTTGTATGTGAGTTGTATTTTGGGATTGTAGAGGTTTGAGTGTTTATCGTTTGTGTGTAGTTTAAATATTGAGTGCTTTGCCTGAGGGTTTTTTGTGTGTGTATTAAATGCATGTTATTAAACACGTCAACGGCTTCCCTGGGTCCATTGCTCCGAGCTGGTAAAGACCACCCCACCATCCGTTCACGTGAAAATCATCCTGGTTAAAGAAAGTTGGCTCTCCTGCCGTGCGTTTATGCGTACGGTCGGAATCAGCGAGGCTAGGAAAGGTTCAGTTTAAACAAAAGGGGTTTCATTTTTAAAACTGCAAAAAAATGCACAACCAAACATGGAAGATTTTATTATTAATGTCCTAATAGTTGGTAATAAAAAGACAGAGTAGAGCAAGTTGTGAAATAAACCATTCAAATTCCAACACGTAGCGTATGTACAAAAAATAAAAAATATGCACAAGCAAGCGCAATAATGGCAAAGATGCAATTTCAATGATGGCAAATTTAAAACTCCAACTTTTCACTAAACGTTTTTAAAAAAAACATCACAGGTTAAAATAAATCATTAGTGAAGATGTGATGTGAAAAATAGGTAGTTGTTGAAATCCGTAAACAAACGGACATCCGCAAAAAAGGTGCATTGAGAAAGTGAAATAATTTCAGCAGCTGCATTATCGTATTTATTTTGTTTACATCGTTCCACAGTACAAATAGTGGAAGTTCAAATGTTTACTAAAACACAAGCGCTGCCAAAACTCTACTAACAGTTTCTTATGCGGATAAGGCACAGCTCAAGGTTAAAATCATTGGCCTGTTTCCTGCACTCTTTTGTAATAACGACGTTACGCTTTACAATATTTCTTTAAAATCATCATATACACACCACAAAATTCGAACCAACATCGGCCGTTAAAAAGGAGGAACAGCGACACTTCCCATTTGTCGAATAATGTTTCAGTTTGATATTACAGGTAAAAAGAGTATACTTGATCGATTCGTAAAGGTGCCAGCCTGTTCTCCCGGAAGCCGTCACTGGAGGAAGGAGCAACATCCGTACCTCCAATTTAAAACTATGGAATGAAATCATTGTTGTTGATAGACCTTTCGCCTTTTTCGTGTTCAGAGAATTCGTGTTCAGAGACACATTTAAAAAGGTGGCTATTAAAACTCTCAGTATCATTGTATTTGAGAACAGTACGCCAAGTTAAAAACTCCGCATACAATAAACCTTTAATTTACTAATCTGTAAATTATGTAGCATTTTTGGCATCTGTAGGGTATGATAAAAATGCTTACGACCAAGAACCACTTGCTTTCTCGAGCGAAGTGCAAGGAGTACTCACTCACGCACTTACGCACAAACACGTACGCACACCCACACGTACACGCACACTCCAGAACACACACACGTACACACAAACACAAGCACACACACACATGCACAAACACACACAAACACTCACACACACAAACGTTTGTAAATTGCAATCGATCATCTTCTTAATTAATTAAGGAGTAAAGGCAGTGGCGGCGGCAACCACAATCCACCGAGTAATCGCTGCTGATGTTTTTTGCAGGCTGATAAAGTCAACATCTTTTTTCCGCAAGCAAAAAGGACATGCCTGCCCCATCAGCCCATCTTAGCCTGAGAAGAACTGCGAGTTGGGGTTGTTGGAATAGGTTCATAATGGGAAACAGCGCAAAAACAAAACTTCGACAAGAGAAACAACGGGAAGAAGCGCTACTAGCAACCAAAACGTTTAATCGTCAAAACACACAAATATATACACACAATCTAAGCCACCGCCAACACAAAAGTACAGTACAATTTAAAATCTTATACAGTCACGAGGAACAACCAAAAAACACTCTATACAACCAAACCGCACGTGTTCATACTCCGAAAGATGCACGGTACACTTTATCAGCCCTTATCCAAGAAAGCAAACTCGGCATCTGATAGCAAAACAGAAGGTTGGCTGACACATGTTTTTTCCTCTTTTTGGATGTAAAATGCTTCAATTATCTCTCTTGTTGCCCGCTTAGGGTGTTTGTCAAGAACAATGGTGTGCGGTAGCTCCGGATGGCACGCGCATTCCTCGTGGTTTTGGTTTCCATGAGTGAGAGAGAGTGGCAACTCCGGACGGCCCGTGCACTTCTTTCAATGCATTGCCAAATGAGAACACGGTACCCCTTTCAATGAGCTGTTATGCTCACGAAGGCGAACGTTAAGGCAGCGCCCAGTCTGACCGATGTCCTTCTTTCCACACTTGAAAGGGATACTATACACAACGTCCTTACCGCACGCAACAAATTTAATGCTATGTCTTATCCAACAACCATCCGTCCTTTTTTTCTTTCTTGTCTGCTAACCTTTGCACCGCAGGGCAAATCTTACCGACTTTGTTTTGGGCTGAAAAGACGACGCGCACGCCATATTTGGATGCCACTTTCTTCAGCCGATGTGATACACCATGTAGGTAAAGAATGACTGCTATCCTATCAGGAACTGAACCAACTTCATTTTCCTCCCCACGGTCTACGCTTCCAGCCTTCTTAATCTCCCGGCGATTCCTTTAACAAGCCAAACTAATAGAGTCATCTGGGTGCCCGGCTGTCCTTAACCTGTCTACCTGGGCGGCGACACTCTGTTCCATGAAATGTTCGCAGGATTTGTTCAAAGCTGATTTAATGCAAGAAAAAGCAAAATAGTTCTTCACCATCTCTGAATGGGCTGAATCGTAACTTAGTAACTCCTGGGTAGGCCTTGGGTGGTACATCCAGCAAGTGTGGAATTGCAGGAAAGTAATTATAAATCCAAATACTGGAGTTCACGTTGCTTAGGCACCTGAAACGTGTAATCTAAGCCCGAACCTTTTTTCCTGAAGGTTTTCATGACACCCACAAGTACGCCACAGCCTTGGCCTTCTTTTACTAAAACAAGGTGGTCATCAACTTACCAAAAAAACTTGAGATTCCAGTCTACCAGCTCATTTTCAATTGATCTGTCAACTCTGCTTAGAAAGATATCAGAAAGCACAGCAGCAACACAAGACCGAATACAAATGCCTGTTTTCTGAACGTACACTTTGCCACCCCAACCTACCAGAGTAGACTTCAGATAAAGGGCCAGCCACTCTAAAAAACGTTCCACCGAAATACCAGACGCACTCCGAAACGTCGCTTCATCGTTATCTTCGAGGATGCAGGCTATTACACATTGCAACAAAGTGGCATGTGGAATGGAGTAGTACAAGTCAACAACATCAATACTAAAAGCATCTCGGACATTCACACCAGCGGTGCTCAGGTACTCTACAACTTTCATCGAGTTGGGAACCAAAACATGATCACAAAGCCGAAGCGATTCCAGATTCTTCTGCAAATACCCGGAAACCAAGTGCTGCCATGTACCCCTTTCAGAAACAATAGTGCGAGACGGGAGCTCCGGCTTGTGGGTTTTTACCGATAAACACGCTTCTAACACAAGACCCTTTTCATTTTTCACCGAGGACATTAAACGGCACAAATTCAAATCACCAAGTAACTTCACAGTGCGTCGCCTAACTAAAGAGGCCTTTTCAGTAACCTCACGAAAGTCCTTTGTTACAGCGTTTCCGGCCTTTTCCAGGAACACTTCCTCTGGCATCACACCAATAAAATCTCCTTATCGGAAACTGCACACCAGACCCACTATTCACCAAAAACCTTATCAAAGGTGCGAAACCAGCAGACCGAGTCTGTCTAGCATTGTTAGATGCAAAACTCTGAACGCATTCCGCAACACTCCACGGTTTTTCGTCGTCCTTCACTTTGCGGGCAAAAGTCCTGGACAGTTCCACCTTTTCGGCGGTTTCCAGAACCAGTTCCACGCAGAACTTGGGACCACGTTGCAGAAGCTTCCTGTGTCGGTCGGGCAGTTCAATATCCCCCAGGAAAAGGACCATGCCATCCTTTCCCTTTTGTCCCTTGTCTTTGGCGGGGTCGGCCGCAGCTAGTTTCACAGGGTTTCCATAGCGCTCTCCAACAACCTTGTCCACTCCTGACAACGGCGGTACCCGTTCCCACCTTGTCGGTAGCAGGCCACTCGCAGGCAATCCTTGAAGAAACGCACTTGATGGCCCCACTCGGAGGCTAATTTTGGCTAATTCGTCGACATTTTCCACTTGTGGGTGTGAACAAACCACACAAAGCCTGAACTTCAGGGGGGCACAACGACACTCGGGTGTACCAAGAAGTTGTCCGGATCTTGCAGATGTACACCTGAGTGTAGTTGTGCCCCCCTGAAGTTCAGGCTTTGTGTGGTTTGTTCACACCCATAAGTGGAAAATGTCGACGAATTAGCCAAAAGTTAGCCTCCGAGTGGGGCCATCAAGTGCGTTTCTTCAAGGATTGCCTGCGAGTGGCCTGCTACCGACAAGGTGGGAAAGGGTACCGCCGTTACCAGGAGTGGACAAGGTTGTCGGAGAGCGCTACAGAAACCCTGTGGAACCAGCTGCGGCCGACCCTGCCAAAAAAAGGGGACAAAAGGGAAAGGATGGCACGGTTCTTGTACTGGGGGATATTGAACTGCCGGACCGACACGGGAAGCTTCTGCAATGTGGTCCCACGTTCTGCGTGGAACTAGTTCTGGAACCCGCCGAAAAGGTTGAACTGTCCAGGACTTCGGCCCGCCAAGTCAAGGACGATGAGAATTCAAGGTGTGCTAGGGAACGCGTTCAGATTTTTGCATCTAACAATGCTAGACAGACTCGGTCTGCTGGTTTCGGGCCTTTGATCAGGTTTTTGGTGAATAGTGGGTCTCGTGTGGCAGTTTCCGATAAATAGCGTTTTTTGTTGTGATGCCAGAAGTGTTCCTTGAGAAGGCCGGAAACGCTGTAACAAAGAACTTTCGTGAGGTTACTGAAACGGCCTCTTTAGTTAGGCGACGCGCTGTGAAGTTGCTTGGTGATTTGAATTTGTGCTGTTTAATGTCCTAGGTGAAAAATAAAATTGTGGATGTCATGAAGATGTACCACCCAAGGTCTACCAAGGAGGTACTAAGTTACGATTCATCCCATTCAAAGCTGGTTAAGAACGGTTTCGCTTTTTCTTGCATTAAATCAGCTTTGAAGAAATCCTGCGTACATTTCATGGAACAGAGTGTCGCCGCCCAGATAGACAGGGTAAGGACAGCCAGGCACCCAGATAACACTGTTCATTTGACCTGTGAAAGGAATCGCCGCGAGATTAAGAAGGCTGGAAGCGTGGCCCGCGGGAGGGAAAATGAAGTCGGTTCAGTTCCTGATAAGATAGCTGTCATTCCTTACCTACACGGTGTATCACATCGGCTGAAAAAGTGGCATCCAGATATGGCGTGCGCGTCGTCTTTTCAGCCCAAAACAAAGTGGGTAAGATTTGCCCTGCAGTGCAAAGGTTAGAAGACAAGAAAGAAACAAGGACGGATGGTTGTGGGATAAGACATGGCATTAAATTTGTTGAGTGTGGTAAGGACGTTGTGTATAGTATCCCTTTCAAGTGTGGAAAGAAGTACATCGGTCAGACTGGGCGCTGCCTTAACGTTCGCCTTCTTGAGCATAATGGCTCATTGAAAGGGGTACCGTGTTCTCATTAGGCCAAGCATTGCAAGAAGTGCACGGGCCGTCCGGAGTTGCCACTCTCGCTCACTGATGGAAACCAAAACCACGAGGAATGCGCGTGCCATCCGGGGCTACCTCACACCATCGTAATTGACAAGCACCGTAAGCGGGCAACAAGTGAGATAATGGAAGCATTTTACATCCAAAAGAGGAAAAAACATGTGTCAGCCAACCTTCTGTTTTGGTATCAGATGCCGAGTTTGCTTGCTTAGATAAGGGCTGATAAAATGTACCGTGCATATTTCGGACTATGAACACGCGCGGTTTGGTTGTATGGAGTGTTCTTTTCATTGTTCCCCGTGACTGTATAAGATTATAGATTGTACTGTAGTTTTGTGTTGCGGTGGCTTAAATTGTGTGTATATATTTGTGTGTTTGGACGATTAAACGTTTCAGTTGCTAGTAGCGCTTCGTCCCGTTGTCTCTCTTGTCCAAGTTTTGTTTTTGCTTTGTTTCCCATTATGTATCTTAGCCTCATTCATCGAACGTCGTGACCAAGACAGATGCGGCATCTACAATCACCGATGGCCTATATAAGCATTCAAAACAACGATCGTCTCATTGGCAGGGGGGGCGGCACCCAGCACGCACCGAGTAACAGCTGCCGATAATTTGTGCGGGTCAAGAAAGTAAACTTCTTTGTTCCACAAGCCCAAAGGCTCGTCCCAGCCTCGTCGCCTTACCTTACCCTCCCTTCTTGGACCTCGTGGCCCGACAGGTGCGGCATCTACAATCACCGACACTCTATATAAGCCTTCGCAAACAAGTACCGTCTTATTTGCAGGGGCAGCGGCACTGAGAACGCGCCGAATAATGGCTACCGATATTTTCTACAGGCTGATAAATTCAACATTGTGCTCCAAGCCAACAGGCCATCCCTTCCGCGTCACCCTACCTAGCCTGCCTCATCGGGCCTTGTGACCCCGGGATCTGCAGCAAGTACAATCACCGACTGCCTATATACCCAGCCGGTACCAGAAGTATGCCCTTGGACCAGCCCGTCCATGGCCACTTTTTGGCATGTCCGGCGAGCATCCAGGTTCAGGCAGCCACTGATCATACGTTGAGCGACCAATATTTGGCAACTAGCGCTTCGGTATTTCTCTGACCGCCCGTGCTCAGATGCACAACAGCAGCTACCCGGCTGCCAGATATTCAGTTCACTTTCAGCTACCGATCTTGAGAAAGAGAAGGGCCGAAGTACGGCATTGGGGTATCCCTTTTTCCTTCGGGAATCGGTGTTCAGCCGCACCACGGCAAGCGACGGGCCACGAAAATCCGAATTCTTGTGGCAGTTGGAGTTCGAAAGGACACCGGCCGGAGCACGGCTGCCACGAATTCGCTCTTTCAACCGTGCAGCGTGCGTCCGGCAGCAGAATATTCGTTTTCTTCGGGCAACCGGTGTTATAAAGGAGACCAGCCGACGTACGGCAGAATAATGTACGTTTTTCGTTCGGTTAGCTGTCCTCGACCGAATTACGGCACGCGAACGCCCGACGCAAGGTGGCAGGTTATACGTCATTCTTTCTGTAAGCGGGGTACAGCCGAACAACGGCATGCGTAAGGGCGCCGGAGCTCTCCTTCCGGTTGGAAGGAGACCGGCTGGTGAAAGACCGGTTTTTCGCTAGGTGAAGAAAAAGCCGTTAGGGGGCCTAATGACGCAGATGCGGTTTTATCTGCTCGGTGGTTCTACGGTTTAAATGAACGAACTTCGTTTGTCAAACAGTAATGAGTGTTCTAGGTGAACGGGCAAGGTTCAAGGACTCACTGGATAATACCATGAAAATAAATTCCTGTTCCCTTGTGTAATGAAAGCAAAATAAATGAAAATGGGAACAAAAACCTGCACCAGCAAAGCTATCACAGGTTAAAGCCAATTAGAGAAATAAATGAACTGGGAGGTATGCTCCAATGTGAATTTCAAGTAAAGCCAATTTGGTAGAAAAGCAAAGAAAAGTGGGGCTCTTGCAAATCGCGACAGAAGACAACACAACCCAGTCCCATCAGAAAGTGATTTCGAAATGCAGGGGTGGCGCCTCCTGAACTAATTCAGCTCCCACCTTTAGGCCATCGGAATGCCATTTCTTGACACATAAGAATGTACCACAACGACGGGTGAGGTAGCCTCGCCAGATTTACCCGCCACCATGCTTCTCTAGCCCGTCGACGCATCAGCTCGAGGCTATTCGCCTTCTCAAGAAATGGAGCGCATCTGAGACATCTACCCTGCAGAGATGCCCGACCCGAGATGGCGGTGCTTCACCAAAACGGGCCTTAAAGGCGTCCGGCAAGTGGTCACCAAGCAGCAGCTCAACCACCACCATCTGAAGGACTCCCCACAATAGAAAGGCAAGGCCGTGCAACCGCGCAACTTTGAGGCTATTCTTGTTACAATAATACTGCGAGAAATAACGTTGCACTAGCTTGTAGGTGATAAACGTAGAAGAGGCTAAGCTCGTTCATTGGTAGGCTCAACTTCGTGCCCTGCACTACGTTATTCACGGCTTTTCATGACTGCCTATCTGGAAAAAAATATTATTTTAGATTTCAGATAACAAGAGGGCCTTGTCAATGACGAAGCCTGGATAATAATTAGGTTTCGGTGTTTGAAGGTTATGTTAGCTACACTTTGGATATGACTCACTTGGTAAACATTATCGCTGGTATCCTAGCAAACACAGATTTTTACCAGGTTTTTCTTGATCAGCGCAACTTGTTGAGTTGACGCACAATTTGGATCTAGCCATAGATAAGCATAAAGTAGTTGATTGTATCTTCTTGGACTGCAAAAAGCATTTGACGTTGTTCTATATCCCATTCGTGGTAGTACATTGAGGGCTATAACCTGAATGAATCATTAGTTGCATGGATAGCCCAGTATCTCTCTCTAAGACAGCAGTCGGTCGCCCTCAATGGTTGTTTGTGCGGATATGTTCCTGTGACGTCAGGAATTCCCCAAGGCTCAGTTTCGGGTTTTTTGGTTTTTGTTATTTATGAATGTTATTACTATTGACCTCAAATCTTTCTTCAAAATGTCAGCGAATGACTGTGTAGTATACAGGAGTATAGCGAACGAACGTGATTCCGAATAACTGCAGCACGATTCAACTTTAACATCATCCTGGTTTGCTGATTGAAATATGTCGTTGAATGTTAAAAAGTGTGCTAACATCACCTTTAAAACAAAACCTTCATTCCAATTGAATACGTATACCGTAAAGTACGCTGCTGTAAGAACAGCCGTGGGATATAAATAACTAGTTTATTTAACGAGTGCTTAGATGGTAAATAGGCCCGTTTACAACACAAAAGTTACGGCTGCACGTGTCTTTGTCTTTCTGACACAAAATTTCAGCGAACCTCCATCTAACCTAAACGAATAACCGTATTTCACTCGTGTGCGCTCAATTTTGGAGTGCGCATGTGTTTTGTGGGATCCCTACACAAAAGAGTTGATTGATACGCTCGAGAACATACAGAATAGAGCAGTGCTATTCGTATTACATAATTGGCACTGTCAAATTAGCATGGGGGAAGGTAAAAGTAAACTTAAATGGTTAGACGTGAAAGATCACCGACGAAGCCTCGGGTGGAAATTTGTTCGTAATATCTATATTTCGAAAAATGGAATGCGCGCGGTGGCGCCGTCACGTGGTATTTTTCATATTTCGCGGGTTTTCTTTATCAGTTAGAATAAACGTGTATGCAATTACTTCGTCGCTGCACATCCCGCAGATATATGCCCTTCGTCGGTACCTACAAGTGCCTCATTGACACTCTAATGATTCGGACAGTACTTCTCAAGTTAGATATTTAATTATAATGAATTAGGTCTCAACAACGAAAAAAATACTGCCCGCTTCTCGACAGTACTGCAAACATTTTCACTAGGTTTTTTTCGAGTTACGCCATTACTCTTTTTTTTAATCTTGGTCATGATAGCTCGGACACCCTGTACAAACCGAGGTCACTTAGGAACTCATGTACGCCCTCACTCAAACAAACGTTGAGGCAATTCTTTACCAATTCGCTCACACATTTGAAACAACCATGGCCAACCAAAGTCGTCGTCGCGTACGCGCAGCGACAGGGCCGTTCTCTTTTCGCCGATTTTTCGGCTTGATCTGGAAGCGTCACTGCCCACCCCATTCCAACCGTAAGCTTTTCCAGCCGCGAGCAGTGTGCTGGATTCCGAAGCAAAATGGTAAAAAATGGTGCAAAATGGAACGCAGACAGTAAGACGGCCCCGTCCACGGAGTCACCCCGTCGCAAAGGAATGCGGCGGCGCCGAACACGGCAGCAGCCGCAGGCGGAGGCCGCACCGGAATGTTCTCGCAGACGTCACCGAGAAGCCAGGCGTCCTGCGAAGTGATGCTCGTGCGGAGCGATAAGGTGGACGAAACGAGGGTGAATCGTAACGCGGGTGCAAGTGCGATGTTTTGATTTCCAATATCTTCACTAATAATCATCGTTTCAACAAACGTCTTGAAAGAGGTTAGTACTAGGACATTGAATTACCTGAAAACGCGAACACCCATGTATCGGCAAAACCTCTTTCAGAGACACAATTTCAGGCGCGTGAGGTAGGCCGACACGACGATAATACGACCACGGCGACTCCGACTTTCGAGTTCGCAACCACCTTGTCACACGACCGCGACGTCGACACGAACAGGTCAGTCGATCGGAAGTCCGCGTTATGTGACTGGCCGTGAGACCGAAGACGCCGACGACGTCTGATCGGCAGAACGGTCGTCGTGAATCGACCGAGAAGCGAAAACTGCACCCCGACAACAATAGTGCCGTACTAAATGCGGCCGTGTTCGGTTCGTTCCCTCAGTGTAATAAACATTGCAATGTACATGAAGTCCATGCAGCTCCATACATGCGAGCCGTTTATCGTCTTACGACGCTCCGCCTATTCGGTTTGGCGACCATTCCTTTGCCGGATTTGCTAAGTGCATATCTGCGAGCGACCAGCAATGCGTGTAGAAAGTATAAGCTCAGTTTTCAGCAGAAGAGGAGTTAAGGAAGGACTCAATATCGACCAGTTGTTAGCGTAAAGCGTAACACAAAAACACCACAAGCACTATATCGGTTGAGCGAAATCGCTGTCGCAGCAGGAACAGTGCTGTTGCCGGAGGTCAGCCATGATGGGGGCTTTATGAAACCTTACTGCGCAGCTGTTATTCGAGAAATGTTCAGTTCACCACCCAGGAATCCTTGATCATGTACAAAGTATTGATTTAACACAAAGGGTGGGTCTCAATGTAGTGTACAGGTTATTTCAGCGGCATCTGCAGCTCTTTTATGGCGGAGTGGTCTAATGCCTCGCGCCCGTTCAAACGAAGCCACTGGTTCAAATACAGGCTGGGCGTTACATTGAAATCAAAGCTTTCTAGCTCTACCAGCCAGCGGTTCCTTCGTGGCGTTAGTCAGAAGAAACTTGCAACGCGGCTGGGGAGCGGGAGGGCCGTTTTCACTCACAGAGGGCAGTGTAGATGGCGCGACTAATGAGTAGCCAGCGTTCCCCGCGAGCAGGAGCCTGCTCACACAGGCGGCTGCGTAGACAGGACGGCTTTGTCGTCTGATTTAGCCATGGCTGTTTTGGGCTTTTTTCCTCTTTTGCCGCATCTTTGCGTCCATTGCGCGGTTTCTTCGCACGGCTTGATTAACTTGTTTGAATTTACCTATTGGGGAACCGGAGTCTACGGAATTATGTGGTCGCACGGCACAGATACGTAAAAGATCAGTTTGCCGGATGGGAAAACAAAAAGTACAGACCACATATAGGCATCTGGCCGCCAGAGAAACGCTACCTTTTGCGCACTGCTTGCCATGAATGGGACTCCGTTTTAAGTTGGTGAATACCAATTTTGCTGTGCTTTGAGAGGTATTACAAAAGCAGCAAATATTTCTGATAAATAGCTTTGTAAAAGTTCAGTCAGCTTTCTCGCAATTCTCAACCTATTAAACTAACTAGTTTCAATCGGTATAAACGGCAATCATTAAGCGCACATGCTGAATTGTTTCGTTGTGTGCGCTAGCGTCGCACAGTGGTGTAGCCCCGCGCTAACTCATCGGAATGACTAGGTACCACTGTGTGACCCTTTAAGAGACGCCCCTCTCCCAATTTTTTCTGCTACGCAAGGCCATGATACACCGGCGGCGCACGCCGCTCTAGTGCGGCCGTTGCGACGCGGCTGCGTTCGGGATGCTGCCCCCGCGAAGTCCAGGCAACGGCGAGGAGAAACTGGTTTCATTCTGTGTTGAGCCACGTGTGTGAATTCAAGTGACATCGCCTGGGCAATTGTCGTGGGTGTGTTCTAAAGCTTTGCTTTCCAACCACCTTAACACCGTCGATTGGAGAAATGTTTTTCTGCATTCTAAGTGGCATGGTTTGGCAGTCGTATTCGCGAATCCAAAACAAAACTTTTTTGGTTGTACTGCCGAGATACCACGCCAACCGCCAATGCATCATTTAAGTCATAGGTATGATTCGTTTAGTTTTAAAGTCGTACTTCGTATATATAGTGAGGCAATGTACTTTAGGAGAATGTGATACTGATGTGTGTATTTTGTAAACTTCGAATGTATTTATATACCGTGATGATAGTTTCCTCCCATCTACTTAAACAAGACACAAGGTATACGCTTGGGAAGGGGGAAGCGCAGGGGGGACTATAGGGCCGCGGCCGCAACTAAACCCTCGAGGTATCGCAACTGGCAGCCCTGAGCACGCAAAAAATTAACGAATAGCCTTTATGAGATAAAAAAAGCTCCAGGCCATCAGAAAAACAGAGAGTGCAGAAATATTGTTTTGTGTAATTATATGCACAATCGAAGACAAGGGCAGGCGCGCAAGACCCCTAAACTCACGCTAATCTTCCGAGTCAGATCGTAATATATGTTACGGTGGAGCTCTCAAACAGTTGATAAACACACAGTCGCGTAGGAGTTTACCGGAAACTAAGGGGGGGGGGGGCGGGAGTTCCTGCATCGTACCCCGCAACCCTTCAGCTGTTTCTGTTACGGTTATAAATGTTTCAAACCGATCGGAATACCGGAATTTAATAATACAACTTCCCATGCGGGCGCGTGCACGGCGTCTCCACAACACAACAAAGCTCGACATGGGCGAGAACCAGCGGCCAATCAAGTTATAAATAAAACTACGTTGGTTCGGAAAGCATTTTCGTGATTACCTTAACATTTTGAGACGAGTCTTTAGGCATTCGCTTAGATATTTTTGACTGCCGCATGTCTCGCCCCATGGCTTCCATCACCTTTTCCAGCAGGAAGTGGAGCGCAGTATTTATGTGCAAAATGGTAAAAATATGGCCTAAACGGAACAAAGAAAGTCAGACGGCCCCGCCCCAGAGCGAGGTTGCGGCACAAAATATCGCAGTAGCAGACGACGCCACAAGCAGATGTTCTTGGAGATGTCACCGAGAACGATGCATCATGGGCAGTCTCGCTCCGGCCGTGCGAGGAGGAGGACAAAACGAGTCTGAATCTCGGCGCGGCCGAAAAAGCGATCTTTGATATGCAATGACTCCACTAATACTCAACGCTTTGAGGAAATTTTAGGAGGTGATTACGAGGAAACTGGTTTACCTGAAAAGACGAGCACCGATGTATGGGCAAAAGCTCTTTCAGCGTCCCCTTTAATCTGGCCCTTCAATACCAGATCCATCCTTTGCGAAATTGAACGTCGCGCTGTCCAGATCGAACCGGAACAACCACCTCATGAAGATCACCAGGCCATCAACCACAGCACAAGATTTTGGTGGCGTAAAATAGGGCGCCATCACCTAAGGAAGCAGCAACGTCGGCTCTATTGAAATAAAAGGTACTCCTCAGTCTCCTCCCCATTCTGTGTCCTTATTTCCTTAATGTTGTATTGGAATTGATTGTAAAATTTTTAAAACTTGTGGTACCGGAGTTCTAGCACCCTACAGCGGTTCCCAATAGCGACACCGAGTCCCCCCAAAAACCATGCCTTCACTGAAAGTACGGTTCCCCAAGCTCCGATCGTCAGCGGGTCCCGCTGCGCCCACCCAGTCCCGCACTGTGCGCCCTGTTGGCTGGTTGGTTGGTGTCGAGAGAATGGCTGTTACCCACTCAGAAGATTGCCTAGGAAATGGGAGCTAACTATGAGAAAAAAAACTGGGCTCGGCATAAAAGAAATATAATGCATGAACTTCCCGTAAACGTTTAGAAAAAAAAGGTGTACATAATTGGGAATAAAAAAGATAATAAAAAGACGGATGGAAAATAAGGTGCGGCATCCGAGAGGACACAGAAACTACAAAATAAACACTAATGAATAAAGAAAGGATTGAAAGCAGGACAACCGTGAAAAGTATGAAAAAAAAATACAACGAGAAGATACGGCCGTGAATGAGAGACAGTGAGGCGCGTGCCAGCGCCAGTGAGTACAGGCGCTAACATTTTTAATAGAGCAGCCCACCACCTTGATCTAGCGGCTAGCACGGTAGAAGGTGAGATTCAGAACTGAATGAGTGTACAGCGCGGCAAAGATCCCCACGGCAAATACCCAGTACTTTTGCCCCGTATGGTAACATTAGAGGAAGAGACAGTGGGTGGGCCAATTGAATAAAGCGTTTTTCAGATATCTTTTTTGTATGAAGGTGAACCGTCCGCGGAAGGCAAAAAAACTTATAACCGAGCTCGTGTCGTGCGCCACATCTTCGTCTTCACCCGGCACACGGTGGCGTGGATATTGACCACCGCCACAGTTATCCCTTAACAACAAAATTTATATCAGGCTTTCTTTAAAGCCAGTGTACTTTAAAGAAACCACCTCTTAATTTTTTAGCCGCGGAGTAGCTTAGGACCGCACAATGTCCGTCCGTGTCCGTGCGCATACCATTTACAATCTCCAAAAATCACACAGTCACCGGCCGGATTCGAGCATGTGCCTGGTAGACCACAGAGTTAATGTCAGTCGCCTTGCCCATTGGACTAGGACCGTGAGTTAGTTCCCGAGACTCAAACGGCTTTTTCTCTCGCCTGTACTGGTGCGAAGTATGTTATCACCTCCCAATGTCCGTCCGCGTCCATTCGCGCGCACACCACCATCAAGCGAATTTCGATTTCTACCGTGAGTTGCAGTTCCATTCAGGGAAAAATCAAGGTGCAACTCACGCCTCGAATCGATGTCACTGGGGACGCAACTTGGATTCCATTTCGAGTCCCCGTACTCCGTACCCTGGCCATCATCCGCGGAGTGGAGATGCTGTTATTTTTATAATATGAAAGCATATGGCGAAACACTTAGGCCCACCTGCTGCGCACACCTAGTGTTTGTTGTATTCATCATCCGGGGTTCATTACAATGTATTATACCTGAAATGCTAGTTGGTATAGAAATAATATAGTATAGATTTTTTAAAAATAAAAGTTCCATTTTGGCGTTAAAAAAACATTTACGGAAGCCCGCTCAGTCCAGAGTAGCCCTAGAAGGCTTCTTCGCATAAACCGTAGAAGGTTATGGTAAATAAATTATCTTCGTGCTGCAGGAAACCTCATTGCATTAAACGTGGTGCCTCTTTGAAGCTACCATATTAACAAGAATGATTTTAAAGTCCGGAATGCAGGAACATGCGGTCTTTGGATTCACTCCTCGGACACTTGCTCTGCTGCAGGATCTCCGAAGTGCAAGGATTTACAAAAGAACAGCACACTGCTTACACTGGATATTTTGGAATTGCATAAAAACGCACAGCTGCGGCGCAGCTGTTGCACGGCAAGGTTCATGATTTTGTTAAAAAATCGGAACCTATAGGAAACAATAGGCACATGTTGCTTGCTGGTTTTTATTGTGGCTTCTATCTTTATTTTTCATAATTGTACGGCCCCAGAATTATCTGTAAAGCGCATACAAGGCGAAAAATTCCCTTCATTGTCTTCTGCTGTTCGCCAAACGCCTCACCAGATTGACCAGGGAGAATATAAACTTGGAAAGAATTGCACAATTCACATCGTAAAACTGTCTCTATAGCTACCGAGAAAAGCCATTTTGGCATCTTTTGCAAACCACTTGCGCATTTGGAAAAAAAGTTGCTTCCGCACCGGCGCAATTACAAACACCCAGGCGGTAAATATAAAATGTCAATAAAAATTTGTCACTTTCTCGAACTGACCAAAACAAAAAACAAAGCTTGAAAGAAAAATGCATGCTTGAGTGCTTCCCTGAAAAGAACCTTAGAAAGAAAAGGTAAAAACGTATTATTATATGAAGCGGTACTCTTAAGCGCCTGCATAGCTAAGGGAGGCACACCTCAAAAAAATTTGATTCACACGTACTCCTTATTTACGGGATTTTGAAACCAGTTCATTTTATTTGAAGCGGTGCGACAGTGTCTGTTTAATGGAAGGCTGGTCGGGATGAGGTTCTTCCTCTGTGACAATGTCTCGGTGGGGAGGGTGATATACATTGCTTCCCAGCGATATGACGTTCCGAGACAGCTACCAGCCCTGCACTCCTGGTGGGTGCGATGCAGAACGTAATAAAACCAGTGGATATACCCCACCGTTAACCAAACTAAAAGGCACTGGTTAACGATGAATTATCAAAAACAATGCCTAGAACTAAGATAAGACCGCAATTATACTAAACTATCACGGCAACATAAAAAGCATTAGCGCTTCTTGGGCTATATAAGAGGCGGTTTGCTTCTACTGTCAGCCTGTATACACCATTGAAATGATGTCGTCGGGTGGTAGTTTTTGCTTTAATAAGCATGCGATTAATATTTTTTTCCACTTATTGCGGCATTTCTGTGCATTGTATGCATTTCATCCTAAGGCGTACTTTCTATGGCGACCCAATGTTACAGGTGTCGCTGCCGTAAACGTTTGCCAGTGCAATACCATAGAGACAACCGATACTTGCTGATATGTCTTCAGTGCTGCTACTGTCCTTTCATTATCATTGCAATTGTCGTTCTGATAATATTCAATTTTTTTTCTTTTTTCTTACAACTAATCACCTTGGGAAGCAACCCTTTTATCACACGTAAAATTTATTAGGGTACACCTGCGCTGCTATTCGGGTAATATACAGGCACAAATTGCGCAATAGAACTTCAAATGGTCTGATCTTGTCCTCGTACTATTGCCTTTACGATTTGTCACATTTGCGTAATTTTTTTGTGTCGCTGTTACTTTGAACGGTCATCATCATCATCAGCCTATCTACGCCCACTGCTGGACAAAGGCCTCTCCCATTGTTCTCCAATTACCTCGGTCCTGTGCCAACTGTGACCAATTTATCCCCGCAAACGTCTTCATCTCACCAGTGCATCTAACTTTCTGCCACCCCCTGCAACGCTTGCCTTCTCTAGGGATCCACTCTGTAACCCTTAATGACCAGCGGTTATCTTGCCTTCGCATTACGTTCCCTCACCACGTCCATTTCTTTTTCTTAATTTCTACTTATATATCCTTAACACGTGTTTGTTCCCTGACCCACTCCGCTCTTTTCTTGTCACTTAATGTTACACCTATCATTTTCCGCTCCATTGCACACTGATTCGTTCTCACTTTAAGTTGAACCCTCTTAGTGAGCCTCCAGGTTTCTGCCCCGTAGGTGAGTACCGGTAAGATGCAGCTGTCATACACTTTCTTCTTCAGCGACAATGGTAGGCTTCTATTCATTATCGTAGAATGTCTGCCATATGCACCCCACCCCATTCTTATCCTTCATTACCTCTGCCTCATGGTTGGGATCTGGGGTCACAACGTGGCCTAAGTAGATATTGCCACGAACCATGTACGTGTTTGTTTATTGTTTGTTTTTAATGCCCGGCCGTGCCGGATCTGTTATCTGTGTCCCATGCGAAGCGCGTGTTCCATTCTTTATTTTTATGCCGCCCGGGCTATCTCATTCAGATAAGCAGAGTGTTTCGCGATAACGCCATTAGCCCAGAATAATATTCTGTGATCTACAATGTTCTGGATGTGAATCGACGTTTCCAGAAACTCTCGCGCTGAAAGATAAAAGCCTGCACAGCTGACGCCGCGGCATTCGATTTCTGTGATGCTCGCCAACGCAAGTCACTTTGTTGACCGCTGCTTCGCCGCCTCTGTATTCTTTTGAGTTGTTAGGGAAGCACAAGTTCGCTCCAATAAACTTGTTTCTCTTTCAAGACAACTGCGTCGTCCCTGGCTTCGTGACATCTGGTGGAGGTGCTGGGTACGCACCCTTTATGACGACCTCTGCAAGCCGCCAGCCCAGCCCAACTAGAGCCAGCCTCCGACTGCAAGGATTGCCACCCGAGCTCGGTATTCTGCCAGAAGGGCTCAAGAGAAGGAACGCTGCAACCAACACAATGGTGCAAGAACGAGCATCGCCAATCGTCCTGCAGCAGCCCCAGGAACCACCATTGTTCCGCGGATCCCCCGGAGAAGATCCTGATGACTGCTTGGAGAAGGTGGAGCGCGTCCGCATCTTTAAGATTTGGGATGACGAAGAAACCTTCCGCCATGTTTTATTCTATCCAGAAGATACGGCCCGAGCGAGGTTTGAGCACCATGCAAGCTCCCTAACCAAATGGACTCTCTTTAAGAGCGAATTCCTCGAAACATTCGCTACCGTCATGCGAAAAAAACGAGCCGCCCTCTTGTTGGAAACGCGCACGCAACACCCCAACGTAGGGTTTGTGATCTTCGTTGAGGAGATGAAGCAACTATTTCGCCGCGCGGATCCCGACATGACGGAAGAAAAGAAGCTACGCTTCCTAATGCGCGGTGTAAAAAAGGATCTGTTTGCTGGAATTGTCCGAAACCCGCCCAAAACTGTCGCCGAATTCGTGACGGAAGCCACTAAAATTGAGAAGGCCCTCGAAATGCGTGCTAAGCAGTACGAGCGGAACTTTGTTGGCGAGGCTAATGCGAACTACATCGACAACATGCGGATTCTGGCTGAAAGCTTGCGCGAGACAATCCCTCAGTAGTGAGAGAGGAGCTGCGGAAATTTCTCCCTACGCCGCCACAGCCCCAAGTCGCTACCCTTACCGACGTGATTAGAGAAGAAGTGCAACAAGCGGTGGGAACTTCTACGCCATCCGAAGTACCACGAGAGCCACAAGTTATGACATACTCCGCGGCTGTTCGTTGGCCCAGTCCTGCTCCAACCCGCCGTCAAGAGGCCCAGCCGTACCGCCGGCCACTGTCACCAGCCCGACCTCGGGTAGCCCGAAACCAGACGCCGAGGAAGACGGACGTAAGGCAAACTCCCAATAATCGTTCTCTGTGCTACCACTGCGGAGAGGCCGACCATATCTACTGTAGCTGCCCATACAAGAGACTCGGACTGCGTGGTTTCTCCGTCGACGCACCTCGCCCTCTCCCTGGCCCACGACCACGTGAGATCGACGAGTATCTATCTGAAAGCAGCCGTGGCCCAGCGCGTTTGAACCGTTCGTCGTCGCCCTACCCATACCAATCGCCGAACCGCCGTAGCAACGCTGACATCGCCCGGGGATGGTCCCCCAGCCAACGCAGGGGAAACTAAAAGCAGCAACTTCTGGAGGTAAAGTTGCTCTACGGCGAAAACCTGGAAACCCTCCAACGACGCAAGGACGCGCCGAAGATAATGATTCACGACATGCCCTCATCCCGACGACCCGACCTAACCCTGCCGAGACTCCCGTACACGACGACAGCTATACGGCGCGACGCGTGCCCGACCTTGGAGAGACGTCCGCTGAGAATACAACGACAACAACGACGCACAGTGCCCGACCGTCAACACGCACAAGCCGAGATGCGACGCCCCGACGCACCCGGAACTCGAGAAAGGCGGCATCCGACGTCAAGGTGTCCATCGACGGCTTTGATGTAGTCGCCCTCGTAGACACAGGAGCCGACTACTCCGTAATGAGCGGACCATTTGCGTCTAAGCTGAAGAAAGTTATGACCAGATGGGACGGTCCGCACATACGCACAGCAGGAGGCCACCTCGTTACGCCAAGTGGAACGTGCACATCGCGCGTCAGCATAGACGGCACGACGTACATTAAAGTGTTCGCCGTTTTGACCAACTGCTCCCGGGACTTAATTCTCGGAAGGGACTTTTTGACAGACAACGCCGCAATAATTGATCTGCAGACCACGTTGATAACGTTTTCCTCCGATCACTCTATGACGCCGGAACCGAACCCCAAACACCGTGCAGCTGTAAGGATCGCCGATGATCATGTCACTCTGCCACCCCACGCAAGCTTGATGATCACCGTCTACTGTGAAGGTGCTGCTCCTGATGCCCACGCTATCGTAGAGAGTGACCAAAGGTTGCTTCTCGACCGCGGTGGGTCTGTCGCAAGAGGCACTGTGCGGTTTAAGCAACGCAAATCCCACGTTTTGGTCACCAATTTCACCGAGGAGTACCAGCATTTAAACAAGGGTGCTGCAATTGCATTCCTCGAAGAAACGCAACAAGCAAGGGACGTGATCGCAGTGGCCGAATTTGAACGCGCACCCGAAGATACCTTCAAGTTTCCGTATTCCTTCGACGTGAATCTGTCGCTACCGCAACAACAACGGAACAAACTATTGGCGTTGCTGCGTCGCTACAGCGAGTGTTTTTCGTCGAACTCGAAACTACATCAGACACTTCTAGCGAAGCACCGTATAATAACTGAATTTGGAGCCCGACCTACTCGACAGTCACCGTACCGCGTCCCTTCCCACGAGCGGGAAGCCATCCGGACTCAAGTCGACGACATGCTCAGCGACAACATAATACACCCATCGAAAAATCCCTGGGCTGCGCCCGTTGTACTCGTAAAGAAAAAATTCGGCACATTAAGGTTTTGTGTTGACTACCGGCGACTGAACAAAATCACCAAAAAGGAGGACGTGTACCCCCTGCCACGAATCGACGACAACCTCGACCACCTCTGCCACGCGAAGTGATTCTCATCGGTAGATCTGAAGACCGGCTACTGGCAAATTGAAGTGGACGAGAGAGACCGAGAGAAGACTGCATTTATAACTCCGGACGGCCTGTACGAGTTCAAGGTGATGCTGTTTGGGCTGTGCACGGCACCAGCAACGTTTCAAAGAATCATGGGCACTGTGCTAGCTGGCCTGAAGTGGCACACCTGTCTCGTGTACCTCGACGACGTTGTGGTATTCGCCCGGACTTTCGATGAACACCTTGCAAGGTTGGAGTCTGTACTCGAGGCTATTCGCTCATTTTGGTTAACGCTGAAGTCCGAAAAGTGCCGCATCGCTTACGAGGAACTCACGTTTTTAGGACACGTCGTCAACACCGCGGGAGTCCTGCCTGACGTGGCGAAAACATCAGCCATAGCGAACTTCCCAAGACCGAAAGACAAAAAGAGCGTGCGTAGATTTCTCGAACTGTGCGCATACTACCGGCGCTTCGTCGCAAGCTTCGCACGCATCGCAGAGCCACTCACGCGCCTGACAAAAGATTGCACCCCTTTCGCCTAGGAAAACGCTCAAGAAAAGGGATTCTGCGAGCTGAAACAACGCCTGCAAAACCCGCCCGTGCTTGCTCATTTCGCCGAAAACGCTGAAACGGAAATGCACACGGACGCCAGCGATATAGGTTTGGGGGCCGTCCTAGTCCAAAAGCAAAGCGGGTGCGAAAAGGTAATCACCAATGCAAGGCGTGGTCTGTCGAAGGAGGAGAAAAACTACTCTGCCTCCGAAAAAGAGTGCCTGGCAATCATATGGGCCATTTCAAAATTTCGCCCATACGTGTATGGTAGACCGTTCAAGGTTGTGACAGACCACCATGCGCTGTGTTCGCTCGCCAATTTGAAGGACCCCTTGCGCTGCTGAGCACGAGGTCGCGGGTTCGATTCCCGGCCGCGGCGGCCGCTTTTCTGATGGAGGCGAAAAGCAAAAACGCCCGTGTGTGCGAGATTTCGGCGCACGTTAAAGATCCCCAGGCGGTCAAAATTAATCCGGAGCCCTCCACTACGGCGCGCCTCATCGCCTGCGTTGCGTCGGCGCGTTAAACCCTACAATCAATCAATCAATCAATTTGAAGGACCCCTCTGGCCGTCTTGGGCGGTGGAGTTTGCACCTGCAAGAGTTCGACGTTACAATCGTCTACAAATCCGGCAGGAAACACTCCGACGCCGACTGCCTGTCCCGCGCCCCTGTAGACCCACCACCACAAGACTCCGATGAAGACAGCGCGTTCTTTGGGGTTGTTACGGAGAGCGACCTAGCCGCCCAGCAGCGTGCCGACCCCGACTTGCGCGTAATGATCGACTACCTCGAAGGACGAAACGTCGCCGTGCTTAGAGCCTTCAAGCGGAACTTACCAGCATTCAGACTCAAAAACTCCGTCCTTGTGAAGAAGAATTTCAGCCCCAGAACGAGAACAATTTATCTACTTGTCATCCCTGCAGACCTTCGTAACGAAATTTTGGAAGCGTCCCACGACGACCCGTCTTCCGGACATCTCGGCACAACTCGCACTATTGCCAAAATTAAGGCGAAGTACTCCTGGCCCCGCCTTACATCGGGCGGCACCCACTACGTTCGGAGTTTCTGTGACTGCCAGCGAAGAAAAACGCCGCCGACAAGACCCGCCGGACTTCTGCAACCGATCACCGTCCCGTCGAGGACCCTTTCAACAGATTGGAATGGACCTTCTAGGCCCGTTCCCTACGTCACGATCAGAGAACAAGTGGATTGTAGTACCCACAGACTACATGACGCGCTACGCAGAGACCGCCGCTCTTCCGAGGCGGACTCCACAAGAAGTCGCCAAGTTCTTTATAAACAAAGTTGTGCTGCGACATGGAGCCCCTGAAGTCCTAATCACGGACCGCGGAACGGCCTTTACCGCGGAGCTGATGCAAGGAATCTTACGCTACAGCAACACGGATCACCGAAGAACGACGGCGTACCACCCCCAAACGAACGGACTAACGGAACGTCTGAACAAGACGATCGCGGATATGGTGTCTATGTACGTCGACGTTAAACATAAGATTTGGGACAAAGTCCTGCCGTATGTCACGTTTGCGTACAATACAGCGACGCAGGAAACTACGCAGACGACACCGTTCGAGCTAGTCTACGGAAGATGGCCGACTACGATGCTCGACGCCATGCTTCCGCATGTAGTAGACGACAACCTCAACGCCGACGTCCAAGGATACCTTCAACATGCAGAGGAGGCCCGCCAGCTCGCTCGAGTTCGTATAACGAACCAGCAGCTGGTGGATGCCAGCCACTACAACATCCGACGCCGAGATGCCGAGTACCAACCAGGGGATCGCGTGTGGGTTTGGACTCCCATTCGACGACGCGGACTCAGTGAAAAGCTTCCGTTACGGTATTTCTGACCCTACCAGATTCTACGACGTGTTGGCCAATTTACCTACGAAGTTATCCCCAGTGGTGATTCCGGCACATCACGATGACGCACGCGGCCCGAAGTCGTCCACGTGGTTCGCTTCAAACCATACTTCGCAAGATGACGAACTTTTTTGTTGTTGTTTTGTTGTTGCTGTTTGTTGGGACTGTCGTTGTATTTTAGCATCGGGTCGATGCACTCTTAGAGTGGGGCACGGAGGGGGTAATGCCGCGAACCATATACGTGTTTGTTTATTGTTTGTTTTTAATGCCCGGCCACGCCCGGATCTGTTATCTGTGTACCATGCCAAGCGCGCGTTCCATTCTTTATTTTTATGCCGCACGGGCTATCTCATTCAGATGAGCAGAGTGTTTCGCGATAACGCCGCTAGCCCAGAATAATCTTCTGTGATCTACACTGTTCTGAATGTGAATCGACGGTTCCAAAAACTCTCGCGCCGAAAGATAAAAGCCTGCGCAGCAGACGCCACGGCATTCGATTTCTGCGTTGCTCGCCGACGCAAGTCACTTTGTTGACCGCTGCTTCGCCGCCTCTGTATTCTTTTGAGTTGTTAGGGGAGCACAAGTTCGCTCCAATAAACTTGTTTCTCCTTCAAGACAACTGCGTCGTCCCTGTCTTTGTGACAATATATTCTTTTACCACTTCCACTGCCTCGCCACCAATCTCAAACCGCTGTGCTGTCCCGAGGTTATTGATCATTACTTTAGTTTTCTGCATATTAATTTTCAGCCCCATGGTTCTACTCTGTTCGTCCAGTGCGGAAAGCATGCTTTGCAATTCGTCCCCCAAGTTACTTAACAAGGCAACGTCATCAGCAAATCTGAGGTTACTGAGGTATTCTCCATTAACCCTTACTCGCACCTGTTCCAAATCCAACGTTCTGAATACTTCTCGTAAACATACTGTGAATAACATTGGAGAGACTGTGTCTCCTTGTCTGACACCCTTCCTTATAGGTATTTTACTGCTCTTCTTATGAGGATGTTGTTAGCTGTGGGCCCATTGTAGATATCCTCTAGTATTCTTACATAATGCTCATCTGCCCCCTGATTCCGTAATGCCTGAATGACTGCTAGGGTTTCGACCCAGTCAAATGCTTTCTCATATACTATGAAGGCTATATATAGGGGTTCAGTATATTCAGCGCACTTTTCTATCACCTGATTGATCGTCTGAATATGGTCCATTGTTGAATAACCTTTACGGAACCCTGCTTGTTCTTTAGGTTGACTGAAATCTCAGGTTGCAGAAATTTTGTCAGCGATTACCTTGGTAAGTACCTTGAAGATGACTGACAGTAAGCTGATCGGCCTGTAATTTTTCAAGTGCTTCATGTTGCCTTTCATATGGATTAGGATGATGTTCTCGTTCTTCCAAGATTGCGGTACCATTGCGGTCATTAGGCATTGCGTATACAGGTTTGCCAGTTTTTCAATTACAATTTCTCCGACATCCTTCAAAAGGTCTGCTGTTATCTGATCCTCACCAGGTGCCGTACCCCCTTTCATTTCTTTCAAAGCGTTCCTTACTTCTTCGGTCGTTACTGGTCGGATGCCTATCTCCTCTGAACTACGGTCTCGTTCGGCATTATCCTGGATGTCCCGCCTACGGTACAGGTCCCTATAGAACTCCTCGGCCACTGTGACTATTTTATGCCTATTTGTGATGGCATTGCCTTGCTTATCTATTAGTGCATACATCTGATTTTTCCCCGCGCCAAGACGCCTCTTCACTGCTTTCGGGCAATCTCCGTTCTTTACAGCGTATTCGACCCTCTCCATATTATACTTCCGCATGTCAGCTGTGTTACGCTTATTGATTACCTTCGAAAGCTCCGCTAGTTCTATTCTGTCATCTGCAGTAGAGATTGCCATGGTTTGCCGTTTCCTAATTAGATCTTTCGACTCCTGTGAAAGTTTACCAGTATCCTGTCTAGCCATAGTGCCCGCGACTTCCACTGCACACTCCGTGATAACGAGTGTAAGGTTGTCGCTCTCTTCCAGTGTCGCAAGCTCGACTTCATCGTTAAGAGCTGAATATCGGTTCTGCACCGCGATCCTGAATTCTTCTGCTTTACGTCTTACTGTTAGCTCATTTATCGGCTTCTTTCGTACGAGCTTGTTGCGGTCCTTCTTCAAATCTAGCCTAATTCTTGATCTTACCATACGGTGGGCACTACACCTTACCCTTTCGAGCACTTCCACATCCTGCACGACGCCAGGGTTATCGCATAACATGAAGTCTCTTTCATTTTTATGCTCCCCATTCGGGCTCCTCCAGGTTCACTTTCGACTTTCCCGTTTAGAGAAGAAAGTATTCATTATGCGTAGGTTATTCCGTTCTGCAAACTCTACTAGTAGGTCCCCCCTTCTATTTCTACAGCCCAGACCGTAGTTCCCAGCTGCCTTGTCTCCAGTTTGATTCTTGCCTACTTTAGCATTGAAGTCCCCCATAACTACGGTATAATGTGTTTTTACTTCAGCCATTGGCGAGTCCACATCTTCATAGAAGCATTCCACTACTTGGTCGTCGTGGCTGGATGTGGGCGCGTAGCCCTGCACCACCTTGAGCTTGTACCTCTTATTGAGCCTTATTACAAGACCTGCTGCCCTTTCGTTAATGCTATAGTATTCCTCTATGTTTCCAGCTATGCTTTTATTGACTAGAAGTCCCATTCCCAGTTCTCTTCTGTCCTCTAGACACCGGTAACATAGGACGTGTCCATTTTTTAGCACCGTAAATGCTTTGCCTGCCGTCCTTACCTCGCTAAGCCGTATTACATCCCGTTTGATGCCCTTTAATTCCTCGAAGAACACCTCAAGACTCGCTTCGCTAGATTAGGTTCGTGCGTAAAAGGTTGCCAGGTTAAGATTCCATTGGCGGCCTGTCCAGATCCAGGGATTCTTAGCACCCTGTGCTGCGTGACAGGTCTGACCGACGCCGTGGTCAGTTGCTTCGCAGCCGCTGGGGACTGAGGGCCGAGGGTTAATTGGCGTATTCATGGGCGGTTGTGGCCGTTACTACACCAGGGTGGCCAATTTTTCTCTAGTGAGGGAGTGCATTACCGGCAATGGTCGCCGGGGTCAGGCCGCACCCCAAGCCCCTTTGTGCAATTCCATCAATACGCGAATTTTTTTTTAATCCGGTAGGAATGATCCGGCACCAGGATTAAAGCCACGGTCCTCCTGCACGCGAGGCGGATGCTCTACGTCTACGCCATCGCTGCACTTCTACTTTGAACGGTAGGCTGAGCCAAATACCCTAGTTAGCCTCCCACATGCAGTCATATAGATAACATGTCTTTTCCCTATATAATTAGCAAGCTCAAAGTAGTTCTGCTGCTCTTTATAAAGGCGCCATTTATTCATATCACTACCGTCTTCATAGCACATTTTTCCTCCTTCATTTTCTTTCTCTTTGGTTGAATTCTGATAAACAGGCTATTGTTGAACGCCCATCAAGGAGGTGTTTTTTGTTCTTTTTTGTTTCATTCTAAGTTATAGGCTCTGCATATTCTCACAGTGAGCGAACGGGCTTTGCTAGGTTTCTAATTATTATGCTCATATTGCTTAGGGAGGTCTCACTACATGTCCCTAACTGATGTTTCTGAGTCGAAGGCCACGTCGATTTTGGTAGGTCCACCTTTTACTGGCAAAATCCCAGGCACGGGGATGTTGCAGGCGAGAAGTGTTGGACTCGCGTTCTGTAATACTGGGGTATAATTTACAAATTTCAAAGTAAATTTGTATATGGTGTTCATTTCGGTTACGTAGCTTCACTTGGCACCACTTTCCCGCTCCTCTTCGTCCCCGCTGACGCTAATATAACGTTTTATACCCTCTTCGCCGCGGATGCCTCTTTCACAAGTTGCACAAACAGCTGATAACGGCGCCAGCGCCGCTCTCAGCAGTTGCCCTTTCAACTCGCTGTGCGATGGCAGTGACTCGTTTGCTCTGGTGAAGCATAGCGGGAATTTCGATGCAGAAACTCGCTGTCACAGAGCGTGCAGCTAACGTGGTCGCTGCCTCATATTCCACAGCATCGAGTGGTTGCGAATTCCTCCCGATGAAAAGTAACTTGCCCGCTTAAGACCGCGGCGTGAGGCGGTATTTCTTGTGCAGCTGTGGTACGTGGTCGAGCGCTTCGGTTGGTCTGTTACAAAGGGAATAAGAGACCTGCGAGACGGAAGGGAAACGCACGACACAATGTTTGTTTCCTAGAATGCAGCTCAAGCCCTCGGTCGAGTTTTATCTAGCTGGTTTGGAGGAAAAACTGCTGAAATCGAAGGAGCCTCCACGTGAGCCAATAACTCTTGTTCATCTAAGGGGCTATAGGAGCGACATTTCCGCGTGCCTCTCTCACGTCCACGCACACGCACATTACCGGTTTGTGCTTATGCGTTCACAGGTGGTGTACGTGGACGACAACCATCTCATACTGGAGACAATGTATGGATTTAGAAAGGGCAAATCAACTCAGAATGTCCTGTTCCAACTCCATCATGACGTAGTCAAAGGCACCGGAGTGTCACCCCGAGACACAAGAGCTATACTCAGCCTCGACCTTAGGGGCGTTTGACAATGTTCACCACGCCGCCATCTACCAAGGACTCACTGACATCAATGTCGGCCTCCGCACCTTCAGTTATGTTCAAGCATTTCTCACTGGTCGCACAGCGTGCATAACCTTGGGAGATCTTAGGTCTGACGTTATGTCACTGGGTACTAGGGGAACACCGCAAGGATCTGTGATATCCCCTTTCTTATTTAACCTAGCTCTGTGAGACATACCTCCAGCACTCCAGCCTATCCCGCAGCTCCGGCACAGCCTCTACGCTGATGATATCACTCTATGGATTGCGGGGGGCTCGGATGGCAGTATCCAGGAGGCGCTTCAGAAGGGCATGCTCCCAATTGAAACTTTGGTAACAGGTAAAGGACTTACCTGATCACCACAAAAATTGGCATTGCTTATCATACATCCTGGACGACGCCAACCTTCGGAATCGCAACTTATCCAAGTATATACAGCCCGAGGGCATCCCATTCCCAGAGTGGCTACACTCCGTATACTTGGTCTGACCGTCCAGGGCAACGGGCGTAACCCGACTACGATTGAGACCCTGTCACACTTTTCCCAGCAGGTAGGGCGAATGCTTGCCCGGGTGGCCAACCGGCCCCAGGGAATGCCTGAGTCGACACTTCTCCGACTGGTGCGCAGATTTATAGTTGCGAAATTTGCGTACGCGCTACCCTAACTTGAACACTCAAAGCTAGAGACACAGAAAGTCGATGCCCTGCTCCGCAAAGCTTATAAGCAGTACCTTGAACTCCCTCCCACTACTTCCACGGCGTTATTCTCAGCTCTTGGAGCTCACAATAGAATTGCTGAAATTACAGATGCAGTGCGTACAGCGCACATTCAGCGTCTAGCGAAATCTCCTGGAGGTCGCACGCTTCTTACGCGTTTGGGGATCACCATACCGCTACGAACCCCTGACGTTCGCTCCTTACCGACAACTGTTCAAGCAGCCATACACGCGACTCCGCTACCTCGCAACATGAACCCGGATCTACATCCAGAGAGAAGGCAAGCACGAGTTCGGCAGCTAACAAAAACACTCCGCCAGCAGTCCAACGTATGGTACAGTGACGCTACGCCGTATGCCCAACGACCCAGCTGCTGCGCGGTCGCCTGCAACTATCCAGAGACCAGCTTTACGGCCTGCACTGTTCCAACGCCGCATATAGCGGCTGCTGAGGAATGCGCCATTGCACTGGCCATAGTGCGGATAACGGCCTCCGGAACCCCAGGAACCATTGTCACGGACAGCCAGGACGCCTATCGCACTATATCGAACGGCCTGGGAAGCCCTCACACGCTGGCAGTTTTACGGACAATCCCTGATATGCACCCACTTCCGCAAATCAACCTCATATGGGCGCCGGCACATGCTGGGCTGGAGGGCAATGAGGCGGCACACGATTGGGCTTGTGAATGCAAGAACCAAGACCCAGTCGATCGACCCGTCTCTCCCGACTTGCACTGCCACCCGCTGCTCACATTTAGTGACATTCTTCACTACTACCGCGAAACTCGTCAACAATATCCTAACGCCTCCCGCCAGTTTACCCGACAACAGACAACCACCACACAAAGACTCATACAAATGAATACATAACCTCACCCCAAACTGTTCAGCCGCATATACCCAGAGACTTATACCGACCAATGTCCAAGATGCAAGATTGATAAAGCCACACTCCCACACATAACCTGGGCTTGCCCGAAGGCACCCCCGACTTTCATTAAGAGTCATCACGACTGGGAGACAGCTCTGCGCAGCAACGACCCGGAGATACAAATACGGCTGGTCCGCCTGGCTCTGGACCCGCTGGCACGGGTGGCCCGCCATCACGAGGGCACCGGGGTGTCGGGGCGTGCGGGACCCGGGGGACTTGGCCGTTCTCATACGGGTCGCTGAGGTGAGGGAGCTTGGCAACACAACATAGGCACCGGCTGAGGCCCACCGCTAAGACTCCAACGCCTTGGCTGCTGTACCTCCCGCAAGGGGCTCAACAGAATAAAAGATTTCCTCTCTCTCTCTCGAGGGGGGGGAGTCCCCACCTAGTTAGGCTCTATGCCCTCACCAATAAACGAAGCTTTGCTGCTCCCGAACCGGTTGTGTCCCCGCAAGGCCCGCTGGAATTAGCGCAACAACAATGCTCGCATTTTGGGCCTAGACCGCCCGAGGACTAACCTCACAGAGGCCAGGGATTAGAGCTATTCTCTTCAGCGGGGCTATGGGTCAGAACAACTTCTTTTCTCCGTCGTGTGAACCCTCGTTGCCCACGATAAAAAAAGGAATTAGAAAAGGAACCCCAATTCGTCAAGCACTGCTGTTAGACTGCGTTATCCTGCAGATTGCCCGACCACAAACTTGCCCGCACCAAAGAAAAGTAAACAAATACTATTATCATCACAAAATTTAGTGCACCGCTCACCCTCCAGATTGGATTTGAAATGATCCAACCACTCTCTATGAAAGCTCTCGCCAATTACCGGGAATCATGAACCCATTTGTGCAAAAGAGCAGGCGGGTAACCATGCGCAACTCATGAAGCAAGTCATGCAGGGAGGTTGAAAATCACAAAAAAATTGCTAAATATTAATTTCCTCCAAATGCATCATCGCCCATTTTTTAGGAAGCTAACATTTTTGCATCGAGTGTACATTTTCTGAATCAAGCTAGTGATCGAGAAACTGCCTGGTAAATTTGTGTTGGATGTGTTGCCAGTTTTGTGGTTGCGTCTTTATGTAGATTCTGACAGGTTACAGAATACCCTGACCTTGAGCATTTCGTAACAAGCTTGGGTACAGGATACAACTAATCTCTCGTGAATAATATAATTAGTGATACTAATTAAGTTTAACACGCCGAAGCTACATCTAGGTGATAAGCACGCCATAATGGAGGGCTCCAGCGTAATTGTGACCACCTGGAGGCCTTACGTGCGCTAAAATCTCGGCACACCTGCATTTTCGCATCACACTTCACCTGAAAAGTAGTCACTGATGTTTGTATGAAAAATCCGTCTTTGGTAAGAATATTGTGCATATCGCGTCTTGGCGTTTCAGAGTCGGATGTTTATAACGTAGGGCTCTTTTTAAGTCATTATCATTTTGTGTGGTATTCAATACAGCCTAGGCTATGGCGTGGTGCTTTTCTTAGAGTTTCAAGCACATGCGGGGCCAGGTAAAGTCTTGCTTCGCCTGGTAATCCCAAACTACAATATTAAGAAACAGTCTGCTTGCAGTCCAGAAAATGTATCGAAAAGTTAATTTCAAGTAAACAAGATTGATGCAGCCTACATGAAGAACCGAAAGGTGTGGCAATGCATTGCTTTATTTGAAGGGCTATCGACAGTGGTTTACTCATAATTTGCCCTTTGGAAAGCCGAGAAGGCTCACCAAGGCTGGGAAGACAAAAGTAGATTCAAATCTATAGAGATATTCACATTGATAAATAACTGCCTTTAAATGCTTTTCCCAAGTGAATCATCCTGTCCATTTACGCTCAACCTCAACTCAATGATAGCATTTTGTGAATGATTTTTCAGAAAAATAACCAGGATGACGCTGATAAATACAAAAAATCATCTTGTTCTGTAGGGAAATGCAGCCATCTTGCCCGTTTTGAAATAATTGGGAGCGCTCTGGCCAATGCCGGTATGCAGAACTAAACGAGCACAGCTGTGGCCAGATGCAGCGGGAGATAAAGAGCTGTTGCTAGTTTAGGGCGACCATAAATAGTTTTATAGCAGTTGAAGAAGAAGAAGAAGTACATCGTGGTCGAGTAGGTTGCAAGATCGCGGGACGATCTCGGCGAACATGCCTATAAGAATGATCCTATGAAGCATGATCTTTAAAAGTTGCGACCCCTTCCAATGTGGCATTTCCCGACAAGCTCGGGTAACTTCGCAAGCACGAGATCCCCGGTTCAGGGGGTGCTTTTACCAATTTTACTGGTTGGTGGCCAGCGGTACCGAAGTACCTCCCACATTCTCGTACCCCATGGTTCAAACCGACGTGGTATAACGGTTTCCAGTACACTGGATCCCCCTACGGGGGGTGCTGCCCCCCATTGTTATTCTGGTGGGTGACCAGTGGCTCCGGAACAACCTACCACATCTGCCGCAGTGGATAGTGCGTTTCCAAGCCATTTATCCGCTGCCGAGACAGGAGGCGCTTGTACCCTTTATACTGGTGGGTGCCCAGAGAACCCAGACCCCGCCTGAAGGGGTTCGAGGGACCTACCACATGGCCACCCATGGCTGCTTGTGGTCAAGCTCCAAGCGTTTGTTCCACCGTCGAGACAAGCTACGGTAAGGGGACGCTTGTACCCTTTAAAGAAACCGGTGGGTATCTGACGGCCCAGGATTCGAACCTGGTACCTCCCGCTTACGAGACGAGTGTTTTACCACTCGACCATCGCCGTCGGTCTACGGCGATGTGTACTGTGTCCTGTGTACTTCTTCTTCGTCCGTGTCTATTTTTTGCTATTAAAATGCCGTCAGATAACCAACTAGCCCAACTTTATGCCTTAAGAAGAAGAAGAAGAAGAAAAAGGAAAAAGAAGAAGACGAAGAGTAAGAAGAAGAAGAAGAAGAAGAAAAAGAAAAAAGAAGAAGACGACGAATAAGAAGAAGAACAAGAAGAAGAAGTAGAAGAAGAAGGAGAAGGAGGAGGGCGAGGAGTATAAAGAAGAGGAGGACGAGATGGAGAAAGAGGTGAAGAAGAAGAACAAGTATTATCGTTGCTCTGTCTCAGTCATTGTGCGTAGGCTACCGGCCACATATTATAATCATCGCTGAAGGAGAGCTGCACCGATGCAGTTTTTCGAAGCATTGGCCACGACGTTTGTTTCCCTAGTAGGATGAAATACGGCTGGCAAGGGTGCAGTGCAAGTAAGGCGCAAACAGGTTTCCAGTCGTGGGAGTGGTTCTCACACCATTCGAAGACGATGTCTTTCTTAGTGATGCGTCGCATGAGCCTTGTTCTTCGCGCCAGATAAGGTATGTGTTTACGAGAGTTTACCACTCGTAGCAGTCTGCGGTCGCCGGTTTTGTCAACTGGTTGCGGCATTTGAATTACTGGTGCTTTTATTCGGGGTTGGGTCTGATCACGTCTTGGCTTATCACATCGCCCAAGAAGTCGATTTTGGTGACCCCAAGTTTGCACTTAGCAGTATTAAACGTTAGGCCGGTGCTGTGGCCCAAGTGCACGGCTGTGTGGAGGCGGGCGTCGTTCTGTTCCCTCGGTCTACCCCATATCATTATATTGTCTATATAGGAGGCGTTTTTAATGAGCCAGATCCAGAAACCGAAACTACCTCAGATAAAACTGCACTGACAAAAAAAACTGCGCAACTATCCCCTAAAAAACGGGTCGCAAGAAAATGGGTAAAATAACTCCCTGCAAACCTGTACGCAGATCGTAGTTCGTACCGAAAATGAGGCAGGTCCTGCTGCTTCAAGGAACAAAATGAGCCAAATTTATTTTTCCAATGGGAGTTTGCTTTAGGCTTGACTTTTCAGATTGTTTCGTGGGTGTTTTTTTGCGTCACGTAGCTGGGTTATCATGAATTCAGGTAGCAATTACGAGATCGGCGAAAGATTTCTCGCTGGAGGTCAACAACGAAGTGAACGGAAGAAGTGAAGAAAATAAAAGTTAGAGATGTGAATCAATGAATTCCCCTAGTCTCTTTCGTCCCTACAGAGTAACCCTGGGTATATTTATTTTTACTGCCATACTGACAATGTTAGTACTAAACTAAGTAGCCACCGCTTACAAGCACTGGCATATCACCTCCACTCCCATGCCTATGATAGAACGAACCACTTAATAAGGTGAAGAAGAACACATGAGCAGCGTTCTTGTGAAGGGTTTTGAAATTCATGGCAAGGCAACGAAAACCTTGCTTACTTTGTGAGTGGCTGCATGTGTGCATAAGAAATTATCCTAGGAAAGAATTCGAAAAGAGCTGTCTACGCTTGTTTCTTCAATTTGCGTTAGGAATATTTGGCTCATTTCGAAAAAAAGAGCCTCATATGTTCGCACTCCTGGGACCTGGTCGAATATTTCCTTCATGGTTTTTCGAGAAACCTCAGGTACCGAAGCGGTGCCACGGGGTAGCCTTAGGAAATTGTAGCGCCCAAACAGCGTCCCAATCGTGCATAACTTCGAAGTACCTCATCTAGTAGAATTGGATGAAAGCCAAAGTACGTGTCGAGGTAAGAGAAAAACTTGTCCACGGGTAGGTCAGCCTCAATTTCCTCTCTTTTTGGCATTAGATTGTGCCTTCCTTTAAGGCCATCACTATTGGGCCGTGGGTCAATGCAGAGAAAGAGTTTAACACCCTTTTTTCTCACTGCGATAATGGGCTCACCCAATCCGTGGGTTCGCTGAATTCGTCCACGATGCCACCACGCTCCTTGCCGTCGATTTTCTCTCGGAAGGGCTTGAGCAGCGCCTGGGGCACTCTTCGTACAGGTTGGACCACCGGTGTTGCATCCTTCCGCAGAACCATGTGGTACTAGCGTGCTAGGAAGCCGCGTCCTGGAAACAACTCCCCAAATTGTGACCACTTGTACGGTGCTGCTTGCATTTACTGCGTCGACTGGACGAGACCAGTCTTAAGGCTTTGTTCGCCAACTGGCCCAGGATGGCTTGCTTGGTAATATTAACATTGAAATAGTCGAAGTAACCACTGTGGCCGTTCGCGAAAACTTGTAGCGTAGTAACCCCGATATTCTTGATAGCGTCGGTGGTGGTTGTTGTGATTCATGGCAAATGAAAGCAAAGGAAATCGACGGGGGATATTTTTGAGCTCGGCAGGGAGCTCACCTGCATACAACCCAGTGCCTGGGAGAAAATTAGAGGGGGAGGGAAAGGATAAGTAAGAGAGAAAGAGAATGTATAAAGAGAGGACAAAAAATAATAAATAGGGGCATTAGAACAGTGCACATCAGTCAGGCACGGCAGTCCGGGCTACAGCCGCTGCGTGTGGCCGGTCGTCTCCACGTAGTGAAGCGGATGTATGAAGACTTGCCGTTGGGTTGCCGCAGGCCCCTTGGGGAACAGAAGGGGCTCCATGCCGGTGCTGGGAAGGCCTTGACGCTGGAGCACTCGGTAGAACTATGTTCGGCGCGGCGTGCTGGGGTCCAACGCTGACATCGAGGATGCCAAAGTCATGTTGCTCGTCGCGTACTGCAGTGACTTGAGGTTCTTTCTTGCCACAGGCAGCAACATCTCAGCGGCCCTCCACAAAAAAAGGGTTTGCCAAAGGTTGGGCATCTTCCATGGTTGCGGGAACCATTGCACCTGGAACAGAAAAATTCCCTCCGTGCCTTAATATCTGGAATTTTTATTTCGGGTTCCACCCCACATTTCTCGCACATTCGGAACACCGTTCACACGACGCACATTTGTCTTACCTGAGCATTTTGATCGACGCTACTTCTTTAACTGTATCAGCCCAGACATTATTTTACTCAGCTCATATTTCATCTGGCTTACAAATGTATTCCGCTTTTTGTAGCGTGAGGCCTTTAATATTCAGCATTTTCTTGCGCATTTTCGCATAACTGTTTCAAAGACAATCATGGTTCCTGACCATGAAGTCACTAGAATTTCCGACACTGAAGTTTCGTTCAAGCCTTCTTAAGTTCCGGTGAAAGGCTCAAAGGGCTCCCTTTCCGCTTGCGTTCCTCAGCAAATACATAACGCTTGTACACCTCTTTGTGCTACCGTCGACAATATGCCTCAAACTTGCTAGGAACTTGCATTTTCTTGCGTATTCGTCCTTCCTTTGTTTCCCCAAGAAGGTAAAATTGTTGAATACCTCTAGGGCCTCCTCTCTGGCAACGCTGAGCAGGAGTGCTATCGTGGCTACCTCCAACCTCGTTTTTTTCGACGGCTCCATTGCCTGCAGGAACAGCTCGAACCTCTGCTTGAAAGGCTTCAGTTCTTAGCTGTGCTTCCCGAGAGAACCAATCGCTGCGGTGTCTTCAGTCGTCCCATCATGAAAGAGCACGGCGATGCCCCTTTGCTTGTCGTTACTGTGGTGGCGAACGTATACGCACTTCCGAGACCATGTTCCGGTGTCCAGCAGTATGTAAGCAGCGTGGAAGCAACAAAACAAAGAACGTTTATTCGTCATAGCAAGCCCGTTTACATAGCGTGATCCAGCTGCATTATCACAGCCAAGCGGTACAGAAACAGTGATAGGCAAAATGCAGATACAAAGGGCGCATGCGCAGCTGAAACGGTGTATCGATAATGCGACTGGGTTGATTTTGAATATTTTTTGCTGATGAAACATAACAATGGTATGGGGTTCGCCAGGATACAATCCAGTAATTTAAATGGGTATGAATAAAAGAAATACAGTCATAAGAGATCATCTTGTGAAAACTACAGACGACTTTTGATTGGGGTTAGAATAACATATGCAGTTTCATTCTGTATATGACTGATGTAAGAGCTAAATTTTAATTTGGGATCGAGCAACATAAGACAGGAAATAGAGTTGGAAATAGTACTGCTAAATAAACTGAGTGTAAAAGACGAAACTGAGGGTATTGGTCTTTCACAATCTTTTGAAATCACATATTTAGTTGTTTCAGTGCCAATGTGCAAACAGTTATTACAGCAGCAGCTCGGGATATTCATGAGTTCGTGTTTAATGCAGATGTATGGCCTATGAAAGATTTATCTGATGACATTTATCTTGTATCTTCAGCGTATACTACGCAATTGCATGAAATAAAGCAATATGGAACATCATTTTTATGTAGTATGGACAGCAATGCATCGATTATAGACACACTCGATCGCTCACTCACTCACTCACTCACTCACTCACTCACTCACTCACTCACTCACTCACTCACTCACTCACTCACTCTCTCCCTCCCTCCCTCCCTCCCTCACTCTCTCACTCACTCACTCACTCACTCACCCAATCATTGACTCACTCAATCACCCACTCACTCACTCACTCTCTCACCCACTCACTCATTCACTCACTCGGGCACACACACACACGCACGTACACTCACACGCACACACGCACACCCACACGCAAAAACACCGCACACGCACACACACGCAGCACACACACCTACAATTACACGCACACACAAACGCGCGCACACACACAGACACACACACTCACACGCGCACACACACACGCACACGCACACACACTCTCTCTCTTACACACGCACGCCCACACACGCACACGCACAAGCGCACACACACGCACGCACACGCGCACGCGCACGCGCACGCGCACGCACGCACACACGCGCGCGCACACACACAGACACACACACGCACGCGCGCACAGACACACCCACACGCACACACACTCTCTCTCTCTCACACACACGCACACGCGCACGCGCACACACGCACACGCACACGCTTGTGCGGGCGCAGGCAAAACTGCAATGGTATATTCCTGGGTAACAAATTAGAAGGTGTTTTAAAATGCCCTCCTATAGGCTGTCATAGAGCCGACTCGTTGAAGCCATGCTAGGAAGGATAATAAAAACTTTTTTAACACTAAAATGCACTTGCGACCATTTGACAACCGCCGCTTTCTATGCTTTGAAAGGATGACCAATCGTGCTGCGAACTGAATTGTTGGCAAAGGGCAGAATGTTTTATACCACCCAAAAAGCAGTATAAAGAGGTTTTCGACACTTCATCTTCCTTCCCTTCTGAAAGTTATTACAATAGACTGGGTTATACAAATGTGGCTCTACAAAGCATTCGCAGGTGGAATGCTTTTAGGATACAGCGGATTTAACCTTTGATTCTGAATACGACTAGTATCTGTGCCCATCATTTTATTTCTAGAGTTGTCTGGCACGGACGTACGCTCTTGTATTAGGTCACTCATACTGCCCATCAGTTTGTCCTCGGTACGTCCCCATATAATCTAACAGGGTCTTGTAGCGTGCAACATACAGCCAGTGCCACTGCTTTCACTTGCTTGCCCTGTGATGAACGGCCTAATCGTGGTTCTAATTATCGGTATGATCGGTGTCGTTAGGTGAGTAATTTTTGTTGTTCTAAATCGTGTGATCTGTTTTATACGGTTTTATTTTATGGTGGACCCCAGGTGTTACGGAATATTTTTTTAGTGGCATTTACCATGTGTCGGAAAAAAAAACGTCACAGCTGTTATACACGTATGGACCGCGAAATGGCGACGCGAAAGTTTTAGAACACCGCTTACAGAGCAATTTAGAACGAATTTGCTTTATTTGCGATTTGCGGTTTCTAAGCAATGAAATTCAATGAATACAGCAAGACTAGCCGAAGCTGTTTTAATTCGACACGGCACACGATGCTATCTATGCTTAGGGGCTTAGACGCGTCCTCGAAAGGCCTCGCTGTTGAGAACTTGTTTTTTTTTAAAGAAGAAAATGTAGTATCAGGTGTTTGTCCTCAATTAGGTCGGCAGGACCAAACGTTTTCGGGTTTTTTGCTGAAAGAGGTATCATACAGATTAATTTTGACCCGTTTATTGTAATGACGGCGATAGTTTAAAGCAAATCTACTTTGTGTACTTTTACAGAACCTTTGTGGTTCTGGTCTCAGTTGGGACTTTGATTCGCAGACAGATTAAACTTAGACGGATTCGACTCGTTGAGAGAGGAGCTCGACTGCAATGGGGCTATGTACTTTTCATTGTAGGAGATTTGACTTGCCCCTTCACTATTGGACTCCGCAAACAGTGCGCTCCGCGTTCAGCTGTAGTCGTCGTTACATGAAGGGGGAATTATTGTTCTGCATGATATACCACGTCCATTCACCGCTTTCCAAATTCAAAGTTTGTTCACCTTTCGACATCTCGGAATTGTAAGACGTCGGCTGCATAACAAAAAAGACCCAGGGTGGATTGAGACCTCGGCAAGCGATTTGTTTTGCCTTCTACCACTATCATCGTCATTCAGATTGTTGGCTTTCCAGGAGTGTGTTTTCCACTGTACAAGAACTTGTCCTTGTCTACTGTGTCCCTGTTTTTTTCTGCGCTTAAGATGAACGTTATCGAAGCGCTCGTGCTTTGCGCCGGGAGCTTTGGGTTTGTTTGTTTCCGCAGAGTTATTTTCCCCAACTTCTTCTGTTGAACCTCCCGTTCAATCTATGTTGCCGGGCATCCGTTTCTCAATTGAATGTGCCGGCGTCCGTGCTAAAGTGCCTGGTTATTCGCTACCCCGTCCACTGAAGCAGAGGAGGTACGGCGGAGTTGTGCTCTCGATAAAAAACCTTTAACTCTACGATGTCGACTCTGCCAGTGCTACCGCAGCAACAAGAAATATGGCACTAAATCTGCACGCGTCTATCACCACTTGCTGGGACAGCTCTACCACAAAATGTAAGTCTCTGTCCGCTCTTTCGTTTGCAACCAGCTGTTCATGAGATTACTGCCTTGGCACTTATCACTTATGTCTTCCTGTTATCTTGTCCTGCGCCTCAGGACTTGCTTTTTCCAGCCTGTGCCGCGCCAGGCAGTCTTCTTTAATAGGGCAGGGGTGTCACAACGTCTTCACTATCCTAGAGTGTTGTTCGCTGATCATGAATGTTCTCCGTATATTTCGTATTTCGTTAAATACTGGAAGGAAGAACGTTCCGAGTTAAATGCATGCTTCGGCTTTGTGTGCTACAGGAAACAGTAAATTCCTTGAACGCGCTGGGGCCTCTGGTAACACCCGTCATTTTTTCTACTTCTTGCTTCGTAAACCCGTGTCCATAATGACGAGACAAAAAGGCCTGTAATTACCCGTTTCGTCCCCAAAATAGCCGTCCATAGTCCGCACTGCGGATTTCTATATTAACGGGGCAGAATAGCAAGGTGAGAGGCGTGTCGCCGATAATTTCGTCCTTATTGCGGGGTGTCCATATTATGGAGTTCATATTAACGAGACATGACTATATATGCTATACCAATCCGAATCTAGTCGCTACCACTACAACACATCGTGGAGAGGCGGGCGGATAGGGCCCCTCCCGCGCGCAGTATGCGCTCAAGTAACGAAATGATGCTGCATGTTTTTGATGACAATGCAAGTACATGTAAAGGCCTGCATTGAGGGAGATCGTGAGAAAAATTGCTAAGGTCTTTTTTCATATTCCCTCCGTAAATTTGCTGTTAAGTCGTTTCTTCCAACTTGCGTGCTTGCTGCATCTTAACCCTATAATATCGAATTATATAATTCGGTGTGTTTGTGTAGAACTATAAGACGCATACGTGAGTAAAATGAACTTAGGTACTTTTTGTGATAATTATCCACGAAGGTTGATCAAAGGTGCACATTGACCCGAATTTGACATTTTCTTGCAAAAACGTATTTTTTGACAACATCAAACTTTTTAGAATAAATATACACTTGGCGGAAATTGTGCATTACATTTCCGAATTTCCCCTTGTAAACAATTTCTTAGCTAAACGTTGCTAAATTTGCCTCTGGCGCACAAGCATGTAGCAGCGGGGGTCCAACTTGTCGCATGCAAAAAACGTTGACTGATAGACCAAAATTTTTTCATAAAAAATGTTGCCGAATCCTGATATTGGAATAATTAGAAAATGATACGAAACATTTTCGGGGAAAGTTAAGGGGAAGACCAGCCATACTTTGTTCGATCTCATCTAAAATCACACCATTCTTTGTTTCTGCAAAGCCAAATTCCCTTCTGCGGCGACATGATCAACAAATGTACTAAGAGTACTCAAGAGGTTGTATTTGATTACAGGTGTAATACACGACTAACGTTTCTATGTACTGTTGGACAAGCGGCCCTCCCCCCTTCAGCTCTATTGATTTGATTCTTCATCCTTAAAAGTGTACAGCATTTGCTTATACTATTAGCTACACTATAGATAAAAACCAGTTCGCTTCAGCTTAGAAACAAACAGCCACAAGTGATGCCTTTCGCTACCCGTATTTACGTCTAAACAAAAAAAGCGTAAAAAACCGCGTCACGTTTTCGCGCTCTATGTTTATGTTCTGAGGTATACACCGCATCGGAATGTTAGTTCGTATGACCATTGTGAGTAGAACCTAATCTGAACCGTGTCGCAATTTATAGTCGCATGTCGGCTGGCATCCACGCGATGAATAAGAATATTGCAAGCAGTTTCTGGCTGTTGTCAAACAACATAGCGTTCCAAGCTGTGATCATTATACGAACCATAGAGAATCTAACAGATAGTTCTTATGGAAACGCTTAGAATCGATGCGTCACCCATAAAAACGGAAATTTTTTTCAATAAAAGCCCAAGTTTCATTTTCAGAGTAAATTAGCGGATGAAATTCGTCATACGTATACAGTAGGGCCCCGCTGATACGTTCCCTGTTCATACTACTTTGCGGTTACTACGCTCTCAATTGTGAACAGTAAAAATTCCCCATAGCGTTAGGGCGTTTTTTTCCTGGCTACTACGTTCCTGGATAGTACGATGACCCTGTAAGCACGTTGAAAATTTTAAGATTTTAGTGAACTACGACGGGATGATACAGTTAACGGTGAGAAAAAAAACGTGTTGACGTGTGTGCGGACCGAGCCTCAACGGGAGCGGCATCATAAGCCGGCACCGAGCGACGGTCGCTCCGCCTGGTTCAGACTGTAGGCTTTGTTTCAGTGCCAGGCTTGCCACAATTACTTGGTAACGCGCTGCACTGAGCCGACTTCCCCTGCCTAACGACGTCCCAACGCACGAAACCCTCACCTTGGGGTAAATAGTTGCGGAATCACGCCATAAAGAAGCGTCAGGGTTGAACAAAGCCTCCGAGAAAGATTGCGGCGAAGACGGAGAGGGAGAGATGGCGTCTCCGGCGGGCACAAATGCTCAGGCCGTAGTCGGCTCGGAAGCGGTGCGGAGTTACTTTCGCGCGAAGGACAATCCAAGAGCGTTCAAAAGTCTGAAATGTTTAGAAATAGCTCTTGCTCTCAAAGGGCCGCACCATTTGCCAGCAGATGTTTAAAGACATGTACAAAAAAATACCAATAAATGCTCATGCTCCTCTGTCGATTTCTTTTTGGAGCGCTCTCTACACTAGGCGACCTCGAGCAGGCTTCGCGGGGTGCACAGCTTTCGCCTTGAGCGTTAGAGGTCGAACCACACCCCCTTCCGCAAGCGCCGGCACGAAGCAGCGGCCACATGCCGGAGACACATAGTCGGCCGGGGAGAGATAGGCGAAGAAGGAAAGAAGACGTGCAAGAAATCCTTGCGGGGGACGTGGCGGAGGAAGTCGAGGAGGCCACCGTCACAGCGATAAGCGCGTGCCGCGAAGGAAGACCACGAGGCCACGTGCAGCGCAGAACCGTCTGCGGTAGTGGAAGACGAATATCCAGCTGCTCCCTCCTACAGCGGCGAGTCTTAGACAATGCCATGAGGCAAAAAAAGAGAGAAAACGCCCGTACTGTTGCATGCAACTTCGCTGCTTTCAAGTCTTTCGATTTTTTTGAGCTTCCTTTATTTTTTAAAATACGGAGCCTTTTTTAGTCTCGTGATGTCACTCGTCGAAGTAGTCGGCGCCGTCCACACGCTCACTGCGCATGCGCGTCGCGTCGAGGCGCAGGTGCGCGTCTCTCCTCCGTACTCGCTCTCAACAACAGGTGCGGCGGTGCGGAAGGAGCGCGTCTGTGCGCGCATGCGTCGTAGCTACCCGTGCGCTGCCTCGTGCTCAACAGTAACAGCGGCAGGGCGTGTACACGTTATAACGGCGTGGTGGGTGCTTGGAAAGTTCGCACGCTTCTGTACGGAAGTTTGCGCATGCGCGTCTCTCCCCCGTACTCCTCTCTCTCGAACGCGGGCGGAGTGTATATAAGCGGCGGAGCGCGCGTTCGGAATTCAGTCAAGGGCGTCTTTGCTTGGCTTTCGGTTGACTTGACGCTTTGCTTGACGGCACAAAGCAATAAAGACCGACTTAAACTTTACACTCCTTGCCTTCGCTTCTCCTTCATTCAATAAATAAGAATAATAAAGACGAAATAACAATTAAGCATTCCTAAACCATACCCAATTACGCAACATTCACGCGATACCCCCACCACTCTCCGACGCATTTACTCGAGTTCCCTCCGTGGGAACATGCGGGCGGGTTGTTTTTTTTTAGTCTGGCGGATCATACGTTTTCCCGGATAGTAGGTGTCCCTTTCGCGTTTTTAAACGTATCAACGAGGTTTTACTGTCCTCTATTATTGGCAAGTAAACTAATCGTTCACATAGGCTTAGTCATGCTCGTGTTCAGTGGAGTGTTAGATGGTTTTATCTGTACGTTCATCATCATCATCATCATCATCATCATCATCATCATCACCATCATCATCATCAGCCTATCTACGCCCACTGCAGGACGAAGGCCTCTCGCATTATTCTCCAATTACCTCGGTCCTGGGGCAACTGTGACAAATTTATCCCCAAGAACTTTTTAATCGCATCTGCCCATTAAACTTTCGGCCGCCATTAGCAACGCTTGCCTTCTCTAGGGATCCAGTCTGTTACCCTTAATGACCAGCGGTTATCTTGCCTTCGCATTACATGCCCTGCCCACGTCCATTTCTTCTTCTTAATTTCTACTAATATGTCCTTAACACGTGTTTTTTTCCCTGACCCACTCCGCTCTCTGCTTGTCCCTTAATGTTGCACCTATCATTTTACGCTCCATTGCCCGCTCAGTCGTTCTCAATTTAAGTTGAACCCTCTTAGTGAGCCTCCAAGTTTCTGCATCGTAGGTGAGTACTGGTAATGTGCAGCTGTCATACACCTTCTTCTTCATCGATAATGGTAGGCTGCTATTCATTATCTGAGAATGCCTGCGATATGCACCCCACCCCATTCTGATCCTTCGAATTATCTCTGCCTCATGGTTGGGATCTGGGGTCACAACTTGGCCTAAGTAGATATATTCGCTAACCACTTCCACTGCCTTGCCACCTATCTCAAACTGCTGTGCTGTCCCGAGGTTATTGATCATAACTTAAGTTTTCTGCATAATAATTTTCAGGCCCACGGTTCTACTCTGTCCGCCCAGTGCGGAAAGCATGCTTTGCAATTCGTCCCCCGAGTAATTTAGCAAGGCAATGTCATCCGCAAATCTGAGGTTACTGAGGTATTCACCAGTAACCCTTACTCCCACATGTTCCCGATCCAACGTTCTGAATACTTCTTGTAAACATGCTGTGAATAACATTGGAGAGATTGTGTCTCCTTGTCTGACACCCTTTTTTATAAGTATTTTACTGCTCTTCTCATGGAGGATGATGGTAGCTGTAGACCCATTGTAGATATCCTCTAGTATTCTTACATAATGCTTATCTACCCCCTGGTTCCGTAATGCCTGAATGACTGCTAGGGTTTCGACCGAGTCAAATGCTTTCTCATAATCTATGAAGGCTATATACAGGGGTTCAGTATACTCAGCGCACTTCTCTATCACCTGATTGATCGTGTGAATATGGTTCATTGTTGAATAACCTTTACGGAACCCTGCGTGTTCTTTAGGTTGACTGTTAACGATTACCTTGGTAAGTACCTTCTAGACGACTGACTGTAAGCTGATCGGCCTGTAATTTTTCAAGTGCTTCATGTCGCCTTTCTTATGGATTAAGATGATGTTCGCGTTCTTCCAAGATTCCGGTACCATTTCGGTGATTCGGCATTGTGTATAAAGGTTTGCCAGTTTTTCAAGTAAAATTTCTCTGCCATCCTTCAAGAGGTCTGCTGTTATCTGATCCTCACCAGGTGCTTTGCCCCCTTTCATTTCCTTCAAAGCCTTCCTTACTTCTTCGGTCGTTACTGGTCGGATGTCTCTCTCCTCTGAGTTACTGTCTCGTTCGGCATTATCCTGGATGTCCCGGCTACTGTAGAGATCCCTGTAGAACTCCTCGGCCACTGTAACTCTTTTATCCGTATTTGTGATGACATTGCCTTGCTTATCTTTAGGTGCATACATCTGATTTTTCCCCAGGCCAAGACACCTCTTCACAGCTTTCAGGCTACCTCCGTTCTTTACAGCGTATTAGATCCTCTCCATAATTTACTTCCGTATGTCAGCTGTCTTACGCCTATTGATCAACTTCGAAAGCTTTGCTAGTTCTATTCTGTTAGCTGCGGTAGAGATTGCGATGGTTTCCCGTTTCCTAATTAAATCTTTCATCTCCTGGGAAAGTTTGCCAGTATCCTGTCTAGCTGGAGTGCCCCCGACTTCTACTACCCACTCCGTGATAATACGAGTAATATTGTCGCTGGCTTCCTGTGTCGTAAGCACGGCTTCCTCGTTAAGAGCTGAATATCGGTTCTGCAGCGCAATCCTGAATTCTTCTACTTTACGTCTTACTGTTAGCTCGTTTGTCGGCTTCTTTCGTACTAGATTGTGGCGGTCCCTCCTCAAATCTAGCCTAATTCGAGATCTTACCATACGGTGGTCACTGCACCTTACCCTTCCTAAAACTTCCACACAGTGAACGACGGCAGGGTTATCGCATAATATGAAGTCTATTTAATTTTTATGCTCCCCATTCGGGCTCCTCCAGGTCCACTTCCGACTCTCCCATTTACAGAAGGTATTCATAATGCGTTGGTTATTCCGTTCGGCAAACTCAACTAGTAGGTCCCCCCTGCTATTTCTACAGCCCAGACCATAGTTTCCAACTGCCTTGTCTCCAGCCTGATTCTTGCCTAATTTAGCATTGAAGTCCCCCATAACTACGGTATACTGTGTTTTTACTTTAGCCATTGCTGAGTCCACATCTTCATAGAAGCATTCCACTACTTGGTCGTCGTGGCTGGATGTGGGCGCGTAGACCTGCATCACCTTGAGCTTGTACCTCTCATTGAGCCTTATTACAATACCTGCTGCCCTTTCGTTAATGCCATGGTATTCTTCTTCTACATAAGTGGGGGGGGAGAGGAAGATCAGTAAGGAGGTTCGCAAAACATGGTTATAAAACAACCGATTGACACACAAAGCAAAAAAGGCACATTGTCTACATTTTAGGCGATATTGGACATAAAACACACGTGATTGACACACAGAAATACAAAAGGCACAAAAGGCACAAAAGACACGTAAACGTACAAAGGACCTGTTTTCGCTTGTTAAGCGGTAATTGCTATACAAAGAAAGTTTGAAGATAAGCATTGCAGTGAATTAGGTACATAGTGTTGGTTCTATAAGCGATTGCACAACGAAGAAAAGAGAATAAGTCTGATTAAGTGCGGAAATTGATTGCGGAAAGTGATTGTCCCTAAGATAGCGTTTATGGTTTTTTCTTTGGTGTGGGTAAGTTAGTGTTACGGCTAACTGTGCGGTATCCGGCCTATAATCAGTGTCTGCTAGTGTCCAACGCTCCTTTTGCGCATTGGGGATATTCCCCTTTACGCGTTTTGTAATGTCCCTGTTGGTTGGAGATGATCTCTACTCGGCCATAGCGAGAAAGGATCTCCCGCTTTTAAGTGTGGTCATGAGAAGGGTTCTTGCATAAGCATTCTTTTAAATGGCAGCGTCACCTATTTTAACGTGTTTTTAACTTAATCGCGTGGCGCCACGGTGGTAATAGAGCCTCAAAAAATCCGAAAAGTTTTTAAATTTTTTTTAAAGAACGCTTTATACTGGTTTTATATCATCGTAAACAATTGTGTAGTTCTTTTCTGCTAACATTCTATTCCTATTTTGCTTTTACAGACACACGCAATATTTTTCGTTTCTTTTTTCTTGAGGTTAAGCAATGTTGATACAGCCAACAGTTCCTGTAAGTGAGCCGCTTTAGTATAATGGTGTAAATTGCGAGAAGGGTTGCGACTGTCTGCCGGGAATTATAAAGCCGACGGAGCGGGCAAATACCTCTTTCTCGAAGGCTTAGCGAATGCTGGATTCTCGTATCTCTGACACAGGAGCGACGGTGCGATTATTTTCCTAGTCTACACTTAACTTGCTGCTGCGGGTATGTCAATACGAGGTGAGCTGTCGCATGCACCTACCGCAGTCGCAGATTGGCTTGGCACCGATGGCGCATTCCCACAGACGCTTTATTAGCTAGGCTTATGAGAGACAAATAGCGGCCATGGTAGAACCTAAAACACGCCCACTAACGCTACTGTCTAAAAATGTGGCCGAGAATGGTTCAAAGTGTCGGTTAGCGATTTGCTCGTTTCAACACAGGGGGATAATCTTTTTCAAAGTGGGCCCTCTTTGAGGAGGTGAAGAAGATGAGACAGAGCTAAGGGATTTTCCTGGTGCAATAATAATCGTTGTATCTGCATTCGTCCACTGTGCGGGAATGTGCGGGTCCTACAAGAGTCGCGTAAAATGCAGTAGCTTCTTCATTCCGTGGCGTCCACCTCTTTATCAGTATTTGGTATATACCTGTCGCCGCCCGTGCCACTTCGCTTGAGAATACAGACCGCGAATTTTATTTTATGGGCATATCCTGGTGGGGCTACAGGCATTTTTTTAATTGCGACCGTATGCCCTTTGGCATACGGTCCTACAGGCTGTTTGCCCCTGTTTGCCCCTGTTTCTCAGAGGCAGTCCAGAAGACAGCGATGGTGCGGCCACCACAGCCATTGCTGAAGATCGGGGGGTCTCTCCGGATGCAGGCCTGTGCCGTGAAGGTGTCGGGATCTCGCTGCACTCAGGGAAGGACATGTCCATAGCAAATGGTTGGTGTCGGCGTTTTCGGCAGAAGCCATACAGAAAGGGCAGGTCGTGGAAAACGGGGCATAATATAGCGGTGGCCACGCCCCAGTTACCGCCGAGAGAGGGCCATGCCAACTCGTAGTCTACGCAGCAGGACATCCTCCCAGCGAGTGAGCCCACTGGGAAGGTCTGTTCCACACGGTGGGATGAGAGCACGTGTGACGGGACGCAAATCATTCGTTATTTGGAGAAATTGGTCATGTGGGTCAGTTGTCAGCCAAAGCAGGGGCCGTGGAATCGACGTAACGTTACAGGAACTATCCGCCGAAATATGAGTGGTAATAGTATAACGCCGTATCCTCGACAGTCGAAGCGTGCAGGGGCACGTGTCCAGCGGGTCATGAATGTCTCTTGAGACAGACGAGTTGGAAGGCTACACGTCAAAAATCACGTATGCCCGCCGCTGAGTCCGTGTAAATTTGTGCCGTAAAACTTCCAGGAGCTTGAAGAACTGCTGATAGTAGAGCTTGCAGTCCGTCCCGGATGGTAAGCTCAGCCAGCATAGAAGGCCAGGTGCGGAGTGTTTCATAAGCACAGTTTTGGTTTGCTTCTGAATTAGAAGGGCAGATGATCGCTGTAGTTAAAACGCCGTCTTTGGCCCCAGCGTCCACAAATGCCTCTGCAACCAGGGGCAGATTTGCAGTCGCTAGTATTGGCACGCCCGCGGATTGGTCGTCTGCGTTTCCCATCGACCGACTGTGGAGTCGAAGGAGAGGCCGGTTGTCGGTCACTTGATGGTACACTTTGGGCGGCGTAGCTACAGGGTGGGCTGGTAAGGTGGGCAGCGAACGGCCCATGTTGATCGCCAATCCCGCTGCCTCCGAAACAAAGTTTAGTTTGTTCTGGCGTGCGGAGCGGCGTTCGAGCTCATCTAGTGTGCTAAGTTGAGCTTCGGCCTGAAGAGTTGGTATAGGCGTTATTTGAGGTAGGCAGGTGATCGTTCGCATTGCAGCTCTACTAATTGCTTCAAGTCGGGCCCACCCCGCTTGGGTCACCTGCAGGAATGGAGCCTGATATACAAATCGAAGCTGAAGTATTGACTGACGAAACTGAAGTCGGGCCATTTTGAAGCAGGAGCCTCCAGACTATTAAGAAATGCGTCGGATAAGGTGTAGCATTTGACCTGCTTGTTGGTGGGCAGATCGTAGCCACAAGGCAGCTGACCCTGATGATGTGGAAGAGAGGTGGCAGTGCGCACAGGCTGGCCGGAGAGTTGTAGCGAGATCGTTGACATCTCCAGTCTACGCCGACCCCAAGCATTGGCCACGGACAGAATGGCTGTCGTTTCGACTGAAAGCAAGAGACCACCGTATTCCCACCATTTCTGTGTGTGCGTTAAAGCTTGTTGCACGCTGGCGGCTTGCCGAGACAGGTCTGGGTCGACAGTCCATACCGTAATATCGTCCGCGTACACCAAAAGTTGCAGGTCTGATATGGAGCCATTATGCCAGGTAAGCGGCAGCATAACTACATTAAAGAGGAAGGGTAAAATCACCGACCGCTGAGGCGCTCTACGGACGGCCGTAAAATGGTCATAACTAGTTCCACCAATCCCTACGGAAAACGATCTTTGAGTGAAGAAGGTCTGGATAAAAAAGCGGACGTTTTCCGGAACAAGTAGGCTTTGGAGAACTTCCAGGATAGCGCTGTAGCTGACGTTGTCATATGCCTTTTCAATGTCCATCAACCTCCGAGTAGCATCCTTGATGATAATTGCTCAAGTCCATCCTCCGTCCCCAGACGAGGTCTGAACTCAATCTGTGCCGGGTGGTACCAATGGTAAGTGCCCATCTACCCCTGAAATCGCGTAGCCAGCATTTGCTTCAACAATTTCCACAAGGTGCACATTAATTTGATTGGGCGCAAATTGCGAGGTTGCTCGGGTGGTTTGCCTGGATTGGTATAGGGACGATATCTGCCCGGAGCCGTGACACTGGTATTTGGCCCGAGAGCCAGACCACATTGATGGAGTCGTCGAGGAGATGGCACAGGGCCGGGTCGTCGAGGTTTTAAATGCAGAGCATTTAAGGAACTCACGATGTCACCCGCGTTGGCGTCCGTAGTCCGCGTCCGCATCGCTCCCCCTACACTATATAAAATAAATAAAGTCTTATCTCTCTCAGGTGAGGGCCAGACGTAACCTAACGTGGCCTAACGTAACGAATCCTAACCAAACCGAGCTTCCCGAATCTAACGTAACCTAACCTATCAGTAAGATTTGGTTAGTTTGTTGAAGTTGGTGGTGTCGTCGTGGAGGGGGTGAAGGACCCGAGGACGAGACGAGGTAAGTAGATGATGAAGAAAAAAACATCCCCCTCGCGAGGGGCACGATCAAATGCAGAGCATTTCTGCTGGGGGGGCGCGCCTGCAAGTCGTATGGATGACGTATTGGTTGTTTTTGTTGTAATTGTTGTCTTCCAGCGTAGACATTGTCGATGAAGTCGATGGTGAAACGTGCCGTGAACCCCCTGTCGCGGATATGACGCAACGTGGTACGGCTATGACGCAACACAATCCAACACAATCCACTTTAATCCAATCCAATCCCAATCCAAGCCAATCCAAGCCAATCCAATCGCATCCAATCTAATGCCCCTCGCGAGAGAGTGTTATAGCGCCTAAATAGCCACCACGCGAACGCGTGATTCTGACGTCACGGGCACGCCACAGATGTTAGCGACCGAAGCGCGCTTAAACGACATATGTGGTTTAAGCGCGAACCGACCGCGGCGAGAGAGCGCGATGCGAGCGCCCCACCTGTTCTTGCGCGAGAACCTAACGCGGCGAGAGAGGGTGTTGCGCACGTCTCCACCTGTTGTGCGCCCGAACCGAACGCGGCGAGAGAGGGCGTTGCGAGCGGAGAGAAGGCGAGGAGGACGCGGGGGAAAGGGCGCACCTCTGGCCGACGGTTGAATGAGTCGAGGATATACGGCACGTTCGTAACCTTCCGTTCTGTGTCGGCTTTGTGGCTCAGTTGGTAGGGTACCGTGCACCTTGCGTTCCGCCCGCAGAGTCGAGGATCGAAACCTGGCGCCGGCAAGTATTTATATAGTGTAGGGGGAGCGATGCGGACGCGCACTATGGACGCCAACGCGGGTGACATCGTGAGTTACTGAAATGCTCTGCATTTAAAAGTAATACTTGCCGGCGCCAGGTTTCGATCCTACGACTCTGCAGGCGGAACGCAAGGTGCACGGTACTCTACCAACTGAGCCACAAAGCCGACACAGAACGGAATGTTACTAACGCGCCTTATATCCTTGACTCATTCAACCTTCGGCCAGAGGTGCGCCCTCTCCCCCGCGTCCTCCTCGCCTTCTCTCCGCTCGCAACACACTCTCTCGCCGCGTTTGGTTCGGGCGCACAACAGGTGGGGACGTGCGCAACACCCTCTCTCGCCGCGTTACGTTCGCGCGCAAGAACAGGTGGGGCGCTCGCATCGCGCTCTCTCGCCGCGGTCGGTTCGCGCTTAAACCACATATGTCGTTTAAGCGCGCTGCGGTCGCTAACATCTGTGGCGTGATCATGACGTCAGCATCACGCGTTCGCGTGGTGGCGATTTCGGCGCTATAACACTCTCTCGCGAGGGGCATTGGATTGAATTCGATTGGATTGGCTTGGATTGGCTTGGATTTGGGTTGGATTGGACTAAAGTGGATTGTGTTGGATTGTGTTGCGTCATAGCCGCGCCACGTTGCGTCATAGCCGCTCCACGTTGCGTCATAGCCGCGGCAGGGGGTTCACGGCACGTTTCACCAACGACTTCATCGACAATGTCTACGCTGGAAGACAACAATTTCAACAACAACAACCAATACGTAATCCATACGACTTGCCGGCGCGCCCCCCCGCAGAAATGCTCTGCATTTGATCGTGCCCCTCGCAAGGGGGATGTTTCTTGTGTCCCTTGCGATGACCGGATTTTTTTATAAACCTCGTACGTAACGCCGTCTGGGCTGGGAGATGACCGAAGTTTCCATACTTCGGTCATCGCAGCCAGGACCTCTGGTCTATCGCCTGGGCTATCGCAGCCAGGAACTCTGCCATGGTGAAAGCTGATTGTATTCCGTGGACTGCATCATCACACGGAGAGGCAGCGACGTGGCGCGGTAAAGGAAACGGGCACGGGCTGCTAGCCGGCCGAATGTCAAATGCAGAGTACAAGGCGCGAACCACATCGAAGCACATTTGTCCGGGTTCTTGTCTGATGCCAGGCACGCACTGGCTGCTGCATCCAGATTGCGGCCGCCTGATTCCATTGACCGAAAAGTGCGCCAAATAGACGACGTGGTGGACGAAGGGCCGAGTGACTCGCACCAGTTAACCCATCGTTGCCGTGAAAGACGCTTCACATGTCGTCTGGCCACAGTGGTCAAGCGTTGCAAACGCATTCGAGCCGGCGCACACGAGGGATCGGGCGAGGCAGCCACTTCAGCCTGTTAGCGCTGGGCCCACAGCTGCAAACGTCAGAGGTCAGGCTTTGGCCGCAATTCCTCTACCCACGGTCTCCTAATGGCACTGCTCAGAGCTTCCTAAATCACAGTGGTGGGGTCTATGCTGTGGGCCGTCATGATTGCATTGATGTTGCACCGGAACTTATCCCAGTTTACTAGAGTGCAGCTTCGCCGAAGCCGACGCGTCGAGTTCGGGGCAATCCCAACCCTGATAAGGTGATGGACACTACCCCAGCAGTCTGCCTCTCGCTGACAACATACCACTGCACTCCCAAGTCACCAGTTTAAGTCGGGTGAGTAGGGCGGCATCCGGGGTTGAGTTCATCGACGCGTAGGACATGCTATATCATTTAGCATTGCGAATTGAGCATCGCTGAAGTGTTCAAGTAACATGCATCCGCGTTCACTTCAAGTTGGCTATCCCAAAATGCAATAGGGCGCATTTAAGTCGCCAGTTACAAGTATGGGACAGCCAGCGTTCGAACGGCGCAGAGATGTTAGCCAGCCCAATCGTAGTCAGGGTGCACGTCCGCTGTGAGGCCGCACATAACACGATACAAGAATTACTGCGCACCTGGCAGTTGCACCTTTATCGCATCCACTTCTTGCTAAGCCGTGCACCATGCTTCTAGTGGAATCTAAGTTTGTGGATACGCCATGGGCACATAAATTGCGGCTTTGCCCGGTGTGGACGTGGTTGAGCCACAACCCCTATCAGGTATGGAAGGCGTAGCATAGGCTCTAAAATTGGGGAGGCGAGGTAAACCATTCTTCTCTTGGAGCAGGAACGCCCAAGCTCAAAGTTTGCCTAGGCGAAGACATTCACGAAGCTCACCAACCTTTGTTATGAGCACCCGGCAGTTCCACTGTACCATATATTGCCGGTCAGGCATAGTAAAAGTGGGTCTAGCAAAGGTGGGCTGCTAACACAGACACCAAGTTCTGTAGCTGCTGCACCAAAAACTGTAGGAGCTCTTGGTGTGTGTGGATTGAAGGGCCTGGGTTTTACTGGTGCAGGCTCGGTGGTGAGAGACGGAGCTGAATGGAATACCTTGGTTGTTCTGGTGGCTGACGTTGTTACCGACAAATTAGCCGAGCCCGACGCTCGCTGAGCTTGGTGACCTCGGCTTGCACCACAGCCAACTGTTGGTCCACCTCCACTAGCTCGTCCGTAACTGGAGATGCCGTCCCAGTTTTGTTGTGCTTATTCTGTCGGTGGCTGGAGCGATGGAGCACACCACGGTACGAGGGCTGTGTGTAATCAGCAGGTTATGAAGTTACTTCCTCCATAGCGACTTTGTTATCCTCCGCCAAACTGTCGAAGCGGTTGGACGTATGAATTCCTTTGGGCTCAGAGCAGCGTCGCCACGCTGGTCGTTTAGGAAGCGCAGCTTTGCATTTCGTAGGACATTTCTTGTCTTTGATGTCATGGTCATCGCTACGACACAGACCGCATCAAAACGTGACGTTTGGCTGTGCGGCCGACGGGGTAGCTTGAGGTTCCGATTCAGAGAGACGAAAGCATCGGTAACCGTGCACCACGCCAGCCTTGAACAGGCGGGGCCGAAGTGCGCAGCCATTGTAAAAAAGTCGTTCCGGTGGCTCTAGCGGACCACGCTGAGTAACAAGGCACGTGCGTCCAGAGCACACGTAGCGGGCAAGAAGCACCTGGTGAGTGGCACACCGTAGGCTGGCACGGAGGACTTCGGGATCCTCTCCCGGGTCTACCCCAGAAACGACATATCGCCGGATGTCCATTCCCGACAGCAGGTACATTTGTGCAGGAAGCTGCTTTTCAGCCGCGAGAGGAATACAGTGTAGGGAGCATAGCCGCTGGACAGCATCTAGAGAAGGCACCCACACCGATATATTGTTGCTGCAACTGTGGTAGGCGTAGCCAGTAAAGCAAGATGTTTCCAGGCAGCTGTGGAGAGTCTGTTCTAGTAACTTCGTTGGAAGAAACAGGATGTAAAGCGCTCTTGAGCTTTGATGGCGACCTTGTACGTCGAGGAGCTGGCTGCCACTGTAAAGCTCTGTGGAGCGGCGGTCACTGCACGGGGTGGAGCCGCTGCTGGTGGTGCACTGCGCTCATCCGACAGCTGAAGTGGCTGGTCTGTGTCCGAGGAACACGCCTGCTTGGCCGCAGGCGAATTTGAGTCGCCAGTAGTGACTTGGGGTACCCCCTGTTCACATGGACGCTTCGATAAACTGGAGGGCTCAGCCGGAGGTAGCGGGAACGGTGGGGTTACCTCCATTGGTGGAAAATCCTCTAGCGTCGTGTGCGTAGTCGCATCTGTAGCAGCGAGGGTCGCCGCCAGTTGCGCTGACATGTGTGACATAGCTGAGCGGTGCCGTACCCGCCCATTGGACTGCGATTGAGGCGCTAGGCCTAGCAGCCGGTGAGCGGGATCCGACGCAGAAGACGTCCCCGAGGGGTCATCCTGTTGCTTGTCGACTATCCGTGGAAGGGCCAGAGGGTTTGTAGCGTGGATCAAAGGTACTGGAAGGGATGAACCAGCTGATAATTACGAATATATCTGAAAACAACCAGCATGAAGGAACGCTAAGAATACGCTCCTTCTTCTTCGTGGTCGTCAGCCTACAGGCATTTGTATGCAGGCCAGGGCAACACAGCAGACAAAAGTAGTCTTTCTGTAGTTTATTTTATGGTCTTGTGGAGGTGTTTGATGTTTCAGTGAGGTTAAATGTCTTCAACTTTGTCCTGAATGAGAGCCAATGCTTGATGATTGATCTTTTTGGGGGCGCCGAAATTCTGGTTATAATAATATAATTTCAATGTTTTGCTTATAGGTTGATATTTGGTGTTTTAAATCGTATAATTACATCTGTGTGTGTTTATTGATTTTCCTATACTGTACTGTTTTTCCTACAGCGTAGCCCTAAAACAAGAGTTGTTTCTTGCACCATAAATAAGGATTGACAGATAAACTTGTCAATACTAATAATAAAACAATTTTTAAATTTTTTTTTCCAGCAGCAATATTTTAAGGGCAAGATAGTGTCGTGTAATGATACACTATCATGATGTATCAAGGGTAACTCAGGTGAACAAATGCACCTTGTACGAGAAATAAAAAAATAACGTTTAGAGTTGTACTCCGCTCTTAACCCTGCAAGTATCGCGCCATGCTGGTACCTGGAGAGATATAATTTACCTGTGATATTTGTCTGCATATGCGGCCTTTTCGCAGGGTATACCAGCCACATTGGGTTTACCGAACCGAAACTGAGCTTACTGCACTTCCGGGCAAGGTGTGATGGATACTGGGTCTGTTTTGCTGCACGAAACACAATGCTGACTTGTTTATTTCAGGTGCAGGCTTCTTTCGTTCGCATCCCTTTCCTAAGTGGATTATATCTATACCGCGCCTAACTGCTCCTAACTGTGTCTAGCGAACCTGTCTAGACGTAGTTTCGAAACAGAAGGCAGCAACAACTGCTGCGACATCACTGCGACAGGAATTATACCACCGATAGTGGTTTGACGCATCAACGCCGGTGTAGCGACCGCTAGTATAAATATACCCATGTACGCAGCATAGGCTATCTTCCCCCAATGTTTCGTGCAGGGACGCCCATACAGTTCACCACATTCAACAGTCGTTGCCCCAGTTATCACACGACGATCTTCAATGTGCTTTAGTCGATCACAAAAGTGATTGTGCATTATTTGTCGGCGAAAACATGTAGAAAACAGCTTACTGTACATGTTTTACGCTTGGCAACGCCGCTGACTGTGTGCAACTCTTTAAAATGAGCAATGCGTCGTACACTTTTTGTCACTGTGAACGAGAGGACATTTTAACGAGTTGAGAACCTGAGACCTTAGCGAAACTTCATTGCGTGATTGTGAATGAGTCCAGGAAGCAAGAAACATAAGCACAAGGCGCAAAGCCTTTCATCAATTTATTCTCATGCGAAAAAAAACGATTTGATACTCCCTAAGTGCCTATTCAATAATTTTTGTTGTCGCGCCTCTGAGGGACAATGCTTGTACTCAATTTACCAAACTTCTATTTCCTGGAATGCAGATTTTATAATGTGCTCCGCTCACTTACAAGATTTTATTATATTGATGTTTACTTTCAATTTATAAATTTTCTTCTACAGGTCAGTCGTCTGGCTAGATCCAACCACACCTCCTCCACTTGAATGCGGAGATCCAGTAAGTGATTGAAAAAAGGAATCAGGTTTTTTATAGCTAGCAAATGCTTACGCTGATTCAACCATTTCGGCCCTGACGGTGTCAGTTGACGTCATCACGTAAAAGCTCCTCTGGTAGATGAACAACAAAACACAAACTGCTATTTTTCTAAAGTATTCCGAGGAATTTTTCTTCAATGCCGCACGCTGCGATGGACATCACTGTCGTTTTGTTTTAGCAGAGATGTACGCGAGAAAAAAGAAGCTGCGGTGACGAAAAAATTCTGGCCAAATTGCTAAAAAAGGTTCTAGTTTCATTTCATTTCATTTTATTTATTGTACCTTCAAGGCCAGAAGGCTCTACAGAATGGAGTGGAGTTAATACATAATGCCAACAGAGGAAAGGGTACGAAAAACAGAACAAATCGAGAAGAAACAAACAAAACAAAAACGGGGATTAACGAAAGTGTTTTTCTGTAGCATTTTTAAATGCAGACATATCGGTTATGCTAGCAATTGTGCCACGGGGGTGGTTCTATGCAGTGGTGGTTTTTGGAATAAATGAGTAGAAAAATAAATTCGAGTGGCACTGCGGAAAGAACAATTTATTGTGGTGATGAGTACGAGACGATATATATGAAGGTTCAGAGAAACAAAATTACGGATTGTAATAGTAAATTTTCTGCAGTAGAATTATTCGTGCTAGTTTCCTACGGTGTGAGAGGAGAGGAAGGTTTAAGGTAGTCTTCATAGATGTTACACTTGCTGTCCGAGAATACGTAGCAAGAATGAAACGTACAATGCGATTTTAGGCAGATACAATTGCATTTGTTAGATATTCTACACCAGGGTCCCAGACACAAGAGGCATATTCAAGCTTGGGGCATATTAGTGTTTTGTAGAAAAGTAGCTTTACGTTAACCGGGGGCATTGAGAAATTGCAACAGAGGTAACCAAGCTTGCGGTTGGCATTGTTAGTGATATTGTTAAAGTGAGTGTACCAGGAAAGGTTCCAGGAAAGGTACCAGGAGTGTACCAGGAAAGGTACCATGTATGTTATGTAGACGCCTAAGTATTTATTCGAGGTGACCCCTTCCAGTGCAGATTCCATAATGGGGATAATTGTGTAAGTTAGGCGGAGCAGTACTGTGGGAAATTCGCATTAGTTTGCACTTTTGGCTGTTAAGATGAATCCTTCAAGCATCACACCAGGTAGGAATCTTATCTAGGTCAGAGTGCAATTTTCGTGCCAGAATTTGATGATATTACACGGTAAATGACACAGTCATCAGCGAATAACCTTACTGAGGCTGTTACGGAGTTATGCAAGTTATTAATATAGATGAGAAAAAAATTACACCATCTTCCCCTGGGGAACCCTGATGAGTATGCGAAGCATCGTGGCAGTTCCGTGTGGTTCCATTGTGTTGCCGTTATGTTGAGTGATCTGGTTTTTACTTCGCCAGAGGGAATTCCGCGTCCGGGTCCACACCGGTGGCAAAGGCACGGAAGTGCTGTTGTGTTACGGTGAGTAGGCGGTGGTTCTGGAGGCGCCGAAACTCGTCCATCATGTTCTTGTCGATGTTGTCTCTGTGGTAGAATCGGTAGTCTCCGTCAGCTTTGGTGAGGTAAAGGTTGTTGACATTGGTGCACCGGGGTGGTGGTGGTGGTGATTTATTAACAAAGGAGGGAAGAGAAAAGGCCTGGGGATATTGTTGAACTCAACGGGGAGTTCACCCTCATACGACCCAGTCCAGGGAAGGGGATTGGGGCTTCAAAGGATAGGAAGAGAGAAGGGGGAAGAGGAGAGCGTTAGGAGAGTGGGAGATAGTCTATATCGCGTTCGTTTAGTCCATGACTCGATGGCTACAAACGCAGTGCTAGTCCTGTTGAGAGCAATGTACACACCCTCCTCTTCGCAGCTTTGTCTTCCCGTTCTTCTTCTTCTTCGGTGGTTCCCCTACGGGAAGATGACGACGGTGATTGAACGCGAACCTATCTCGTGATGGATTCTTTGGTTGGCCAATCCCTAGGGGCATCCTGCCACAATCAGCATCAGAGGCACTGCGGACGGGGCTGGTTGAGTTGCAAGGCGCGTGGCGCTTCCCGCCACAGCTTTCCCACGGGAAATTCAGCATCCCCCTCTAAATTTTTCAGTTCGTCGTTTCCGTTGACGTTCAGCTTCGCGTGCCTTCGTTGTATCAGTAGCTTCTTGACGTAGTTTGAATGAGTCAAGGACATAAGGCGCGTTCGTAGCACTTGCTCCTGTCCCGGGAGTGTGGCACGGGAACTGGTGCTCAACCCCCCCCCCCCCCGTTTTTGAATGTTTACAATGGACCACGGCACCAACAAAATATCTAGTGGTGCCTCTAGAGCATTATAGGGATAGCCGAGACTACTTGACTAACGAGACCGAAAAGTTGAGAGTCAAAACGAGAAACTGGCAAGGGCGCATTTTTTCAATGTTTGCCCGTGCCACTATCTGCAACCTTTTTTTTGTTAGCCAAAGTGTGGTACGAGCCGCAAGTGTTGTGTATGTCACGTGCTAATGTCCATAAAATCCACAGAGTATTTGCGGTCTTTATTTGGTCTTCCAGCTGGGAAAGAACCAGTCGCTCTAACATTTTTCGCCCAGTCAAAAAGGGGGGTCTTCGTCTTTGTCATTTATTTTTACCACAAGTTGTCGCAAGGTTTTGTTTTGTGCGGGATCAAAAAGACGCCTTCTTGCGCACTGTAATTCAAGTGCGGTTGAAAAATGTGCTGCCTGACTTTGTTGTGTGTTTAAGTGATATTGTGTGCAGGGGGATGAAAGGATATTTGCGTGAAGTGGCTCTGTGTGTTGAATTTCCGAAGGTACGATTTTCTTTCGACAACCTGTGTAGTGTTTCCAGGAAGCGCCTGTACAAAGATTTAGTTGATGTTTGTTTACCTGTGCCACTTTATACGTCGTTATACGGTGAGGGCACAGGGCTTGATGTTTTAAGGAGGGTTAAAAGTATGCCTCTGAAGCCTGCAATGAAGTCCTTTTTTTGAAACTACACAGTGAAAACCTTCCCGTAGATACTTGGTTAGCAGAAAGAGGTATTTTTGTGCCGTGGACAACCGACTGCAGACTGTCCAAAAAGCCAGAACTATTAATCACGTCTTCATCGACTGTTGTTACCCAGTGTTCCACTGGGACGTCCTCCAAGGTACGTAAAGAAAGACTTACCCATAACGCCGCGTGGAAATCGATTCGTACCTGAAAAAAATGAGGGCGGTGTGCCGTACGATTTGATCATGCTCCTGAGCCTTCATAGTATATGGAGGACGAGAATGGCGGTGAGGAATGCGGATATAAATGCTCGGCCTGTCAGGGAAAATTTCCTTGAAAGCGTACAGTATATACGGGAAGTGTTTCGTACTGAGAATGATCCCCCTGAGTGGTTGCCTGTGCTTGAAGATTTAGTGTGTCTTAGAAAGTTTTAAAGCCAAGTAGTCAGTCAAGTAGGGTTGACAGATCATTACATGACAGGTTGTGTGATGTGCTGTACAAATGTCAAAGCAGGCAATAAAAAAAAAGATTTGTAGCGTAGTGGGAAGAGCACCGCGTACCTCCCGTTGCGGCCAGAGAGTCGTGGGATCGAAACGGGGCGCCGCTAATTATTTCTTTTTTATATAGTGTAGTATCGCGGAGCTGTGGGTGTAAGGAGCAGAGTTGCGCATGCGCAGTGGGCGTGTGGACGGCGCCGCCATCAACGACGCAGGACAAGGCGAGCCTAAGAAATTCTCCGCATTTAAAAGCAAAGGTCCGAGAACAGAACCTTGCGGAACTCCGGAGGTGAAATGGCGAAGCGCAGAATCAAACTTTTTAGCAGAGACAAATTGAGTGCGGTTGGAGAAAACGTTTTCATTAAACAAGATAATAGTACTGTCAATGTTGCGGGCACTTCATTTATGACAAAGTAATTTGTTGGAAACAAGATGAAATGGTTTAGAAAGGTCTAACAAAATGGTGTCAACATGAAATTCATTATTTAACGCGGCATAAATGTCATGTGTAATTGATATAAACTGGGTATCACAAGAAAATGATTTCCGGAATCCGTGCTTACTGGATGACAAGAATGAATTTGTTTCTTGAAAGATAATAAGCACGGAGAATAATATATGCTCTAGAATCTTGCATGGAACACTTGTTATAGAAATAGGGCGGTATTTTAGAGGTGAACGCATGTCGCCTGATTTAAACGAATGGAACCACCTTGCCGACTTTAAAATCTTTCGGCAGAGAAGACGACAAAAGAGACTGCGAAAAAATTTTGCCCAAAATTATAGATGAGCATACTTCAGTATTTTTCCAGAACTTTGAATTGATGCAATCTATTCCTGAAGAAGAGGAAACTTTTAAATTACGGATCATGGTCGCGACACCATCATAACCAATAATCGAGGGATCCATTGCCGAGACGTTCGTCTTAACAAGTTCAGGTAAAGAAGTGAAAGGGAACAGGTTATTCAAAAATGATTTAGAAAACACGTCATTAAGTCCAGAACAGCACTTTTCAGGTGGAACAACAGCACCCAGCGCTTGTCCTGTGTACTCCTTTCTGCGTCCTGTTACGTTTGCGCCTGGTTTCATTCAGCACCATCTACATCATTTAACGATACAGTGTTATATTCAGAGCCCTTGAGGACTTTTCTAGAATTTTTTATTAATATCAGACAAAAGAGATAGCAGAGTGGTGTAGAAGTTAACGCGCTTAGCTTCTGTGATGGAGTTTGTGAACAGTGCGGCAATCTCAAGGTATGCACGCCAGCTGTCACTCGTGTTGCGTTTCTTAGCTTGCCGGAACAGCCGCTTCTTCTTGTTCAAGATGCGTTTTAGAGACACATTAAACCATGGTGACCGATGGTTACAGCGAACGATTCGAGAGGTATGTAAATTTGTACTAGCTCATTAAATTGTTTTTAAAAAGTGACCAGTTCTCTTCTACGCTTCGAACGTAGAAGTCCGGCTTATACTCATCTATAAAGGCTTGTAGCTGTGTGTTTATTGTTGCGTAATCGGCTTTCCTGTAGTTTCGGAGGCGTTATTGTTTATGGTTGGAACGAAAAATTTTTAAGCTTGAAATGAATAAAACAATGATCACTAAGATCTGGCAAACAACTCAAAGATTTAAGAAGGTCGGGAGCGGTCGTTGAAACTAAGTCGAGGACGTTAGCGCTATGTGAAATAATACGAGTAGGCGGAGTAACGAGCTGAGTAAGATGGAAATTGAAACACACGTCTAGGAATGCCTCGCTATCAAGGGAAGAGTCAGATACAGTTGGCACAGTACCAGACCAGTTTATGTTAGGGTAATTGAAATCCCCTAACAAAAACATAGGTGAGTGTGGAAACCTTGTTAATGAGTGTGGAAAGAAGTCGTGAAGCTGTGAGAAAAACGTTGATGAGGAACTCGAGGGCCTATAACAGGCGCAAAAAATGGCATCTCGGTGGTGTATTCTAAGACCTGCGCATACTGCTTCTAACCCGCTGGAAAATGGAACGTGAAAGGAATGGAGCCTATCGGCCACTGCGATAAGCACACCGCCACCTAATCTAGTACCGCGGTCGCAACGATACATGCGGTAGTATTGCTTGCATTCAAATACTTCTTGGTAACAGATTTTTGACGACAGGTAGGTTTCAGTTAACATCACTATGTCGACATTGTACGTATCGATAAGGGCAGATATGTCATCGTTTATTTACAACGCTACGTACTTTGCAAAAGAGCAGGTTGATATCAGTTGTATGGCGATAAGAGTCGGAATGTAGCTATGCGGGCCTGTGGCGGGAACAGAAGATGAAACGGTGGCTTTGGAAGGGTGCAACGATGATTATTTAGCGTCGATCTCGGACTCTATCTCACAGACAGTGTCAGTAGATGGGTAGTACATATAGGCCTTTGTTTTGATCATCAGTTTATTGTAGCGCACACAAAATTGTTCACCGCTAGCTTTCCCAAATTCAATAAGTTTCATGCGCGCAGTGCGGGTAGAAATGCAGAAATCTTCACCTACAGTGATACCAGCCATTTTCAGTTGAGCTTTCCAGGAAAAAAAAATCACTTTTTGTATTAAAGCTAGCGAACTTCGCCATTATCGCACGGCATTGGTTTGGTGAAAACTTTCCAAGTCTGTGCATACGAGATATGGCTTCTTCCGACAATTCTATCTCCAGGGCTGAGCCGATTATGTCCCGGACCTTTATTCCAGATTTATCCCACGTTTACGTCTGGTCAACAGCAAAACTATAAGAGATCAAGTTGTCGCGCCTTGACCGGTCCTGGAATTCATCTAAGCGGCTATGAATGCTGGTGGTTTTCTTAGTAAAAATGTATTTCCTCTCAGTAATGTAAATACATAAAGACTGCCACTACGAACGACGTTTTTTTTGTTTGTATGCTCATGCGGTCATATAGTTTATGAAAACATGCAAAAAGATGTTTCTGCCACAACAAAATTTTTAATTGCTAGAAGGCCTAAAATAATTGGTTGCTTCATTTTAATGCATGCGCTCCAGCTCTATCTATTGTTTGTGGGATAATCGGACCATAAAGTTGAAGACAAAACACACAACACCTTGTTTTGCAACATATAATAAAATCAGGCCTGAAAAGGTTAGTCAACAAAAACATACTTTGTACCCTTTTGAAATCGTGGCCTGAGTTTCAAACTTGATCCATAATAAGTCGGTGAGCGAATAAAGTTAATCATATAGCTTTTCATTTGTCGCTGAGACCTTCTAGAAGACGGGTGAAGCTGCATCACTCTTATCTTGGTTTGTTAGGAACGACACGCCAGGCCACTTCTTGGTATAACTATGATGCCGCCTTTGAATTCGTCTAGACTTCAAGCTACGGAAGTGGGAGTTATTGTACCTTGGCGACTAGGACCTCATTGCGACTAGAACGGTAATCCGCATAGACTTGTGTTCGCTCTTTGAGGAATATTCTTAGCCTGTATTTGTTCGAGTATATATATGTCGTCATGATTCAAAACTCCCAGTGTGCTTCATACCCAACAACATACCCAACAAGCTACACCAACAAGTCGCGGTGAGTTTACAAATCCTGAGATGCTATCTACGACATCAAGGTTTATGTTCTAACAGCCTAGCCGAAACTCTCACCATGCCATAAACAGAGTTCGGCATTGCTTTAAACCCGCAGAGTTGTCGGAATAGCTCATCATCAAAAGGCTGTTTGTGTCAACAGCTGAAAGAAATCCTCTTCCCGAAATTTCCAGCTGAACTTCAGCGTGAAGTGCCACAACTTTTACGAGAACATTGTAGAGCAAGAGCAGTTGGTGCTAGCAGCATGTCGGCATGTTAAGTATCACTTCAAGAGGCCGGAACAATAAAAAAACAATAGGTTTGCTGGAATATACCGCAATAAAAAAACTGACTTATTTACCTCCCTATGTTGGGGTACGCTAACCCCTTATCTCAACTGCCTTCATTGACGATTTGGTAACCCTAGTTAGAACCCGCAAGCGGTGGCCGCTCCTCTGATGGAGGCGAAAAGCAAAAACGCCCGTGTGTACAAGATTTCGGCGCACTCTGAACATCCCCAGGTGGTCAGAATTATACCGGAATCCTCCACTAAGGCCCGCCTCATCGCCTTCGTTGCATCGGCGCGTTAAAACCTACAACCAATCAATCAGACACTAACCAACTTGTTTGCCTCATTTTTAGTTAAATGTTGTCTACGGGAATTTGATTTTTAGTACAGACTGCAATTTTGTTATATTTATATGTTCGGCTTCATCGTAGCTTGACCCCATACCAAATATACTTTTTTGTTCACGTAGCTTTATGAGACCACTTGTTATCCTGTATATTTTTCTTCGGCATGGACCCATTTGTTTTGAACCAGCGTCTTCAGAGAGAAAGCCAGCTGACGGTTTAGCATTACGGAAAATTGACGCAATGCGGGCTTCCTGTATTCCTTCTGCATTTATGTTATTTTAATTGGCCTCATACCAGGTGTAATACGCTAGATATAAACTTCCCAATTTTTATATTGAATCATATATTACCTATTTTAAGATACACCCTATCGCTAAGTGATAAGTAGAGCTGTTAGTTTCTTTGTGTTTTTTCGCGGTGTTACCTAACGTTCCTAGTACAATTGTCGGAGCGGGTGTTGTGATTTTTTACTTTACGCACGCATAATACAATGTGACTTGCAATCCTCAGGTGGCTCGAGTGCTCTCTATGGCAGCCCTAATTTTATGCATGATAGTCGTTCTTGGGCGGCTTGAAGAAGGAGGTGTTGGTCTTTGGGTATGTCTGTTTTTCTGTCTGTCAGCCGCGCGAACAAATTTACGACAGATGTCGCACAAGACGTTCAAGTAAGCAAAACCGTTTTTAAACATCTAAATCTGCTGGTACTGTTCATATTTTCCAACTATGTTGAACAAAAAGAAAACATTATATAACTTGCAGAAGATCAACACATAAGAAATAGTTGCAGTGTTCGTTTATTACAAATACATGAATGTTCGATTTTTCCGATGAAAAAGGAAATAACCGACACTGTATCATTGCTAACCACGGAGCGCACCACCGTTATACGGTGGCACCACCTGGCAGTGTGCAGGGGAGCGCAGGTCCCTGTGTTTCCCAGAGCCACTGTGAGGCGACGAAACCAGAACTTACAGAAGTATCTCCGGCATGGATAAATTCTATGTCTATAAAACTCCATGCATTAGCTCTTCGGCTTGAGCATGCTAAACTAAAGAAAAGTGCCCAGAGCATCTTTTGCAGCGACTCTCGACCACATCTCCCAAAGCGGCTAAATAACGTTGAGGAACTCATGTACGCCTCATACTTCTGCATTCACAGACTCATATTCTCTTTGGTTGACAATGCATAATACGACAACGAATGTGAAGGTCACACTCAGGGTGACAGTCGTGTCATTGCGACTGTAGAGCGCCATCGTTCCTGACACCCTAGGGTCAACAAAGGCGGCAAGGCGAGTACTTGGGCAAGTCACAAGTATGCTCGAAGCGAGTGGCCATTGAACGAAATAAAATACATTTTTCTCGAACGCACTATTTCTCCATTGAAATGTATAGCGTCACAGTAACACACACGAGGCAAGCGTTGCGATGCCCTTGAGGTAAAAACACATTGCACGCCAGCAGTGCGAACGCCGCAAAATTAAATATTCTTAAACAGACTTTCGTTGCAATATTCATGCTAGAACGGAAATGGTAGGAGGACAGTATCATAGGTGGGCCGGGGGAAGCGAGGACTTAATTAGGCTGGCGTCAGAAGACTAGAGTATCAGTTTTCCGCAACATCTCGAGCAATGCAAGCAGATGCGCGGCCACGTTTTTTCCATTTAACTGCCATGATACTGGTTTAAGAAAGCTCTAAGAATTTTAACCATACTCTCTCCCCTGTTTAGATACCCCTTCTTTACTTAACACTTGTTTTCGCTTTATAAAAAGTATTATTCCGCAAAGTCCTCGTAAATATTTTAAAATAGCACTATGTCGGATTGCCCATTCTATCGCCCCGTATCATGTTGTGAAATGCACTCCGGCGCATTATGTCGCGCTGCTTTTTTCTAAAGTATAAATGTTATAAATAAGGGATGTTATATTGGGTTTATTTTTCATGTTATGCCTAAAGCCATGAGTAAGGTGTGTAGTTCAAAGCCTTAGTTTAAACCCAACTGTTCTTTCTATATGTAACCGTTTTGGCTCTCGCTTATGCGCGTTACTGCAACATTTGTAAGCAACAGCTGTAATTTCAATGCAGGCTTTATTAAACCAAATGTAACCCAAACGAGAACAACGTCATGACACATACTCTCAGTTGTGTAAGGGTCAGCTCGTAACCGCAAGGTTTTTCTTTGCCCAAGTCCCAATACTTGCTTTGTTGAATATGCACATAGGAGCTCATGGGAGCTGAGATGAACGCTGATTTTTAAGTATTTCATTAAGGGCACCCGACTACCACTGTACACATACTCATACACGCAGCAACATATACACCCGTGTCTGGGCGAACGCATTTCTTAGGATTTTTAAGGCTAAGGTCTTGTTAATGGGAACGAAGGCGTCCTGTCAAAAAATTGGCCGCGTATCTGCTCCTTTCGTTGCAAATGCCGTTAAAAGACGATAGTCTTTATCGGCTTTTGTGAAGTAAATGCCTCCCTTCGCTTTCCCGCTCACCTCTCATGTTGTTCCTCTTGCGTCGCGCTCCTCCCAAGGTAAAGACGCCTAATGTTTGCTTAAATCATTTTAAATTTCCCGCGTTGCACTGCTCCAAACCGGGTGTCTCGATGCGAACGCTGCCGTACGGCGAAGACGCGCGTTAATCGAGGCGCCCTACTTCAACGTTTACAGAACCGCGTTTCCCTCTTCCACGTGCGTTGCAAGCAGAACGTGGAACCTATCTAGTGGAATCTGGCGTAACTGTGGCCGGTTGATTTTTTAAAATGGCGCCAGAAGCTATAGTGGCGCTGGCGACAGCAGGCGACGGCGGAGTGAATTCTTTTTCTGCAATTGATGATGAATTTAATTTCGCAAAATCAAGTATGTTTGATTTTTTTATAAAGAAACACTGCAAATATCAACTCTGTATTGATTTGTTGTCTCATATTTGCGTAATGTCTTGTTCTTCTTCAACAATGTTGACAAGTATGAACATTACACCGGACATAGACGGGTATATTTAGCTGTGACTATATAAGACTATTGCGCAGGCATTGTTTTGCTTTGGCCGGGTGGCTGAATCGAGTCACAGACAAAGGTAAAGGGCTATAGAATAAAATAAAAGCCCAACCCGCACCCGAGTCACAGACAGACAGACATACAGACAGACCAAAATTTCTGGGTTTAAGTAGCCCAAGAAAAACTATCGTCTTTAAAAATGACCGCCACCCCGCCGGGTGAAAGTGGATTTCCAGCGAATGTGTCCTAAACCACTACACATTCTGAGAAGGGGGGGGGGGGCGGGCGAGGCGATGAAATCTTCCTCGATGTCTCAGCGGACTTGTCACTTGCATTCGGTTGGGCCCTGCCTTGGCTGATGCATAAGCTCGTCCTCAAATAACGTTAACCATAACAGCTGTAAACTTATTCTTTTCCAGGAACACATGCGGGGTGGGAGAACTATCGTCCACAGCGCCTCGTCATCCTTCATGCGATTTCAACGCCTCTTTTCTGTTTTTACACGAATTCTGAGCTCTATCCTGAACGCCTGATTAACCTGACGCATGCGCTTGGCGTCTTTGGCCAGAACTGCTGGGTGATGCCTCAGTTTTTTGTTTAGCACACGACATTTTCAAACATGACATTTACGGACCGACATTTTCAGCTTCTGTGTAAGAATAATGCTCTCCCTATGGATCGGTTAGCATAAAAGAAAGCTCTGATAAGAGCTCTGGACAGATGGTGCCTGCATGAAAACGGGCTCGCATTGTGTCAAGACGGCTGCTTGCAAATCATGAAACGAAAGTGTTCTAGATGAAGCAACACACGCGTTGTTCAGGAAGAAGGAATAAAATCTAAACCATTATCTGAAAGGCAACATATCGATTATAACTTTGTTGAGCGCAGTAGAGAGAACACAAGACGAGGGATACAAGGACGAGCGCTACTTACAACCTAGTTTTAATACCCAGGGGACATGTAAATAGAAAAGAGTCACAACACGCTCAAATGACTATGAAGTTTACCACATCACTGCACATCTCCCCAGGCATTCGTCAGGCACGCACGTGTGATAAATACCCGCCGCGGTGGCTCATTGGCTGAGGCGTTGCGCTGCTGAGCATGCGGTCGCGGGTTCGATTCGCGGCCGCGGCGGCCGCTTTTCTGGTGGAGGGGAAAAGCAAAAACGCCTGCGTGTATGAGATTTTGGCGCACGTTAAAGATCCCTAGGTGGTCAAAATTAATCCGGAGCCCTCCACTGCACCGCGCCTCATCGCCTGAGTTGCGTAGGTGCGTTAAACCCAACAATCAGCACGTGTGATAAATGTTTATCCAAGAAGGCCAGCTCTTTTGAACTCAAAGATATGGACGTCGAACTGAGGCAGTCACCTATCAGCTGCACTTCCACGGCCTCAACAATCTCTCGCGTGCGCTGATCCGCGTCTCGAAAAATGGCGGAGCACGAATCGTTCATAGGCTCGGACTTGTCGCACTTTTGGCAATGTATACCCAAATTGCTCTATTTGCCTTACCATACCTTGTTGCAATGTTCCCGTAGGTGAGTGTTGAGGCACCGTCCAGTCTGCCCAAGGTATGCTTTTTTGCAAGTAAACGGCTACTTGCAGACCACCCCTTCCGTGCAGCACCAGTACTGGGTTTGGTGATTAACGAGGCATCTGATTTTTTCCTTCCTGACAGGGCACGTTTGGCTGCAGAGCCTAGAAAAGTTATCAGCGGTCGACATGACAGTTCTCACGCCAGCCCTTCCATCGATCGTTTTAAGATTGTGCGATAAATGTGCGAAACATTTATCACACGTGCGTGCCTGACGAATGCGTGGGGGGATTTCCAGTGGTGAGATAAACTTCATAGTCATTTGGGCCTGTTGTGAGTATTTTCTATTCATAAATTCTGTGGTTGCTATTAAAATTCGGTTGTAGATTGGTTGTAGGGTTTAACGCGCCGACGCAACGCAGGCGATGAGGCGCGCCGTAGTGGAGGGCTCCGGATTAATTTTGACCACCTGGGGATCTTTAACGTGCGCCAAAATCTCGTACACACGGGCGTTTTTGCTTTTCGCCTCCATCAGAAAAGGGGCCGCCGCGGCCAGGAATCGAACCCGCGACCTCGTGCTCAGCAGTGCAACGCCTTAGCCACTGAGCCACCGCGGCGGGTTCAAAATTCGGTTGTAAGTAGCGCTCGTCCTTGTATCACTCGTCTTGTGTTCTCTTTACTACGCTAAACAAAGTTATAATGGATTACCAATTTGCTCCTACCCAGACGTTGTTAAGCCACATATCAGTATACATTTAATATCATTCGTAAGTGCGCTTACTTTGTGAGAGAACAATCGCCTCATGGGTTCGTTATTGATTTGCGATTGTGGTCTATGAAGGGCTTACGAACGATTGTACCTACTTTGTGCAAAAGGTGTCTTCTTTGAACAATATTTAGGATGGGATGGTATTTTTTGTTTCGCCATGTAATGCCGCATTGTAACGAAAGTCTGCCGGTGAAATTAGGTTGCAATTGCATTGTAGCGGCCACTTCGCCATCCACTACAAGCGCGCACCATCACCATTATCGGTCGCTGACCCCATCTTCAGCGGCGCGTGGCCTCGAGAGGCACGACGAGCCACGCGGGACAGAACATCATGGCTTCCGCGCAGTTCGGCCGCACTCCACGGGTGCTCTCCGATTCTTGGGCCCATGTTGTCCCCGCGCAACTGTGAATAAATGTGGGATAGGCCTCACCACTTCATTCGGCCGCCTACATAATTGGTGACCCGGCCGCTTTCACGGAAGGTTGTAAATGCGGTTGCCTAAAACTCCACCCCGGTGGCTCAGCAGGGCGTGGAGGCAGAGCAGCTGCGGTAGTGGACAGACTGCTGCAGGGGGGGGGGGGGGGGCAGTCTGCTCTACATGCTACTGCATCACTGTGGACCGTGAGGCATGATGGGGACATCGTTGTTACGGCATCGTTGCTGCACGGCAACGCTGTCGCTGTGAGTGGGCTGGTAACGGTTGCAGGTTGTGTTGAGATCGTCGTCTGCCGGGTTTTCATGCCGTAGTGGTTGAGGACAGGGTCCTTTAGGTCATCATACACACTGGAGCCTGGAGTCGGCCGCTGGATCTGCTGAATGAGGTGAGAAGGTAGCTTTTTAATGTTACTAGGTACCTGATTTCCGGGGACCAGATGTCATTCACCTAAATATTGTTCTCCAGGATGACGAACCATGCAGCGTGGTTTGTGGTGGAGTCAAATGGAATCAGTAAGGGAAGGTCTGGGAGGGCGGGGAACGTTCTTTGCGTTGCGTCGTCCGCGTTGTGGCTTGGGAGGCAGCGTTGTGAAGCCATTGCGAAGCCGCTTGCCCAGGTCACCCAATTGTAGGCGAAGTGGGGCTCTATGCTGCCGACGTCCGGGTCACCAATTATGTAGGTGGCCGAATGAAGTAGTAAGGCCTAGCTCACATTTATTCACTGTTGCATAGAGACAGAAAATCATGGCTTTCGCTCTTCTCGGCCACACTCCTAGGGCGCTCTCTGATTCTCGGGCCCATGTTGTCGTCCCCATGCAACTGTGAATATCTGTGGGTTAGGCCTCACCACTTTATTCGGCCGCCTACAGTATAGTGCCGCATCCAGATACCAATGCCAATCATTGTGTGGATGGCTGCCGTATAAACAACAGCGAAGCACTGCTTGTATTCGCACAACACATCTCCTTCGAAATATCTAGAACACATCCATTTCTTCATGCGCACTGTAGTGTTTGCGGACGGCAGGGATTGCCCCCCTTACCGGTTTAACGTACAGTAACGGTATTTCTTTATTTTTTAGCTCCCATCTTCGGCTTGCGCCATTGTAATTCCTGTATCCCGTGGCTAGGGCCCGCTTCTTGCCAGCTCCCCGTCATCAGCTGCAATTTTTTTTGCGTCTCAGCAGAAAGCACACAGCATATATCGCCTGCACAGTATTGCTCTTTAAAGGTCTGAACACGTCTGATCACGGGTCCAGTCCGTGTTTTCTACCGTTCATAGGCTGATGAGCTTTTTGGGGTTCATGTTGTTTTTGTGGCATTTGGTAGTATATTATGTTTGCATAATTTCCTCCTCACCTCTCCTTAGATCTGGTGAGGCTCGGGGCTTGTACCATGAGATAACCTATTGGACAATGGGGCTCAGCCGGTGTGTCTGCACAAAAAAGGCCCCGGACTCTCCGGCGATAAAAGGACCGTTCCAGTCTTCTTTGGCTTTTCATAGACAGCCTTTCCCCCGGCTATATATCTTGAAGAATGGGCGCCCTGGTGCCTTCTGTCAAAGCTTCTCCTTTGCTCGGCTGCTCAGCTCCGCTTACGCGCCTGCAGTACTTGCTTGTGGTCCAGTGCTTGTCGTTCAGGCAACTAGACGCTACCGGTAGAGACATTTGACGACGCCGTCCCGTTAGCAACTCCGTGGGGTTAAAGCGGTTTGGGAGTGGTATAGTTCTGCACGCCTGAAGAGAAACGTAACTGCCACTCGTTTTGGTGAGCTGTTCACAATCCACAGATCTGGCTCAACGAAACTATTGCTTTGCAGAAACTTGAGGTATTATGGTACGTGTTTGAAGCCCAATTCTTCTGTGAAAAGGTGAAATAACAGAACTAACGTGAAATAACAGAAATAACGTTTTTTGATCTAAGATCTTTTATGGCTGAAAAGTGAACAGTGTGCCGTATGAAAGTAGGCTTCACGTGCCTGATAACTTCGCGTAGACATCACACAGACTTCGCTTCCTTGCGCTGCCATATATGTAAACAAGAGGATGTCAAGATAAATTCAATATTAGTGGGTCACAGCAAGTAGTAATTTGCTACACATTAAAACAGATCCGTGGCAACTTTCGAGCATTCTCGATAAGTAAAATTACACGGCATCAACGGCTGAAGTCTCTACTCTTTCCCTAAATGCACTGTTTAAATCGGCGAAAAAGGTCTTAAATTGCTGTCCATACCCCCGCCTGCATACTGACTCTCGGGCTCTTCCTCGGCACATTACAATTCCTTGGTGTTCCTAGTGTATCTTTGGGAGCATTTCGTTTCGCATGGGCAAAAAAAAATTATTCTCTCATCTTTTTTAAGATGGTTATCCTCAACAGCGATCATGATAAAAAAAACAAACAGCGCAAGAAAGACTAGGACGCGGAAGGCTACAAATACAGCGGTGCACTCACAACTGAATTTTTATTGGAAAAGGAAACATATATCCACAAAAACACCGCACTTGTTAAAACAGCCTAATTCCAGGAGAGATCAGTACGCAAGCCTGCAACTCTTCAGGTCAGGAGTTTTATAAATGCTGCGAAAATTAAAGAAAAGCAGCGAAACAGGGATGTTATTCCAGAAGGGCCGCGTTTGAGCGAAACTCGCGCAAGGCGGAGCTGTGGTGATAATAAGAGGCTCATGGTAATATTTCGGTGCCGGGTTAAAATGCTTTAACAATGCGATTCGTGCTATTTGCTTAATACTGAGGTGACGAAATCGGTCCCGGGCAGCGCTCTTCACGGATGCGCGACTAGGGAGTGACACGTCTTTTAGTGCGCTCTCTCGTTCCACTGCTCTTCTGGTGGCACGGGGGGCAAGCAAATCGAACTACTCCAATTAATTTTGGTTTGCGTTATTATTCTGTAGTTTACTACTAAGTTCACTTTATTTTTCTGTTAGGCGTTCAAATGAGCTTCTGGCTTCACATTTTTCTTCCTAAGAATTAATCTCTGGCGTCGGTGGCAGGCAGGGCAGTGCTGGCAAAACATAAAGCGTTATCGAAATCCTCCGCCTTTCGGCAAAAAATTTCCTCGGCCGGGTGCGGTCTGCCTACGTGCTTTTAAAGCAACAGCCTGGCGATACGTATTAGCAAGTTCGCTTCTAATACATTGTGCTAGCGCCTTTCTTCGCTTTCGTTTTTTTGTCTGTTAGCACGGAATAATTTAAACGGCCTTTTTTCTGCTATCACGTGTTGGCGCCAGTTTCTTCTATTTTATTTGTTCGTCTTAGTGTGCAAGCAGACTCGAACACGCAACAGCCTCCGTAGAATCGGGGTTCTGCGAGGGTGGTGTGCACCTGACCTACTCCAGTGATATCATGTTCAAGCTTCACTCTTCAGGCACTTTTCTTCAACTGTTACTTGTCAAATTCACAGTGTTATCAATTTTTGCGAACCGGGCACGTTAGTTCCTCAAAACTCCCAATTGCGGACCAATCCCACTAGTGGCCATGTGTTACAAAGGAAGGAATTGATTGATTTGATTGAATGCGGGGTTTAAAGCGCTGACGCAACGCAGGCGATGAGGCGCGCCGTAGTGGAGGGCTCCGGATTAATTTTTACCACCTGGGGATCTTTAACGTGCGCCGAAATCTCGTACGCACGGGCGTTTTTGCTTTTCGCTTCCATCAGAAAAGCGGCCGCCGCGGCCGGGAATTGAACCCGCGACCTCGTCCTCAGCAGCGCAACGCCTTAGCCACTGAGCCACCGCGGCGGGTTACAAAGGAAGGAATAGCCACGAGGACAACAACTTTTCAGGATTATTGGCTTCATTTTATTCTGCTCGTCACAGCTTTTGTTCAAAGCTCTCCACAGTGGTTTTGTTCATAGAGTTCGATAACGCCCTCATAGAGTTCAATAACGCTCTGTAGCATAACGCTCTCTTTTTTCGCGCCCTTCCCACTCCCGCTTACCGTGCCTCTGGTGTCACGCGGTTACTTTAATTCTTACCTGCCCCGTTTACTCGCTTTCCATGCTCTGCTTCCTGCCATACAACGGGGATGCTGAACAAGACCCGTTGAATTGTGTAAAGATTGCCTCTGCCAATAGGCACGCGCCGCTGATTGAAATGTAACGAGGATAATGAACAGATAAATAGGCAATCAAGCAATGGGGGTGTGCATCGTGCCAGCATCAACCATGTGGAAGAGTAGGGTAGGGATATGCGCTATCCCGACGCGAGGATATGCGCCAAAGACGCGTCAGGGGAAGAAGATGAACCCCATAAGGTGCATGCACGAGAAACGATTTGCGTTATCTCAACGCTCCCACCTCGGTTACTACCGGCTTCACCCCTGCGAATAAACAACCTCAACCGGCTATCGGTGCGTCGACTGTCTCCTTGGCAGTATATTGTTGCGAAACAGGGAAGCGTGGTCGATGTGTACCGAGGTTGGTGCAGTGCCGGGGCAGTCATGATGTCCATGTTGAAGAAGAAGAAAAATTTATATACAAGTAGGTACATCTCGGTATCAGAAAACGGGCAGTGCGCTCCAGCGTGCGAGAAATAAAATAGGCATGTTGGGTCAGTTCCCCTTCACCCATTTTCTCGGCTTACGTCAGAACGCACGAATCACAAAATTTATGGCACTTATAGCAGCGCCCCCTGAGTACACGGATACGACTTCATCGGACAGAGAACCGGCTGTAGCAAAACATTTAGGCACTCGGCAAGGAATGAAGGAACCAATGGGATCACGATAAGTACATATATCAAAGCCCATGTTGAAAACGGGTGATTTACAGGCCACAACGAATTTAGTACTAGAACTAACAATCACAATTGGGGCCTAAAATGAAACAAACAATTAGGCACCTGCCACTTGTGGCTACAAATCGCAATGGTTCGACCCTTCACTCCGGTTTTATAGGATTGAAGCGCTGTCGTCGCTGATGCCGCGACGTTGGTCAGCCTCAAAAAGGCTGAACGGTCACGATCGTTCCCTTCTTCAGTCTTCGATAAGCAGTCATGTGGCAGTCACCACGAGGCGAACCTCGCAATGCTAAAACGGTAGAACGCAACGATTAGGCACCTGCCACTTGTGGCCGCAAATCCAGATGGTTCGACGCTTCAATCGGGTTTTTCAACTTTAATGGCGCTGTCGCTGCTAAGGTCCGGAAGTCTGTCAGCGTCAAGGTGTTGGAAAGGTCACGATTGCTTTGTTCTTAAGTCTGTGATAAGAAGTCCGGCGGCAGCTAGCACCAGGCGTACGTCGCTAGGCTAAAGCGGTTGAACGGAAGGATTAGGCATCTGCCAATTGTGGCCGCAATCAGACTCCGTTTTCGAAATTGGTGATTACCAATTCGGTTGTGCTTTAAAAGGTATTACAAAATGCGAAAGAAGCAACTGATTCTGAGAAATAGCAATTATAAATGTTCTCTCAGCGTTCTCGCAATTCTCTGATGTACTAAACTAATTAGTTTTAATCGGTATAAATGGGACTCACTAAGCTCGCATGCCGAACCGTTTCAATGTTTGCGCTTGTGTCACGTGGTGGTTTAGCCCCAAGCTAAAACATCAGGATGCTAGAACGAAGATGTTCCTCTCAGTTTTTTTTTCTCCTGACTCACGGCTGGGCTACAGCGGTGGCGTCCGCGGCTCCATCCCGGCAGTGGCCGATGCTGCCGCTGCGTTCTGGACGCCGTCTCATCACCCCCCCCCCCCCACCACCAATGCCAGATAACGGCTGGCAGAATCTCTAGTTTCAGTCTTTGTAGAACTACGTGTATGAATTGAAGTGACCTAGCATGGGCAATTTTCGTAGGCGTCGTTTCAAGCTTTCTTTTGAACCACCTTCAGAGTGTGTATTGGAGCCATTTTATTAGTTCCCCGTATCCGGCTTCCAGCTTCCGAATTTCTACGCCCGGCGACCAGGCCAGTATCCGTCGGCTCACCGCAATCAGCGCAGGTTTTTCTTCCAACTTAGCAGTAAAGATAAAGCATAGCTAAGACGTTGTTCCACATACTATTGACTCGGGTTCGACTACCAGCCACGGCGCAAGGTTTCCTAAAGGGGGAAATTGAAAACGACCATGTGCTCCGAATCTCGGCGCATGTTAGATATACTTAACCTCCACTACAGTGCGCCTCATCGCCTATGTAGCGTCGGCGCTTTAAACTTCACAATCAATTATTTAAATCCAAAGCACACATAGCACCTTGCAAGGATGAGGCGAGAATGGGGTATTTCAGTGGTTATAGCCATCGACACAAGAACGGGCTTGTCTATGGTTTTGTTTTGGCGCATTTTAGACTGACATGCTGTAATGATTAACGGTCTCCTTCGAGAGGGATATGTTTAAAACTTACTGGTGTATCTGCTAACTTTGTTGCATGTATCATCGGAAGACGATAGTCTTCTGCCGCCCCAGTCACGAATGCCTCGATTCTTTTTCCCGCTCACCTCTACGCTATTGCTCCACCCACAATAAACAGGCTAGATGTTTTATTAAGTGGGTTTATTTTCACCGCGTTCCAATGCCGCACGCGCTTCCCATTCTCTGCCTACTAAAAGCTGTCATTAGTGTTGCTGTTTGAACTCTTGCAATACCGCCACGAGGGACTAGTGCAGCCGGTGACAGCTACACTATGAAACCTAGAAGCGCAGGCTAAGTAACCAAGGCAATAAAAATGAACCGAATAAATCAGAGACAACGACCGGGAAGCAGAGGATGGACGCGAAGCCGTCCTTAGATATCAGAGAATTTGAGCACTCCGTCTGTTACGTCATATACGTTGTTACCGTGTAAACGGGGACCCGTCTGGACACTTGGGCATTCGTCGTGGTAAGGGAATTAGTTCCGCGGACCTGCCTTCGCCATGTCCGCGCCTCCTCGCCCTTCCGCGCGCGCAGGCGCAGGCGGGTCCCGGTCAACCTAGCTGCAATGTAACCAACGGAACATACGGCCCCTAAAACTATCTATTTACAGAATCAGGAAGCAGGGGATTACGATGCATGCGGTATTGATAATAGCAAGGGCGGTGCATTGTTTTTTGAAGCACCGGCGGGTTGCCTGCGGCCGAAGACGCATATCCGCGAGCCGGTATTGGAAGAACTGGACGCAGGGTGCGGCATGGAGCCAGAAACCATGCGACATATTGTAACGGGCGGCAAAGGTATCCGTGCAGTGCTGGGTGAGGGACACGTCCACCTTACGGAGGCGCTTCACTATAAAGTAACGGAAAAGTAAAATTGGCAGCAGTAGATATTAGTAAAATAAGGTTGCATTGTTAGTGGGGGAAGAGCAGAAAGAATCTGGGAAGACATAAGTAAAAAGAACTCACACTAGCACAAAAATTTCATGAAAGGGTTTTAGTTTTTTCCTGTGGGGGAGGTAGTTGAACAGTGGCTTTACGACTAAGGTCGCTATTGGAAGCTAACACACTACAAAAGAGAAGCCGCTAAGCATCATAATCATCACCATCACCATCATTATCACCACTGCCGGGGCGCATTTATTCAAGCAGCCATGTTTCATCAAGTATTCATGTATTTTTAAAGTAATACCGCCAATATAAGTTACATATTGGTGGTTAGCGTTACATAAGCGCAGTGTTTTTTCCTTAACAATGTTGACAAGTGTGAACATCGCCAACAGATTTAGATGTGGTAATAATGGCAGTTTCTATATAAACATTTCACTGCACATTTACCCTAACTTCGGCTGAGCGGCTGAATGGACGACACAGACAGACAAGCAGACATATAGACAGAGAGACCAAAATCTCTGGTTGGTAAAAACTAAACAGCACCCTCGGTAGCTGTACAAAAACGCGAGTTCGAAGATTGACCACATTCTGTTCTTTCTCTGTGTCGGAATACTGCCAGATTAGGGAATACAAGGACGAGCTGTGCCAAATTTTACACATTTCGAAAGTGTTTCATTGCCAAGAGCTAGCACGAGAAAAACGGCAAATTATTGCTACGGTCGTCATTTGCTGTAGTTAGGACGGTGCTCGCTTGAACTATCAGAAAACCCTGCACTTCACTCGCTGCAATCCTATATTTTCTTACACAATATCTCACTTACAATAGGTTTTCTTGGTTCAAGGAGGCTAGTGACAAGTAAACCTCTTCTATATGAAGTTGCCGTTCGTATCATCAGAGAATGTAGAAATATTTACTTTGCTGTTGCTATCTCGTGCTGTTTCCCACAACCAGAAAATTGCGTCTGCTACTGCAGCGAATAATATTAGTCCGATAATTTTATTTTAGAAAATGTAACAGCGGGAGAGTGGGTAAAATAAATAGACCGAAGCTTGTGGGTGGGGCCCCAAGTAAGCTCTAGATTCACCACCATCGCGCCTTGATCTTTCGACCATGTTTAAGTTGTCCTTAAGGTTGACCTTGCCAGAACTGCCTCCCATGTCGCTAATATGGTTGTAGGATCGGTGTTGGCCATCTGGGACCGTATGGTATCGCAGTCAAAAGGTGCGCGAAAAAGCGCGGAATTTTTCCCACAGCGTTTGGTGTTCAGTTATGCAATTTGAGCTTTCTTTCTGGATCTACAACAAAGAGTTTGCTGAATTTGTCCTGCGTATGCGATGTGGTGCTCCTACACGCCCATGATTTCATGAGGACTACTGCCATTCTTCGCGTCTGGCTGGAGCTTTCGAGAAAAGGGGGAAATCCGCTTCCTCGCACCACACCACGGATGAGCGGTTGAAATAGGCATTCGTTCTTGCCCTCAAAAAGTGGTTGTCGCTACAGCAAGAATGCACACTCCGCCTTGGCCAATCAACCGTCTTTTACGCTCTTTTTTTAAAGTCTTTAAAGCGGCTATCCACCCGTAGGGCTGCGCTGCACACTCAATGGCTGCGCAAGCTGAAACATGCTTTCTACGTCCACCGGAAAATAGAAGAGCGTCCCCGCTCTTCCATACACAGCCGGTTCATAGCGTCCGCTAATGGAGTCACCTACGCTACCCTCTATACGAATGCCCGCTACCGACATTTATGACTTGAAGCAACATTTGAAGCTTTCATACTAGTCCCCACAGAGTAAATGTGGACAATTTCACTGGCCTTCTATATGCCTATTAGCATGCTATAAAACTTTGTATTCTGTACATCGTTTTGCTTGATTTTCATTCTGCGCTAATGAAGGTGTCCTCGCTACTTGAAACATGGTCCCCTTTCTTCACCTTGCGAAGTCTCGCACTCATCAGATAGGTTACATCAGTCGGAGCTTTGGGTCACCAGCCAAACTGAAACATGACATTTAGAATACAAACCATGTGTCCTTTACAAATCTTCTCTGGTAGCAGCAGCTACTGAAATTTTAAGCAGCGTCATTATAAGTAGTGATATCAATATTCCTGAGTCTTTTTTCTGAAGGTACCCCACTATTGGCATGTTGAAGGAAAGTGAACCTCCCATATTTTTCATCTTTCGCAAACCGGTGTTTTGCACCACTGAGGTTTCATTGTGACTTACAGCGTCATATCCTTTCACTGCGTAGTGTATTCTCTATAGATATACCACCCTTGTCTTGGTGGATCAGTGAAAATCGTAGGGGTAAGCTTTTTTTGTAACATCTGCAGGTGATTTATTAGGTTGGTCTAGCGATTACATATGCTATTTTTTGTGCATGCTATTCATTTTCAGTGTGACTCTTCCGAGAAGAATGAAGACGACCCATGTCCTCCAGATTGCCCTTGCAGACATGATGGCAATGGACCCCAAAAAGTGTGTCTCAACAAAACTGTTTTTAATAGTGAGCCCAGAATGCTGCGTTGAAGACATTTGAAATTTGGCGCATCATATTTTTTTGCAAATGTTCTACCAAAAATAAATCCAATGAAATATATTTATGGCAATAGTTGCTGGCCGCGCAGTGTTTTGTGAGCGTTTGGAATATCTCCTGCTTTAGGCGAAAGAAATAAAGGCCAAATGATTAAAATAGCTTTAGTCCAGCATTCGCAACTCACTGTTAGCGTATGCAGCACCAAAACCGCTTCTATATTTACCGTCAACCAGGCGAGCAGCGAGAAAGTTACCGCGGGAGAGTATTAGCAAGGCCATCTCGCATTTCCTAATTAAGGTGAAATGTAATTGTTGGCTTCCAGGAACGCTACCAGGTGCAAGTAATTTCGCGTACCAAGAAAGGTACGTTGCATGGCATATTTTTTGTTAGCTATATGTGCACAAGGTTAGACCCCATTTTTATTTCACTGAAGCCCCAATTTCCACAAAGTGTTCCATACTCACAGAAAATGTACACCAGGCTACCTAAGCGGCGAGAAACGCACCAGGAAGACAGGCTTCTGGGGTACTGCTTCAATAGCCATCAGGACCATTTGTGCTGACTACAATTTTTCTCTATTCAGAAGTGTGCTCCAGGCCACGAAAGGTCAAAAACGTTTGCCTCACTTTAGTTTTTCTGCAGGTCTTGCCCCAGTTTGTCACCATAAGGCGGACGAGATCAACCATTTGTGGCCGATGACTTTCACCAACAGGAAATATTCGTACTAACGTACCCTGCGGCCAGGGTACTTCTGGTCAAGGGCCGTCGGTGCCTCGCCATGGATAGACGCTCCCAGAAAATCTGTTTGATGCTCCAGTTAGGGGTCCATAAAATTTACTTTTTTTACCATTTTCAATTGACGACGACGAAGTGATACGTATCGCATCGCTGCTCGGTCGGTCTTCTAATTTTTGGGTTGCTTAGCGTTTACCTCGCCGGGACGCCGCTCCCTTCAAGCGGATATGATGGAAGCGGAGCCTGCGGACACTGCGCCAGGTAACCCGCCGTCGGATAGTGCCATTCCAAGAAAACGAATCTGCCTCTCGAGTGAGGCCGGCTCCGAGGACACCGAGCTGTATTCTACGTCCAGTGATGACAGCACTAATGACGACTTCGAGTTACCTATAGGGAAGATGGCGAAAAGAAGGCTGCGGGCAGCGGCTCCACTGTCGGCTGGAGCGTCCTCTACATCGAGCGCATCGACTGTTACTACCCCGGCAGGGCCCCCTGTTCATACCGTCTTGTTCGTGCCGGAGTCCCCGAAGGACAAACTCAGGATGCTCAACCGGCAAGCGATTTCTGTTTCCTTAGAATTGATTCCACCGGGGAAATCAAGGAGGTCAGAATCAATACCCGAAAAAATATTTTGGCCATAGACGTCGAGCATTCAGCTGTAGTTGAAACGTTGCATCAACTAACCACGTTAGGTGAAATAAAAGTTCGTATCCACATATCTTCAGGCCAGGGCGCTTCCGTAAGCATTGTCTATGATGAAGACGTCTCCATTCCAGATGCCGACTTACCCATTCTCATAAAACCGGCGACGGAAGGCGCGACCATCAAGCAGGTCACTCGTCTGGGAAAATCGCGCTGCGTTCAGCTTGTCTTTCAAGGTGACTGCATCTCGGCACACGTAAGGTTGGCCACTTTCAGCACGCAGTTCGACCTTTTGTGCCGAAACCAATACAGTGCCACAAATTCCTGACGATTGTCCATGTCAAGAGTGTTTGTGGACGCGCCTATGTATGCTCGAAATGTTCTGGTCCTCCCGAAGCCAAAGCTTGCACCGTAGGTGTCTTTGAATGTGCCAACTGCGAAGGTGCACAGGACCCCTCTTCTAAGACCTGCCCTCGGCTAAAAGAAGAACAGAAGTTTCTGAAGGAAGCAGGTGGTAAAAGACCAATCGTCACAAAAAGACGCATCTGCAAAAGTGCGACGAGGCCGACGATCGCGACGGCGTAGGTCATCGAGCGCTGTTGCTACAAAGGGTGGCCACGACCTCTCACGGCAGGATCCCCCAGCGTGGCAGGCACTGCCTCCGCCACCACCCCAGTTGCTACCTCCACCTGCAATGCCGCTACCAGCGGAGTCAACAAGCCGCTTGGCTGCAGCTTCAACTGGGAAAGCCAACAAAACTGGGAAGTCGTCCCCACCGGCCGAGAATAGGCCCAGGCTGCAACCTCTGTCCCCTGCGGAGCCCCGACGGGAGCATGCCAAGTCACACCAGACTTCGAATGCTTCTTCAAACAAAGAAGATCTGCAAGTCATCGCAGTGCTAAGGGCGCTCATGAACGCCACTCGCAAGCTTCTTTATACTCTGAAAATGCCAGCCGCCTCATGCGCTTTGCAAGTCCTAGACGCCGTGGATCCACTACTTGCTAGCCTCGAGTGAAAATATGGCCCAGGTGTCTTCATTAGTACATCAAAAAACACTTGGAGCTTCCATTTTACAGTGGACCCGCCGCGGTGGCTCAGTGGCTAAGGCGTTGCGCTGCTGAGCACAAGGTCGCGGGTTCGATTCCCGGCCGCGGCGGCCGCTTTTCTGATGGAGGCGAAAAGCAAAAACGCCCGTGTGTACGAGATTTCGGCGCACGATAAAGATCCCCAGGTGGTCAAAATTAATCCGGAGCCCTCCACTACGGCGCGCCTCATCGCCTGCGTTGCGTCGGCGCGTTAAACCCCACAATCAATCAAATCATTTTACAGTGGAATGACAGAACCCTCCTCATTAAACCAAAACTTCTCATTAAAATAAATACAGGAATGGTGTTGAACGTGGGAAATGACAATACATTTTGAGAAAATGGTTGCAATCACTGTAACTCGCAAACATATCCGCTCATATTCCAATACGATTCCAATAATCGATGTATAAAGGCAGTAACTAAAGACAAATACTTAGGCGTAGCATTTACTTCTGACTTCCGGTGGAACGACCACATACCTCACATTGTTTATAGGGCAATGAAAAAACTTGGACACCTTAGAAGAACCCTCGGAAAATTAAAGCGCGAAATTAAGCTATTAGCATAGAAAACATATATCAGACCTGTGTTAGAATTTGCAGCAGCAGTTTGGGATCCCTACACAAAATCTAATATTTTAAGATAGAAAATGTGCAGAGGAAGTCTGTTAGGTTTATTTTTAACTCTTACAGCTGGCACACATCTCCATCAAGCCTATTACAGTCAGCAAACTTGGACAAATTGCAGGCCCGACGTTACCGAGATAGGTCAAAACTATTCTATCTCATATATTATGATAAACTCGGCATACCAAAAACTGAGTACATTGAACTGATCCAACCACACTCGACCCGGTCATACCACTCAAAAAAGGTCAAGGAAATAGAAAATATCCAGTGCAAGGAAGACGAGGACGAGGAAGGTAACAGACACAGCGCGGCCTCGTCCTCGTCCTTATCCTCGACCTCGTCTTCCTTGCGCTGGCTATTTTCTATCACCATGAACGAATACCAACTCACCCAGCTTGCCATTAAGGCCAAGGAATTTTCATGTCGTACAGATGCCTTCAAACAGTCCTTTTTCTTCCGCATAGCATCTGATTGGAATACTTTCCAACACGGTTGACTCCAACCTTGTACCTGCGTTCCTAAACGAACTGCCATAACTGGTTTTACAGTTTGTATTACGGTAAAAATTTTCCAGTGTGTTTCTCTGTTGTTTTAGTTTCCAACAAGTACGTTGTAATCTTACCTATTACATTGCTTCCATAAGTTTGTCATAACCATGGCTTGTAACTAGCTCTTCCGCGCAAACAAGTGTGTATGTGGGTGAGTGTAAAACTATGTCGACATTGTATAGTATTGTTTTTTGTATAATCACGCGACCTGTCTTCCTTACTGTTATTTTGGTGAATATTCTTGTACCACTTTCCCCCCTCCTGCTTAAAGCCTGAAAATCAGGCTAGCAGTATATCAATAAATAAATAAATAAATAAATAGGCCTAAAACCTCGAATTTCTGATTTTTTCCAGTTTGTGATTACAAATCTCTTCCCCATTATTGTGATATGTGAATCAAACCTACCCACTTCCATTAAACTATCCGGCTATCAAAGCATCGAATCCTCTACCTGTGATAAACGCAGCAAAGTAATGGTATTCATCCGCTGAGAACTTGCCTATACCGTGCATTCATTACGGCCGCACGACACCAACCTACATGTGTGCGTCAGTGTAAATACCCACAAGCTCTCCTTCACACTTCTCAGTGCGTTCGTTTCTCGATCAGCTAATATTGACGTCCAGAGATTTGAGTATGTCTTTAGAACAGCACCCGGCCCACCGATCATCACCGGAGATTTCAATGCCCACCACCCACTCTACAGAAGCTCCAAGAAGAACCACAGGGGCCGAAGACTCGCATCGTTGGCATCTCAATATGGCCTCTGCGTGCTGAATGATGGCAGCCCTACGTTTCGCTGTGGGACATCATATGGGAGCTCCCTGGATCTTTCCTTCAAATCAACTCGTTTGGCTGCCCGTCTACGCTGGTTCACTGCTATTGAAGCTCACAGCAGCGACCACATTCTCACATAAGTCAAGATTATAGGATTCAACTTTGTCGCCTACTGCAACCGCTATATAGACTGGCCTAAATTCCACACCATGATGAAGGACGCCTGCTGAGATGGACTTTCATAAAGCCTCGAGGTTCCTATCAGTAATGCAACCCAATCATCCAGGAGATATACCTGGTTACCTGCAAAAGTAACTGATTTTGATATTGAACTCGAACGCCTGCCAGCAATTCGACGGCGCGTCGAGCGATGGTACAGGCGTGCAAAATTCGTGCCCAACTTAAGGGTTGCCAGACGCACGCAGAAGAAAATACAGCGACGCATCGTACAGGTCCAGGCACGCAGGTGGAAATAATTTTGTGAGTCCCTCGGCCCTCGGAATTCTCTGACCTCTATATGGAGAACAGTGCGTGGACTGGCAACGCCTGTGCAGCAGCTATGCCCGTTGAAGGCATTGGCACTGCATGAAAACCGTCGGGAGTTGGAAGTTGCGGAGGATTTCTGTGTGAGGGTTGCTACAAAAACCGATAACATTGGATCTGCGAGGAACAGGCAAGCTCGTCTTTCGCGCGATGAACGTATGGACGTTCCCTTTTCATTGGAAGAATTAGGGGCAGCCCTGGCATCCTGCAGGTGTCGTTCTTAATTGGGGCATGATGGGGTAATGTACTCCACCTTATGCCACCTTGGCCGTGGAGCTCAACAAGCGCTTCTGAACCTATTTAACCAGACATGGACAGATGGTGTCGTACCCCTACAGTGGAAAACAAGCCATCTCGTTTGATTGCTAAAGACTGGTAAAATTCCCTTTGACCTGGCATCGTACCTTCCTATTGCCCTTGCAAGCTGCCTTGGCAAGGTCATGGAAAGATTGATCCTCACGTGGCCACAGTGGTACCTCGAGTACTACAACGCAAATCTGGAGGATATGGCCGATTTTTGACGAGGGCGTTCTTCTATTGACTGTGTGGTCGAATTAAGCAAGTTTATACAGCACGAAAAAACCGCAGACGGCTCTCACCAGCCCTCTTTCTCGACGGGAAGGGGGTTTATGATAACGTGCTTCACGAGTCAGTACTAGATGCCCTTCAGCACTTTCGACTCGGTGGCAGAACTTACAAATAGTACGCAGATTCTTCTCCGGAAGTTCATTTCGTAATGACAGAAAATGGCCCAACATCTAAGCACATCATTTAGGCTGGGTTCCTCAAGCTGGCGTGCTAAGCCAGACACTCTTAAACCTAACAATAATCGGGCTTGTCCACGCTCTACAGAAGACTGTCTGTGTATCCATTTGCGCCGATGACATCTGCCTCTGGGCTTCGGGTGTTAATCTTCCCCAGCTGTGAGCACGGCTTCAAAAAGCGGCCAATGAGTCGAGGGCATACCTCCTAAAGCAAGGATGTAGCATTTTTAGTGAAAAGTGCGGGTTGGTTGCATTTAACCGCAAAATCATGTCCCTATATCCCATACCCATCAGGGAAAGTCGATAGCTTAATCCAGAAATCAAAAATGTTTTGGCGTGGTCACCTACAGGGACCTGTCATGGAGCGCAGATGTGCCTTTCAAAACAAAAAAAAACTCACCGCCATCGCACACATTTTCAAATTTCTCGCTGGAAAGACGTGGGGCTCATCAGTCAGAATAATGCTGCAGCTGTACCAGGCACTTTTTCTGGGTGTTTTGCGCTACAGCTTTCCCCAGCGCTATGCGGTACAAGCTCCACTAAACTTCGGCCGATCCAGATCATCCAAGCGCAGGCTCTCTGAACGTGTCTTGGTTTGCCGCAATGTGCGTCAACAGTGGGCACCATATTCATTTCGCAAGACTATCCTACAGTAACTTGTGTCACCACTCAGACGCTACGCCTACGCTTGAGGATCCTCACGAGGCTACCATGTCACCACCTTGCGCAGATTCCTCAGAGTCGACCGCGCTCTTCATTTGCAGCCATTGTCGCAGCGCACAGCGCTGAGGTACCATCAGATTACATGCCTGCGGCAACATCGTTCTCCCTGTTGTGGTGCCTGGCAACACCAAAGATTCGCCTCCGTGTTCTGGGCATTAGAAAGAAGGCTGGCTTGCCACCACTGCTCTGAGACAGTTTTCCATGCAGGTACTGCATGACCAACGCAATGACCGGTGGCCTATATACACAGATGGTTCTGTGACGTCCTCGAGACCAGCAGGTGCGGTGGTTATGCCATCAGAATCAACCGAAATTCGATACCGTGTTTCCCTTGCCACGAGCTCGACGACTACTGAACTTGCAGCCATCAGTGAAGCTCTGCAATACATTATGGCAGCTCTTCCCCAAAAATGGTCCATTTTTACTGAATCCAAAGTCGGCCTGCAAAGTTTCCGAGCTGCCTTCCGCAGCGGTCTGTTCCACCAACTCGTGACAGAAATTCAAGAAATATTTCACCAGGCCGTCTTAAAAGGGCATAATATTTTATTTCACTGGTTGCCAAGCCACTGTGGAATACCTGGCAATGTTTTGGATGCTGCCGATGCACGGACAGGTCATGACTCTGAAAGGACCATTTTCCTTCTGATTTCAATAAGTGATGCCGCTACGCTGCTTCGTTAGTTCACGCGCAGGACCTTCATTGCTCCGTGGAATACACCGGACATTGTGCATCCGTGCCTCCACAACCAGGAGCATCTACTCCAGCGTCGTCTTCTGTGTGGGCTGTCTCGATAACAGTCTACTTCGTAGGCAGTGATTGGGAGTGGCCTTCACGAAAGCCTACTCCTGCTCATCGGGATGGCCAGTAGTGCCCAGTGCGACGCCTGCGATGTTGAAGAGACCATAGAACATGTGCTTTATTGTTGCCCCCAGTATTCATCGGAAAGACGCTCTTTGGAAGCCGAGCCAAGCCGATTGGACAAACAACAGTTCAAATTAGAGGCTATTTTAGGACCACGACCCCTACAATAAACTTAGCGGGAGTAAACAGAAGTCCTTCTGCGTTTGATGAATGACAAACACTAGGACGAAATACTATAGTACCCACGAAGGAACTGAAGTGTGTGCGAGACCCCGCTCCTATCCCCTCTTTTTCACCTTCCCTCTCTTTTACCTCCTCTCTTTTATCCCCTGAACACCCCTCCCCCGGTGCCGAGTACCAATCCGGGCTCTACGCCTGGATAACCTCTCGGCCTTTCCTTTCGCTTCTCTCCTCCTTACTGTGACGAAGTTACAAAAGCCGCTGCGCCTTACCGCAGAGTCACGGAAGTCAGGCGGGATCAGAGGCGTGTGCTGGGCTTCTTTGCCAGCTTATGGCGGCGCGACACCTCCCCAGACGACTTGTTTCTGGCGCCACCGCAGATGACAATTCTCCGCTGTTACGTGTCACCGGCGAGCAGGCCCTGGTCATGGCGCCTTGGCGCCCACACCCCTCTGTTCCTGCTATCATCGTAGCAGCCACACTCAACGCGAGTGTTTTGTTCCAAACTTTGCTCTCTTCCATCGCTTCGGCCGAGGTGAATTTAATGCTGGCAGACGTACCGAGCGTCGGCTTTCCGCCAGGAACAAGACGGCGCAGGCCGTCATGGGCCCCAACGGAGAGGAGGCCGCAAAGGGCAACAAAGAGCCGACTTATAGGTGCCGCCACCAGAGCCAGCTCCCGTCCTAGTACCGGAGAGCAGGCCACCTGCCATCATCATCATCTTCACCAACATACGTGCGCCCACTGCTGGCCAAAGGCATCTCCCATGGCTGTCCAAATATGCCAGTCCTGTGCTAACTTCGACCAATTACTCCAGGCAAATATCTTGATGTGATGTGCCTTCTTTCTGCAGCCGCTGCCACGATTTTCTTCTCTAGGCATTCACTGTTATTTTAATGACCAAGTGTTTTCTCGCCTTCCCATTACATGCCCTACCCACACCCATTTCATAAAATTGAACAGCGCAGGGACAGGACCAAGAGTAGAGGCGACAAACACCTATTTCTTCTTCATAATTTCTACTAGTACGTCCTTAACCTGCGTTTGTTCCTTGTCCCACTACGCTCTCTTCTTGTCCCTTATGTTACACCTATCATCTTCCGTTCCATAGCTCGCACAGTCGTCCTCAACTTAAGTGAAACTTTTTTAGTGAGCCACCAAGTTTTGCCCCATAGGGGATTACCAGTAAGATGCAGCTGTCATACACCGTCTTTTTCAGGGACACTAGCAAGCTGCCATTCACTATCTGAGAATGCTTGCCGGATTCATTCTACCCATTCTTATCCTTCTATTTATCTTTGCCTCATGGTTGTCATCTGGGGTCACTACTTGCCCTAAGTACCTACCTTCGCTTAACACTTCCAATGCCTCGCAACTTATCTCAAACCGCTGTGCTCCCCCGAGATTATTAAGCATTACTTTATTTTTTTGCATACTTAGTTTCAGGCCACATGTAGAGCCATCTTAAATGTAAGAAACACCAATTGAATAGGTGTTAGAGGCGGATAACCCCTCTGTCGGCGCGCCAAACCTACCTGACGTGTTACTTGGATGTGTATGACGAAGACACGACATCTGGCAGGACCGCGTTTTCAGTGAAGCTCGCCACGGAGAACGCGTGAGTTAAGAAAACGCTGAAGCCGACAGATCTTGAAAAACCACCGATAAAGACGCAACGCAGTCACGACCACTTTAGCAAAAAGTGAAGTTGAACATGCCCCCCGACAGACCAAAGGGGAAGTCACCGTACTCTTGATAAGGCCCTATAAACTAAATAGGGGTTTTCGAGTTTTAAAGGTGGACTTTCAATAGATAGATCCGTGAGGCCGGAACCACGTCGGCTAACTTTGTAGAGCGTTGAACCACCAGCCTCTTTCGCCGCTTCGCAGTCATGAGTTCCTTTTCTCTGTTTTGTTGTAGTGGTTTATTGTTCAGTTATATCTTTACTTGCGCTTTGATCATATTGTTCACCGTGGTTTCTAAATGTAATAAGACTTCAATTACTTCAAGCAGGAGAAGGCAGGCTGGCGTAAAGGCTAAAAATCCTGACAGCAGCAACAGCCCCCTTGCTCCAATGTCTGAGTTGCAATGACCTGATTTAGAACGGTTAGCAGTTTTAAAAAAACTCTGTACGGTTGATGTTTAATTTTTTCTTTCAGCCGTTGCACGGCAGGTTCGATTTACATACCCGTGACGAACACATGGGCTTGACGAAGGGAATGCCAATAAGAATGTTGAAAAATGTTGAATAAGTAAATTTGTGAGTGTAACCAGTCTGAATGTGCAGTTTTCAATACTAGACAAGGCATTTTTTTCGTTTTTTGTGGTTGATTTCTTTTATTTAGGTACTGTTATCTATACCGCATTCTCGATTTCTTTGTCGCAACCATCGTTGCACAACGAGCTAGTTGGCCGACTGCGTGCAGAGATGCGCTGACTCGGCGGGGATTTCACAATGGTGTGGTGTTGACCCTACCACCGAAAGCTTGCAACACCGGAGAAATCAGGGACCTGTCTCCCTCGTGGGAGCACGCCTCTTACGACTGTAGGAGGAGCTTGGCAATCTCCGAAAGAGGGGGAGAAGGAATTCGCAGGTGAGGACTTCTGTTGAGGCGGAGGGCTTGCAAAAACAACGTATGGCTCGGCTATTAATAAATACCATGCTTAGGGGTGCTACCAGGCTTGTCTAACCTATTTTTAGGCCTATAGCTTAGCCATAAGTGGCAAACTAGAATCTAGAATGGCAGCATGTTCCTGCAAGGGATCAAAAGCGAAAATGATCAAAAAAGACGACTACACGCCGACGCAAATTTTAGTTGACAACAGTCCTGGAGTTGTTTCATCCAAACCAAAGTAAAGTTGGCCCGCATTCGTGCCTATGGAATAAATTTCAAAACGTTCACACTATCCAAATGAGTCCACGTCAGATTGCGACACTGCTGTACTTATTCTGCCGCCGAAAATGTAGCAGAATATCATTTATTTTTCAGGCTTCAGACACACTGCTTTAGCCACCGGATAAACAAAGATTAGTGTGCTTGTTTATGTGGCCTGTGCGACACAAACACGAACAGTTGTTTGAGAATTTTATTTCAGCGTCACTTAGAGAAGCAATGGTTTCTGGACGCAAAATAGGAAAACGGCTGCTTCGGTAGTGTTCCTATGGCCTCCGGCCAAGTACACTGTGTATGTTTAAGGACGATAGTGTAGTGGGAAGGCGAGAACACAAATAAATGTGTGAGCTGAAACCAGCCACCGCTGCTATCTCGACGCAGCCACGTACTCACGAGCTGAGGACAATAAACGCCATTGTCTTTAATAACATGTTTGCTCCTTTGTCAGAACCACACCACACAACAGGAGCATACTTCCAAGAGTTCTTCCCTAGGTGTTCCCTAGCGCAAGCCTGTTCCTGGCAGTCGCAAGATTTCACCACCTCGTTACATAAAAACAGACTCCAAGTCTGCGCCACCTGCCGCGATGTGGGGCAGCGGTCGTCGGCCTGCCCTCAGCCCAACAATCAAGGGTGTCACAACTGAATTTCAAGAATGTCTTTACTGGCACTTTTTTCTTTCCACAAAACTTGCTGACGTGGTGACGTAGAACCAAACCCCTGGCTAACCGAAAAATAAATGCTAACCGAACTCCTGCAGGGCCAAACTGAATTGACCTTATCCATTAAAATTATCCTAACGAAGCAGGGTGAGATAGAATAGAATGTTCTCTTCATAACAAAAAGGCTTGAAGGTTTGGAACTGCAGTTGACCACCATGAATGCGCTAAAGACACAGGTCGATCATAGGAAAACCGTCGTTGAACGTCTCGACAAGAATATGTCCTATATACTGAACAAGGTCGACGACTTAGAAAGCAGGAGGAGCAACTTTATTGTCTACGGCCTCAACGAACAAACCTCACAACAATTTGGAAACTAGCTGACAAAATACGAAACGATATGTTTAAAGAAAAGCTCGGGATTAAAATTACGAGCATACAGCGGTGCCATGATTGGGCAACCCCTGACACGTCAGCCGCCCTGCAATCATTAAGTTGCGGGACTATACTGAGAAGGACTGATTTTTGGTGCGTGCATAAAATTGAAGGAAACGAGTTCGTCGACACCGCATGATTTTTCAGAGAATGTACCAGAGATAAAAAAAAATATGGCAAAGCTCGTCTAAGGAAAGAGAAGCTGGCGCAGAAGTCAAACTGATTTTTCATACACAGTGTTAAAGTACCGTCGCACGGCCATCTAGCTGATAGCTGTAGGCATGGCTAGATTGCCGTGTGACGACATTCGAATATTTAGGAGTAGGCTATCACCCACCGAAGCGTCTGTAGTTGAAGTGTATGGGATCCGTCATAGCTTCTTGATCCCAAGGACGGTAGTTCGGGGCTTGATCTTGGCTAAAAAATTGAAACAATATTTTAAATGCAATGCACTTCTTAAGCGACGCTGAACCTGCGTCCACCGGCGATGTCCGCGTCACATACCCACGTGGGGGATTGGCCAGGAATCTCCTCGTCTTCCTTGGCAACGGGGGGATATGGGCGCGCGCTGCCTGGCCGCTGACATGGCACATACCCACTTGGGGGATTGGCCAGGAATCGGGCGTGAGAAGGTCTAATGCAGCCGCCTAAATGCATCTTTCTTTCTTTGTAGTTGTGTGTGTGTGTGATCTCTCTTTCGCGAACATTACCGAACCGCGCAAATTCAACTCGTGCATTCGAACTTTCAGATTCTTCCCCTCGGGGAAATGCGGGGAATTTTTTTCACGGCTTAGGCTAGTTTTGGTTTTTAGATGATTTATTTGTGTGCGTAGGTCATGTAATGTTATATTTAGGTTAGGTAGCCTAGCTTTGCGTTATCTACTGGGATGTAGTACGAGACGCGGCAATTTTGTTACAAAACGCCGGTGGACGTCGATATATTGGAGTGCTTATAATACCGCCGGACGGCACTCTAGACTTCACCTTTTTGATAAGCTTAGTGTCAACGGAAGAACATATGCGTGGGATGACGTGACGAACAGAAGGTATAATGAAAACAAGCCGAGAAATGACTTCAAAAAGATTGAAGGCGGGCTTTCGTGACCTTGAACGTTAATTATAGTAGCATTGTAAATAAAACAGCTCCGCTGGAGGCTTTGTTTTTTGAAGACGACTCAGACAAAGCTGTACTTACCGAAACCTGCTTAAAGAGAGGCATTTACGACACTGAATTTCTACCAAAGAATTATCACGTGCTTCGGAAAGAGCGTGACAAGAGATTGGCGGAGGAGCGATCGTTTTTAGAGATTCGCCCTAATTTTTGAAAATACCAAATTTTCCCGTGGGAGAAATTTTATTTTATCACCTATATGCTGAAAATTTTGATGCGTCCTAGGAGCTGTCTACCGTCTGTCTACTGTCTACTTTTTGAAAGGATTTGAAGCATATTTACATAGCTATGTTAATGCAGAAGACAAACTATTATAGCTGGTGATTTCACTTTACATAATATTGACTGGTGCAATTGTTTTCCGCAATTATCGTTAAACGTTAACGATGACTTGAAATTGTATTGACATTGACATTGCTTGACAGTGACATTGCTTGACAGTGACATTGCTTTACATTGCCTTCAAGTTCGATTTACTCTTAGTCGCAGACGATTACACTCGAATCCAGAATGAATCTCGGGCAACTCTAGTTTTTCTAAGCGGAACCATCAAAAACAAAGTTTCTTTTAAGGTTACAGCTTGCACATCTAATGAATTAGCTGCAGTATTAACTGTACTGAACGTTCAACCTACCTGTTCAGACAGGGTGCAGTTTTACACAAATTTTTCAAGGGCCGATTACTATGCAATTCTGGATGGCTTGGATCTTTACTATTATACATTCCACAGCAGCCCGCGTGTTATGAATAATTTGTGGTTCATGTTGAAAGGTGCTGGCTTTGATTGTATACAACGTTTTGTCCTAAAATCGCCGACCAATCGAACAGTTACAACACCTGGATTACTCGGGAGGCGTTACAGTTGCTGCGTAAGCTTAAGCGCCTATAGAAAAATTTGAAAAGATGAAGCACTACTCTAATCAAAGAAAAAATTAATGAAGCGTTGCGGCAATTAAAATTAAAAAAAAATTCCCCGCATCTCCCCGAGGGGAAGAATGTGAAAGTGCGAATGCACGAGTTGAATTTGCGCGGTTCGGCAATGTTCGCGAAAGAGAGATCACACACACACACACAACTACAAAGAAAGAAAGATGCATTTAAGCGGGTGCCTTAGCCCTTCTCACGCGCGATTCCTGGCCAATCCCCCACGTGGGTATGTGCCATTTCAGCGGCCAGGCAGCGCGCGCCCATCTCCCCCCGTTGCCAAGGAAGACGAGGACATTCCTGGCCAATCCCCCACGTGGGTATGTGATGCGGACATCGCCGATGGACGCAGGTTCAGGGTCGCTTAAGAAGTGCATTGCACTTAAAAATTGTGGCTCATAAAGGCAGCTATTATGGTACAACTCATCCAAGTTTGTTCACAACGTCACCCCGGCGATTTTGACGGTTAGTAACACCCACCTAATGCTCAAACAATACATTTAGAATACAGAATGAATGCATTAGGGACAACTCTGGGCTATGTTCTGAGTTCAAAGATTATTTATTGTCTGTATTCACAAAGGATGACGTCAAAGTGCCTGTATTCGCTGCGGCTTCTCCAAGTATTCCCGACATAGCTGTTTACGAACATCGTATTTTAAATTTACTCTTGAAGCTCAAAATTGACAAGTCCTTGGGCCACATGACATCCCCAATATTTTGCAGGCGTTATGCAGAATGATGCACTAAGTACTTATGTAAAACTCCACAAATTGGGGTCTTTGAGGTATCTGTAAATACATTTGTTTTGTTGTCTAGGTATCTGAGTAAATCTGCGTTACCGGATGACTGGACAACAGCCAGAATCAAGCTGATACACAAAAAAGGAGACAAGTCATGCATTCCAAATTATCGCCCACTTTCAATTCTATCCAGTTAATGCGAAACGTTACAACATATAATAAATGAGTACTTTTCTATTCTTCTGGAACAGCATGACGTCCTCACAAAATTTCAACATGGCTTTTGGCGCTGTCATTGTACGCAGTTGGTTGAGGCTGTTCACGACTTTGCTTGTGCAATTATTGATGGAATTCAAACTGACATCGTTTTGACGGATTTTGAAAAAGCTTTTGATACAGTTTCTCAAAAACTATTTATGCACAAATTATACAGCTCAATTAAAAACGATAGCCTAGTTGCATGGATTGCCGCATACCTGTCTAACAGCCGACAAATTGTTTCTTTCAATCGTGCATCATCCAGTTATGTTCGAGTGTAATCTGGCGTTTCACAGCGACCCTTACTTTTCTTGATTTTTATAAATTACAATGTCACGCCGACGATTGTATATTGTACAACAGAATTGTTTGGGCTGAGGATCAAACTTGTTTAAATCGTGACTTTAAAAAAGTTCTGGATTGGTAGAGGCAGTGTCAAATCAGCAATTATTTTGACAAAAGTGTTTTCATGAAAATAACGCACAAGAAAGCCCCTCTTTCATACACGTATACTACTCGTAACATTATACTGGCAAAAGTGCCAATGTAAGTACATGGCCTTGTGGATTCCTAATGATCTTAGCTGTACAAAGCTTATCGGTACTGGCTCGGATAATGCTCTTCGAAAACGCTTCTTTGTAAAACGGGCACTCAAGTTTTTATCCCCTTTTTTACGCTTCCTTGTTTACAACACATTTATTTGTCCCCTGTTAGAGTATGCGGTAATCATTTGGGATCCATACAGTCAAACAATATTTAAAAAAAAATAGAACATTCAAAAGAAGGCGGTGAGTTCATCTACAATTATTACGGGCGCACATCGTTAACTAGTTCTCCATAAGAGCAACCTGCCGAATCAATCGTATCCCACGTAATAATTTTTCTATTAATTGGTTACTGGACAGTATAGTACTTCCACCTCCAACATCTTCAAATTTTCAACACTTTACGATAAAAGACGCTGACATGCACTATCAATCACACCGCTTATCAACGCAACAAGTGCTTCCTATATTTGTACTTCACAAGAACCACTGTCGACTGGAACAATATCTCTAACAAAGCGGCAACCGAAAAATCACTATCTGCTTTCGAGTTGCACTTGCTCACATGATGCATTTTTTGTTGTCCTATATTTTGTGTATGTTTGCCTGTGTTTTGCCGCAAAGGTTACGTATATAAATTATCTTTCTCCTAACCTGCTACGATCTCGAGCAACGATCGCAGTACAAATATTAAATAAATAAATAAATAAATAAATGCATATATATGCTTAATAAAACAAAACCATAAATAAATAAAAATAATTAAACTTCGGCGTCCTTGGCATTCCTGTAATTTGGAAGTGGTTGTATCCGAACCCATTACCCAGACCGGTATTTTTGGCGGTCGTGGGTTTGGATCCCACCCGGCGGGCATTTTTTCAGCAATTACTTTCTGACGCAAAAAATTCTTCACCTGTTTCTATGACCCCCACAACCTCCCCTTTGCTTTCCGAGGTTTTCTTTACGGCCAACTCTTATTTTCTGTCTTATATATATATATATATATATATATATATATTGTAAAGAATATTGGGCCGGGCCGCATAGAAAGTCACGAGACTTGACTACAGTGTTCTCGCACACGCACACACAACATTATATTAGCTGGATAATGGAGAAAGCCGGAACAGACACTGAAGCACACGAGCGAACTAGATGCGGGAACACTCAAGTGCGGAAGACAGTAAACAAAGTCATGAAGAAAGTCACGCGCTCACAGACGCCGATCGCGCGACGAGACGATCGCTGATGCGACGACGCGGAGACGTACTTTTCTGGATGGCGACGGGGCCGACTAGTGAAGTCGATGAGGAGTTACCCTCTTGCTGGCAGGGACTTGACGGTGGCCGATGGCTAGCGGCGGGACGGAAGTGCTTAGGCCTGCGCCATGGCGAGGCCTCGCTGCCCGCGCTCCATGCCACCGGAACACCGCTCACGCTGACTGGCGCAACACCTTCTTGTGGTCCCGTCGGCCGTCGTCTGGTTGACAGCCCGGGCGGTGGCTCAGACGGGAGAGCCGGCGACGGTCCTCGGGCCTACACCGCGAGGGTGGCCGTCTTGCTGCCTCCGAAACGAACAGCTTCCGACGTCCTTCTTCCTCTTCCCTGCTTCCTGGATGCTGCTTTCTCTGGCGCGCACGTTACGCCACCGGTACCGGCAGATTGGCCCCCACTCTGCACGGCCCCTTCACTACACTACCCCCCTCTTCAGAAAGTTCTTAGAACTATTCTGGAGACGCTGATGAGGGTGGAGTGCAGTCCTTATCGAAGAGGCGGTCAAAAAAACTAATCCATCTAGCAAAGACATATAGCACAGTAACCGTGTCCGAGCTCGTAGAAAATAAACAGTTCACACACCAAAATTCAAGCACGGCAGCAGAAAGAGAAAAGTCTACGCCGTCGTCTCCTTAAGTGCCCCACAAGAACAAGAAGACGGGCACAAAGCTATGTACAGCCGGAAACTGTCATTGAGAGTCATTTCCAGATCCATGCATGCGTCTACACCAGAAGAGCCTACGGTTGCCTATACCACTCGGCCCCTCTTCCGCGTCGGGCAGCACGACCCTCTGCTATGGAACACACCGTGATTCCCTTTCCTGCGCCTCTTAGTAGAGTGTGTATGTATAGTTAATCCGGTAGGAACAGGGCTGTATTGCCATGTGGTGAGCATGTCACGTTTCTTGCGGAATCGTGGCTTTTTCCTCCGCTTGCGTCTGATCTTAATCCGTTTGTGCGGATGCTTGAGTGAAGTTGTTCTACCCTGCGTACGGCTTCGCGGAGGTATCCCGACAGCGGCGGTTGATCCTGTGTAAAGGTTGCACATCCTTACACTCCTACGAAATAATGAGCCGATTGAAAATCTCTCAGCGTGGCGCATGACATGGCATTTGCTTTTGCGACTCTGCAGCTTAGGAAAACGTCGAGTCTTGCAATGCTTAAAACGCCCTTGACAATCTTGCTTTTGGGATACGCGGCTATGCGGAGTACAGACGAATGTTTTAGATTCTTTCGTGGCTGAGTTCATCGCAGTCTTCTTGCGGCTCTTTCGTTTCCGCGGTAGCCTTTGTGAGCTCGAAAACATCTGGCTGCCACCTTGGCGTTCTTTTGGAATAATGTCTTCCGGGCCGTTATTTGAACATGCTTCCGGACGAAGTGAACCCTGTGGCTCATCTGTCTCAGGACCTTCTGCGTTAACGTCATTGGTGTCAGGTGCTTGTAAGTCAAGTTCTGGTTGAACTGGCACTGGGCTACAAGCTGGGGGGCTATGTTCGGAGCCTGGCACATGTACGGGGGGAAGAGATAGGTTGTTAGGACGAACGAGGCATGCTCGCGATTCCAGAGCGGCGATCTGCTTCTTGAGGGCGGCTATCCTTCGTTCATCCTCTTCCTTCCTCTTCTCATACTCCCTCAGTGCATCCCTTTCCTCTTCATCCTCCTTTTGCTCATATTGCCTCACGACCTCTTCTTTGGGCAAACCACTTTGTCTTAATACAGCAACATCGACGCCAAGTCGCCTGGCCTCTCTGTTCAGAGCTAACTCCACTTTAAGTTTCTCGCGCTCGCTGTCGAAGTAGTTCCGAAGCTCTTCGCCGGTCAAGCCTAGCCCCTGTCCGGCTTTCATTATTTTTTCCAGTCCGGCTATATACATTTTGATGTGCCGGCGAAATGCGAAAAACAGTAGTGGGGCTCCTCTCTAACTGCGGATCCTGGCAGGCTCGCCACTTTTGTAAAGAATATTGGGCCGGGCCGCATAGAAAGTCACGAGACTTGACTACAGTGTTCTCGCACACGCACACACAACATTATATTAGCTGGATAATGGAGAAAGCCGGAACAGACACTGAAGCACACGAGCGAACTAGATGCGGGAACACTCAAGTGCGGAAGACAGTAAACAAAGTCATGAAGAAAGTCACGCGCTCACAGACGCCGATCGCGCGACGAGACGATCGCTGATGCGACGACGCGGAGACGTACTTTTCTGGATGGCGACGGGGCCGACTAGTGAAGTCGATGAGGAGTTACCCTCTTGCTGGCAGGGACTTGACGGTGGCCGATGGCTAGCGGCGGGACGGAAGTGCTTAGGCCTGCGCCATGGCGAGGCCTCGCTGCCCGCGCTCCATGCCACCGGAACACCGCTCACGCTGACTGGCGCAACACCTTCTTGTGGTCCCGTCGGCCGTCGTCTCGTTGACAGCCCGGGCGGTGGCTCAGACGGGAGAGCCGGCGACGGTCCTCGGGCCTACACCGCGAGGGTGGCCGTCTTGCTGCCTCCGAAACGAACAGCTTCCGACGTCCTTCTTCCTCTTCCCTGCTTCCTGGATGCTGCTTTCTCTGGCGCGCACGTTACGCCACCGGTACCGGCAGATTGGCCCCCACTCTGCATGGCCCCTTCACTACATATATATATATATATATATATATATATATATATATATATATATATATATATATATATATATATATATATATATATATATATATATATATATATATATATATATATATATATATATATATATATATATATATATATATATATATATATATATATATATATATATATATATATTGTCCGCGCATAATGAATGCCGGCCATGGCTGAAACCGCGGTGCCTTGTCTGCAAGGCAATGCAACAGACAAGCACTGCTCAAAGCTCCAACTCAGAGTACTCTTTCAAAATTCGCGGGAACATGACGTGCGACACTTCCAATGTGATTTATTTGATTGAATGCAATGTGTGTCGAATGCAATATATAGGGCAAACAGGGACCTCTTTCAGGCTCCGGTTCAATAATCACAAAGCGCACGCCAAAACGCGCCCGACCCTGCCCCTCTCCAGACACCTCAGCCTTCCAGATCATTCTTTCGATAAACTAAGCGTCACGCTCTTAGAGACGGGGTCCAGGTCAAACCGGGAACGAGAACAACGTGAATCATACCTCATATACCGATTCAATACAATCAAAACAGTTATAAATGAGGACCCAGGCACACTTGCAGCGATTAAAACATTGTCATCTACCTAACCGTATCAGTGGCGCTGTGGGTGTAGCCGGAACCGGACTCTCGAAATCACATGCACGTGAGCGTTTGTTCAGTAGATTTTTCCCACATTGCTGATGTCTTTCCGTTTTTGTTTTCATTTTTATTCCTTCTCTCCTTTGCCGCTCTTCGTGTTCACTCCTATCCTTTTTTTTCAATTCTCCTTTTTATAATCTTTTGTTATAACTTTGGAAACCTTTTCTAAATCTCCGTCACAATCTTACAATTAAGTAATGTTGCTTAGTATCGGTGCTGTTTCAGCAATAACTTCTGTTTACCTTCTCCCCAAAACACGTGTGCGAAAATTGGTTGGGGGATTTAAACGTTTGGATATGGCGCATAACCCGGAAGATAAGCAATACAATTCTGGGGTCTGCGTTAATTCTCGAGCGCACATATCTTTGCCGTTGTTATCACTATTCGCCCCCGCGGACTGGTTACATTTTTGACTGCTTGCAAATCTATTTTTCCCTCCCTTGCACCTACAGTCGTCTTCTAAGCCCGGCTACCGAACCATCGGGGTTTATTTTCTCCGTCCCCCCCCCCATTCCGTTGAGCAGCTTGCGTTCTGGTTTGGCTGTTTCCCCCCCCCCCATCCCCCACTCAGCGGAGGGGAGACACCGACTACGCACGGGTGGTCGCTGAACTGCAAAGTGGCAGCTCTTAACAAAGACCTGAAAACTCGGCCTAGCGCCCCATTCTCGGAAGGCGTCCGTCCGGCGAGGGAACAGTGGAATAGTGGTGGACCGTTTCCTTCTGCACGACCACAAAACGTCCTTTAATTGTCTCAGCTTCGGGGACGGGCCCATAAACGGGCTGTAAAATGTCTTGTTCGCACTTTCCGAACATATGGTGGGACACTCGCTTTCAATCAACGGAAACGCGATCCCTCGGAGTGTCTGGGCGTTAGCATAGTGACGGCTAGCGGCGGAAGATATATTGCCTTCTCTCCTTTGTTCTACAACACCTTGTTTCGGACGCTGTTAAGCTTTTGCGTTTCCGCCACCACTCGAATTCCTGTTCAGTGCTCTTTCATCTCCCTTTCTTCCTTTTTTTTTCTCCAACTATCTTGGCGTCTCTCTCTTCGTTGTTCAGTTTTTGTTCATTCTTCCAATAAGGAAGATTGCCGCTTCGTGTTTGTGTTGTTCACGTATGTTTATGTGTGGTATCGCTGGCCATTCGTAAACCCGCTTTCCACTTTCGACATATATGCTCTCTTCCGAAACGGCCGAAGCCATCATTCCTGTAGAAGACTTGTCTCGAAGACGAAACGTCGAAATAAACCCTCCGCTGTTGCTGTTACCAAGGTTTCTTACTTTGTGTTCACCACGCCTTCGGCCCCATCACCAGCATGCCATATATATATATATATATATATATGGTTAGGAAATGAGGGGCTCGTTAGGAAAATACAGAAAGAAATGCGGGCAGTCTACAACGCCAAAGAAGGCATAGGGGAATGGTTGGACTATATTTTTTTTACCGTTAGTGAAATTATATACATATTTTTTTCATATCAATTGAAGGGAGAAAGAAAGAAAGAAAGAAAGAAAGAAAGAAAGAAAAACACGCGTGTTTTTCTTTCTTTCTTTCTTTCTTTCTTTCTCCCTTCAATTGATATGAAAAAAATATGTATATAATTTCACTAACGGTAAAAAAAATATAGTCCAACCATTCCCCTATGCCTTCTTTGGCGTTGTAGACTGCCCGCATTTCTTTCTATATATATATATATATATATATATATATATATATATATATATATATATCGTACAGCTAACCTCAAGGTTCCTGGCTATGAGGTTAGCTGTACGATAGAGAAGTCAAACTGAAAAACATAACATTTATTCTAACGTTTCGACCGGGGGCCGGTCTTTTTCAAAGATACAAATAGTGCAGATCAGTTGGGTTTAAATACATTTCAGTTGTGGGCGGGGCAAGAAAAACGTAGGCTCTATGCGACACAAAAAGCCGCAGGACATAAAAAGTAGGAAAAAAATAGATGGGCTGTTGGAGTGCTGCCGGGGAACAGAGGGGAAAGGGGCCTAATGAAGGCAGGCGAAGCTATAGGATGAGAGGAAAGCATTGCAAGGTACTGAAGTCACGACGGGAAAGCAAGAAGGTGAGAACTAAGGAGGGGCTCGTTTTAGCTCGTTTGTTGACCTGTTTCTGGCGGCAGGTGCCGGGTAGGGCAACCTGCAGGGTGTGAGAGTTTCAAAAATACAGAAAATATGCAAAGAACCAGAGGAAATTGACTGGTGAGGAGAAAAGGGTGGGAGAGCCCAGACGTAATTACGGATGCCTAGTGCAAGCGTTGACACACATAAACAAAGGGAAAAAAGAAAAAAGAAAACGAGGGAAGGAAGAGGGGGATTGGGATTAGCGGGAGGGACGCGGAAACCGCAGAGGGAGGAGGGTGCGGGGATGAAAGAGGTTCGAAGAAAAGACCAAGCGACCATGCGGGGATGAAAGAGGTTCGAAGAAAAGACCAAGCGACACGTGGTTTCACATGGCGTGAAATCGCGGAAACGTTTTCTTGCGAAAAACGTGGCAGCCGGCAACGAAGCGTCCACGAGGTCATGCAATGCAAGGACAATACAATGCAAAGTAACGCTAATTTAAGGTTGATCACATAAATACCGAAAATAAATGGACATAAGGCAAAAAACACATAAAAAAGGAGATATACAGTGCCACATGAAGTTTTTGAAGAGCATTCACGCAAGATCATATTTCTTTACATACCCTCATACAGACACATAGAAAAAACTATAAACAGAATATCACCACAAAAAAGACAAGCGGTTTTATCTACCCGATAGCAATTTTTCAGTGCAAAAGGACACAAAATAATAATCATACAAATAAAGAAAAAAATATAAAGCAAGGGGTACTATGGTGAAATCTATGTACGTGTGGTATGGCAACTACACACAAGCAATACACTGACACAGTACAAAGTACGATAGGTACACAAATTAAAAAAAACAAGAACGTTTTCTCTTTCAGAACAAAGTTTCTCAGTTGCTCGCTGCATCGGCCTTCTCCGGTGCCTGATTGGGCAGGCAAGACAATCGGCCTGTGTTTTTATTTATGCCGCTCAAGACAGTGTTAAACTTGTAAATAAGGTACGATTCACGGGCTTCACGATCATAATGCGTTTTGAAATTGGACTGAAGCACTGTGGCTGTGAATGCGTGGAAAGGGTGGCCTAGATTATTTACATGTTTAGATAGGGGAAGGTGTGGTAGGGACTTTATGTGTGCTCGGTGGTTGTTGATTCTCATTCTAAACGGATTTTCAGTTTGACCAACGTACTGGGCGTGGCATATGGTGCATTCAAGAAGGTAGACAATGTTTGCGCTGTCACAGTCAAAGTTTCCTCTTATCTGGAAAGAGAATGAAGACGTGGTGCTGGTGGCGACAGAGCCTTTAGTCATCATGGGGCATAGTTTGCACCAAGGCTTATTGCAGGGTCCGCTGCCTGTGAAGCTGGGGGTGTTGACCTTAGATGACGTTACAATATCCCTGATGTTTCTCGCACGTCGGTACACGAAGCGGGGAGGCTCAGGGAAAACACTTCGCAACTTTTCGCTTTGAAGTAGAACGTTGTGGTGCTTTCTGAGTATGCAGTTTACGCTGGAGGACGAAGCGGCATATGTTAGAATAAGAATGCACCGTATGCCACCATATGCCACGCCCAGTACGTTGGTCAAACTGAGAATCCGTTTAGAATGAGAATCAACAACCACCGAGCGCACATAAAGTCCCTACCACACCTTCCCCTATCTAAACATGTAAATAATCTAGGCCACCCTTTCCACGCATTCACAGCCACAGTGCTTCAGTCCAATTTCAAAACGAATTATGATCGTGAAGCCCGTGAATCGTACCTTATTTACAAGTTTAACACTGTCTTGAGCGGCATAAATGAAAACACAGGCCGATTGCCTTGCCTGCCCAATCAGGCACCGGAGAAGGCCGATGCAGCGAGCAACTGAGAAACTTTGCTCTGAAATAGAAAACGTTCTTGTTTTTTTTTAAATTTGTGTACATATCGTACTTTGTACTGTGTCAGTGTATTGCTTGTGTGTAGTTGCCATACCACATGTACATAGATTTCACCATAGTACCCCTTCCTTTATATTTTTTTCTTTATTTGTATGATTATTATTTTGTGTCCTTTTGCACTGAACAATTGCTATCGGGTAGATCAAACCGCTTGTCTTTTCTGTGGTGATATTCTGTTTATAGTTTTTTCTGTGTGTCTGTATGAGGGTATGTAAAGAAATATGATCTTGCATGAATGCTCTTCAAAAACTTCATGTGGCACTGTATATCTCCTTTTTTTATGTGTTTTTGCCTTATGTCCATTTATTTTCGGTATTTATGTGATCCAGCTTAAATTAGCGTTACTTTGCATTGTATTGTCCTTGCATTGCATGACCTCGTGGACGCCTCGTGGCCGGCTGCCACGTTTTTCGCAAGAAAACGTTTCCGCGATTTCACGCCATGTGAAACCACGTGTTTTCTTCGAACCTCTTTCATCCCCGCATGGTCGCTTGGTCTTTTCTTCGAACCTCTTTCATCCCCGCACCCCCCTCCCTCTGCGGTTTCCGCGCCCCTCCCGCTAATCCCAATCCCCCTCTTCCTTCCCTCGTTTTCTTTTTTCTTTTTTCCCTTTGTTTATGTGTGTCAACGCTTGCACTAGGCATCCGTAATTACCTCTGGGCTCTCCCACCCTTTTCTCCTCACCAGTCAATTTCCTCTGGTTCTTTGCATATTTTCTGTATTTTTGAAACTCTCACACCCTGCAGGTTGCCCTACCTGGCACCTGCCGCCAGAAACAGGTCAACAAACGAGCTAAAACGAGCCCCTCCTTAGTTCTCACCTTCTTGCTTTCCCGTCGTGACTTCAGTACCTTGCAATGCTTTCCTCTCATCCTATAGCTTCGCCTGCCTTCATTAGGCCCCTTTCCCCTCTGTTCCCCGGCAGCACTCCAACAGCCCTCTACCCCCCCCCTTTTTTTTCCTACTTTTTATGTCCGGCGGCTTTTTTGTGTCGCGTAGAGCCTACGTTTTTCTTGCCCCGCCCACAACTGAAATGTATTTAAACCCAACTGATCTGCACTATTTGTATCTTTGAAAAAGACCGGCCCCCGGTCGAAACGTTACAATAAATGTTCTTATGTTTTTCAGTTTGACTTCTCTATCGTATATATATATATATATATATATATATATATATATATTTAGAAAGATAGGCCGGCAGTCTGAAATGCCACAGGAAGCATAAGGGTGTTGTTAGGATCTTTTTTTACTAGGATTAATGACGTTAACATTTTTTTAATATACGATTGATAGACAGAAAGAAAAACTCCCACTCAGAGTGGGGACCGAACCCACGCCTTTCGATTAGATCTCGAATGCCTTACGAATTCGGTAAGGCATTCGAGAATTCAGTAAGCCGAATTGGTAAGGCATTCGACATCTAATCGAAAGGCATGGGTTCGGTCCCCCCTCTAGGCGGGTGTTTTTCTTTCTCACTTTTATTCCTATATTTAAAAAAAATGTTAACGTCATTAACCGTAGTAAAAAAAGAGCCTAACAACACCCCTATTCGTCCTGTGGCGTTTCAGACTGCCGACCTATCTTTCTATATTTCCCAAGTGAGCCCCTCATTTCCTATCTATATTATTCTGCGAAAGCCTAGCGAGGTACTCGGTTCTGGCAGCCTTGATGCCTAGGTAGCATACGAGGGCTTCCCGCCTTGTTACCCGCTCATGACAGGCTGTAGACGTTCGAGTCACTCCGCGGGGGTTGAAAAGAAGGTCCCCTTCTCCCCGTGCAGTCAGAGTGGCGCTGGCTACCACCCTGACGTTTCAGATACAGTTCTGGTAAATATAAATACCACAGAAAGTGACGGAGAACACAGTCGCCCAAATTGCCGAATTGGTAAGGCATTCGAGATCTAATCGAAAGGCGTGGGTTGGGCCCCCACTCAGGGCGGGTGTTTTTCTTTCTTTCTTTCATTCGCATATTTAAAAAATAATGTTAACGTCATTAACCGTAGTAAATAAAGAGCCCAACAACACCCCTATGCCTCCTGTGGCGTTTCAGGCTGCCGACCTATCTTCCTACACCTCCCAAGCGAGCCCCTTATTTCCTATCGATCTATCTACCTATATATATATATATATATATATATAGTTCGGATCCCACCTGGCGGGCATTTTTTCTTCGCTTTCTTTCTTTCTTTCCAAATTCTTTATCTGTTTCAATAAGCTAACACAACCTCCCCTTTGCTTTCCGAGGTGTTCTTGACTGCCAACCCTTATTTCTGTGTTATTTCTACGAGTCCCTCATTTCCTATTGTGATTCGCTACATGCATAGCGAGGGCCTCTGTTCTGGCAGTCTTGGTGCCATAGGGAGCTTAAGAGGGTTCAACGCTGGTTGACAACTCTCGACATGTCGTAGACACTCGAGTCACGGCGCGGGGATTAAAAAGAATGTCCCCTTCACCCCGAGAAGTCAGAGTGGCGCTGGCTACCACCCCCAAGCACAGGAACAAAAATTACATCGACATAAATACCCCAGAAAGCGGGGGAGAAAATCGCCCCGCCGGTAGCGTAGTGGTTATCGCACCAGACCGGTTTTCTGGAGGTCGTGGGTTCGGATCCCACTTGGCGGGCATTTTTTCTTCGTTTTCTTTCTTTCTTTCCAAATTCTTTATCTGTTTCAATGAGCTAACACAACCTCCCCTTTGCTTTCCGAGGTGTTCTTGACTGCCATGCCTTATTTATATATATATATATATATATATATATTTAAACATATATATTGTAATATAAAACATGTATCACGTATCCGACCTGTTAAGAGGACGCTTCCATTGTCGCGTTTCCACACACTCACACCAACATCACTACATTTCAGAAAACCTTGAGAAAATTAGCGAGATTTATTTCCAATTTATACAGCTGGGTACGTCCCCGTCAAGTCTTTTAAAAGCTGCACAACCAGATTCTTGCAACAAGGCGTTGTCGGAACCGAATCAAATTTTTCTAGGTATTCTACAATGGTCAAACAGGAATAGATAAAACTTTATACACTCTACCGGCTAGCCTGCGCTGCACGCACTCTTATCACAATAAAAGGTTAAAGATTTTTCATGCAGGACTAACGCGTTTAAAAATTCTTCCTACCTACGCACGGTTTCTGAATGCAACGCACTGTCCACCCCCATTGTCTATTGGCCGCTGCCAGGCTGTTTCATCATTTCTTTCTGCACTTTGGAATAAATCATAGCTTTCATCTGCCATCTTTCCCCGTAAAATTGTGTCACGAAAAAATATTTCGTGCTGATTTTTGCGCAGTTTCTTGTTCGTTGTCTGCCTTCTTGTTTAATTTTTGTTTCTTTCTGAAGCGGCAAGGATAAACAATTCTTTGTGCTGAATATTGTGCATTTTCTTGTTGTTGATCTGTGCTTGTACCGAATGCCCACTCCCGCCTAGGGCCTCGTAAGAAGGCTGGCAGTACATGTAAAATAAAATACATAATATATATAAATATATATATATATATATATATATATATATATATATATATATATATATATATATATATATATATATATATATATATATATATGTATTTATATATATTTATATATGATTAGGAAATGAGGGGCTCGTTAGGAAATACAGAAAGAAATGCGGGCAGTCTACAACGCCAAAGAAGGCATAGGGGAATGGTTGGACTATATTTTTTTTACAGTTAGTGAAATTATATATATATATATTTTTTTTTCATATTAATTGAAGCGAGAAAGAAAGAAAGAAAGAAAAACACGCGCCTAGAGTGGGGACCGAACCCACGCCTGGGTTCAATATGGCAATATTTCTGTGCTGTTTAAATCGTGCAAAAAATCAATTCTGGAATTACAGGACAGTTTCAGTGTTCACTGTCATTTCAAAAGGGTTGGAGAAAATTATATTGAAAAGGATCACTTTGTTTTGCGGAAAACACTCCATTATATCTAAGCATCAATTTTGTTCCGAAAAAAAATGTCGACGGAGTCTGCTTTACTGTAGCAAGAGAAGTTCATTATAAGTGGTATCGAAAAAAAGTTAACAGTACGCGTTTTTATGGACTATTTTAAAACCTTCGATTGGATCAACCGTTTTCATTACTTGATAAATTACGACATTATAGCTTTCTCGGCATCCTTTTAGCAATTTTACAATCATATCTTAGACCTATAAACCTGTGCGTTCCAATTAAACACCATCAATCAACACTCCAAGGAACAATGCAAGGTGTTCCGCAAGGAAGCATTCTTCCGCCAACTTTGAACCAACTCCGTAAACACAAATGACAACGTCCAAACACATTTCAGTCCCCAATTACGGCCTACCTTTCAAATTCGGCAACTTATTGTCTGGGTAGTTTACTAATGGAAGTAAAATACCTCTCGGGAAATAAACACTTCAAAACACAACCTATCTTATTTGCTCCACGCAGAAAGAAATTGATAGGGACGTAATGCTTAAGCTTGGTAAAATCAGTATAGAGATCGTAAAGACGGTAAAGACTTTTGGGATAGTTTTTATGAGCATCTACTTTGGGATGACCACATGGATGGTGTTTCAACATATTTGGACAGGCTATGTGGCATAGTTTGCAAATTTAGATAAGTTTCACCTCCAAAAGTTAAGCTTTCAAATACAAAAGTCCTTGTGCGCCTCATAAAAATTACTGCCACCTCGTATGGCAACCACTACCTAAACGAACCTTGTTAAATTAAAGGTTCTACCGAAAAAAGCCGTTCGGAATATTACGAATGCGCCTTATGATGCCAGTACAAGTGACCTATTCTCTCTCTTAATGTCATTCCTGCACAAAACTGGTACAAAATAAACGTTGTCCTTAAACATAAAAAAGTGTTTTAAACAGCAACGCAGTATTGCTAGATATATGCAAACTAACCATTCCCTATGATTTACCATAGAATATGAGGCACCGGTATGCTTGGTTGCTCCTATTTTCAAGCGCAAATTACGTACCCTCTGGATTACAATATCGAATACGGAAATTAGGAAACTCCTTGCAAAACGCAGAGATATACCTAAATTTAATCTCTAAGCAAATGCTGACACCTCAAATTTATAAATATTGTGGACTTGCTTGGAACCGGTGACTTCAGTCGTTCTGTAACTTGAATGGCATGAAACGTATTTCCGCATTTTCGCCTCTTTAACTTGATAATCATTTGTACCGAACCTGTCAATCTACTGACTGGCATTACGGGTTGTATAAAATGTTAGCGTGAGGTATTAATTTCTGATAATATTGCAAAATCACATCATACATATTGTAAGGGGGATTATAGCTGGGGACCGGCAAGATGCTTGGAAAGAGGCAGAGACCAGAGACGGGTAAGGCAGCGCAGACCGATGTCTCGGTGCGTTCTCTTAGAGCGAGCCACGCGATGCTGACCGTGTCTCTTCTGCTCTCGCGCAGCACCTTGCGCCTGCCATCATCATGCGGCCCATAGTAGTCCTTCCTCTGGTACATACGCCGTCGGTTTTACAGGGGAGATTGGCGCACACTAACCGCAAGGCTTGTCGTCGTGTCGGAGACTACTATCTGCAGTACAATCACCCTCCGCCGAAAAGAGGAGCCATCCTGGCGACTTAAGGGGACGAAACCACGAGGGGATCGTAATAGGGCTTCAAACGTTCAGTGTGCACTATTTCCCGACCTCGACGACGAAGGTCTGAGGTGGGAGTCACGGGCTCGATGAGGTAGTTCACGGGCGATGTTTGTTCGAGAATCCTATATGGGCCGTGGTATTTAGCAAGGAATTTCGCCGAAAGACCAGGATTGGGGCATTGCAATATATGTAAAATATTCCTGTCTCGTGGTGTGTTTGTGCCTAATGTTCGGTATATATAGCAGAAAGCTGGCACTGTTCATATATTTTTATGTATGTACTTGTGCATAGATGGGTGCATGTATATGCGTATGCATATGCATGTATATGTATGTACAGATGTATAGGTCTACGTATATGCATATGCGTGTTATATTTGTGTGTATTCTGATTGTCTGTGGTAATGCTTAAAGATGTGCGCCCTTTGCCAAATTCAGGGGCAAGTACATTTGTGAAGTTGCTGCATTGCAGCTTTTTGTTTTTTCCCTAGCATTTCTGTTGTTTGTTAAAGAATGCTGCAATAAAATTAAATGAAATGAAATGTTCAAAGGTGATTCACTGCGGTTATTGTCGGGCCCCTTCCCGCTCCTGGTGACCCTATAACGAAGAGTTGACACCGTGATATCTTCACAACTACCCCGGCTTGTTCACATCACAGCCATGCGGACACGCCTTTCAGTGGCCTTGGTAGCACCGAAACCGGGCAGATACGGATTAATCCTTTCTTCGTGATACGGATCAGGTTCAGGCGGAGAGCTTCGTCGCACGATGAAGCGACACAGCCATGTGAATGGGCCTTCCAGTTCGCCTTGGTTGCATTGAAATCGGATGGGTGCTAATCACCTCTTTATCTTGATACAGGTTGGGGTAAAATAACAAACATGTTCTACTTGAGGAAATTTTGTGATGTTAACCGGGCTGCAAAGCGCAAGTTTCTGGTTATTGTATTGTATGATCGTATTAGTATCATCAAATTATTGTTGTAAACGTCGGGTATTTTGAACTGAACCCGGCGGCATCCTTGATCTGTGAGTCCAATTCTCAAACAATAAGTAAGAAGCAAATGGTAGTAAAAATTTATAAGAACACACCAAGACTGCTTAGACACCGAAGTAACTAAGAATAAAAGCATATTTAACAACTGTTGCTAACACCTACGAAGGAATAAACGCGACTGAACAGGTTATTTTCCTTTCGGAAAAGTGTGAAGAACAACTTGCAGTATGCGAAGGAACGTCTCGATCAACTAGTAAACAGGATCAAGACATGGTGGCAAAAATAGACGATTCAGAGAACCGGTGCAGGGGCAAACATCTTGTCATTTGCTGAGCAACCCAGGAGCGAGAGCGCATACATCAGGCGTTGCAGCAAAAAGTTAAGAAACAAATTTTTAATTAAGAAGATATTCAGTATCAAAATAGTCTCCTTAGAACCAATTCTTAGACTTGGTTACCTCAAGGGTCTTCGCCAGAGACCCGTCGTGATCAGGCTTTGCAACTTTGCCGACAAGAAACTTTTATACTGTTGCAATGAGCGCAATGGTATGGACATCTCCATTTCTGAAGAGTTTTCTGAAGATTGAAAATCCGCCGATGACGAAAAAATAAAAGTTTGAGTTTGAGTTTGAGTTTATTTTGTTAAAATAGTACATAAACAGGCAAGAAAATGTTGGGCCAATAGCCGAAGCTAGTGGAGGCCCATATACAAATGCGTTTGCAGCAAAAAACATCAACACAAGGTTTACGCTAGTAAATTTGAAAAGAGTAAATACACATCAGCATATATGCAAATGTATCGCTTTTTATGGGAAAATAAAATTGACTGCATTCTTTTTGTTTGGGGTATGAAAAGCACCGGGACAGGGAAGAGCCCAAACCCCGCGCGACTTCATGAAAACGCAAAGAACTACTGAAGGCAAATGACAGCGTTGCATAAAAGCACTCAGAATTATCAGCCTTAATGCCCGCAGTGTAGTGAAAAAATTGGAACATTTTGAAAATATAATTTTAACCCACAATCCTCACGTTATAGTCACTAAGAAAACTTGGTTGCACGCCGGGTAAGCAGGACGCTGAGGTTGTTCCTTCCTCGTATAAGGGGCTGCGCAATGACTGAGACTCACCGGGAGGTGTGCAGCGACTTCTATAAAACACAATGATAAATTGTCTTGTATATCTGACATCACTAATCACAAAATTGTGTGATGTAAACTTGCGTATTTTAGGGGGCGAATAACGACCACTCAATTCTGGTCCAGAATATATTGAAATAATACTTGAACACCTAGGTGCATGTAGTAGTTCTGTTTCAAAACCCCTGATTACAAGACACATATTTGTACCAAGTGTCGATTCGATTCAACCTGACGCACGATGGCAAGAAAACTATAAGTGCATATTCTTTGCTGTGCATTCTTAAATAAACTTTGTTTCCGATAACACTCGGTGTTATCGGTAATCGGTGCTTTCACTGGGTTATTGATAACACTCGGTGTTAGCAGTGTTATCGATAACACTCGATAAAAGTGTATGCTTTGTCGTATGCTTTTAAGTAGTTCGTTAGAAGATTGTACGACCACATAGAGGTTGGTATTCCTGAGCACATCAAGATAAACCTAGCCTACGCCATATCAATTTCGCGAAAAGGGGGAATGCCCAAAACCACCTGTTTTGAAGGCAGTACTCGTGCAAACGGCGAGTATCTTGAAATACTTATAATTCTGTTTCTCAGAATTCGATGGTATTATTAATGTATGTACGATGTGGTCTCACGTTAAGAAGATTCAGGAGTTCGGTGCAAACTCAGATCCGCACTGTTTTTCTTCAGGGATGAGATCACAGATCACTGCCAGAAAGCTGCGTCAGGTAGCAACAATCTAACAGTGTAACAGCAACCAGGACATGAAGCACGGGTCATTCCGCCGCACGACAGAACATATACCTCCGATGACGTCATGCTTCGGTCGTACGCGGACACGAGCGCTCTCTGATACGACCTAAAATCGTCTCCAAGAATATCATATATCAGTACGGAATAATGCTCGCATGACTCCTCCCAGATTTTCTTTATTGCGTTTTTGAATGCTGTCCTTTTTTCTCGAGAAGATGAAGTCAACGACTTGCAATTAGAGCGGAAAGGGTGCTTTTCGTGGTCTGAATAAAACGCTAGATTCGTTTCGTGCGACACCCAGATAAGGTTACGTCGCTTAACAAGAAAAACAAATCTATTTCCCTTTATTCTAAGCCTTTGGTATCAGTACACGCACGGAGGTAAACACACAGAAGTACGAAAACGCGTATACACAATTCACTTTCGTGCCTGCGTGTAACAGCGGCGGTTACGTGGCTGGAACACACGAGCACTGCAGCGCGCTTCTGTACGAAAAGGGGGTGCGTCTGAGCCTACTGGGCAGCAGCAGACTTCCCTCAGCCTTCGTTGTGAATCCTAACGTTTACGTGACATTTACGTGATTAAAGCTTGGTTTGCTGTGCTCCTGTCGAAGCCAGCAAGCGTGACTTCGCAAAGGATAATTCCCTGAAACTTTATTAGTGTTAAATTGTCGTAGCAGCAGATGCGTTTGTTACACATCATAAAAATATGGTCAATGTCGGAGCAGAAATTGGAAAATATCTCTTGCGGGCGAGCAAATCACGCTGTGCGGCGTTGTGCTGGTGATAACTAGAGCTTCACCGGTGCTTCTAGACGAAGTAGGGTGCCGGAAGGTGTCACCTACTCCGCTTTTAACATGCAAACATATTTGTACTCGGAAAATTATTCGTCGTAACTATTTTCTGCATTCATGATAACATCATTTTTTTAAATCACATGAACACACGTTGTATCTACTAGATAACATTTTGTTCTACAAAATCACAAAAAAAATATCGCTTTCGCGATCACACTATTATGCATGCGGTTGGGGGGCCCAATCTAAGCTAGGCACGTATTGGTTCGAGCGGAAACAATGGTGGTCACTGCCGCAACGGCGTGTGAGTTGCAGCAGTGACCACATGCAAACCAAGTAAAATTACAGAAAAAATACCAACGCAGGTTTTTAAATTGCGATATAGTACTAATATAAGAAACACAGTGAGTGTTTTTATTTATTTTAATTTTATAGTGTTCGTTACTCACTACAGAAAAGCAATATTTGCAAAGGGTAATTGTTTAAGGCCGTTGCCCAACTGCTTATCAGGAAATGGTTGATAAATTTCTTTGAAAATAACCAAGAGCATTGCTTACACGGCCATATTTTACGTAAAAATAACAGGGTAAATATATTTAGGGAAGTGGTAAAGAATAAATTTTGGTCAGTTCTGCCATTATCCTCACCGTAGTACCTGATAACATGCAAAATAACAACAGATAGAGGGCGAAAGTTATTAAAGAACACAGAACGGTTTCCCAGAAGCATAAACTATAAAAATTAGCAGAAAAATCACGGAAAATAAACTACCCCTTTATAAAAATTACAACATTTGATGAGCGTGAAGGTTTCCAAAATCAGGTCGAATATCAAGCCAACAAACTAACCAACCCAGAAGTAAGAACTTGATTATTATGGGGACGGTAAAGTGCACAGCGTTTGTGCGCTTTAGTGCGTTGCTGATACGAGCATTCCATAGCTTTTGTTCTATCATCGTAGTCTGACGAAGGACAGCACTCCCGGTCTACGTTTACACGCTCATCCTTTCAACTCCACAAACTGCTTCGACCATGAAGGAGTGGCGCAGAGGTAGAGGTCGGCTTCGATAAGGGAGGAATTGTGGTTTCATTTTGACCTGAGAAACCGTTTTAATGTTTTAAAAAAAGCGTTTTATCCAGGGGTGCACCAACATCTCATTGACGTCGAATTCGCTACCGAAATGACATCGGCAGAATTACTTCTATTGACGCGGCTGCGCCAGGATTCGAACCACGAACTCATTCGCGAAGCGAGAGGTATCAAATGCGCTCCCAACGGCGCTATGAGCAGATGCGTAAGTAGGACCACGAACGCGCCTGATATCCTTCTTTTCAGATGGGGCTGCGTGTAGGAAAGGTGAAGCGAAGTAGTGCATCATGACGCTATTGAGAACCGAAACTTTGCGCCTGGATGCCACCGCGTAGATGCACGGGGTACACGCAGCGTAAGCTACGACGGAGCCTCTAAGGCAACGACGCCGACATGCGAATGTCGCGCTCACGACACAGTACGCTGCTCCTTTCGGTGCAGCGGGCCGTGTGTTCAGGGGAAGATTCGTTGAAAACACGTTTTGTTTTGTTCGAACGGACGGTTCGGGAGCGCCTGTGGTTACAGTTAGATTTACGCAATGCTCCGGCGCGTGCAATCAAGTATCAAACGTTGATGTGTATAACAGTGCCATTCAGCCGAATATAAACAGCGATGTGCAAGTTCATATGAATGCACAATGAACAAGCAACCGCTCCTGGGAAGTCAATTTCTCTTTTGTGTTTCACCGGTCTCTATGGGGAAAGGATCAACCACTTATTTTTTTTTACTGTCGCTTCTCTGCCGAGAATAAGAAGACAAGAAAGAGGAGAAGTGAAGAGGTGCGTGCGAGGTGCGGATAGCTAGGGAACAAAGAGGCCATGGTTGAAAAGTCGTGTTCCTAACTTACCATGAACGACCCATATAATGCAATGCAGGGTTTGTCCAGAAGGAACCACTCTCAACTCTATTTTCTGGTCTACATTTGATGACATGTACCTTATTTAGTACCTTCTAGGGTTATACAGCATCTTGAGATGGCCAAACAATGGTGGCGGGGGTAACGTATGGTGAACTCTAAAACTAACTGCCATATGGCGTGTGCCAGGTTTAAATCACCACATGGAGTTCAGGTAAAGCAAAAAGACTCTTAGAAGAACAGTACCACGACATTGAACAAAGCACAATTGACCAGTAGAGGGCGCTGGTGATGTCTCACTCAAGGGTGCCAATTTCTTGCATTCCTTCAGGGAAGCCAGTGATAAGCTTGAGCGAGCGGATCTCCGGAAACTACGGCTGGAAGTACTTTACTACAGAAACGTCAACGGACATGTAATTGTTCCTCGGGGTGACATATCAGTTGTCACTAAATGAAGATAGGAAAGGCACAGCTATCGCTGAGCCACCTGCAAATTAAAGATTTGAACTACATTGCCACGTTTTCACTACCACATTTCCAACCCCTCCGAGACCTCACCTAAGAGAAAGAAGTTCATTTCGCAGCTCTTTGCAGGAAATGACGCTCGCCGTGGCAGTGGTTCCACCACCCAAACACTGATCTTGTGAACGAAGTACAGGTCACCCAGAGGAGCAATATCTTCTTTATTCAAGACAGTAGCTGATTTGTCCGGAGCAATATTTTCTTTATTTAAGACAGTAGCTGATTTGCCAGAGGAGTTTTCCAATCAAGAGGCTCCTGTGCAACTGCTGGAATAGACGCTTAACGATGGTGTAACTTTCAGAGCAAGAAGTTGAACCGTTTTGCTTTCCGTGCCGAAATAATTTTGAGCATTGCTGCAACATGCTCAAGCAGATAAAGAAGTTTAGCACTGCTGGCTATATACTAAAGAACGGAGAACATTTTGATACCCGACTCATTGGATAACGTCTTCTTCCTAATCATTTGTATAGCTCTTTCTAGTGATAACTAGGCGTAAGGATGCTGCACAAAAAGAGAAGAGAACATGACCGAATGACGTGTGTACTTAAAACTGTTTTATTTAAAGGACACTCCAATAAATACAAACATATATTTTTCTTTTTCAGTGGAAGCGCAGGTTTTCTCACAATCTCGCGTACAAGGAGCCGATGCCAAGCAAAAACCAAACACACACGTTTTGCAGTCACTGTAGGCTGCGCTAGGAAAAGCTATTCCTTTATTTGTGCACACCGTAGATGGTTCAAGAACGCATTTTGTCACCTTCTTTACGATTGTTATGTTTTGACAATCTCTTGCTCCTGCTTCGTCCCATGACGCCCCACTCAGGATACCCTATTCAGATCTGCGATGCCGCGCTATTGGCCTACATGTGTGGCCAAGTGGCAGCCTCTCCCATTCTTGACGGAAAAGAGTGTTCAAGAATTCTGTCATTGATACAACTGGCCGTTTGGGCGATGTAAACCTGTTCGGTGTGCAACGCCAACGTACAAAATTGTGGAGCACTCTTTTGTTAAAAACCCCTCACGGGGGACCTTACGCATTCAAGGTGACAGGATCGGTGACACCGCGGAACCCGAGCCGCCAAACATGCGCGGTATCCACCGTGGCACAATTTTCATAGGTGGAGTGGAGAAACTACGAATGGTGGCCGGAGGAGCCTTCATCCAGCTCCGGCAGATGGGATCCCTTTCTTGTTACAAGGCAGGGAGCTCGGCGACCTCTCTCAGAATTAGGTCAAACCGAGCGAACAAAGTACTCAGATTGCACGCTTCTTTTACGTGCCAAATGTTACATAAGTTTTCAAAATCCGAAATATGGGCCACCTAAAAGGGGCGGTATGGAAGCCACCTATTCATCGCTACCTGTGCTGGCCTTTACGAAAGCTGAAAAATTTCGTCGTTTTGTGAAGACGAAATCTGCTGACAAGTAAAACCTTGTAACACCGAAAACCATGTTCCTGATTGCTAAGTTTATCGAGAGTGTAGTGGGCAAGAACTACAATGCAAAAAGCTATCCTCTGGAGAACTCCTTGTTGAAGTCAATAATATGGCTCAATCAAAGACTGTTCTTTGAACATATCTTAATTGGTGACTTTCAAATCAACGTAACTCCCCATAAAAGTATTAAGACTTTTGAATGTGTCATGTCTCAGTTATACCTCAAAAATAGATGGCAGCACTTATTTTCATGAGGGCCAACTAGACTAAGCAGTCACAGTTGTCAGACGAAACAGTCCGCAGAGATAACCAGCAAATCGCCACTAAGCATAAACGTCTTGCATTCGACCGCCCCAACCTTCCCTGATCCATGACTGCATGGATACGCCTTCGCCCAGTAAGACATTATATCCCGCATCCACGCCGCTGGTTTGCATTCCAACGCTATGAGCCCGTCACCATTACGTGTCGGGGAAAACTCACATGTTCCAAGTGCTCCATCCGCGACCACCCAACAGGCAACTGTACCGCGAAAGTTTTCAAATGTCCTGTGGTGGGCCCCACGCGGCCTTCTCACCATCCTGCATCAAGTTCAATGAAGAAAAAACCCACAATCAACTTGAAAGCGACACAAAACATCACTTACTCGCCAACCGCAGAAGATTGGCCTGTTTCGTACTCTCCAAGGTACGCCGACGCAGCTCGCCGGCGGGTGGAGCGGGGCCTGGTATCGGCAGTGACGCAGTACCGTCAGAGGGCCTTCGTCCTGCCCTCTCCCAACATTGGCTTGATTTCGGCAGCCCAAGCTGGCCCTGCCCCGCATACCGAGCCGGCAGTGGTTGCAGCGGCAACAAACACCATTGACATGAACGCCATTCCTTCAGTCGCCACTCCGTCAGCCTCAAGTACACCTGGGGAAGCTGAGGAGATGGAAACGCGGGATGTGCGTAGAAGCTCCCAACCTAGTCCAACCACCTGCCCCACCCGTGAAGCACCCGAAGCCCGTGGCGGAGGGGGCGAACAAGAAGTGCACCCAAAATAGTGTCAAGCGGAGGTGGTCTGTGCCTTCGGGCAGCCCGCAGACATCTAACGGTGAGATAAACGTCGGCCCGTTCCTGCCTGCATCGCAGCGAAAGAAACGGGCTCCGGCGTTCAGGCCAATCGAGAAGGTAAAAAATCCCCCTCCAAGATTCCAATTCCCGAAAGACAACACATAAAAAATACGTATTCAAGTTGCTCCAAACAATAACTAATAGAAAGAGAAAATATATTTCAATACATCTGCAGAGGTCTTCTTAAAAATCTCGGCGATGGTTATGAGATTTTACTCTCCAATCAGCCAAGTTCGATTTGGCTCCGAGAAACACATCTTAATAGCAAGCAGATATACTTCCTCAATAGTTACAATGTATTTATAAAACACACTAACGGCTGCACACACTCATCAAAAGGGGGGGAGATTGTCGCCCAGAAATGATTTGCAGGTAGTACCACCATCTTAGAAACCGTTGGTAAGGCTGTAGCGATTTGTACTAAAATACTTATTCATACAATAACTTTATTCTGCTTTTACATCCCTGCTGGCTTTAGCCCTAGAGCTCTGATGTGTAGGGGCTGATAGACGAGCTACGGCAACTCTTGAATCTTATAGGCGAGCGTAACACGCGCAACTCTCTTCAAGACTCCTCCCGCACGGAATCTAGAGGTCACCGTATTTAAAAGTTTCTAAGGTTCTCGGAACATGCCTATTCAACAAAGAGCAACCTAAATACCATCATTTGCTATTGGGTCATTTGCTATTGGACTTTGCTATTGGGTCGGCAATTCTTTATCCCTCTCTAGAACGGGAAGTGGGCACAAACCCATATTGCAGTGCCCCTCTCCTACAACATTAACATACATGGGCAAATCCCTATACAGTTAACCTTCCCATAAAAGGTTCACTGAAGCAAGCGCAAAGTGGAACATATTTACATATTTACACTTCACCACACCTCCAATAAACGCGTAGACGTTGAAGAGGCTTCCCAATTCCTTACGACGCACATCCTGGACGGCGTAGGAACGTCTATTCCGCGGATATCCGGTTCTCCGCTCAAACCGCGGAGGCACTGAGGGAACGGGAAATGTAGGCGCACAAAAGAGGATCAGAAGGAGTTGGATCGTTTGTCGATATCCCGCGTCACAGAACCTCATATCTTTCAAACGTTCAAAACAACTAGGGAAGCGTGTGCAGCTTCAGGCGAAACGAGATAGTCGGTGCTCTTTTTACTATCTATTGTTTCATACACAACCACACGCAAGGAATAGACCTGAATATAAAAGCTCAAAGCACAACAATAGACGGCCTACCTCTGGTTTGCACAAAAAAACAAATTTTATGACCAGGCCAAGACACATTCGCCACACAACCAACACGTGTCCAACTCTGCACATAAAATAAAAACTATGGAACATAAAATATCTGCCGAAAAGAAGCCCCTGCGCGATCACAGCACATCAGCCGCGGCATACACCTGAGGGCTGACCTGAGCACGTGTGAGACTTCAGCTGCAGGCGGGGACAAAATTACTTACATTATTATATAGTATTCACATTCCGGCACTCGAGAAACACACCTACAATTACATAATAAAAATGGCTTTTGGGGCTCCTACCAAATTCTTGGAGGTAGGCCATTGTAGGAGCGTTTCTTAGAGGTCAATAACTCTTATTCTCTAGCAAGTTTTCGTCCCACTGCCCTGAGAAGGTGCCTGTGTAAGTTCCTCGAGAAGATTATTACAGCAGGCTCGTGTAGCTTTTAAAGTACAATGTCTTCTAATAGCTGCCACGCAGTCTTCAGTGCTGGCCGATCAGCAAACGGTGAGCTACTCTCCTTAAAATCTCATATCAAAGATGCATTCATCCTTAAACAATATTTTATGACGGTATTTTGTGACCTTCAGCATGCTTACTATGCCGCATTGCACTACGGTACTCTAATGATCCTAATTCTTTTAATTTATCGAGGAACAAGTTTAATACGCTTACAAGCTACGTGTCAGAAAAAAAACCTTTCGTGTGAGAATGGGCATTGCATTCTGATGGGTTCATGTTCAGGAACACAGGGTGCTTGAAGTTTTATGTTTAAGTGGCGCACTGTTTGCAGTAAAAACGAACTCAGTTCGAAAGCACTAATGCCATAGTCTATTATTGTATGTATGTCGACTATGCTCAAATGTTCTTTATATCCTCTAATTTGTCCATATGAGAGCTCCAAGTCTAGCTTGGTGTCAACAAATTTGCTTGCTGGGCCAAACAACATTTTTCCACATGGAAGAAGAATTGTGTACTTGCGTTGCTGTTTGAAGACGCCGACAGATCTATCCTTACCCTGATATAAACCTAATAGTGTTTCCATTCCTCTTACCGACACCACATTTTAAGCGTGTACTTGATGAAAATCTCTCATTTATTCCTCACATAAAAGGTTTTATACATAAAAGCCTAAAAACACTGAATATCCGGAAGGTCCTCTAGCATTGCTCCAATGGAGCAGACAAGCAACTGTTCGTCCATGTTTTTACCAGTCTTGGCTCACGGTTAGCCAATGGGAGCGTCGCCTGCGGGTCTGCCTGGAAAGCCGCATTGAAACTTTTGCACCTGGTGCTGGACTTGTTGCTACGTCTTGCATCCGAAGCTTTCCGGAGGAGCCCCATTGAAAGTATATTCGCACAGTGCAATACGTGGAACCTCGAACACTAGCACATATTTATATCACTGCTCTATGCCATTACGTGACCTCCTTAAAAATAACCCTTGTACTTTTATCCGCAACAACATTTCAGCCGCTCATTTTTGCGCAGAAGGTCCATCTTCACCTGCGCAGTTCTCCTTCACAGTGAGAGCCCATTGGGAGGAACTAGCGATTTTTTTCAAGGAGAGCATGAAGTCGTCTTTTGCTGATGTCGTTCTGCCTTTGGCCAGGTCAGCATTCTCCTGTGACAGGTTGTTTATGTCTGTTGACATGCAAAACACAACCACAGAGATAATGCAACAGTTGTTACACCTCTAAAACAAATACCTCTACACTGCCTTTACACTGATGTATTCGAGTCTTCTTCTGCTGTGTCACGTCGTGCACATGGTCCTCATTTTACCAGCACGAGTACAGTAAATATTATCTTTAGTATGTTAACAGCAGAAGCATATGGCATTCTGATTGCAGTACAGGACATCAGAGAAGACAAAACACAACAATTCATTACCTTTACAGACTTTCTAAGCGTAGTTAAAGCTTTATATTTCTCTAAACAAACAAAAAACTCTTTTCTCAATTTTCTAATTACTTTTTTAATGTCTTCCTATGCCTCAAGATAAAAGTAATTGTTTGGCGGGTTCCGGGTTCCAGCGGCATTCTGAGAAACAAAATCCCTGACCAGAATGCTGCCGTAGCCACCCTCCCCAGCACCCTGAACATACCCTGTGTCCTTTTCGTCAAACTGAAACCATTGATACAAAGGGTTCTTCGTAAGAAGTGAAACATCAGATACACAAAGAGACAACGAACTACACACTGTAAAACCACTTTTAGGAACATACAAAACACACCAACAAAACAGACACATAAGCAATAAGCCCTAAGTAGGTTAATTACATGCCAAACGTATGTGATACACTTGGACCTGTTGATTAGTTCGTCAAAAGCGTTTGCGGAACATGTGGAGAGATCCTGTCCGTAATTCGCTTACTATTTACCTGTAACGCACTTGACAAAACAGGACACCAAGATTTTCCTGAACACTGTAGTCAACACATTACACCACACCGATGACATTTTTCATACGACGAACAAGTGGTTTTTTAAGCGGGTTTTTATGTTTTCCAGCGAGAGTGAAGTATTCACAGCTTTTTTTGTATCACCCAGAATATTCCTTCTCTATACACCTGTCGTTTCGTCGTGTAAGCCGTTTTATTTTTATTAGTTTGTTATAATTGTAGTTGACAATACTTTTAACACTCTTTGTTTGGCACTCGTTACACCTGGCTGGCTTTGCACCAAGAAACCTGGAATCATCAAACTTTTGCTTGAAAGCGTTGGGCCTTTCTTCCTTGTTGGTAGTTTATACTTGGTATGATGGCACAGCAGGTTTTACGAACAAAGAAGCCACAGTTAACAGTAGTTTTTCTCTAGCGAAAACCATTCCTGACCTGCGGAACGTTGGCACAACGTAACTATGGCGGATTATATAAGTGACTCGGACTATGCAGGATACGCCATAATTGTTGCTGGAAAAAAGCAATATGTTAGAGCACGTTATTGCTAGTTATGTGGTTAAGAGGTAGTTTTGCATTCAGAGCTAGATTTCTGCGGTTTGTTTTATTCTGAGACGTATCTATTGATACGCTTGAGTGACTATAACTGCGAATTTCCAGTAGCTAGATTCCGTTTATATTTTACTTCAGTTTCCTACGACGCCATGAAGGGCCCAACTGCTTCTCTGATCATTGCATTGGTGGTTGTAATCATTGAGTAACTTTTTCATAGTTTGAAGCTTCGAACTGCTGTATGGGTGAGGAGGAATCACAGCACTACCAATATTTTCTATGCGTGTGCTTGTACTGACGCCTAAGCTAAAACGAGCAGTGTGTCCTCGTGAGCTGTAATTCTTCCCTATACAAAACAGGAACTCCGCGCATTCGCTTCAGGTTTTTAGCATTTAGCATTTACTATTAGAAAGAACAAGGATACGAGATGTACTAAAATGGTTTATATTCGTGGCTATACAAGCGCAAATATGTATACTACGAAATAAATTTACACTGCGAAACATTTTGAGAAATATACTCATACTGGTTCCAAATATCATCGTTGTATTGCTAAGTGGTTGTTACTTTCTTAACAAAACACGTTGTTATAAAGCAGCTTCAAGGAAATCATCGTGCGCAATGAAAATTCTGGTGCGTCCTTATTATCAAGAACCTTTACACTCGGTTTTCGGACAGGCCTTACCTTTGCCTTCTAACCCTTCGGTGGTTTTTAAGTGGTCCGAACATTTGAGAAGGTACAAGACTTCGATGCACATTTTAAACTCCACAAGTATTACTGAAAGGGAAAATATAGACGCAAACATAACCGCAGTTTTGTTCAACTTTTTTGCACATTCAATTCTTCTGCGGGGAAAAACGCGCAACCTCTTTGTGTTGGCAAAAAAGCACACCACGTTCATTTCCTATAATTTAAGGCACGATAGGTTTACTCAGTCTCACAGGGAACGTTTAGCAACAGAAGTTTGTGTTCCCTAAAATTACAAATATCTTAACGCTCGGACAAAGAGTGACACCTGCAGAAGCGCCTTTGTTACTGCAGTTCGCCATGCAATGGCACCTGTAGGCACTCTAGATGTTTTCGTATCGGTAAATTCAGTGACTGAAATGAATTTTTTTAACGGAGTTATAATTGTAACCACTCCCACAATGTGCCGTGCGCTTTCGGAAACCGTTTTGCGAGAGAAAATGCGCTTGAGCGGCCCTTTTTTTATTTTTACTGTCCTTTGCTCCATACAATATTTCCCCTACACCTAAAGTTTTTTGAGCTTTTTTGAGCTTATTTAACGTGTTTTGAAAATGTAATTGCGATGGGATTGGTAATTATCTTGGTTCAAATATCCACCGCATCAGATTTTTACTTTTTTTCGCTGGCCAAAATCTTTGTGTGCTTCTTTTTAGGCACACTATAAATGATCCAAAAACAGCCAGCTTGTTTGATGGAGCATTGAGGCAAAAAGGAAAGCTTTTTATCTTTGCAACAAAAACTGGTTTATTGACTTATAATAACAAAATTCAGTTAGTGCAAATAAAAGTGAAAAAAATGTGATGCAGACGAGCACAACATTACGAAAAATTTATTCATCATTGGGAGAGGTCAGCTTGACTGGTTTTGTCATGAATTCTTTTGACAGACAGATTTGTTGATTTCTAGATGTAACAGTAATAGGAGAGCAAGATAACGCTCTTGTTGGTGTACACTGTACAGTGGTCCTCACAGTTAGGTAACTGGGACAGGAAATCTAAAATATTTTTGTACAGGGACCGAGACAAGTTGAACCATGAAGGCACAATTTCTGGCTAAATGAAGTGTTAGGTAGTTGTGAGTTTTGTTAACGGGGTTGTTAGATTTTATGTGTATCACTTCAGTACCTGCTATATATAACCTAAAAATGCGGCCTGCGCTTGGCACCTTTGCAAAGAAATAAAATTTTCAGCAGGTTAGGTATAACTCAGGTCATTTCCTTGCATTGAAACAGAAAAAGCAATTCACAATCTCCTCATTTCTTGCTATACTTGCGAATTTGTGGTTACCATTCCCATACACAAAACGTTTTGGGGGAGCTTGTGTTGCTTAGTGTAAATTTTAAATGACTTGCGCTCTCTGTCCCCATTCCTGTTCACACCGAATTTGGTGTTAGTACACTGGCACGTTAGCTTACGGTAGGAGAGCGACTCTAAGGTCAAAACATTACTTTAACAGCCTTCATTGTACTGTCGCGGAACCAATTGCCCAGCTCTCTTTATTATTGCAGCAAGCTTGCATAGTTTAAATAGCTGAATAAACCTTTTTCCTGAACCAACAGTTTACAATTTGAAGCTGTGGCACCTCTGCTCAAAAAGAGGTTTCAAGTTTCTTCACAATGAAGTAATGCAGTTTAGTTTTAAAAAATTGAGCTAAAGCACATGTTGCTTTTTGGAGTTGTGGTTGGTTTGTTAACTACAAAGGCACAATCATTGCAAGCGTAAATTATTTGTAGCAGTATCTTGCTTGTTGTTTAGGCCAGCAAAAAAGTCATTGTCAGTAAGCTTCTGTCAGTATCGACTATTTGTGTACCGACTGAAACGTTCTGGCAGTAGCCACTGAACTGTGGAAACAGCCTAGCTGTGCATCATGAGTAATGGTTATGGATCAAGCATAGTTTAAATGATAACTATAGTTCAAATTTGGAAACTCTCAGCTTTGTCTTGACTCAGTGAGGCTGAAGAGACCGGTCTGCTAAAGCATTGTGACTATTGTTCCTACGTAATATTTCCTCTCAACTCGTTTACTTTTTTGAACCAGCACATCTTTGAACCAGTTGTAGCTTTGAAAAATGGCTTTGTCCATACATTGTTTGAACTTCCCCTAAAGGTTGTCGAAATTTTTGTCACTAGACAACAATTATTGGTAACTCAAGATTTACTATAAATGTTCGTTCTAGATTTTTCGCTTTCTTAAAGGGACCCTGCAGCATTTACCGTCAACTATTTGGAATGTCTATTGGGTTAAAATCTATTGTCCCAGCAATATTCTCCCACATGAATTCTGAAAATCTGTTCATTATAACCGAAACTACGCGCTATAGGAAATCACGCAAAATTGCCCCCCCGCCTCAACTCGACTGCAAACAACTCGGAAGAAAGCTGCGCGCTCTCTCCTGGAGAGCGGGCAGCTCGCAGCATTTTCTTGGGGTGCGCTCGCTATATCACAGGCCGGGGAGTTTTCTTTGTTTCTCCGCAATGTGGAAGGGTATTTCCGGTCTGATTGTACAAAAAACAGGGATTTTAGCCTGCTCACAGGGCGCGCTCACGCTGGCAGGGCATTTTTAAAGCAATAAACCTTTGTTGTCGAGTTGTCTCGTTGAAAGGGGAGTATTTAGGCCACCACTCAAACTCCACGCACTCAAAACGCAAAAGAAACCCCAAAACTGTGCATTCAGGTTCTGGCTTAGAGGAGTTTCGTACAAACCGCCGACGACGACGGATGACCACCGGAAATGCGAGAAATGAGCCGCCAAGTTTACGAGATGCAGCGAATAGGATCGCCATGGCTGCAATTACGTCGTTTAGGCCATGCGAGGGGTGGATAATGAGGAAAATTGAAAGCGCGGTTGGTTTCTGCGTCTTTCTCAGTGATTTGCGCGCCCACGTCTTCACGGGCATGTGTAATATTTTGCTCACGTGTCCCTTGCAATGGAATCTAAATGGCATGCAGGTTTAGTTCCATTGCTCAAAGAGCGTTGCAGGGTCCCTTTGGAGCAAGATGCATTGCACATCTGCAGTTTAATATCTGTACGGGCCTCGAACTGTCTTGCTGAGTTTGGTGCCTGTGGGCTGTGCAGTGTTGTAACTCGTCCTTTTTTTCTTTTCGTTCCCTGCTGCAGGCACTCCTGAGCATGGCAGCTGTGGTATCCATTGTAGCAAAGCAGCTGTACTCTGTCCAAGACCACCATAGCGGTCGCATCAAATAGAAGCAGCATCACTGTTTGGGCAGCAATTCAGGGAAGAAATATGCGCCAAATTTTGTAATAAACGCAGTCTTTGTCAGTTGCCGAATTTTAATTTTTTTTCCTTAAAAGCACGAATTAATGCTGTTACAAGGTTCTGCACTTGGCTGTAGAGAGAGCGTGGCTATACTTATTCTAGGGCCAGATGAGAGCTGCAACACCACAATTAAAACCATAGATGCAGTGGAATGGTGGACGAGTAGGTTGCACGCTTAAGTTCAACCATGGCTGAGCAACTACGGTTTGACAGCTGGCCACCTGGCTAGAATGAATAGCCGTCGTCTGTGAAAGGTGAACCATCGTGGGTTGTTAAAGGTTGAACTGCCTTCGGCCAACAAAGGAACGGCAGGACGGCGGCGAAGTGTGGCGGCCAAAGGGCGGTTGTAGGCCCCTTGGCGATGCGTTGGTCAAAGGTGAGCAGCTGTTCAGCTTACGCCAGGGAACTTTCAGCACACGGCCAAGGCCCACTTTTAAGTATGGACCTTACACTCTGATGGGGGAATGGCCGTGCTGAAATTACCTGGCCAGAGATGGACACCTCATGCTTAGCTGTACATGCGTCTGTTGCTTGGGTCAAGCCAGACCTTCCTATCCTGTTAGTCAAGCTACTTGGAAACACTGACGCCGCTCAAATTCTATTTGACGGATCCAGGGTTCCGTTTCTGATTCGATACAGCCACACCACGTACCGCCGCACGCCGTTCCGGGACAGGACAGAAGCTTGTACGCAGTGCTGGCAGAGAGGTCACAGAACTGACGTCTGCCCGAAGCCGATGACCGGGTGCCCGAAATGCGCCATTGCCAATCCCAGCGAAGGATATCCGTGCAAGCCCAAGTAGATCTTGTGTGTTGGAGGAGCCCACCTCAAGGGGTCCACAGCATGCCCGAACCACATCAAGCCACGAAGCCCCTTGAGCCCACCACCAGAATAAATGAGGAGCGGGGAAGACCACACAAAACCACTAAGAAGGGCCAGCGCTGCCAGAACACGGCTCACCCACGACCTAGACCCCGGCAAAAGTAAGAGCACCTTCGAGGTCCCGATCGAAGGAGAAGTAGAGATCCTCATCGGCCAGTCGCGCCAAAGCCAGCGCCAAAAGGTGGCACACGCCGCCTCTCCACCTCCCCCCCCGCCCACGACATCACAGAAAATCGCCGATAACAGAAAGTTGGTAAGCTTCCACGGCGCGTCCTTCCACCCCCACAAACTCCTTTCAAGAACTTGTAATTGAGCTAGCTAACATCAAGTGGCAATCGCTGCCCTCGGGGGAGAAAACAACGGTCTAACCCAATAGCTCTTTTAAGCTGCTCAGTCAAAACGCAGCAAGCTTGCACACAAATACCGCAGATCAAGAATCTACATCGCCCGCACCCAAAAAGCGAGCGATTGCAGTTGCCTAAGTAAAAGCCCCAACCCAGTAAAAATCACCTTACCAAAAACTACAACGCGAAATAATCTCTCTCTGGAGAAGCAATGCTGCCATGCACGAAACTATTTGCACAATGCAGAATAGCATAAAATCCGTTCCATCGGAAAGGAAGCTGTAGAGATGAGAACTCCATACCTTCATGCAATATAAAATGAACCACCTCGGTATTGCTTTCAATTTAAATCCCCAACCCGAAACACGCAATGGCCCACAGCAAAAACAGCAAGGACAACCCTATTAAGGTCTGGCAGCGGATTTGCCGAGGCTATAAACGCGAAAAACGTAATTTACGCTGGTACCTTCAAAGACTAGATTCCACGCCAGAAATTATAGCGCTACAAAAGGCAAATACCGTTGTCAAATTTCCGGTTAAACGTTTGTTATGGAATTAAGGAAGACGAAGAGGGCGACCGCCTACTATCATGGCCATCAGGGGCTAGAGGAGGAAGAAGCTAATAAACCTCGGTCCGGCTCAGCCATGGCCTCGTGTCTGCGTCCCGTTCCATAACATTTCTGGTGCCGTAAAACCTGGGAACGACGGACCAGCGGACGTCACAGCGCAGCGCCTTCGAGGTAGTGCCTGGCCTCAGGTGCGTCGGATTTTCTCATTTCGGAGGCCTCACCCTTGAACGGTGCCTGCCATGGCTGCCTGCCATGGCTGCGTGCTCGAAACAGACCCCCCCCCCTGGATCCCGGAGATGAACCCCACCCCTTGGACAGTCCTGACCCCTGCTTCGCTGCGCTCTCTGGTTTAGATGACAGGCAGGTCGTGGACCAACTTATCGGTTCGCGGGCCATCCTCCAGGCGGACATAACTGACTTAGCCCGTACAACTGTTCCTGCCTTGCAATTGTCAACACCGAATACCAGTATGCTTATGGATTTGTGCAGTGAGGAAGAACAAAAACAGGATCAACTTCGAAGGCTTGGCGGGCAGATGCAGAACCTTCTTAACTTTGACAGCTTCGTAAAGGACTTACAAGAAACCGACGAATACACATACATGGTCAGTCGCGCTAAGGAACGAATTTCTCTGGCAACTTTGAGGACGTCGTTAACCCCGACGAAGACTTTTTCTCTACCTCAATACAAGCAGGGGTCTTTCAGAGGGGGCACCTCCCTGAAAAAGGACACGGCCAATACAGGACTCCCCTTCGAAACAAGGGCTGCTTTCAAAACCGCGAGTTCGTCATTTTTAGTGGAAGAGAGGATGGAGCAGCACAGCGTCCCTACATTTGCAACGTCGTTGGTGAACCAGGCTGCGGGACGTAGCCGCAATACCGAGTTCGACGAAGCAGCAGGCACCGTGCCATTCCGCCCAAGTGAGGAAAATACCATCCCCGATTCGCATGCTCTCGGGGCCAAGCCCAAAAGGCCATCGCGCACGCGCAAAACTCAGATGAAGTTAACGGGTAACATGTGTCTCGCGTGCAACGAGAAGTCATTCACCGTGTTCCAGCCGTACGAAACGAGTGGCTCGGCAGTAAGTCTCTGAAGAAGCGATTCATGCACGAGAAATACAAGCGTGCGCACGACCGCCTGAAAACAGAAAACGCAGATATATTGCGAAGATGCAGATGCAACTGGTTAAAACTCAGCCAGTGCGTAGGAAGGAGCGTCAAAGGCGAAGAGGAAAGGAAAAGGGCACAACTGACCAGAAGGTTCAGGCTGCATTCCGAACACGATTTGTCCATGCTCACTCGAGGACTAACTTTACTGCATCATTTATAATAAAGCCCGACCCAAGTAAACCCTCGGACCCCATCCTACACAAAAGGTATCCAGAAGGAGGCATCGTGCCTCGGAGCATCGATGGAGGGTAAAGCAGGCGCAAACTGCCACCTGTCGTCTTCAAAGGAATGACACTGAACCACCCATCCATGGCAGAACCGATACTAACGTGTTCTGAACTTACCCACTAGTGTCACCGTCTGGGGTGGGAGTATGTTGCGGAATTATGGAAGACGAACAGGGCGACCGCCTACTATCATGGCCATCAGGGGCTAGAGGCTGAAGAAGCCAATAAACCTCCGTCCGCCTCAGCCATGGCCTCACGTCTGCGTCCCGTTCCATAACAAAGTGTTTTCAAAGTGCGACTGATCTTAAAACGGCGTTCGTTGTATAGAGACACATACAGGCCTATAGAAGCCAATTCGACAGCATTCCAATTACCCATGACCTAACTACTCTCCTCCCAAGCAAAAGGAGAGCGCAAAGAGTGTATATACTGTATGTCTATAGCGCCCCGAAACCGAGAGCAGACCGATTCTGTAACCTATTCTCGCTCACAAGGAAGGAGGTGGGTGCACACGCACTGCTCATACTTGGAGATTTTAATGCTCCTGACACCGCCTTGCGATACCAAACCTGTGAGCCAAAGGGAACAGACGGCTGGCAACCAATACAGACACACCATTTAAAGCTACAAAGAGGGATCTATACCCTTACACGCATCGGAAGCAGCGCACAACGCGACGATACCCCGGATCTCACCCTCTCCCTATACATAAACAACATGGCGGGTAACTGAACGAACCCTCCGCAGCGACAACATAATAATTGAGATCCTTATGATACCAAACCGCAAACTCCATTAAAACTTCAGACAGAAAACTCTGACCAACTTGGGGGAATTCCGGGCGGTCCGGCAAGTCAACCGTAAACATGGGGTCCAACGCGGAAGTCCGGAGTGCATTGAGGACTTCAATGCATGATATTAACTGCAGACATAAAATCAGCCACTAAAGATCTAGACCCTGAAATGTCTTCCGATATAGTAGACCGACGCCTCAATTTTGGGAGGCATACCGAGGGATGCCCCATCTTTTATGAAGATGTGGAATAGGCAATGGCTAAACTAAAAGCACAGTATACCGTAGTTTTGGAAGACTTCAATGCTAAAGTAGGCAAGAATCAGACCGGAGACAAGGCGGTTCAGTACTATGGTTGGGCTGTAGAAATACCAGGGCAGACTTACTTGTCGACTTCGCAGAACGGAATAATCTGAGCATCAGGAACACCTTCTTCTGCAAACGGGAGAGCCGGTAGTGGACGTGGAGGAGCCGAGATGGGGAGCATAAAAATGAAATTGACTTCACAATATGCGATAACTCTGGCGTCGTGCAGGATGTGGTAGTGCTCCGAAAGGTAAGGGGTAGTGACCCTCGTATGGTAAGATCGCGAATCAGGCTAGATTTGAGGAGGCACCACAACAAGCTAGTATGTAAGAAGCCAATCAATGAGCTAGCAGTAAGACGTAAAGTTGAAGCATTCAGGATCGCGCTGCAGAACCGATATTCAGCTCTTACGCAGAAAGCACAGCTTACGACAGAGGAAGCCAGCGACAATCTTACACGCATTATTACAGTGTGTCCAGTTCAAGACGGCGGGCACGGTAGCGAGACAAAATACTGGCAACCTTTTTCACCAGACGAAATACCTAATTAGGAAATGCCAAACCGTGACAATCTCCACCCCCCCCTTAAAAAACACTAGCTGAGCTTTCGAAATTAATCAGCACAAGACAGCTCACATCTGGAAGTGTAATATGGAGAGGATCCAACATGCTGTAAAGAACGGAAGCAGCCAGAAAGCCGTGAAGAGACGTTTAGGCGTGGGTAAAAATCAGATGTAGGCACTGAAAGACAACCAAGTTGATGTAATCAGAGATAGGGATGAAATATTCATAGTTGCCGAGGGGATCTATCGAGATCTGTACAGCCGCCAGGACATCCAAGTTAATGCCGAACGAGACAATACTTCAGACGAGATGGATATTGCACTACTAACAACAGACGTAAGGAAGGCTTTGAAAGAGACGAAAGGGGGCAAAGCACCTGTTGAAGATCAGATAACAGCAGACCTCTTGAAGGATGGCGGGCAAATTGTTCTAGTAAAACTGGCAAACCTGTACATGATATTGATCATTATGGTTGGATTTTTATGACGCAAAGCCGACAAATTGTAAACAGTGTCAGAGAAGAAGGTATTTATTGGTTAACTTAATACGAAAACCTGTGAGTAGAAGTAAAAGTGAAGACTACAAAATACAATGGAGATGGCTGGCTGATGGCTGGATGGGCCAGGATTATTACACGTGACATGACAAGAGCTGCAGACGTTTTACGTCGGCTAAAAACTTAAATACGTGCTGAATAGAAAACATTGCTTCGTAGGGTAAAACGTACGATGGGTGCAGTGAAATCTGTAGTCTATATATTTCATGAAAATCTTTGGCTCGTGTTGTGTCAAGTGTCTTGCATGTCATTAGTATGTGGACTACCGATAGGCTCTTTCCACTCCTGCTACACATCGTTCCGGAAGATCCAGTCAGCAGGTGGCAGTGCGTAACATGTGTGTGGCCTATCCGCAGCCTAGCCAGGGCGACTTCAGTGTATCTGTTGGGGGAGTCAGTTGTGTAGCTTCCGAATTCTGGTTTTATTACATGTAGTTTGTTCTCTGTTCATTGACTGCAATGTAATTGTCATGTGTTACGAAGCTGTCGCCTGATGTGTGTCTTCAGGTCGGTGTAAGGTATTGTTGTTATGTCAACAGTAGTAATGAACGCAGTAGCACCAGCCATTTGTTCGGCGGCCTTATTGCCAAGGATTTCACAGTGCCCTGGTGCAGAGCGTATATTTATTTGAATATTTGAGGAATATGCAGTCATTACTACCTAGAAAACAACATTGATCAGATAGGTTATAGATGACCTTACTGATGACAGTGCCTGTTTGATGATGTGATTTGATATTTGATGATGTGATTTGAAACAAGATGTCATACGCTTCTGCCATGTAAAAACTTTTATAAAAATTTATTGTTGTGGAAACTCTAGAATTTGGTCCGTGAGCTGCACAAAAGACAGTGGAAGCAGTTTTGCACGCCTCGCTGAAGAATTCGGCGCACCTGTAATTGTACTGCGGGAACAGGAAGTGCTGCAAAATCGCACTCCTGGGTATCCTCTTTTTTCTACTAGTGTGAACGATAGGTCGCATGACATAGGACGTAGATGTCATGGTGGAAATAAATTTATGATGGGTGTCTTGTGCTTGTCTGACTGAGGGACCTTGAATGCAGAAGCCTCCTCTCTACCTTTGAGAGCGAAAGGTAAGAAGATAGATGGACTGTTTAAAAAAAGTTGGAAATTATATGCATCGTTCATGATAGAATAAAGGAATGGCTGGTGAGAGATACGATCTTAGATGCTTACAGAAAGTCAACATACTCACGCTGATGCCCTAGGCACCATTTGTTACACTCGATATACAGACTGCCGACTGGGATAGTCGGAAAGCGCAGCATGAGAGGCGAACGCCGAGATGCGGCACTGGGTCAAGCGTTTGAAGGGCTGTTTTTTTCGCTGACCCATAAACGACACTGCTGTAGTCAAGCCGAGAGAGAGAGAGAGAGAGAGAGAGAGAAACTTTAATCACAGTTGAAGTGAGCATATTTGTGGTCGGGGTCTTCAGTCCAAGACTCCGTTGGTACGACCGGCTGTCTTCGCCCTTTCCGCTAGCAAAAGCTGCGTTTCAGGAGAAGAGCTGGCCAGCGTACTCTCCCACTGCTCGCGTGAGGGGTTGGGGATGGGGGGAAGGTCTGGGTTCCGTTGACATTCCCAGACAATATGGTACAGCGTGCCTGGTGCTTGGCAGTGAGTACTTAGGGGGTCGTAAAGAGTAGGGTGGATGGCATGTAGTCGTGTTGGGTGGGGGTAGGTATTAGTCTGTAGTTGTCTCAGGATGACTTCCTGTTCTTTCGTGGCCTGATCGGTGACTGGGGGATAGAGTTGTCTCGCTAGTCGATAGTGTTGGGTGATGTCGGCCCCATAGGATTTGTGAGAGAGGCCCTTCAGCATGTTCCTCGTTTTTAAGCATTTGCGATTGAGCTGTTTGATACGAGGAATGAATGTAAGTTTTTCATCGAGCACAATACCTAAAAACTTGTGCTACTGGTTCACGGGAATCGGCATGTTCTTATGACTGATTTCTTGGTTTGGGTGGTTCCCATGCTTCTTGGAGAACACAACACAACAGCTTTTTCCGGGATTCAGTTTAAAATCATTCTTGTCAGCCCAGCTCGAAAGTTTGTTGACACCAAGGTGGACTTGACATTCGCAGATGCACATATTACACAATTTAAAGGATATGTGGATGTCGTATACACACCTGGAATAAGAATTTGTAGGTGCAATGCCTTTCCAAGAGAAGTTGTCTTAACTATGAAGAGAGTGCAGCTCAACACTCCACCTTGAGGGAAGCCGTTTAATTGCACGTGAAATCCTGAGAGTGTACTACCGACTCTTACGAAATTTTCTCTCTGACAAGTGACTAACAAGGGTGTTTAACATGTTACCCGACATGCCAAAAGACCTGGGGTCACTAAGAATGCCGTAACGCCAAGCGGCGTCAAAGTCCTTCTCGATGTCCAAAAACACTGTAAGACACAACTGTTTATGCAAGAAGGCATTCTGTATATATAATTAAATTGCCACAAGTTCGTCGTTCGTAGATCCCTCCGCACTGAACCCGGCCTGGCAGCTCACGAGAAGACCATTGTACTAAACAACGTACATCAGTCTCCTGTTTGCCATTTTCTCGAAGAGCTTGCACAGGCAGCTTGTCAGGGCGATGGGAAGGTAACTTGAGGGCTATGAAGGGTCCTTGTTTCTTTCAGAGAAGCAACAACAATGGAGTCCTGTGAAGGCTTTGGAAGGTGCCCCGAAAGCTGTATTTTATTTCATATATGTAGGAGTGTTATAAGAGTGTCTGCGTGCAAGTGCTCTATCATTGTATATGTAATGTTGCCTGGGCCTGGAGTAGAGGGTTTATTTATTTATTTCAGAAATACTACCAGCCTTACAAAAGGCCCTCGGCAGGAGTGGGTGTACGTTGTAACAGGTTCAAAAAGAAAAAATCTATACAGTCAAAACATGACAAGTATTGCAAGTTAGGCACAAGCTGCAGAATGACCAGGGGATTGCAAACAAAAACAGTGCAGGAATGCAAAACTAAAGAAGAGACGTAGCATCGTGTTTGTTTCTCACGCGCGCAGTATCATACGTGAAAGAAAAAAACGATATGACGGAGTAGACCGATGCAAAAAAAGAGGTGCGCAGTCTCCTCAGCACACACATTTTCTGCACAAGAGGCGGGGCCTCGTCCTGATAATGATGACACATGCGGTGAACAGTCTTGTTATGAATACGTAAGAAAAGAAGCCCATGCAAAAGTAACCAAGAAAGCCAAAGTTTCAACCAGCGGAGATAAACTGCAATACAAGAAAGTATAAAAAGAAAGGCATAGCAATTTTGCACACCTTCAGGGCGGCGCTTGTTTTTTCAGAGATGACATGAATGTTTCTACCGTCAAACATTCCATGATATTGGGGCAAAGCGCGTTCTATTCTTGAACAGTTCGTGGGAAAAACGAGTTTTTAAACGCATCTCTTCTCGACGAAAAGTTGATCAGTTTCTTAGTGTGATTTGACCGTGTCGGGTGTAATGGTACTGGTTGCATGTATTAGGCTTGTTAAGTCTTAATTTATCGTGGTAACGTAAGTACCTAAATTTGAGCCTGTCCTAGTACCGTCTCAACTACAAGCTTTCTAACTGGGCCCTCCTCAAGAGGGCACTGGGTGATGTATGCCAACTATAAGAGTTGTAGAAGAATTTATTGGCCTCACTCTGCACGCTCTGTAGTTTGTTAATGTTAATTTGCGTATAAGGGTCCCAAACAACTGACGCATATTCGAGTGTCCGAAGGATGAAGGTTTTATAAGCTAATAGTTTTATTTCCGTGGTCGCTTTTGACAATGACCTTTAGGTACATAGGCTTTTGAGCTGCCCTCTGCTGAAGGAAAAATACGTGCTCGTTCCGTTTAATATCCGAAGTGAGATGAACGCCCATGTACTTGTAGCTCTGCACAGATGATAAGGAATGACCCGTAATAGAGAAAGAAAATTTAAGGGTTGCCGTTTTCGAGTTATCGTCATTGCCACTGTCTTCTTGTGGTTGATGCGCATTTGCCACGTCTCGCACCATGTTTGGATTTACCAAAGGAAGAATTGAGGACCGCTTGGTCATTAGGGCTATAAATCTCGTGGTGCAGATTGCAGTCATTTGCAAATACTTTCATTTTTGCCGGTATTTGTTGCGCGATATCATCGATAAAACGAGAAAAATCATTGGTCCTAGCACAGATCATGGAGGGATGCCTGATAGTACGGATCGTGGACTTGGGCAAAAATCGTCAATTTTCACACTTTGACATCGAGAAGACAGATAAGAACGTAGCCATCGAAGGAATCAATTGTTTTTAAAGATAGGACGCAATTTTAGCAATAATTTAGGGTGGGAAACGCGATCAAACGCCTTTTCAAAATAAAAAAAAACAATATGGATTTGACCCTCTTGATTGAGAACTGCCGTAAAGTCGTGAATCGTTTCCAGGAGTTGCGTAGTCGTGGAAAGTCCCCTTCGAAAACCAATGTGCCGTAAATCAATAAGGTTGCTCTTTTAAAGAGAAAAGGATAAATGTTTACGAATGATGTGTTCAAGGATTTTCGCTGAAGAGCACAATAATAATATAGGACGATGCGACGAAAGCGATAATTTCTTGTCAGTTTTAGGAATTGTGGTGATCTTACCGCTTTTCCTTTTTTGGGACCTGTGATTGCAAGAGGGATTTCTTGTAAATAACTGTGAGTTACTTCGAAGACCATTCGGCATACCTTTTAGAAATTCGTTGGGTATCCCATCGATTTCAGGTGATTTTTGGTGTCGATATTTCAGAGAAGTGAGTGCACACCTTCTTCTTATATTGAAATTGAGCAGACGAGAGGGAGACGGTCGAAAGTATCAAAGTTTGGTCTTTTGCCGTTGTCGTTTGTGAAAACAGAGAAAAAATGGTTAAATGACTCCACGATTGTCAGTTTGGCTGACACAGGTTCCCTATTTATCCATACATTTTGAAGTGGCTTCTTTCACAGAGAAAAGTGGCGCCAAAACTTGGCCGGGGATGAAACAAGGAATTTTTTATGGAAGTTTTGTAGTAGTAGTCTTTTTTTATGCTTTCTATAGGTTGCAGGCTTGCATCGGTAAATTTGCTCATGCGTGTTGCGGAAGGAAAGTCCCGGTATAGTTTTCTAATCTTGTTGGTCTTTCGACTAAGTCGCGCTACTTCTCTCGATAACCAGGGACTCTCGGTTTGCACCCTTTTTCGCGTGGTCAGAACAATTTTTTCTACGCATGTCCAAACAGGGTTTTTAAAGAAGGACCATAAATCATCGACGACGGAGCATCAGTTCGAGTTCGACAACGAGATGAAATCGAAAAACGACGTGTCTAGCATGTCAAGTATGTCAATATTGTTGGCACGACAAAAGTGGAGCAACACTGTTTCCTTGTAGCTCTGTTTTGAGTAATAGTTCAACTGCTTTGTTAAGCACACTATTTCTTAGGCACCCAGGTACTCAGAGCACCCCTGAGTTCATTAAGCGAAAACTCGGAGTTAAAGGTCCTGGTTGATCTGTCATTGTCATCTAAAGGCTTCTTTTCAGCGAGAGTTTGTTTCATGAAGGTGTTCGTAGTGTGCTGAACTGGACATACTGTTGGAAGTGTTGTGCGAGGGTGTCAGCCTTGTCTTGGTGTGTGTCCTCATTTCTGCTTACCAAAGGCAGCCTGTGTGTTTTTTTGTCCTTTGAGTCTGCGTATTCTTGTCCATACTTAAGGTGTATCTCTGTAAGATTTGTTGATGTTATGTATGACTGCCAACTATCTTGTTTTGCCTCACGGCACACACGTTTTCCTAACGCCTTTGCCCTTTTCAACAAAAGGATGTTTCCCGACGTGGGGAACCCACGAAGGATACCTGACGCCTTGTTCTGGGCTGGTCGCGCTTGCCTACAATCTTCATTCCACCACGGACTCCTCTCATTGCGCAAGGCACCAGAGGCGTACGGAATGGACTTTTCGGCGGCGTCGAGGATGTGCGCCGTGAGCAGTTGGGAAGCTTCTTCAATGTGTAGGTGTCGTTAATCAACTGGGGAAGTGGCCACTGTCACATGAGTCAGTGCCCACATCCCACAAGAAAAGAAGTAAGAAAACTGCAGAGCCAATAGCCAAGTGAAGAAATGACTGTGTTGTGTGCAATGTTATGCTATGTAGGGTGTTTCTTGTTGAAAACGCAAGCTCCAGAGGATGTTAAAAACTTCTCAATCAGGCGACCTCGGGCATATGTTCGGGAGGAGCCCCAAAGACAGTTCTGCGGATTAAGGTCACCCGTGAGGATCTATGTTTTGGGCCGCTGGTCAACCATTGCCTTGAAGTCGGAGCTCGAAAGTGAAAATTGGAAGGAATGTAAATGGGGCATACCGTTATCTACCTAACAAATATTATTGTGCGAAATGCCATAGCCTGAAGGACGGTGTTCAGAGTAACAGGGTGGGATGCTAAGGATTTGCGGGCGATTAGTGCCACACCAGCTGAAGAGTGTGTGCAGCCATTCCTATCCTTTCTGAACACCATATAACTATTTGAAAAATTTGTCTAATTAGAATAAAAATGTATTTCTTGAAATCACGTTACACTTGGCTAATGAGCATGCCGGATTTCGCATACATCGTCAAGAATATTAAGAGGGGCTCTGCAGTTCTAACTAACAATACTTTCTCTTCCCATTCTGATGTGTTAGAGCTACTGAAGTGGGACTATGTACGTAAGGTCTTTTGGGGCCTGCACTCTTGTGAGGGTTTCTTTACCTTCTCGAGAAGTTTAGATGGAGGGAACTGCTCCTTCCTTTGCGAAGCAGACAGGAAAGGCCCCACATCCATTTCATCATCGGATTTGAAAGAGGTACCGCGATAGTTCGAAGCCCCGCCGCACCGCCTGGGCCACTCGGGGCGCTCCTGACGCCCTCGGCGGTCGCGGCCCGAACGAAGGGCACCGGAAAGAGTGTGAAGTACAGGGGGGTCCGGTACGCCTAAATGGACGTGGTTGACACTACAGCCACTGCTGACTGAGCACGTGGTGTGGTGACGGGTTGGGCCGGCGGAGGTAACCCGTTGGGGGCGGAGGCGGGACCAGGCCGACTCGGAATACTTCGTACCCGCCGAAACCAGACGCCGCTTCACCCCTGGCGAGCCGCGTACGCGTACCTCCCCAGAGGAAAAGAGGCGAATCTCTTTTGCGCCTCCAGGAAGTGATGTTTTCTGTGACCTTGATGTTTGAAGCAAAATGGAGAGAGAGAGAGAGAGAGAGAGAAACTTTAATTAAAATTAAAGTGAGCATATTTGTGGTCGGGGTCTTCAGTCCAAGACTCCGTTGGTACGACCGGCTGTCTTCGCCCTTTCCGCTAGCAAAAGCTGCGTATCAAGAGAAGAGCTGGCCAGCGTACTCTCCCACTGCTCGCGTGAGGTTGAGGAGATGGTGGGAAGATCTGGGTTCAGCTGACATTCCCAGACAATATGATACAGCGTGCCTGGTGCTTGGTAAGAGTACATAGGGGATCCTAAAGACTAGGGTGGATGGAGTGTAGTTCTGTTGGTTGGGGGTAGATATTAGTCTGTAGTTGTCTCAGGATAACTTCCTGTTCTTTCGTGGCCTGATCGGTGACTGGGGGATATAGTTGTCTCGCTAGTTGATAATGTTGGGTGATGTCGGCGTATGTGAGGAGTGGTTGCCAGGTTCGCTCCGACTCTTCTTGCGGTGCCCGGTGGGCGCGTTCTCTGGCCAGGAAGTGTGCCGTCTGTTTGCCGCGAAGAGCAGAGTGGGCCGGGGTCAAAATGATTGTGACCTGCTTCTGTGGTTGCCGTTGAAGGAGAACACGAAGCGCTTGTCTTGAATCCCTACCTGCTTGGTATGCTCGGCAGGCGGCTTGGCTGTCCACATTAGTTACGCTGGCCTTTGTCTGGGAGAGGGCAAGGGCGATAGCCATATCTTCAGCCTGCTGGGTGTTCGACGACCGAAGCGTCAGACTGGAAAGAAGGTCGGTTGTTGAGGTAAACGCCGCCGATCTTACCCCGTACCTCGCGTATTCCGCCGCGTCTGTATATACGACGTAGTCTTGTCCTCCGTACTGTTTTTCTAGCGCAGTTGCTCTTGCTAAGAGTCTTCCCTCATGACGTCGAGGGGACATGTTCCAGGGTATTGGACGGACTAGAATTCTGGCCCTTAGTTCAGGCGGGATGTCCACTGCGTTTTCCTTGATGTGCGGCGCCGTCTAACCAAACGTAGCTAGCGTTTCCCTACCCGTTGGGCTTGCTCCGAGTCTTACTTTCTGCGCCGTTAGGTGGGCCTCCATGAGCTCTTCAATGTTGTTGTGCAGTCCCAAAGCGGTGAGAGGTACCGTAGAGGTGCCCCAAAACCGCATAAGGAGCCACGTAAACGACTCTGCAGACGACGAAGGCCTGCTAAAGACGGACCACGTCGTTTTCTTTTAGTCCATGGCTCCTATTCGCAACCCTACGCAGCATCCGAACAATTTGAGCCGTGGTTTCTTGGAGTCCGTTGAGAAGGAGGGTGTTTTGGCAGTTTTCCTGGTACGTCATCCCTTATATCTTGATTGAGGGTTTCGGTTTGATGAGTACGTCATCGAGCCAAATTTTGATGTCTGAAACGTTCCTGCGGCATTTTTGTACAATTATAAGTTCCGACTTCTGCAAGGCACAAGTTAATCCACATCGGCTGGCGTAGGTGCGGACGACGTCCGCTGGCGCTTGTAGGCTGTCTTGCATAACGCCGGGAGAGCCTTTGGCAATCCAGATCATTATATCGTCCACATACAGGGTATGCCTAATGTTGGGGATTTTCTCTAATTGTCGGGGAAGGCCTATCATGGCTATGTTGAAAATTAGAGGCGATAGCACTGCCCCTTGTGTTGTACCACGACTGCGACACTTTATGGGAGACGACTGGATGTCGCCAATCCTAATAATCGCAGTCCTATCAGACAGAAAATTCCTAATGAAGAAGTACATATTTTCCCCGCAATCCAGGTTGTCAAGATTTGTGAGGATTGCTTCATGCGTTACAAGGTCGAACGCACCCTTCAAGTCTAAAGCGAGGATCGCTTTGGGTGTGGTGCGAGTGGCTGCCTCAAATATGTCCTCCTTCAGCTGCAGTAGTACGTCCTCAGCTGAGAGGTGCGGGCGGAACCCGAACATCGAGTGAGGCATTTGGTGCGTCGTTTCAAGAAACCTTTGTACACGGTTAAGTACGACATGTTCCGTTAAGCTTTCTGATGCACGAAGTGAGGGAGATGGGGCGAAGATTATCCGTGCAAGGTGCTTTGCCTGGTTTTGGAAGGAGATGATTCCCTGCTTCTTTCCAGGCCGGTGGCACCACCCCCTTCTCCCACCACTCGTTTATGTAGGTAGTCAAAGCCTCCACGGAGCCGTCATCCAGGTTTGTTAGGGCCTTGTTCGACACTAGGTCCATGCCAGGGGACGTGTTCCGGCGGATCTACAGCAAAGCCGCCCTAACTTCAGTTGAAGTTATTGGGCTATCGAGATCTGAATTGGGGCGTCCCCCGTACTCTCGCAACTGCACCCTGGGTGTAGGCGAAACTTATCTTGCCAGTAGCTCCCGTAAGAGGTCTTCTTGTGTGCAGGGAAATTGGTGAATTATGGCTTGCATCGTCTTAATTGTTTCACTCCGACTTTTAGTACGGTCGATTAGGTAGCGGAGGATGTTCCACGTCTTGGATGTACTTAGTCTTCCTTGAAGAGCATCGCACATCTGAAGCCAGTTCTTCCTACACAGCTCGGCCGCGTACGCTGACGCCCCTTTGTTGAGCAAAGCTATTCGTTTTCGGAGTCTCTTGTTGTGCCTTTGCACATTCCATCTGCGAAGAAGGCTGCGCCTTGCCTCCCATAAATGAAGCAGGTGTAGGTCGACCGCTGGAATGTCATCGGAGAGGCTGAGTGTCTTTGTGTAGTGCGTGATTTCTTCCACGAGTGTCTTCGCCCAGTGATTTATGTCATCTATCTTTTCTTCTGTTTTACCTCTTCTATGGAAGCGTAGTGCCTGCCAATCAGTAAGTTTTGCTACCCCGATAACCCTACGGAACTGAGGCCCGTGGGGTTTTCGTCTGTAGTATAATATGATCACTCCCGAAGTGGTCCTTCGTATTGCTCCAGGTGGCATTTGGGGCGTGTGCGACGAGCGTAAGGCCAGGGCTAGTATCCCGGGCTGTGCTCGTGCCTATACGAGTTGGGGCACTTGGCTCCGTGAGGAGAGTGAGGTTCTCCTCATCTATTATTTTTAACAGTTCTTTGCCCCGTTTGGTGATGTACGTGTATCCCCATTCAGAGTGAGCAGCGTTAAAGTCACCCGCAACCATGAATGGGTTGGAACCCGCCAGGCACTTTCCCTATCGGATCATGTCTGCCAATTCCGGTGCTTTGTTTTTGGGGTGACAATAAATGTTGAGGATGAACTGAGTGCTCGTACATTTCAGTTTCTGCGAAACCAGCTCTGTAAGGACGCAATCATGGGGTTACTAGAGAGCTGGTGGTGGATGGCAGTAATGTTTCTCTTAATTAAAGTGCATGCATCTCTGCCCTCTTTCGTTGTCTGTGTAATATAGCACGGGAGCTTGGCAACCACCGTTGATTCTTGAATCGCTATTACGTCGGGCGGTTCTTGTTGATGAGCAATATGTTGTTGAAGGTCACCTTTCTTATTTTTGAATCCCCTGCAATTCCACAGCAAAACGACAGTGGGACAGCACGCATTATGTATTGCACTAGTGGTCATTATGGTTGATGGGGAGGTCGGTAGTCGTGCAATTTATTACCGGGCGATGATATGGCTTCTCTCTGCGCGCAAGACGGCCAGGGAGGGTTGTAGGCTGGGTTTCGAGACTCTTCACTCTATGTCGAGTTTTCTGAACCTGCACCAAAAGCTGATTAAGTTTGGAGGCGATGGCTTGGAGTTGGGTTAGTATCGGGGCTGTAACATCACCAAGGCTGGCATTGAATGTTTCTCTGGTGACATACTGGGGGTTTGTCTCCATGGTGTCTTCTTCTTGATTGTCTATTTTCCGTTTCTTTTCCAATATTGGCTGTTGTTCTGGGGGGGAGTGCTTGGAGGTGGGGGTGTTTTTTCTTCAGGAGTTACCTCTATGACTGCAGAAATGGATTGTGTAACAGTGGTAATGGTCTTAGTCTGTTCTGCCATGAACTTCTTGAGCGTTTGTATTTCTGTCCTTAGTGTTTGAATTTCTGCATGGAGCTTGGTGCACTCGATACATTGCTGAGAAGGGGATGGGGGGCGAGCAGCGGGAGTGATAACTGAGGCCCAGCTCACCTGGTTGTGCTTCTCTCTTTTCGCTTGCTACTTGGCCGGTAGGTTAGATTTGGAGCAGGATCGGGACTCTGACCGAGACGGAGACCTAAACTGGGAGCTGCAGCTGGATGAGTTCTTAAAATGAACCGTTGACCGGCGGGAATGGGACCTTGACCGGCCTGCACTTAGGGATCTGCCGCGGGAGGGCGTCCGCTTCCTCAATGACGTCTTCATCACGGATACGGAACGATGCTTCGAGATGCTCCTTTTCTGACTGGCATTGCGCCTTGTGGATGAGCGAGATTGGCGGAAGCGCGAACCACCACCACGGAGTTCAGGGGAGGGAGAGCGGGCCTGTCGGGAGGACTGCTGCTGATGCAGCTTCGGCTTTCTACGATTCACAGGCGCAGGTAACGTTTGCCTCAAGACTTGTCCGTCGTCGGGTGGGTGCCCCCGCACAAGATGCACTGGGGTGGCAGTCATGCCGGTCCGTTGTTAAAGAGAGTTCACATTTTCCGCACCTCGGCTTTTTAGGGGTTGTGGACAAACATCCTCCCTGTGACCAGTGTCGTTGCATTTGCGGCAGTAAGGAACCGTTCTTTTGTAGAGGTAGCAGCGAACCGGGATACCACTGTAGTTGACATAATAGGGAAAGCGTTTGCCGCAGAATGGGATAACCATCGTTTCCGTGTTCCCAAGCCTTCTACATGTTAGAACTTCATAACTTGGAGCCTCGATGCGTTTAAGAACTGTGTCGGGGGTTGTGTCAAGGTCGATGTTATGAATGACCCCTTTGCAGGAATTGTCTGGAGATGGCGCGTATGACTAAACCTCAGAGGAGTTCCCATCAATTGTTAATTTCTTGATCTCGCTTAGCTTCATGGCTGCAGTTTCACAAGGGGTACTCACGAATACGACGTTTTGGTCCTCGTCTACGCGCATCTTGATGTTGACTGCCCCAACTGGCAGCTTTACTTCAGACGCTATATCCTTTAGCAATTTTTTTGGGCTCACCCTCGCAAGGCGGAGACCATTTCTTGGTCGAAATGGCAGTTTCAGATCTTCAGCAGGAAGTGGAGGCTGTAGGGGCATACGCGCTGCGGGCCGGCTTTTGCAAAGGGCGGGCTTGTCCGACGTTTGGGCCAACTGCGGTTGACCGGTATGGAGTCGCTAGTCGCAGCGTCGCTTCGCGCGACGGGCGACGAGCATCCAGGGCGCAGTAGCTGTTGCGTCTTCCTCTGAAGGGGGGGTGGCGTCTTGGCTGTCGCGGGTTTCCATCTCTTCATCCTCCGAGCTGGCGGGTGATGACAGATGCGCTTCTTCAGAGACGATGCACGATGACGCATTCGCCATCTGTTACAACGTGACTGTTCAGGTCCGGGATAAGCCACACCACTAGCGCGTCAGGCTTACCGAGGCGGCCGTCTAGTTCGAATGGCCGCAACGTGCAAACCAATGCACTTACGGCATCGGGTTGGGTCTCGACGGCCCCCTGGGGACTTAGGAACACGATAGCAGCGTTGTTTCAGAATAATGAGGTTGATTTCCGCCAGAGTTTGATTCTTAAACCACAGCCGATGCAAAGTACCTTCGATCAGCTCGTGGTGTTTGTAGCAGAGACGAGCTATTTGAACATCCTTGAGTGAAATTGAATGCGAAAACAGACACAGAAACGAGAAAGGGAAACGACACACCAGCAATTTTTTAAAAAGTTTGTCAACCAATCAACGCAACAATGTTCCACAGTGTTGTGTGTTGCATAGTAAGTGGTCACCAGCTTTGGAAATAATGTATTGAACGTGTATTGCTGATTGATTGTAGGGTTTAAAGCGCCGACGCAACACAGGCGACGAGGCGTGCCGTAGTGGAGGGCTCCAAATTATTTTGGACCACCTGGGGTTCTTTAACGTGCACCGAACTCGTACACATGGGCGTTTTTGCTTTTCGCCTCCACCAGCAAAGCGACCGCCGCAGCCGGAAATCGAATCCACGACCTCGTGCTCAGCAGCGCAACGCCTTAGCCACCTAGCCACCGCGGCGGGCTCAGTGGCATCCTGTCAACATTACTTTTCAATCTAGGAATAAAAAAATATTCCCCCAAAATTAGCATCAATTCTACACCTCTACCAAAGCTTTTACGCAGACGGCATCCCCCTCTGGATGATCCAGGGGACATGGCCATATCGAAGAAACGCTATAGAGAACCATAGCAGTGGGGGTGCGGAGGCGAAGAGATCGGGCTTGACCGGTTTCCTGGCCCAGTATGAGCCACAAAACAACTCAGATCCCAAATCAAACTCCACATGGAAGGGAGAGAGATTTCAGAAGTCACGCCCCTCAAAGTACTTGGGCTGCAGATACAGTCCTTTAGATTTAATGACAACGTTCTCAAGACGAAAGAACGGCATGTAAACCAAACTACTAATCTGCTCAAGAGTGTCCCCTGTAAGCGATCCGGTCACACCAGGCAGGACCAGTTCCGCTTGCTCCAAGTGTTCCTCGTGAGACGAATCATTTCTTCCATCCCATACCTTAGACTGACAACGGCAGTAACGGCTCCCTCAATAAACACGCCTACAAAGCGGCGCAATGTGTTGCCCACCGGCACGTCGACAGCAAGACAAGAGGGATTATTCCTTCGCAGTAAGGCCAGTGGACCTTTCGAAGTCAACTTGTTGGGACAATACGAACGCCACACTCGCAGCCCCACAGGGCGGGAAATCATCGAAAACTTAAAAATAGGATGCCACACTCCATATCCGGATGCAACAACTCATTCGCGTAATGTCCACGCGCACATCATAACCACACCACTGCCCTCCAACGTGAATTCCACGTACCACTCCAATCGGAGGGAACAACCTGCCCGCGTCCTGCACAAGACATACGAAAAGGACCCACTAGACGGGTACGTAGATGCAGCGGAATACAGACACCACTAGGCCTTCACCGGCATAGCTGTTTGTAATTACCCAAAAACCAACACCCTTTATTCCATGACAGTCACGACGCCCATTCCAAAACCGGCGCAAGAGACGGCGATAGCACTGGCCCTTTTTCTCATTCCTACCCACGCTACAATCATTAATGAACTAAAACCGCTCTCCAAAAATTTTCCGCTGGAAGCATAACCCCAACGCCGCTCAAAATTTTACTCACGAATCCCCCGCCATTCTTGTACAACGAAGATGGACCCCCCGCATTTCGTGCTCGAGGGAAACGAGGCAGCCCGTGACCTAAACCGAGGTCTAGCAATCCGGGCTTGGCTGAGCCCGTATTCCTTCCACAGAGCCTGGAACACCCGGGACCGTCTCATCGTTCACCACGACATTACTACCTATTACCTTTTCTCCCGCAAGATCTACCAGAAGGCAGCTACTTCCATCACATTAGAGCAAAGTCACGTCTTGCGCTAAATCCAAACGGGAGTGTTAACCAATCCGGCCAGTATGACGAATATCCACCCCAGCCTTTACACCAAGCTCGGCGGGTCCCTTTTGTGGCGCCCATGCCAGCCGCGCTTACGTCATCTGGACCCCCCCTGGACCCATTCCCCAAAATCCTTTCTCAGTAAGAGTGGCAGGCCTGGCTTCGTAGCCCCGAACCGAACCTGCAGGCGCGGTTGGTAATAGGGCGGAAGAGGTCCGGAAAGGCACCAGCCTACGGTCACCACGAGCTCGCCCGCCTAACTAAAGGAGGAGACATCCTAGAGAGGTGGAGGACGTTCAGCACTTACCGGCCACCAACATAAACACTTCACGAGTGCGGCGAACTGGGAAAGTTCGTGAATGTTCATGGTGAACACAGTGCATCCAAGACGAAGACAGAGAAGGGAAAACACAAACATGGTGCTGACTCGCATCTGAAATTTTAATGAAGAAAAACAGCCATACTTATAGTGTACATCACCAAAAACACAAACCAAAAACAAATAGATAAAGCCCGTGCGAATTGACAACTACGTTAAGCCATAGACACAGCAGTCATGCGCAATCAAGATATGCAACTTCTCTTTTAGAAAGGGCGACAGATGAACAACTCATACATTTTTCATTCTGCTTGGCCATTGCATGCGCCTCAACATACTCTCGCGTTAGTCTATCTCGGTGCTGGGCTAGAATTGTTGTGCCACCAACACACCGGACACAACGACGCATGGGTGTATGCGCGGCCAGGACGCCGAGGGGTCGTTTTTATCTCTCTCCCTCCATCGGGTGCTGGCACTGCGCGGAGTGCTGCGGCCATGCGCTCGCCGGTTCCCTTTAACAGTGGACCGTCTTGTACACTCGCTAGACATTGAGTGCAGGCGGGGCTGGTCGCCCGCCCAAGACGGTGCTTCCGCTCCGCGGTCTACACGTCCCGCACGCGGAGGCGCAGGATGGCCGAGCGTAGTCGTCGAGGCAGGCGTGAGGCCCGCACAGGTAGCAGGCCCCCTCTTAAACGCAGCCGCGGGTCCGGGTGCCTGATCCGTATGTGTTGCTGGATGAGCAGGCGGGCGTCGTCCGCGGCCGCCTGAGCCACCATGTCAGACGGGGGCAGCGCGTGTGCCCCGGCGGCCAGCTCGTCCGCCCGCTCGTTGCCATCCAGACCAATGTGGGTGGCGACCCGCTGCAGGCACGGTTGAGTCCCCGTTCCGCCAGCGGTGCGCCTTCTCCCGGATGCCCCGCACCAACAGGGAGTGCGAGTCTCCGTTCTGAAGACGCACCAGGGCCACTCGGGAGTCGCACAGCAGGGCGCAGCGCTCGGGCAAGGGCTCCATCTCCAGCAGCAGGTCCAGATCCAGTCCGACACCCACCAGCTCAGCTGTGGCCGAAGAAGAGGAATAGGGCAGCCGCGCCTGTCATGTGGCCTCTCCCCGCACGGCGGCCGCCGCGGCCGACCCCTGCTGCTGCCGCAACGAGTCATCCGTGTAAACTAGGCCGTGGCCGTCTAGGTCGCCCCAGCTGACACCCCGAACCTCCTGCAGTTGCCCGCAGTGGGGCGCCCGCCGCTTGCTGCGCAGCCCCAGAATGTCCAGCCGCACGTCAGCAGCCACAACAGGAGCGGGGCCACCAGGTCTCGCGTCCTCGGGAGCCACAACCTCCTCGTAGAGCATCAGCATGCGCCCTATGCGCGAGTGGTAGTGGCTCCTCAGGCGCCGCAGCAGCCTACCGGCCCCTTCGGCGCCCCGCAACCGGTCAATCTGGCCAAGCGCCCGCAGGTCAGCTATCATCTCTAGGGTCTACGCCCCCGCCGCGGTCAGCGTCTTCTCGCACGCCGAGCTCTGGGGCAGGCCGAGACAGGCACGGAGCCCCTTGTGGTGGTCTCCCTCCAGCTGCCGCCAGGTGGGTTTCCGCAGGGTCACCACTGAAAGCACGTACATAAGGAGACCCACCGCCGAGGCACTGTACAGCCGGAGAGCCGTCCGCTGCGAGCAGCCACTGTCTCGGGCCACCATCTTGTGCACTGCCCTGGTGGCCAGCTGCAGCATGGTTCGTGTCTCCTTGGCCGCCTACCAGAAGTTCAGTCGGTGGTCCAGGGTGAGCCCCAGGTACCGCACCCTGGTCCTACCATGGAGCTCCTCGCCATCGATGGTCAGGCGCCGGGTCTATTCACGGGCGACGGCGTCCGAATGCACCAGCATGGCGTGTGTCTTTGTCGCCGACAGCTGTAGGCCGACGCCCGCCAGCTTGGCACGGACTCCATCCATGGCCGCCTGCAGTTGCTGCACAATGGCTCGGGCCTGACCCTTGGGCCCCAGCACCCACAGAGCGATGTCGTCAGCGTACACCCAAATGAACACTCGGTGGCCCAATCCTCAGGGCAGGCAGCCTGCATGGCTGCCATCACCAGGTTGAAGAGGAAGGGGCTGATGACAGAGCCCAGTGGGGTGCGCACGTCCACCGGCCAGGGTGCCGACATGGCGTCCCCCACCAGCACCTGCGATGTGCGGCCCGTCAGGAACGTCTCGACGAAGCCCCGCAGCTTGCCCGCAATGCCAGCCTCCTCCATGGCCAGGGAGATGGCATGACGCTGCAGGTTGTCGAAGGCGCCCTTCACGCCCAGCAGCACCAGGGCCGCCACCTGCTTGGAGGCCCTGGCTTGTTCAAGGGCCGCCACGACGTCGGCGATGGAGTCGGTGGGTGCTCGGTGCCTCCGGAAGGCCGTCAGCTGCTCTGGGATGGCCTCTTCGTCCGCAGCGATGGCTTCCATCCTCGGCAGTGCCACCCGTTCGAGCAGCTTGCAGCCGCAGGATGTGAGGGCCACAGGCCAGTACGCCGGGACTGCCACACGGCCGTTGCCTGGCTTTGGTATAGGCCGCAAGACGGCCAGCAGCCGCTCAGGTGGCAGATGGCGCGTGTGCCATATGATGTTGTAGGCGGCCAGGAGCCCGCCGACCACCCCCTCACCCAGATTGCGCGTCATCTGGTAGGTGAGGCAGTCTACTCCTGGTGCCTACTTACGCTTGCAGCTTTGGAGGATACTGCGGAGCTCAGTCTCTGTGATGGGGGCGTTGTTGAGGGGGTGGTGCACCTTCCCCGTCCCAGCAACAGCAGCAGCGGGCCCTGATTCCGCCTGCTGTGGTGGCAGTAAGTGTGCAGCGAAGAGGTCGGCAAACTCCGCTAACCTGGCCTGCTTGCGGATGGCCATGGCTGCCAGGGGGTGGCGGTTTCTCTGGCGCTTCAGGATGGTATTGAAAATGTCCCAGAGGCGGCGGCAGCGCTAGTCGGCCTCCGAGCTGACGCATAGTTTGGCCCCGCGCTGCTGGCTCAGGCGGCAGGCGTGACGGCGGCAAGCTGCATCTACTCGCCGGTACGCTCTCCAGTCCACCCACTCCCCCGAGCGCTGGGCCTTGCTCTCCACGCGGTTGCGCACCGCCCGCAGCTGCAGCAGCTTCATGTCCGGTGTTGTGGCCCCCTCGGCCATGGTGCAGCTCCGTGTGGCTTGCCTTGCGTACCAAACCAGGCCTCGGAACAGCTCGGCTCCTTCCCCGAGGTCCTGCTCGGCGAGGCAGCGCCGCAACCGGTCCCAGTGGGTGACGTGGTGCAGTGCGGCTCGCTTGGCTGTCCCGTACGGTGGTGCGATGTGCAGTGGGTAGTGGTCGGAGCCCCACGTGCTGAGCTCCCTCCTCCAGGTGGCCTCAATCCTGGCCGACACTAGGGTGAGAATAATGGCGGTGGCTGCGCAATTGCCACGCCGGAAGGTGCTCTCACCTGTGTTCAGCGCAGAAAGGTTGAGGCGCAGCATGGCGTCCCACAGATGCTCTCCGCGAGCGTCCATCCGGCCATCTCCCAACGCCGTGTGGTGTGCGTTGAAGTCACCACAGAGGAGACGGCGGGCTGCGCACAGGGACACCAGGAGATGCAGGAGGCACGCGTCCGAGGGCTGACCAGGGCGCACGTACACACTGCACACTGTAATGTCTGCACCACCCGCACTGAGCCCTAACGTCACTGCAGCGCACTCCTGTACCACTGTCGTCACCGTACTGGTATCCAGTCCTATGTGCAGCTCATCGTTCCGCACAAGCAGTAAGGCACGAGAGGTTCCTGAGGAGTGGGCGGGTCGCCACGCACCACCGCCGAGCACTGGGCACTGTCACACTCCGTGGGACTGTGATAGCCGATGTAGCCCGGCAGGCGAATTCCCCCTGAGCCGTTCCTTCCCACTCGCACATATCTCTCCTGTGGAGCCACGACATGGGGCTCATGCTGCAGCAGAAACGCACACAACTCCACACGACGCGGTCGCAGAGAATTGACGTTCCACTGCAGCACTGTAGGCAGCAGGGGGTGTGTGCGGCGTCTCCTATCCATTCGTGGGGGGGGGGGCTCGGTGTGCGGCTGTCCCCACGAGAGCGGCTGCTTGCACCAGCTCTTCCGACCTCGCTTCGACCACGCCGAGGCTGCCTGGCTGCTGGGCTGTCGCTGGGTTGTCTGTTGCGTCCAGGTGGCATTGCTGCTGCTCCCTGGCTGCTGGCGCATCTTAGCGGGAGCGACAGGCGTCGGCTGGAGCTGGGTGGCAGCTCGCAGGGCCGCACGGACGCCAGAGTGAGAGGCAGGTGCCGAGGCTCAGGCTAGGTCTGCACACACATGGTGCTCCTCCTGCCAGCGCGGGCAGGAGTGGCCGAGCACGAAGTGGGGGCACCCACGTTTGCTGCAATAAGGCTTCGCGGCCTTGCACGCTGACTTCAGGTGGGAACCCGCGCATCGCTAGCACCTCCTCTCGCGATTTCAGCTCGCGGTGGCGTGGTCCAGCCTGCCACAGCTGCCGCACTACAGTAGTCGCGGTAGGCACACTCTCACCGGCCGTCAGAGCTTGTGCAGCCCAACATCCGCAGGGGGGATGGTCACCGAAAAGCGCAGGTATACTGCAGTCCCCCTACGAACAGCTGACTGCACCAGCACAGGCGTTTCGAGGTTGGTGGAAATTGCCTCGGCTGTGATCGCCATGTCGTCGACCACGATGACGCCCGTGCTGCTCGACGACGGATCTCGCGGGCTCACGTCGATGCCGCAGATGGTGGTAAGGGCCAGGAGCACCTCCAAGAATTCCTCGGTGCCCTCGTCCCCCGCAACGACGTTGCGGTGCGCATTCACACGCATATCCAAGACGCCAAAACGAAAGGCTGCGGCGTGAGCTTCCCAGCGATTGCGTCGCGCGCCAGCTTCGTGAACGTTGCCCTCGGATCCTTCGGACAAAAAAGTACAGTCTCCAGGGCTGTGGGGCTTAGGGGAAGCTTTTTCCACTCGTTGCGAAGCTTTCGTGCCGCTGCCTTCCGTTTAGAAAGCGACACGGCCTCCTGCCAGCCGTCCTGTACGGTTTGGTTACGGCTTCCGCCGCTGGAAGCCACGGCAGGAGGCTGCGCTACGCTTGCGTCTTCGCTTGGGCAGTTTTTAGGGCTCGCAGCGCCATCTGCGGAATCCTCCCTTGCTCCGCCGGTTTCCGTCTGCCTGCTTTGACCTCTGACAGTAGCAGGATGGTCTAGACGGGCGGCGGCGGCCACCTTGTCGCTTCTTCATTGTGGGGTCCGTTCGTTTCCCACGGCCACCTTCGTGGCTCTCCCCGCAGGGCGTCCGCGTAGCTGCAGGCGGCTCTCTTGTTTCCCAAAACATCCCCAGGCCACGCGGCGAGTGTCAACACCGGGCTGGGCTATCCCGCCGCTGCAGCTGCGTGGAGGGACCGAATGGCCGCCGTTACTGCAGCATCCTTCCTCGTTCCGTCCAACATGGCGCCGCTGGTCGCCTTGCCGTGTCGCCGACTGCCTCGCTCCTGCTCGATTTGGACGGCGTCCAATTCGCCCATGACGACGGCGGCAAGCGCGATGGCCCGCTGGCGGCGCTGCCCCTGCGCTGTCGGACGCTCGTTCAGATTCCGCAGTTGCTCCAGCTGTCGGCGAAGCATTTCCAGCGTCGCCCTCACTGCGGCGTAGGCATGCTGCCGCTCGGCGTCCCCCGCCGCGCGCTCCACGTCCGTTGGGGGGTCAGGAAGTTCCCAACACCCCGCGAGGAGAACTCTGTGACGGCCGGGTCATTTCATTTGTGGGGCTCCGGCGCACCCCGTTGTCGTCAGGAAAACCTTCGATCTCGGCCGGCGTGGGTACCGCACCGGCCCATTGACGCCCGTCGCCAGGCTCTACGCTCGCCGGTGTGCCGGGGCCCCCGTCGGCGCTCTCCCTGATGCTCACGCGCTCGGGGGAGCTCGAGCGCGAGTTGCCCTAGGTCATTTCTTTCGATACCGTATCCCCAGGGTGGGCAAGAAACACTACTTAGCCTGATTTCAACGTGTTATGCGGAAGCTTAACGGGAGCACATGTGAAACGCGGCGCCATGCTTAGCCTCCTGGTGGATCAGAACAAATTTGCAATCTTTGTTTAGTTTTAAAGCTCGGTTTAAAGCGTGGCCCCAGTCAGCTTGTCTGAGAAAGAACTAAATATTTTGTGCATGTGCAGATAAATGTTTCGTTGGACGACTACCTCTATATAGATTCATTTGGCGTTAAGAAAATTGTACGTTCCTTAAACGCTTATTCTGATGCTGGTGTCGACGGAATTAACGTGACATATTTGAAAAGTACTTGCACCTACTCATCATTATTACTTTCAAAAATTTTTCAACAATCTTTCCAATCAGGAATTCTTCTCGACGATTCGATAGTTGGGAAGGTTGTTCCAGTTTTTAAATCTGGCAACCATCAGTCTCCCTTTAATTACCGACCTATATCCAGCAGAAGCATTCCTTGTAAAATGCTTGAACAACTCATATTCTGTAAACTAGTTAAATTTCCTGGATCCAACTCATTTTTTTCCTGAAGCACAACACGGATTTCGTAAGCACTACTCCTGTGAAACGCAGCTTGTATATTTTACACACAAAATACACGCATTTTGACAATCATTCTACTGTAGATTGCATATTTTTGGACTTTTCAAAGGCGTTCGAAAAGTATGTCATAAATTACTACTCCATAAACTCAGTTGCCTTAATATAAATCATCACCTTTTTAAATATATCGAATGCTCCCTACTTAATCGACAGCAGTTTGTTACCGTTAACAAATATGACTTACCCTCAGTTACTGCCACTTCTAGAGTTCCCCAAGGCTCCGTGCTTGGCCCATTATTATGCCATATATAAGACAACGACTTGCCTAACGGCGTTAAGTCCAATATCCACTTGTACGCTGATGGCTGCGTTGTTTTTGGAGAAATTACCAATAACAATGACATGCATGCACTACAATCCGACCTAGATAACATTTCCACTTGGTGGGAAAATTGGCTCATGAATTTAAATATCGCGAAATATAAGGCAATAAGGATAACACGTACATCGAGCACCATACATTCTTACTTCATTAAAGGACTACAGTTGGGAGTAGTAAACAATTATAGATATCTTAAGGTCCACAAATCCGATTATCTAACTTGGATTGGCCACATTGATCGCATTATTAATAAGGCTAACCGGACATTAGGATACATTACGCAAACCTTTTCTGTGGCCCCCTCCTCCCTGAAGATACTTCTTTATAAAAGACTAGTTAGAACGAAACTTGTATACGAAGCCGCGATATGATACCCAGACCAAACATACTTAATCAATAGACTTAAAATGGTTCAGAATAACTCTGCTCGTTTTATTCTTTCGAACTTTCATCGCACCGCCATTATGTCATCTATGAAAGCTAGCCTCAATCTACCTTATTATCTACCCGTCGCAAAATAAAACGACTTTGCTTATTCCACAAAATATTTTATAATCCCACATGAGGTAACAACCTAATTTCTCAACCAAACTACGTATCATCACGTTGTAATCATGTCCACAAAGTTGCCATCACTGAGTCACACGTGTTCGTACGCATGTTCATTAATTTCATGAACACCACACGACTGGAATGGCCTTCCAGTACCAACTGCGACTATCGTAAACAGTGATGCTTTGCGATCAGTTATTAGTAATCAAGACCACTCCAATAACTATGAATGGTTACTCATTTCCTCTTGTGTTGGCTTGATCTTTCGCGTAAAAGCAATGTTGGCTTCTTCTTGTAGTTATTGACCCTTTGTGGACAGAACATGTGACTTTTTTAGGATGTGTTCTCGCGTGATTCCTCCTTTTCGTGTGTTTGCTTGACAAGCACTGTAAGTTGTACTTGTTCATGAATCTTAAAACCCATCCCCTCTATATTGCGCCTGCCCTGAGGACACCTGAATATAAATAAATAAACAAATAAATAAATGAATAAATAAATAATTAAATAAAATATAAATGATAAAAAATAAAAAATAAATATAGGGTCTCTTTCGAAATAAAACCGGTTGATAGTTCAGCGAAGTCCTTGTCGTTTGTATTTTTCTGCCTCTGTCTTTTTGGCGCTGTTTTGCCTTGATTGATTGATTGATTGATTGATTGATTGATTGATTGATTGATTGATTGATTGATTGATTGATTAATTGTAGGGTGTAACGCAGGGATCTAACGCAGGCGGTGAGGACCGCCAGAGTGGAGGGCTCAGGATTAATTTTGTCGACCTCGGGAATCTTTAACGGGCGCCGAAATCCCGTGCACACGTGCATTTTCGTTTTTCGCCAGCATCACAAAAGAGGCCGTCGCGGCCGGGAATCGATCCCGAGTGCTCGTGCTCAGCAGCACAACGCCTTAGCCACAGAGTCATCTTGGCGGGGTTTTGCCTATAATGTATACTACAATGGCTCTGAAGTTCGCAAAGTTTGCGAGAGATGGCTGACCTCCAAAACTACAGGCATTTCAAAAAACAGACAATCAAATGTTTTTCTGGCTAATATCATACAGGCATTATTAGTTATATTTCTTGCCCCTTTCAAGATATCTCTGCTACCAGTGAGCATTCTCTATTTGCCAATAATTACAAGGAAATGACTGATGAAATTACAACGCTTGTGAATAGTAAAGCAAATTTGATTATAACATTTCAAGATAAACTGAGGTAAATTCAAATGAGGAGAGAAATTAATGCTGCATTTCCAAGCACTTTCTGATGTTCTGCAGAGGATTGGGTTAAGTGTAAAAAGCAGCAAAAATTGTGTATTCTGTCATATAATCTGGAAGGCCGCCATTTTATTTGCCATGACGTTTTCCATCACAAAGCATTGTTCCAGTTTCTGCGTCCTTTACTACACACAACTGTTTTTATCATTTGTAACAGGGGCAAAGCAAGAATATAAAATCTTTCATAGGGACTTGATGACACGCAAGCTTCATTATTTCCGTGCTTGAGCAAGATCTAACTAAAAAAACTTCCAGGTAGTTGTGATTTATGCAGAACGCCAGAAACCTTCTGCCAATACGGATATCATTGAGTTTAAGCTCATGTGGCCTCGACAAGTAAGGTTATCCGCACAAACGCTGCATCAAATTTAAAACTGACTGAAATAATAATTAATCTGACTAGTGATGGCTTTTACCAGATGGCTATGCTTTTGCAGTGCTACAACTTGTGAGTATCAAGTAAGCTCATTAAAATTGCTTCTTTGTATGCTGTGTAGTCAAACTTGCCGTAAAGCAAGATTATCACAAGTATGGCAATCAGGATACCTAATTTATACGGCCCCCCATTAGGCGTAGTACATGCCAACACCTTGCCCCAAGGATTACTATTTTACCGATATGGCATGGGTGTCAATAAATCAGACCAAATAATTGCTTTTCTGCATGTGTGATATGATCTACTTAAAGTTTTCCTGTTTTATGGGGCCTCCCTGAATTGATTGTGTAAGAAAAAGTCAGCCAAAATGTCGTTGATATGTAACGCTGGGTAATGGTGGAGTCATTTAAGAAACACAAACAGGCAACGTAAAACAAAATATTGCGGTAACACTCATACGATTTTCTTATATCTGAATCAGCCCCAATGAAATGCGATCGGATGTATACACCACACACCACGCACCCCACGGCCAATTCACGGAGAACCCTATGAGGACGTGGAGGACTGGCTGGACGATTTCAATCGTGTAGCCGAGTTTAACGACTGGGACGACAGTCGCAAGCTCCGCCACGTTTACTTTTCGCTGGAAGAGTCCGCTCGGATATGGTTCGTAAATAATGAGCGCAAGATGACCAGCTGGCCAGAGTTCCGGCGTAGGTTGCTGAAGACCTACGGCAGCGAGGAGCGGAAAGAGAAGGCAGAGCAGGCTCTTCGGTCCCGGGCTCAGAAGCCAAATGAGAGCGTGGCCATGTTTGTGGAAGACATGTCGTTCTTGTTCAGGCGCGCCGACCCCGAAATGAGTGAAGCAGTGAAGGTGCGCCACCTCATGCGTGGTGTCAAGGAACAGCTTTTCGCTGGACTTGCTCGAAGCCCTCCTACGACAGTAGCCGAATTCGTACTAGAGGCGTCCACAATGGAACGCTCGCTGCGGCAACGCGCCACGCAGTATGGACGTCAAGTGAATATTGCCGCCTGCGGATCACCATTTGACGACATGAGATCCCTCCGGGAACTTGTGCGTAGCGTTCTGCGCGAAGAACTACAGCTGCTACAGGGAGGAGGCAACCAGCCAACCGTCGCTACCATTGCCGATGTTATCCGTGAAGAAGTGCGCCGAGCGGTGGAACCACCAACATCTGAAGTCGAACGGTCGGTTCCAACTTACACGGATGTGCTGCGCACCGCAGCTCCCGTGACACGTCCAGTGTCAGCTTATACTGATGTGGTCCGCACTCCTGCTCCTGTAGCGCCTGTGTTTCGGCCTGCTGCTCCACAGCCATTTCAGCGCGTCTTGAACCCTATGACCCGCTACGAACCAAGACGCCTGGAACGTAAAGCGGCCTTGTGGCGCACTTCTGACAACCGGCCCCTGTGCTACCATTGTGGAGAAGACGGTCATGTAATCCGCCACTGCCCTTATCGCCGATTGGGGCTCCGTGGGTTTTCGCCGGATGCGCCGCGACCGCGCTATGGAGTACGACCACGGGAAACTCAGGAGTACCTGGCCGTGAACGAGCTACCCTCAACACCTCGAGTAGTGCACCAATCCAGGTCTCCCTCACCCCGACGCTACTCCTCGCCTGGCCGTCCCCTCGGTTCTGACCAGACTCGGAACAGGTCCCCGAGCCCACGTCGGGAAAACTGAAGCCTGCGACCTCCGGGGGCAAGGCCGCTGCGTATCAAGGTCCAGAGCCTCCATCGACGCGACGAACTCCTTTAGCTCACCCGACCCAGATAACGAACTTTGATGAAAACGAAATAATTTCCGCCGACATTCCAGTATTCGTCGATAATCACCCAGTAACCGCTCTAGTCGATACTGGTGCCGATTATTCCGTCATAAATGGCTCCCTCGCAGCAAAGCTTCGGAAGGTTACAACACCCTGGAATGGCTCGCCAATCCGTACAGCGGGCGGTCACCTCGTGGTGCCCATTGGCATGTGTACTGCGAGGATCGAAATTCATGGTGTGACCTTTACCGGTTGTTTCGTTGTGCTGCATGAATGCTAAAAGCAGCTTATACTCGGCCTGGACTTCCTTCGCGAGTACGGCGCAATAATAAACCTACGGGTGCTGGTCGTCACATTTTCCGCCCCACAAACACGGTACGACGAGAAGGCTCAGTCAAGATCGGCACTCCGCATCTGCGAAGACAACGTGACGCTGTCGCCTCAAGCCAGCATGTTCGTCACCGTTGAATGCGAGCGAGCACCGGCAAATTGTGGCATCGTGGAGCAAAACGTTTCGCTTCTCCTCGCTCGGCAAGTTTGCGCCGCCCGTGGCTTGGTTGACCTTATTGAGGGGCGAACCGAAATTCTTTTGTCGAATTTCAGCGCAGAACACCAGCATCTGCCATTCCATACAGCCGTCGCCTACTTCGAAGAAGTCAGCGATGGTCCCAAGCTACACAGTTTAGCGGAGTCATCCACCTCAACTCATGTCTCAAGAACTACAAAGGTTGACGTGAACCCCAACCTGACAGCACAACAACAGCGGCAGCTTCTCGAGATCGTAGACTCTTTTAGCGATTGCTTTGCTACGTCGTCAAAAGTACGGCAGACCAGCATAACAAAACATCGTATCATAACCGACGAAAACGAGCGACCCATACACCAGCGCCCTTACCGAGTTTCGGCAAAGGAACAGGATGCTATTCGCCGGCAGGTGAAAGAAATGCTCGCCGACGACGTCATACAAACATCAACGAGTCCGTGGGCGTCACCTGTGGTCCTCGTAGAAAAGAAAGACGGTACGCTCCGTTTCTGTGTGGATTACAGGAAACTGAACAAGGTGACAAAAAAGATGTGTACCCTCTCCCGCGTATCGCCGACTCTTTAGATCGCCTCCGCCATGCTACGTTCTTTTCATCGATTGACTTACGCAGTGGATATTGGCAAATCGAGGTTGACGAACGAGACCGCGAGAAAACCGCATTCATTACTCCAGACGGGCTCTACGAATTTAAAGTGCTCCCATTCGGATTGTTTACCGCCCCTGCCACGTTCCAGAGAATGATGGACGCTGTTTTATCCGGCCTCAAATGGCGGACATGCCTTGTCTATCTAGACGACGTGGTGGTGTTTTCTGAAACTTTCGAAGAGCACTTAGCGCGACTCCGTTCAGTTCTGCAAGCCATTCGTTCTGCGCAACTTTCTCTCAAACCAGAGAAGTGCCACTTTGGGTACAAGGAACTGAAATTTTTAGGCCATGTTGTCAGTGGTGAAGGCATCCGTCCCGATCCAGAGGAAACAGCTGGCGTAGCCGCATTTGCCGTACCTACTGACAAAGGAGTTGCCCGCCGCTTTTTGGGCCTCTGTGCATACTATCGGCGCTTTGTGCCGAATTTTTCTAAAATAGCGGAGCCTTTAACCCGTTTGACGAGAAATGACGTTCCTTTCAGTTGGGGCCCGGAGGAGTCCGGAGCATTTGGCGAACTCAAAAATCGGTTACAGAGCACGCCTGTCCTTGGCCACTTTGATGAAGATGCAGAAACGGAAATACACACCGATGCAAGCAATATCGGCCTAAGAGCGGTACTTGTACAGTGGCAAGATGGTGTCGAGCGTGTAATAGCATACGCCAGCCGAACTCTTTCACGCGCCGAAGGCAACTACTCCACAACAGAAAAAGAATGCTTGGCAGTCGTGTGGGCGGTCAGCAAATTCCGGCCATATTTATACGGGCGACCTTTTAAAGTGGCAACAGATCATCACTCCCTCTGTTGGCTGGCGAACCTGAAAGATCCTTCAGGGCGTCTAGCCCGCTGGAGCCTCCGATTACAGGAGTTCGACGTCACGATAGTGTACAAGTCGGGCCGCAAGCACAGCGACGCAGACTGCTTGTCTCGCGCCCCTGTTGCTCAGGACTCAACTGATGCAGACGATGATGGTGGCTTCCTCGGTTCCATAAACCCAATGGATCTGGCTCAAGAGCAGCGAGATGATTCAGAGCTCAGTCCCCTAATTGATTACCTCGAAGGGCAAACCTCTCGGTTACCTCCAATTTTCGCACGCTGCCGTACATCGTTTTGTCTCCTGAACAACGTCCTGTACAAGAAGAATTTTGGTCCCACGCAAACAACGTACCTGCTCGTCGCTCCCAAAACTCTCCGTGAGGAGATCCTAGGAGCCTGTCACGACGAGCCGTCCTCCGGTCATCTCGGCTTCTCCCGCACCTTGGCGCGCATATTACTTGCCGAAGCTGACTGAGAGCGTGAAGCGGTATGTTAGAACCTGTCGTGACTGTCAGAGGCGCAAGATGCCACCGACAAAGCCAGCGGGATTTCTGCAGCCCATAGATCCCCCAGAAGTACCCTTTCAACAAGTGGGGATGGACCTTTTGGGTCCTTTTCCTCTGTCCTCGTCTGGCAACAAGTGGATCATTGTTGCTACTGATTATTTGACTCGTTATTGTGAGACCAAAGCTATTTCCCGGGGCACTGCCACAGAGGTTGCGAAGTTCTTCGTTGAAAACATAGTACTTCGCCAAGGTGCCCCGACGGTAGTCATTACAGACAGAGGAACTGCTTTCACTGCGCAACTGCTTGACGAAGTCCTGAAGCTTAGCTGCACCAGCCACCGTAAAACAACCGCGTATCACCCTCAGTCTAATGGTCTTACAGAACGGTTAAACAAGACACTAGCAGATATGCTTTCAATGTACGTAGACATAGACCACCGTAACTGGGATGACATCCGTCCATATGTGACGTTCGCCTACACTACGGCGGAACAAGAAACTACGCGCTTTTCTCCTTTTTGCTTAGTATACAGTCGGGATGTCATCACAATGCTCGACTCGATGCTTCTTCCTGAAGGGTGCGCCAATGTCAGTTGTGGTGCTGAAGAAATCGTTCAGCGCGCAGAAGCCTCACGCCAGCTAGCACGTCAGCGCATTCGACACCAGCAAACCCGTGATGCGCGGCGGTACAACCTCCGGCACAGAGAAGTCACTTACCGGCCAGGAGAACAAGTGTGGGTGTGGACCCCGGTTCGTCGACGAGGCCACTCAGAGAAGTTACTGCGACGCTACTTCGGACCATACACAGTCTTGCGCCGGATGAGTGACGTGAATTATGAGGTTATTCCTGAAGGAACAGTGCGTTCCCCGCGGGCCCCTATGCGAGCTGAGGTTGTCCATGTTGCACGGATGAAACCTTATCACGCTCGTTGAACTCAACCTCAGACAACTGTGGTGTTGCGTAAAACTGTCATTTCTCTTGTTTTCCCTTCTAGAGGACCTGCTTGTAAAGCATCGGGACGATGCCTTTCAGGGGAGGGGGCAATGCCGCAGTGCAATCCCCCCATCGGGGTATGCGTCATAGCGCCGGTATGAAAGAACTGAAAGGAAGACGAGGAAGAGGATCGAGATGCGTTCTGCCTGTTTTGCCAGTGCTACTGCATCGCGGCCTAGTGTGTTTTCTCCCTGTGTGTCTACACCATTAAACTCTCCTGTTTCATTTTCCCCGTGACAATATCAAGGTTGCAGTCGTCATTGCCAGTGCTATTCGGCTTTTTTTCGAATAAATTCGGCTTTTATACATACATATATATATACATATATATATATATATATATATATATATATATATATATATATATATATATATATATATATATTGTAAGCGCTGGTTAGTGCCCCGACACCAGAGGAATGTGCGTCCGGACAATCCCCCGGTAGTTGTACACAAATGGTATGTGCGAAGTACTAGCAGAAGGGTATGCGCCAGTGGACTCGTACACCGGAGGCCTGTCTTCCACATGCAATCATGCTTCATCATCGTCATCAGTTGTCTATCATCATCAACGCCCGTCTTGGTTGTTCACTGGGGCTCGCTCCCTGTCACGTAGGACAAGGCTCGCCTAATAAAGACGTTCCCCAAGACTACTGGTGCGCGCCTTACAAGTGGTGGAGGTAAGCTGCTTCGATCCCGTGTACCTCGACCCCCGGCCTACTCCTGGAGCTCCGCTAAGGTCGGCGCAAGGCGCAAGCAATCACTATGACGCAAGGTGGCCCTACCGATGTGAACGCCGCCATGGGTGCTCCCTCAGCGAGTTTATCGGCGCCAGCCTGGACAATAACCTGCCGGCAGCGGGAACCCCGGTTTTTTACTGGGCTTCCCCATGAGGACGTGGAGGACAGGCTGGATCATTACGAGCGAGTCAGCTCCTTCAATCGATGGGACGATCCCCTCAAGCGGAGGCACGTCGGCTTTTACCTTGACCTTATAGCAGAGACATGGTACCAAAAACAATGAGCGCGACTTGCCTGACTGGCAGCGCTTCACGTCGGAGCTGCGCCGAGTCTTCGGTGCGTCATCTATACGTACCGAAGCCGCCAAGAAGAAATTGGACGAGCGCGTGCAAAGACCTGGAGAGTCCTACACGTCGTACATTGAGGACGTCATCGCCTTATGCCGCCGTGCGGATACAGACATGACGGAGGAAAGCCGAGTGCGCCATGTCCTCAAAGGAATTTCCCCCTTGGCATTTACCGCGATGGCCGCACAAAACCCTACCACCATTAACCAGATTGTCACGACGTGCCAGCGCCTCGATGACCTTCAGTCACTACGTCGGCAGCCAATCCAGTGGGATAGCTGCGCCTCGACGGACGAAGCCGATTTGCGCTATTTGATACGTTCGATGATCCGCGAGGAACTGGCAGTGCAGACATCGCACGGTTTGTCCGAACCACGCCGTGAGGCCTCCATACCGGGTCTGCGTGAACTAATCAAGCAGGAACTGGCTTCCCTTGTGCCTCCCTCAGAACCTAGAACGGACGTTCACCCAGTCTCTGACCCCGCCTTGGTGGCTCCACTGCCTTTTGCTCCCAGTGCTCCAGTTCTGACGGCACCTCTCCCTGAACCTGCATGTTCCCCTCTGGCAACTGTCTCTGCTCCTGTCAGTCGACCGCCTGTCCCTTCGCATCCAAGCCATGTCAATCCTTACCCAGTGCCACCTGCTGTTACTCCGCAGTTTGCGTACGGCTACCCGGCTTGGCATCTTCCGCGACCCATCTGCTTCTATTGCGGCATCCGGGGGCATGTCTCCCGCTTCTGTAGACGGCGCCAACAAGACGAAAGACTCGCCTACTCCACCATCCCACAAGGCAGCCGTCAGCCATCCTACCAATACTACTCCCACCGGTTCCATGACGCCAGACGTTTTCCCTCGCCTAACGACCACCCGGATCAGCAACGCAGCCCCCGGGTCCCGAGAAGAAGTTCGCCATCCGCCTCCCGCCGCCGCTCTGTCTCGCCGCTTCGTCCGGCCTCCCAGGGCGCCAACTACCACACGGAAAACTAGAAACTGCAGTTTCTGGGGGCGAAACTGCGTTGCGATAGATTTCTAGAAGTCCCCCTGATCGGCCATCAAACACATTATCTGTTGTTGTTGAAGGAATTGATGTGGAAGCTCTTGTCGACACTGGTGCTAGTATTTCTATAATTCGGGAAGACGTGTGTTCCAAATTGCGTAAAGTACGAACCCCCTACCCTGGTCCCTCTCTACGTGGTGCTAACAACGCCATGATCCAACCTTCCGGAGTCTGTACAGCCCGTGTTACCATTGCCGGCATTCGACATCACATTCAGCTCGCAGTGCTACTTTCATGTGTTCATCAGATGATATTGGGTTGGGCATTTCTTAAATCGGCGTCTGCTGTGATCTCGTGCAAAGAACCCTTGCTTCGTATGATCGACACTGACCTGGCCAGTGTTTCTGATTCGCCAGAACTACGACTGGTGGCCGCCTCCTGCGATTTTTCTCTGCCTCCTGGACAAGAAGCTATGCTCTCCGTTCACTGTGCCGAAATTCTCGATGGCGATGTGTTTATTACTCCTACCGGAAAGTTCTCTCTTCGCGGTCTTCTTGTACCCCCCTGCCTTCTACGGTTTTCTCGTGGAACTGCTCTTCTGGTCGCATAGAATACTTCGACCGAGACTATTTTATTACCTCAAGGCGCGACCATTGCTTCTGTTCCGCGCGACGAAGCAGTGAGCGTCATTTCCTTCGAGTCTATTTCATCTGCAGAATGCTCGGCCGGTCATAAATCACCATCGCACGCCATTGATGATACTATCAGTTCTGATCTCACACCGGAGCAAAAGAAAACACTATTGGATCTCCTGGCCAAGCACGAAACCCTATTTGACTCTGCCTCAGCCTCCGTTTTGCGGCAAACATCCGCAGCCACCCACCGAATACAAACAGATGGTTCTTGCATTATTCGCCGCCGCCCATATCGCGTCTCACCAAAGGAGCGAAAAATCATTCAGGAACAAGTCGACGATATGCTCAAAAACAAGATAGTCCGTCCTTCAACGAGTTCATGGTCGTCACCTGTTGTTTTAGTCCAGAAGAAGGATGGTTCCTTGCGGTTTTGTGTCGATTACCGGGCGCTAAATAACATCACCCGCAAAGATGTATACCCGATGCCTCGCATCGATGATGCTCTAGACACTTTGCAAGGTGCAGAATGCTTTTCAAGTCTAGACCTGAGATCGGGGTATTGGCAAATACCTATGCACGAACAAGACAAAGAAAAAACAGCATTTGCCACGCCTGACGGTCTTTACGAGTTTAACGTAATGCCGTTCGGGTTGTGCAATGCCCCACCGACATTCGAAAGAATGATCGACACGGTCCTGCGTGGTTTGAAATGGAAGACGTGCTTATGTTATCTTGATGACATAGTTATATTTTCTACCACTTTCGAAGAACACCTTCAGGGTCTCAATGACGTTTTAACTTGCCTTGCCAATGCCGGACTGACCCTCAATACGAAGAAATGCCGCTTCGCAAGTACATCTATTAAAGTATTGGGCCATCTAGTTAGCAAGGACGGAATCCGGCCCGACCTTGATAAAGTGAATGCTGTGCTGAATTTCTCGCGCCCAGACCGCCAAAAAGAACTCCGAAGCTTCTTAGGATTGGCATCCTACTTTCGTCGTTTCATCCGAAACTTCGCTTCAATTGCTACCCCCCTACACAAACTCCTGGCATCTGGTACCCCATTTATGTGGTCCGAGGACTGTGAAACAGCCTTTAAAAAATTGAAGCACGCACTTACTTCCGACCCTGTTCTCGGACACTTCGATGAGGAAGCACCGACCATCCTTCACACCGACGCTAGCGGACACGGAATTGGGGTTGTGTTATTACAGCGAAGACCTTCCAACGTAGAGCAAGTAATTGCCTACGCAAGTCGCGCTTTGACACCTGCGGAAAGGAACTACACGATAACAGAACAGGAGTGTCTTGCAGTAGTTTGGGCCGTCCAGAAATTCCGGCCATACTTGTACGGGCAGGATTTCACTGTGGTCACTGACCATCACGCTCTTTGTTGGTTGGCTTCCCTCAAGAACTTAACTGGGAGGCTTGGACGCTGGGTGCTTATTTGCAAGAATACAAGTACCACGTTGTGTACAAGTCCGGCAAGAAGCACACAGATGCAGACGCCCTCTCACGTTGCCCGTTATCCTCGACCCAAGATGGTATTCCGGCGTCTTCTGAAACAACGCAATCCTTAAATATTGCGCCAGTGGACTCTCGCGTGGAACCACCCAGCGATTTCAGTGCTTTCCAAAAAAACGACAGCTACTGCCGGAAGCTCATTGACCAATTGAGTGGTGCGAGTCGACCCAGCAACAGCCGCTCACGACGACAGCTCAACAAATTTCGAATTATTAACGGCACTCTTCACCGCTACAACTACCATCCAACAGGCGACAGACGGGTGCCCGTCATTCCCCGTCTTCTTCAACCCAAAATTTTGGAGGCATTTCACGACGATGCTGTCGCAGGTCATTTAGCCTTCCACAAGACATTCGACCGCATAAGAAGCCGATACTTCTGGCCCGGCCTATCCGCTAGCGTGGCGAAATATGTTGCGTCGTGTGCCGCGTGTCAGTATCGCAAGCGACCCACTTCCGGCCCCGCAGGGACACTCCAACCCCTGCCTTGTCCCTCATCTCCATTTGAAGTTGTAGGGATTGATCTCTATGGCCCTCTCCCCGTTACCTCGGCAGGACACCGGTGGATTGTTACCGCCGTAGACCACCTCACTCGCTACGCGGAAACGGCTTCTGTTCCCACAGGCTGCGCTACCGAGGTGGCTGAATTCTTTTTGAAGAATATTTTCTTACGCCATGGACCTCCCCGAGTTCTTCTTAGCGACCGAGGTCGTGTATTTCTTTCTTGGGGGTGGTAGCCAGCACTTGGGGGTGGTAGCCAGCGCCACTCGGACTACTCGGGGTGAAGGGGACCTTCTTTTTAACTCCCGAGCCATGACTCGAGTGTCTACGACATGTCGAGAGTGGTCGACTAGCGTTGAACCCTCTTAAAGGGACACTGAAGTGATATGTAAACATTGGGGGATTACTAGCGCAAATTGTAGTCCGGAGTCCCAAGGCCATGTTTCGACCACTCTGGGCGCGTTTACGCGATTTTATTTAGTAGAAAAACTAATTCGAAAATGCTGTCCTCCTCTCTTTACGCTCGCCCATTTTCTGTGGCGTTTTCGTGTGACGTCGAGAGGAGCCGAGCTCGCAATTGGCTGCGCTACTTCACGGCTCCCCGGCTTTCAGACAGAGTCAGTCGGCCCAGCGTTTTGTCAGCTGGTCACCGACGGGTCGTCGCAATTCGTTCGCTCAGTTGAAACGAAGCCAGGACACGTTTGTGAATGGAAGAATGTGCCTTTCTTTACTTGGTTAGTTTGTACACTGTATCTCGCTCCAAGTCAAGGTCGCTTCATACAAGCGCTGCACAAGCGCACATGCGACGCTTCGCTGACTGCATGGTACGCCAGTAGGAAAATATAAGGCCTCTTGAAGGCGTGAGAAGAGTCAGCGAAGTCAATATAGCTACTAAGAAAATGAAATCAACTGATATTTTTACCGTACAGCGTAAAACTAGGGTGCGGGAAGCACTTTTTTGAGCTGGGCGAACAAGCACAGCGGTCAGCAGCACGACTACGCATCTGCGAACGCTTTTCCGTTTAAAAAATGCAATTGCTAGACGTGATATATTGTGGAAACTTGGGGGATGCTTACTGCACGAGCGCAAAACAACAAATAGTCACCTAAGCTGCTTGAAATGCCGAAAGTAAATAAAAGTGTAAAGTGGTTATGCAATATATACCGTATATTACCAGGGCCAGCTGAGCCCGCCCCGTGGCTGAGTTGGCTGGAGCGCTTGGTATGACGTCGCAATTGTTTTGCAAGTCGCGAGTTCTATTCCCGGCGGGTACGTGCTTTTTTTTTTGTAAGTTACCTTTTTCGTTTTCCGCCGATGTTTTATATATTGAGTTCACCTTTTTTTGGGCCTCAACGTTCATGGCTTCACGAACTAGTTAACAAAACGCGCGCAGGCTGGCACTGGCGCGCTAGCGAGTTCTCGTTGGCGTGCTGTTGCCATAAGCACCAACTCTTGCAGGCAGTGGGCACAGGCCAGAATGAACAGACCCTTGGCCTGGTGCGAACACGCTTTTTACGATACAGGCATGAGGGAAGCAAGCTCCAAATATGGGGGAAAAGCGCATGATATTTGGGCGTCTACGGGTACGCGGAGGGCGTTCACGCACTGCGTAGGTCTCGGCTAGTGAATGCTACGATTCCAAGCCGTCCTGGGAGGCTTATCTTTATGCATTTTTACAGCTGACAACATGGCAGAAGCGCGGTACGGTGATTAATGAGTTATTGAGAATGCCCATCCAACAACGCCACCGGTTGCGTTTTACAGAACCGAAACCGAAACCGAAACTTGTTTGGTTGCTCACCTTGGGCATCGTCAAATCACGGTGCCCGCTCCTCCTAACGTCACAGCTTTAGTTGGTGCGGCCGCCGCAAACCGCGCATGGTAGTTTTTCTTCTTTCGCGCTTTGTAAAATAATTACCGATTTGTCAACCGGATAAACGATTAAAAGTTTGCTAATTTGAGCCAGTCTACGCAGTGCAAGCAAAAACGGGAGCTTGACAAATTCACTTCAGTGTCCCTTTAAGCTCCCTTTGGCACCAATACTGCCAGAACAGGGGCCCTCGCTAAGCATGTAGCGAATCAGAAAATGGGAAATAAGGGGCTCCGTGAAATAAGACAGAAAATAAGGGTTGGCAGTCAAGAAAACCTCGGAAAGTAAAGGGGAGGTTGTGGTGGGTCATAGAAAGAGATAAAGAATTTTTCGAGTCCAAAAGAAAGTGGTGAAAAAATGCCCGCCGGGTGGGATCCGAACCCACGACCTCCAGAATACCGGTCTGGTGCGATAACCACTACGCTACCAGCGGGGCTGTTTCCCCAGCACTTTCTCGGTTATTTATGTTAAGGTATTTTTGTTTCCTGCACTTGGGGGTGGTAGCCAGCGCCATTCGGACTACTCGGGGTGAAGGGGACTTCTTTTTAACCCCCGAGCCGTGACTCGAGTGTTTACGACATTTCGGGAGAGGTCGACCAGCGTTGAACCCTCTTAAGCTCCCCTTGGCACCAAGACTGCCAGAACAGAGGCCCTCGCTAAGCATGTAGCGAATCAGAAAATGTGAAATGAGAGGCTCCGTGAAATAAGACAGAAAATAAGGGTTGGCAGTCAAGAAAACCTCGGAAAGTAAAGGGGAGGTTGTGCTGTGTTATAGAAAAAGATGAAGAATTTTTCGAGTCGAAATGAAAGTGGTGAAAAAATGCCCGCTGGGTGGGATCTGAACCCACGACCTCCAGAATACCGGTCTGGTGCGATAACCACTACGCCACCGGCGGGGCTGTTTCCCCAGCACTTTCTCGAGTATTTATGTTAAGGTATTTTTGTTTCCTGCACTTGGGGTGGTAGCCAGCGCCACTCGGACTACTCGGGGTGAAGGGGACATTCTTTTTAACCCCCGAGCTGTGACTCGAGTGTCTACGGCCAGCGTTGAACCCTCTTAAGCTCCCTTTGGCACCCGGGTGGGTTGGGATCCCAGCCGGCGGGCATTTTTTCACCACTTTCTTTTCGACTCTAAAAATTCTTCATCTCTTTCTATGACCCAGCACAACCTCCCCTTTACTTTCCGAGGTTTTCTTGACTGCCAACCCTCATTTTCTGACTGCCAACCCTTATTCGCTTCTGGCCGAGAAGGAAAAAGGTGCACGTCATACCGTATTTACACAGAGTGTCGCACAATGTATAGAAAATGGCGCAAAGATACGGGGTAAATATCGTGTTCGGTGCCCCGGAAAAGCTGTCAAAAGTTTGCCCTATGATGAGCAAAACTTCCAAGAAAAAATCCGAACCTTGTGCTAAAAACCACGCTGTTCGCTACACAGACTGCAGCAAGGCTGCAGTGTATGAAATTCACCTGAGTTGCAAAAAAGTGTACATAGGGCACACTGGAAGGTGCTTAAATGAGAGGGCAAAGGAGCACAACTGGGCAGTTGCAAATAAATCTGGCGGCAACCTATCTGAGCACTGCAAAAGTTTCAAGTGTAGCCCCCTGCTAGATAGCACAAAGTTTTTTGCGGAAAGCAAGAGGTAAGCTTGAGCGCGAAATTATGGAAGCTCTTTTTATCAGACAGGCAGGGGCTAACTGCGTTACTACTCCGTCCATATCACTGACAGATAAAGAAGTAGCGTTTTTAGAAATGTGATGCATTTTGTCGTCACAATGCTTTTATTATTTTAGTTTTGGGTATATAGGCAGCTTCTTTTTTATTAAATTCTACTTGGAAGTTCGGCACCGTGTTGTGTGTTACGTGTTTCTTCTTCGTCCCTGTTTTAGCGCCGATTAATTTTTTTAACAGTATGTACCAACTTGTTGATGAAGCTTTTGTTACTTCTACAAATGTGACATCAGGAAACCCAAAACGTCCAACTAATGTGCAGAAAAGGCTATACATCTAAACGCCAGAAAAGCGCCACAGAAAAGTTCACAAAGAGTTCACCGTGACGTGGCGTAGTACTCTCGGCGTCGGGGTGTCGCGTTGCGTTGCGCTGAGGGCCGTGTCGCGAAGTCTTGCGTGCTGGGCCGTTGACGGTGCAGCTCCGTCGTTGCTCTTCGAGGAACGGTACTTGCAGGAGCGGTCGTGGCCGGATCGTGGTCACCACCAGGCGCTACGTCACAGAAGGCCGCGGGCAGTTGCCACCCGATAGCTGCTGGTAGACGATGATCTCCAGGCCGTGGTCGTTCAGGACCGGGGCACGCCGCAGCATGTGTGCCTCGATCTGCACCTGGAAGCCGCTCTCCTGGAACCATCTCTCGGAACTCCTCCACTGCAATGGCCCTCCTTCCTCGTTCCCCTCCGGCCTCGTCACTGCTCTGTTGTGGCCGGCTCTCATAGGCCACCCGCGTTCACCGTCATCAGCTTGTGAGGCCTGCTACTTCTTTTTTTTGGGTCCTGCCGAAACAAGGACAATCCCTTTACTGGCGTGTGTGCGCTACGTCGTCGTCGTCGTCCACGCCGACTGAGGGCTTCACCTCACATGTGTGCCCCCTTTAGAAAGTTTTTTCTTCCGGGAAAAAAAACTGCACATGGAGGTGAAGAATCAGTGTGGGGTGGTCGGATGGGCTAGACGTAGTAGGCATCCCGGTGAACACCATCCCGCACACGGTGAACACAATCACTCACGTTCAGTGACTGTCACGCACGCTCGCGCGCTACCAGTCTCCCGTGAGTCACCACAACACTTCACGATTCGCAGTGTCATTTCACCACTAGGTATAAAAAATGCGCCGTTAAGAACACTTGGCTGGAACTGAACAACACCAACCACTGCACCGTTACCCTATTACTTCCAATTATCTTAATTATCGGTTGGCGGCATCAAGCGACTTATGTAATCCGCTCCTTCGTTCTCGGACTCCGTGATATACTCTACTCTGAACGAATGTTCTTGTAGAGTTAGCCTCCACCGGAGAACTCGACTGTTAAGGTGTTTGGCGCTAGCGAGGTACTTCAAGGGCTGATGGTCAGTCTGGACTACAAATGCTGTTCCGTGCAAAAAAATGTAAAATTTCTTTACGGCCCAAACTAGTGCCAATCATTCCCGTTCAATGGCTGTGTAGTGGGTTTCACGAGGCAGGAGGTGTCGGCTGGTGCTTTCGGTGCACGCCACGTCGAGGACCTCCGACGGCAGCTGTGTGCGCTGACGGCGTCCCCTCCAGCGACAGCGTCTGCCTTCAACAACGCACCTCGTCTCCTTGGTACACACAAGCAAATTTCGGTGAGTGTTTGCTGTTCGGACGACGACCCGTCTTCGGGCGTTCTCCAAGAAGTGGCCGTAACCCGCCTGCGTGGTGCGGCGCTCCTCCAATTTCGAGCTCGGGGCGCACATTTGACTTCCGCGTTGGAAGTAAAACTCGCGCTTCTGTCGACTGCCTGAGCAGTGGTCGAGCCGTCCCTGTCACGGATTGGGCCCCGTCTGGGTCTAGAGGTCTCATTACCTTGTAGCTCTTTGGGCGGCGACCAGGAGACTTGCGGCAGGCAACGTCGCTAAGCGTTTTCTCAGGTGACGGGCCCCATCTTTCGACTCTCTGTTGCGGGGACTTCCCAGCCGGCGGTACTTTATTCGTGCGGGATCCGTAGGTGCGGACCGAAGGCTCCTTCTCCGTCCCTTGGTGGGTCTCATGGTCCGTTGCGCATCGTCGGTTGCCGTTTGATGACTTTGGCGATATGGGACCAATGATATCGACCGCTACTCATTCAAACGGTGTATCAATGAGCGGCTTGCACCGAAGTGGTGCCTTCGGGACTCTTGCTTTTGGCAACGTCCTCTGGCAAGCGTCGCATGATCGGACGTACCGCTGCACATGCGCTTGCACCCCGGACCAACAAAAGGCTTCCAACAGACGCCCAACAGTCTACTTAATTACCAGGTGTTCCGACATTGAACTTCCGTGTGCCAAGCTAAGTATTTGGGAGCAAAGCTTCTTTGGGAATACGACCTGTTGAAACACGTTGTCTCTTGAGATTTTGTATTGCCTCCACAGCAGGTCGTTTTTGGCGAAAAACGTGTGAGCACCCGCTCGCTTGCCGGTTACGGGTGTTCTAACCCTCTCCCAACATATCCGTACAGTCGGGTCTTTTTCTTGTTCCCGCCGAAGCTCCTGCGGGGTCACTTGGAAGACTTTCAAAGCCGCTGTGGGGCTCCTTCTACGTGTCGTAGGTCCTTTCGTCCCCATGACGACTTTGGTGGAGGGTGCAGCAGTCACGCCACCACTTGTCTCTGCGGCCTATAATAAGCTCCCGTTTTCCCTCCACGCGGAATCCGGATCTGTGGCATCGCGTACCCCTGGAATATTTCCCACAATGACATCATATATTGGGGTCTGCATACACCTTGCGGTAGCCTTTCCAGAGAAATAAGGCGTTAATACTTCCACAACTGCCTTTTCGACCTCGACGCTCTCCCCATTTGCTAGAACCAGCGTAGCTTTTGTGCCTGTCATCGCCGAGTCGGTAACCAGGGGCCCACGGACCACCAGTGTATTTCTTCCGGTTTCCCGCAACCCAGAATTCTTCTTCCCAAAGAGTTCCCCTTCGAGCACTAGAAGTCGAGGCCGCGTCGAGTTTTTCTTTTGTACCGCATGGGCAACCCTGATTTCTTGCCCCCTCTCTGGACAGGAATGATCACAAAGAGCACTCCCATCCCTGCCCTTCGAATAAACGTATATACGTTCTGTCGGTGACATACAGCAAGATGCCATCTCCTTGCTGTTGGATCGTTTAGGGCAAGACAACGTTTTGTCCCACTCGCCGGCAATCCGAACAGTACGGTTCCTTTGGCCTCGACCGACAATCTGAGGCTTGGTCACCCAGCTTCTCACGCAGAAAGCATCGAGGGGTTCTGGTTGGGTTCGTCATATTCCTCGCTTCCTTTGACGACCCAGCGTCCTGCGTTTCCTTAGAGCGCATCGGGTTGATTTGATGCTGGGCCTCGAGGAAGTGATCGGCGGCCTGCGTCATTTCCGAGAGATTTGTGCGGTCTCTTTGCCGCCGGAAAACTGCTAACGCGCTGTGGCACTTGGTCAGGAATTGCTCCGCGACAATTAACTCTCGTACTCCGTCATAGGTTTTAGGAGTACCTGCCATGTCCACCCAGCGGTCGAAAAAACTCACTAGTCTAGTCGCACATTGCTTCGCCGTCTCACTGTTTTGCGGCGTGCTATGCCAGAACCTTTCCCTGTAGCCTTCAGCCATGAAACGGAAACGTTGCAGCAGCGCCAGTTTACTCCTGTCATAACGGACAGACTCATGAGGAGACAGGCGTCCGAAAACCTTCAAAGCTTCTCCAGCTAGACACAAACTGAGCGGTGTGGCCCATTTCTCTTTCGGCCAACGCTGTCCATTCGCCACTTGTTCAAAACGCTTCAGATAAGCGTCCAAATCATCACGAGCTTCATTGAAGACGTGAATAAAGTTGTACGGATTGACATCAAAGACAGGGCTTTCCGCAGAATGCGCGTCACCAGCAGTCGCCCCAGAGCCTATACTCTCCCCAATTTCTGCCAACCTGAGTCTTAGCTGCAGGTTCTTTTCTTCTTGCTCGAGTCGCACTCGTGCAGCCTCGCCCTCCTGACGGCTAGCCTCTCGCTCTGCCACCCTCTCATCTCGCGCCTTCGCTAGAGCATCGTGAACCCACGCACGCAACTCCGCCTCACGCAACCCAAGACGCTCCCCAGTGGCAACTAACTCCTGCACGTTCATCGTACACCGATGCAGGGACAGCTGTGGCACGGTAACCTCTCAATGTGCAAACGCCCTCGTCCTGCCATGGACGCCAATTTTGTGAGGCGGGAAGGAAGCTTCACCTCACACATACATAGGCAAAGGCCCGAACAGTTCACCTTCCTATATCTGGTTCAATTAAGCTAGAGCGAGCTTAGGTACATTTACAGAAACATCCAAACTACACCACACATCCACAACACAACTACACATTCAAGAACCTGCCCACCCCATCACGGTGCACACCCTCGCCGCCGCTGAAAAGTCCATTCCCCAGGTGTCCGGTGCCCTGCGCAACCCAAGGAGGCCCTAGTGGAATAATGATTGTAGGCGGCCCAAGAGGCCCAGAACAAGGCGTGGGGTATCCTTCGTCGGCACCCCACGTTCAGTAACCTTGTATCCTTTAAAAGGGCAAAAGCGCTTGGTAAGCGTGTGCGCCTTGAGGAGAAACGAGCTAGTTGGCGCTCTTCCCTAACATCAATTAGTTCATACAAAGACACACGCAGGTTATGGACACGAAAACAAAAACGCAAATAACAACAAACACACACCCTCCCCTGGTTTGCACAACAAGGGACACACCTGAAGGCCAGGTAATTCATGAGCACAACACTTTCAACACGTGTCCAGCTCTCAACATTACACGAAAAGTTTATTAAACATTATATATCCACCGAAAAGAAGCAGCTGCGGGATAACAACAGGACAGCTACGTCTTACAACTCAGAATTTACACTTTATGAGCTGAGGGCTGCTCTGAGCACACGTAAGCCTTCATCTCCGGGCGCAGACAAGATTACGTACAGTATGATACAGCACTTATACACCGACACTCTGAAAATTCTGCTACACGTGTACAATAAAATATGGCTTTCGGGGCACCTACCAACGTCTTGGAGAGAAGCCATTGTAGTGGCTTTTCCTAAAGAGGGGCAAGACCTGTATTTCCCAGCTAGTAATCGACCCGTCGCCCTGACAAACTGCCTGTGCAAGCTCCTCGAGAAGATTAACAGGAGGCTCGCCCAGGCAGCATAGAAAGTGTGTCCCAAGACCGGCGCGTCAATACCGCTTTGTGGCATTTCCGGCCAATATTGACGTTCTGGCAGCCACTGTTCAACCATTAAACAGCCAACATTTGGCTACCAGCATTTTGGTATTTCTACGGCCGCCCGTGTTCAGAAGAAGAACGGCCGACGGACGGCCGTAGTGCATCCGTTTTTCCTTCGGGAAAAGCTGTTCAGCCGAAGCGCGTCAAGTGACCTTCCACAGAAGGTACGTATTTGTGTGGCAGTTGGTTTTCAGAAGAAAATAGGCCTAAGTGGGGCTGCCGTGCATTCACTCTCTCTATGGTGAACCGAGCGTCCTGCGGGAGAATAATTGTTTTCTTCGGGCAACCAGTGTAATAAAAAGAGTGGCCTACGTACGGCCCCAGAATGTAGGATTTGAATTTGGTTAGCGGTCTTCGGCCGGATCGCGGCAAGCGAACGACCGCAATATAGTTGGAAACCGGTGCTCAGCGGGAGATCACCCGACGTAAAGTCTCATGGTTATCCACCGTTACTTCGGTAAGCGGTGTACCGGCGAGCAACGGCACGCGTCTGGGCGCCGAGAACCCATGCAGTTCTGCGAACTGGCGCGTTTAAAAAGCTGTTATGGAGCGGAGCGATGCAGACGCGTTTTTCATCCGCTTGGTGTTTCTACGCTTTAAATGAACGACCTTCGTTTGTGACAAAGTAATGAGTAGTACTAGGTGAACCAGCAAGTTGTATGGACTCACTGAGGGTTACCAGTTAATTTTTGGGGCCATCCGAATACTATTTATTGCCAAAAGAAAATTGTGCCACGGCGACTGGTCAGCTAAGTCTCGCCAATCGCAGCGCTACCACGCCTCGCCCTCCGCCCTCATCGACCCATCAGCACGACGGCATTCACCCCCTAGAGAAATAGAGAGCAGGAGACATCGAGGCCGCATGGTTGTCCCACTCGAGATGGTCCTGGTTCGCTGAAATTAACTGGCCTAGAAGGGCGTCGAGCAAGCGGCCACAACACAGAAGCTCAACGGCGGCATATCAGGGGCTTCCCACCATAAAAAGGCAAGGGTGCGCGAACGCTCACGTTACCGCCAATTCTTCTGCTAATAATGTGGCAAAAAACAATGTTGCATTACAGTTTTCGTACTAAATAAATATAAGAGGCTACGCTCGTGCATTTTTATTCTCCACGTCGTGTCCTGCACTGTTTTGGGACCTGATTTTATGACAGCCTATTTAAAAACAGGTGTTTAACTTATATTCGCGATAACAACAGAGCCCTGTCAATGACGAAGCGTGGATATTAAATTAGTTGCGGTGTGTGATGGTGAGGTCAGCTACACTTGGGATACATATTGCTATGGTTGTAGAAAGTGCGCACGAGCAACCGGAAGATAGGTGTACTTATCTGTGTGTGCTGTGTCCAGTAAAAGTTAGTTGAGAGTTTGCGCTTGACCCGTCCTTTCTGCATGCGTTGTTTTTTCGTGCATTATTTCGTGTTTATTCATGAAGATGAGCCAAGTCGCCCAACAACAAGTTCTTCCAAAATGGCTGGTTTCTGCTGTTGACAGTGCGACTGAGTCATCTGCTTGCGCTGTATGCGGTGGTCGTCCACCTGCCTCAGTACAGTTAACGTACTGTGGCTGAACTCCAATCCCCATACCATGGGCGAACTTCCGGCAGCTTTAGTCCGGCTGGAGTACGACTACCGCATCTCGTCTGACCTCCGGTGGCCGTACTTCGGCCGCACACGGGTGGCTTTTGAATGGCCGGAGCCGTACAGCGGAAATCTGGCCGCGTGAACGTAAGCCGTTCGACCGGCCGATGGAGACTGGCCGTTGGATAGCCTTGGGAGTACTTGGGAGTACGGCCTATACGGCCAAAAGGCCCACATTTGGACACGAGCCGTACACGTCTGCTGGAAAAAGGCCGGATGGAAAATCACTTGCTAAAGTACAGCGGCTTGAGTTACGCCGAATTGTCCTGTGCCACCTGGGCGTACACTTTTTAGAGTACAACGGTCTTGTCGAGGGCTGCCAGGCAGGCTACAGGGCGGGCCGACCTACAAACCATCAGCTGGTTGGGTTAGAATCCCTCATTAACAATGCATTCATTCATAAACAATATTGTATAACGGTAATTTTTGGCAATCAGAAGGCTTACGATACTACATGGCGTTACGGTATACTTAGAAAAAGTGTTTTAGTTAGTCAGGCAAAATGTTGAATACGCTTGCAAGGTACGTGTCTGAAAGAACCTACAGTGTGAAAGTGGGCTCTGTATTTTCACCGGTTCATGTCCAGGAAAACAGGGTGGCTCAAGGGGGAGTTCTAAGTTGCACACTGTTTGTAGTAAAAATGAACTCACTTGGGACGGCACTACCGCCAACACTCTCTTACTGTATGTATGTAGACAATGTTCAAATTTCTTTTAAATCATCTAATCTGTCCATATGCGAGTGCAAAGTCCAGCTTGGTGTTAGCAAACTTGCTGACTGGGCCGACAAGCATGGTATTAAGCTTAACCTAGAAAAGTGTACTAGCGTTGTATTTTGAAGGAGGTGTGGGATTCATCTTGAAGTTGATGTTGAGCTTTCAAGTGTTTCCACTCCTCTCAAGAAGGAGCAAATTTTTTATGCGTGGTGCTTTATGAAAAACTGACATTTATTCCACACCAAACATCTAAAGCGTAAATGCCTAAAAACATTGAATATACTGAAGGTCCTCTCGCATTGCCCCTATGGAGCAAAGAAATACTCCTCCGTGTTTTCACCAGTCTTGTTGGCTCACGGTTGGACTATGGGAGGTTAAACCGCATTGAAAATGTTAGACCCACTGCTGCACTTGGGGCTGCGTTTTGAATCTGTAGCTTTCCGGACGAGCCCCATTGAAAGTCTATATGCAGAGTGCGATAAGTGGAGCCTTGAACACTAGCGGACTTTCACATCACTGCTGTGTGGCATCAGGGTCACCTCCATAAAAATTTCTATTGTAATTTTTTCCTAACGACATATCATCCACCTATTTGTATGCAGCTCGTCTATCTTCACCTGCTTCATTCTCCTTGTCAGTGAGAGCCCACGCGGAGAGACTAGGAAGTTCATTTGCAGAGAGCATCAAGTCTTCTGTTGCTCACTTCGTCCCGCCTTGGGACAGTTCGGAAATCTGATGTGACATACCCTTCACTCCATTGACAAGCAAAACGCGCCTTGATGTAATAATGCAACATTTTTTACAACTGAAAGACAAATACCCGTACACTGCGTTTTACGCAGATGCATCCAAGTCTTTTTCTGCTGTGTCATGTGCTGCACATGGCACCATCTTTTCCAGCACAAAGACATTAAACATAAACCGTAGCATACTCACGGGTAGAAGTGTAAGGCATTTTAATTGCAGTACAGCACTTCACACAAACCATACCACAACACTGCATTTTCTTTAACGACTTTTTAAGTGTAGTTAGAGCTTTACAATCCTTCAAAAAAACAAGAAATTCTGTTCTCAATTGCTTAATTAGTTCACTAATGTCTGTCTATAACTCCAAACTAAAAGAAATTGTTTGCTGGCTTTTCGGACACGGCGGCATTCTGGGAAATGAAATTGCATACCAGAATGCTGCTGATGTCACTCTCCGCAGCACCATCGATATACCCTAGGTTCCCTACCTCGACCTGAAACCATTCGTACGAAGGCCTCTTCATAAATCTTGGCTGGAAACATGGGGTACACAAACATACAACAAGCTACACACTGTAAACCCACGTTTAGGCTAATACATAACAGACAAACAAGACTGGCAAACGGAAGTAGTCTTAGCCAGGCTACGGACAGGCCACACTTACATAACACATTCCGATGTGCTCAATGGGTCTTGAGACCCCTGTGCGGCAGGTGTGGGGAGGGCCTATCTGTAGTTCACATACTAATCACATTCAATGCACTCCAAACCACACGATGCAGACGTTTCCCGGAAATCTACAGACGACAAATCCCACTCTTTACGCTCTACCCAAACTTACGTAATGAATCAATGTTTTCTGTTCAACGTATTTTTAAGTATTTATCTGAAGTTAAATTTCTGAATGTCATATCGTATCATGCATAACCATACCCTCGTCCTTTACACCAGCCATTTTCATTGTATTCATTGGTTTTTAACTTTGTCGCAGATCAGTTTTTGTATTCACTTTTATTGTTTGCTGCCTAACGATCGGTTTTTGGATCGTTTATTTTGCTGAAATGTTCTACTGTTAGTTTCATGTCGCTCACAAAAAAGTCGCTTTTATTTGGCGCTCTTTGCCCTTAGTTGGCCTTGCGACATTAAAATCCAAACATCATCAAGGATTCTTGGCCGCAGCGGCTGCTTTGCGGATGGAGGCGAAAAGCAAAAACGCCTGTGTGTACAGCATGTACTCACACGTAAAGATCCCAAGGTGGTCAAAATTACTGCTGAGCCCTCCACCACGGCGCGCCTCATCGCCTGCGTTGCGTCAGAGCGCTAAATACCACAATCAATCAATCAATAAAGTATACAGACACATGCACATTGATGGGGTTTCATTCAGAGCAGTGTTATGAAAAAAAGATCTTTTAGTAAGTAAGTAAGTAAGTTTATTTATGCACTGTAAATTACAGACATTGCTAATTCTGCGCCGCTTAAATTAAGCACTAGCGTGCTTGAGTGCGGCACAGGCAGCCGGCATGATCTACAGCAGTGCAACAAAGCGCGATCACTCACGTACATAATAAAGTTCGAAACATTTGAACAAATAAATATTTGAAAGCACAAAAAAAAATCAACATCAGCCTCAAAAACACATAAAAAAGAATGCAACACAATAAGCATTGTGTGAAAATTACCTACAGCGGTGAATAACAATACTCAAAATATCTCACAACTGTACATGATGCATATCCATAAACTTGTTGACAAATAAAGCACTTATCATTGATATCTTGTTATACTTATCGTATTAAGAAAGCATAACTATACTCGAAAATCACAGTTAGCATTTCCGTACACAGTTCACATTCTTCCATCGAGACGCTTAAAAAAAACACATGCACGCAGAAAGTACACTTCGTATTGTTTCTAAGCATACATTTTTCAAGGTGCGCTTCGCTCGCTTCAATGACGGAATATGCAGTGCGTCAATTCGCAGGTTATTAAAAATGGAAGGAACATAGTACACTCGGCATCGCTTCCCATAATTAGTGAAAATCCGTGGTACATTGTAATATTCACTTTTTCTCAAACCAAACGTACTCGTTGGTTTGACCACTTTAAACCGATTGTCGTAATAGTGGTTTACATAAATTACGTAATCGCGCAACTTTTCCACTGTAAGAAGATCTACCAGTTTCAATAGGCTTTTCTTGTCTAGATCATTTGAATTGGTACCGTAAGATATACTCTTTGCACACTTGAAGATTATTTTATTTATTTGTTTTTTGAGTCTGTCAGAACAAAACCCGTAAAGGGAAATTCCGTATCTTAAAAGCGACTCCCCCAGTGCTTGATAAACAATCTTTCTTAACTTAACACTCGTACTGCTTTTAATTGGATACAGCTCAGCGGCAACATAACGTAACATTTTACATATGGTCTCGACATGAACGTGCCACGACAACGTCTCATCTAATTCTAATCCAAAATATGTCGCAGTAACACTTAGTTCTAGTGGAACACACGAACAGCCTTTGCAATTTTTCGAATGCAGCAACACAGGTTTCAACTTATGAAGTTTTTATGAGGATTGTGAATACAAACCAGTTTTGTTTTCGATGCATTCACGTATATGTAGTTTTGGTCATACCATGACATAATTTTATATATGTCAGATTGAAGATAATTTGTTGCGCACTCCAAAGTCTGATGTGTTACGACAAGGGCAGTGTCATCAGCGAATTGAAATATTTTGGACTGAAGGTTCAGCATTCCGAGGTCATTCACATACAAATTAAATAACAAAGGTCCCAATGAAGAACCTTGGGGTGCTCCGTATTTTGTCAATCTTAATTCGCTGTAATTACCGTCAATTTTCACAGTTTGTTTCCGGTCGAAGAAGTAATTTTTAAACAACGCAGTGAATGGCCCTCGAAATCCCAGTCCTTCAAGTTTAAAAATTAGAATGTCGCGGTCAATTGTGTCAAACGCTCGAGTGAGATCCAAAAATAAAGTCAAGGCAACCTTATTCTCGTCAATTTTGGCTTGTACATGGTCACAGAAACTTTCTAGCAACGTCAGGGTACGTTTCTTTTTTGTAACCGTATTGGTTGGGCGTCAATAAAAAGTTTGTTTCACAAAAGCTGTTCATTATTTTTGCCAGATACTTTTCCACTATGTGGGTTATAACAGACAAAATAGAAATCGGTCCATAATTATCATTGCTGTCTTTCTTTCCTCTCTTGTACAGTTGCCCAACAATTGATACTTTCATTTCAGTGGGTATTATACTCGTGTTGAGTATCCCGTTAAATATAGCCTGGACCACAGTTCGCAATTCCTTAAAATTTCTGAAAATATCTCTCGGCCTTATTCCATCCACACCAGCTGGTTTAAATATTGGTATATGGTTAACAATACACCAAAGATCTTCTTCTGTCATTTCTGGCAAATAAGGCGATTGTGATCATGTTGACCTACTACTTATTCCATCCGAAGATGGTACTTTCTTTGCTCCCCTAACGCCTTCAATAGCCTGTATAAAGTGGTCATTGAATGTATCATTCAAGGAGCGGACGTCCCTGTTCTTAAAGTTATTATTAATGATGTCGTCAATAGACCTTTTCTTTGTTTGCCTATAAGCTGATTTAACATTCCCCAGGTGTTTTTCGGGCTTCTTTTATTATTGGAAAATGTTTCCAAATAGTACCGGTTTTTCGCGAGCCACAGCTTTGCTGTCACTTTATTACGAATTCTTCTGTATTCTTCCTTCAAAATTTGATTTCCGGGTTCCTTCTTGCAGCGTTTCCATATTTCTTCTTTTTCGTCACAAAGTTTTATTATTTCTCCATCTATCCATTCGCTTTTGGTGTTTCTTCGTTCCAGGACTTTCTGTTTAGAAGCCTGGGAGTAAATATTGTTCAGTTCCGTCACCAGTTTTTGATACATTTCTACGTGGTTATACTGCAATAAGGAATTCCAGTCATAGTCCTTAATTAACTTGTCCACGATAGAAGTTCTTATTTGAGTCACCTTCTGTTCCTCCGCTTGTTTCGTAGCTCTTTTCTCAAGGAAAGCTAAAGAAATGAAGTAGTGGTCCGCAACTTTTTTTGTATTACAGCAGACAAGCTTTGTATGGACGTTGGTATTGCAATATGATCAATGCAAGTTTGTGTAAAGGTTTCTCCTCGCCATTCTCTCGTATAGTCGTCGATTACGTTTCTTAATCCATATCCTGCTAACAAGGTTAAGTACGTATGAACGTGTGGTTTCTTCGTGACTGCTACATCTATATTTAAATCTCCAACATATATGGGATTCCTATTATGAACTTTTTTAATTACTTCTTTCAGTTCTGGGAGAAATGTATCGACACTGTATCGGCTGCCCAAGAGGATGCAACGCATGGCCACGTTAAGGTCGGCCCGTCAACCGGGCTTTAGCTACTGCAGGATTTACCCAATAAAGCCCTTTCCATCCATCCACCCATTGTTAGGGGGCCTATATATGGCACAGATTACGTAACTAGCTGACTTGGTGTTTACCGAAAGTATTAACGATTCTCCAGAACTAAAGGTGTAACGTAGCGGCTCGCATAAGTGGTTACATTTATTAAACACCAAAATTCCTCCAGCTTTCCGTTCCTTCCTGCAGAAGTTGTACTGTATGTACCCATTCATAGTATATTGACCGCACTCCGATTCTTCGAGGTTTGTCTCACATATAACTAATGCATCAGGAGTAACAGTCTGTCCACAAAGAAAGGTTCTTAGCAGGTCCAGTGTTTCTTCACACTTCTCGTGTTTATATGTAGAAGAATAAACCCAATATTACAATCCTGATCGGTCAGTGAACCTTGAATATAAGCGTCCCATTCCTCAAACAAAGCTAAAGTCTTAGACATTTTATAGCTTGTCGAGGCCCGCCTCGCTGTCCACTCGAATTACTGTTTCACCTGGGGCTTTCCTAGTTAGTACTTTGCCATTCTTTGTCCAAACATACTGATACCCTTTTGCTTTGGCTATCGGCTTTGTGATCCAAAACAGTTTCTTCACTCTCTGTGTTAGATTTTCGTTGATGAAAATGGACTCTTAACTGAGAGCCAGACGTTTCTCAAGCCACTCGTCTCTTACAGATCTGCGCGCAAACTTTACAATGATTGGTGGGACTTTTCCTTCTTTCGCACGTAACCTATGTACAGCCTCGATTTCCTCTTTGTCTGGAACGGGGAGTTCCAATTTTTGGGCCAGGTTTTGTACTACTTCCCCCAACTCTTCCTTCTTTGCCTCTGGTAATCCATGAATTTCCAGGTTACATCTGCGAGAATACTGCTCTGCGTTATCGACAGCCAACTGCAGGTCCTTATTTCTTTTTCTCGATCAGCCACTTGTACTTCAAATGAGTCGACTTTCTTTTTCAACTATTCGACAGCTTTGCCTTGACCATCCACTTTCGTCAAGATTCCGTCGTACTTGTCTGAAAGCAGTGACATGGCCTTTTCAATTTCCTGAGTTGACTGCAGAGACATGTCAAGTTTAGCTTCAATAGCGTCATTGTTTACGACCTGCATGTTAACGATCGAATCCACAGAGTCAATTTTGTTCTTTAAGGCAGTTACTACTTCACCTAGCTTCTTTATCTCCCTTACAATTTCGGCGCAGCATGCATTTGCCTCCGTTGGGCCTTCTGCGCGCTTATCATCGCTGGTAGGCGTGGCAGATAGCGGCTGCCTTTCCTTACGCACTCGGCATGTAGCGCATTGCCAACTATCAGTTTCTTCTGAAGACATAGCCTTCATGGTTTTTTTCGTTATGCCAGAGCACTTCCCATAATGATACCAGTTTTCACACGCTCCACATTTTATACTTGCATCTTCAGAAGATACAGCTTTCATGCACGCCAAACAATCCATAGACATCAAGACACTTTGGTATTGGCAGTCCAGCGGAATACAGAATGAGTTCAAACGCCCAGATTTTCAGTGTCTTACCTAGCAAAAGAAACGTATGCGTTTGTAACACGTGCCGTTCCCCGCCGCACTGCAGCTCGTCGCTGTCGCCTCATCGCTTATGAAGACGTTGAAGGCCTGATGTCCCCAGAGTCTTCGCTGCTCATTGGTAGCCGCAGTCAGGTGATGCTAGTGGCATTGGCGTGCTTCACAATAGCGCTGCTCCATCCTCGTCTTTCTCGACAATGGAAAGGATCCAAGCAAAAGAAACGTATGCGTTTTTAACACGTGCCGTTCCCCGCCGGACTGCCCGGTCCCGGTCATCTTTCGAATTTTCAGCCACCGATGATTTTGTACGCGAATAAAAAAATGCCTGCGGCTTAGGTCAGCCAATCATGGATATGCATCGCGAAGGAATGGTTTAGTTTGGTTTTTTTGTTACTCGATCGCTGCGTGATATTGACGAAGTATTAAACACTGCTTGCCGACGACGGCTATAATCCTACCGCTCCCGCACAACTCCAATTGATGACCGCCGTTTCCCGCTCTCATTGGTGGCCAAGCTCACACTGACTGGGCGAGTGTAGTAGGGGGCGCTCACGAGTGATACGGATCTTTCGAGCCATTTCTTTGAAATATCTTGTGAGCCCTGGTTCAGTAAATCCAAGCTGCATTCTTTTGGAGAGATTGACTGAACAAACTTTTCTTGAGACTGGCATACGACACTTTTTTGTGCGGCGACCTGGGCCTCCCGTCATCCTTGGGGTGGCGTGGCAAATCGGCTAGGGACGCCACCTCGCTGTGGTCAGCTGTCGAGCCCCCTGCCTTTCGAGGGCTACCAGAAGCTGATGGACAGTCCGTATTTGTAGCTCACAGTTGTAAGACCGCACGGCTTCTTCGAGCCGTGGCTGGATGGCTTCCGATATGAATGCGCAGTGGTGCTTAGTACATTTCCATAGGATGTGCGCCAGGTTAGCCCTTCCTTTACCACAGACTTGGCATTCGACCGTTGGGCAAGTCTCGGAGAACATGTAGTGTAGTATTGCAGGGGTGGGTACCAATCCTGATAGGGAATCATTTTTAGAATTAGGATACCCTACTCTCCATTTATGAGAAAAATTATGAACTTGAAGAGCATTTCTTGTGTTTGTTTCAATGGTATATAGGTCCACCTTTTCCAAAAAGGCATTAGCGCCGCATACCGCTGGGCCATGAATAGTAGCATCGGTTTTGGTACGGAAATTAAGACATATATCCCATAGCCTGTTTATTTTTTTAATTTAGGCATTTTCAGCAAACTCGATGTTCTTTACATAAAGTGTGTGCAGTGAGCGCCCTCCAAATTCTCACGAATATCTTAATTCTAGCGGCTATATTTCTTAGTCAGGAACGGAATTGCAAATCTGTGGTCGTGCGGCTGACCGTGAACTTGACGCAGCACAAAAATACTCCCCGCACTTTGTGTTTACTCAATGATAAAAGATCTGATTGATTTTATTTCCTTAGTACCTGTATCTACTTTAGTGACTCTTTTCTTGCGTTTATTGACCGTAGATACTCTGCTAGCATACCAGTCAGCGAAGTGTCGCGTTTGCTTTTGTTTGAAGGTACTTTCACTAAAGGGTATACTAAGATTTATACAGTCTAGCAATTTATGTATACTTACAGGCACCAATCGTGTCATTGTCTAATATTAAATTACCTAACTAATTGCGACAACCCGCCCGTAATCGGCGGACTGCCTCTGTCGAAGGATAGGCGATTCGCGCTGTATGGCGATCAAGCAAAGCCTGCCTCGTGTATGCTTCGTACAAACCGCCATACGAAATCGGCAAAGAGGGCGCATAGGGCATAACAGCCAATCTGAATTTGTTTTCCTACCAAATAAAGATGCGCAAGTGCACTGGGAGTAAATGACCACGTGGCAGCGTAGGGATTTCAGAATACAATTTGCCAAACAAACCCACAAGGTTTACCAATCGCTTCAATGTCTGCGTAAAAACAGTTTTAACGAAAACGTTGCTCTAAGCTAAGTACCACACAGGTTACAGACCCCAATGCGCCCCATAGCGGTTTCAATGAACATGTTCAATTCAGTGAGCTGATCCGTTCGGAGCCGCTCACCAAAGAGAGCCGTTTTGTCCAACCTCTTAGCGTGCGCGGCAGCCCTCAGTAGTACTGTGCGAGTTGGGCTAGTTGGTATAATCCCAACTTGGAGAACAGCGCGAAATAACAAGGACACAAATAACAAAGAATTGAACAGGACAAGCGCTGACTTTCACCTCATTTTATTGTAAAAGACGTCGTAACTACTTATGCATACACATAATCCTCCTCTGACCCGCCACGTGCCCACACCAGCCAATGACATACTAACACAAACAAAACACTCCGCTGTTGACAACACACCCTTCTTAACACTGGAACACCTGTTCGCAACGACCGTTCCAAATATACAAATTCTTTTTCGTACAGGACAACTGATGATTCACTGACACAATCACTACCCCATTTTTATATGTGATATGATTTAGGCAACTCTCTAGTACGCCTGTCTTTGTGCTTGTACAGGATATCAGTCTCGCGGAAAAGCGACTAGCAACGGCGCTCACACGTGCGACAATGTTCGGCCAGACGTGCGTGCTCATCTTTTTTAAGCATGTAGCTATGCTCCATTAATCGACCGTTTACGCAGCGACCTTTCTGACCTACAAACACTTTTTCGCAAGGTAAAGGAATCTTGTAAACAACAGCCACAGCGCGTGGTCCAGAGGGTTATACATGATTTACTTTACACGCACTTTTCTACTTTCCCAGCTCATCTGCAGAACGCCGCGAGACGGCCGGACAAAGGCTGTTTAATTAAACTGGGGCAGCCCGTTTCAGCCCGTGCGACATCCTATGTACGTAAGGCAACACAGCAAACTTTTTAATCCTTTCTCTTGAGGACCCAGCCTCACCAGCAGATCCCTGCTTTTTTAGCAGCATGACCAGTTTTTCTGCATTCATCCTGAGTGTGGTGCCAGGACAAGCTGCCTTTTTAAGCCTATAAACCTGGCCCTGAAAAGCCTCACAAACTGAATCAAAACAAGAACGCGTCAATGACGCCCGTAAGCAGGATAAGGCTATCTCGTTCTTTACCAGCTTTGAGTGTCCTGAATTGTAATTCAAGAGTGGTTTTTCTTACCTTGGCTGATACAGGAAACTCACGTGATCTGGTTTAAAGCGAAGCCGTAAGTCAAGAAACTGGAGTTCATCTTTGCTAGGTTATTCCAGGGTGAAGTGTACCCCTCCTCAGTTTTCAGTGAATACCTTTAGCACATCCCTACCACGTTGACTAACCATGGTCCTATGCAGGAAAACCAAATATTCGCCAACAAAACGAAAGGCTACCTCAACCATCCCCCGCTGGGCACTTGGCACCGCTCTGTCCACATAAACAACTAATCTACCGTAACGGTGTTTGTATTGGTTCTAAGATCACTCCTGTCTTAAGTAATATTTTTCTTGCCGCTGTGGACAGAGTGGTGCAAAGTGCCTTGCGATGGGTAGTTGAGGTAGTTTTTCGTTTTTTTGATGACTATTGGGTGCTTCTGTTGGGGACCATGGTTATCCAACGTGGTATGGATGTGGTAAAGGTTTTCACTTAAAACGGAGGAGGTCTGCAGTTCACCCTGGAATTACCTAGCAATGATGAACTCCAGTTTTTAACTTACGGATTTGCTTTAGGTCAGACCACGTGTGTTTTCTGTATCAGCCAAGGTCCAAAAACCACTCTAGAAATACAATTCCGGACACTCAAAGCTGATCAAGAACGGGATATCCTTATTCTTCTTACGGGCTTCCTTGGCGCGTTCCTGTTTTCTTTCAGTTTGTGAGGCTTTTTATGGTGAGGTTTATAGAACCTAAGAGGCAGCTTTTCCTGGCACCACACTCAGGATGATGGCACAAAACGTGGTCAGGCTGTGCTAAAACAGCACAAAAGTGCTGGTGAGGCTGGAGCCTCAAAGGAAAGGCTTAAAAAGTTTGCTGTGTTGCCCTACGTACATAGGATGTCGCACAGGCTGAAAAAGGGGCAAGCGCAGTTTTGGGTGGAAGTAGTCTTTGCTGCCCCGGTTCTGCTAAACAGCCTTTGTCCGTCCGTCCAGCGGCGTTCTGCAGATGAGCTTGGAAATAAGAAAAGTGTGTGTAAAGTCAATAATGTATTACCCTTTGTACCGTGCTGTGTGGCTGTTGTTTACAAGATTCCTCTACCTTGCGCAAAATTGTATTTAGGTCAGACAGATCACTGCGTAAACGGTCGATTAATAGAGCATCAATGCACGCTTAAAAAAGATGACTACGCACGTCTGGCCGAGCATTGTCGCATGTGTGAGCACCGTTGCTATTCACTTTTCCGCGAGTCTGATATCCTCTACAAGCACGAGACAGGCGTACTAGAGAGTTGCTTGAATCATATCACATCAGAAAATGGGGGAGTGATTGTGTCAGTGAATCATCAGTTGTCCTGTACGAAAAAGAATTTGTTTATCAGGAATTGTCGTTGCGATAAGGTGTTCCAGTGTTAAGAAGGGTGCGTTGTCAATAGTGGACTGTTTTGGTCGTGTTAGTATGTCATTGGCTGGTGTGGGTCCGTTATGTTGGGGAAGACGAATCTGTGTATGTAAAATAGTTACGACGTTTAAATTAAATCGAGTTGAAAGTCGGCGCTTGTCCTATTCACTTCTTTCCTATTGTGCCCATGTTAGTTCGCGCTGTTCCCCAAGTCTTCAGTATCGCAGTGAGCCACATGGTCAGGCAGCGACGTAGCTGCAGATAGCGCGTGCGCCAAGCCAGCAGCGCAGCAGCTTCGCTGGGCCAGTCACATGATGTGCCGCCAAGGGTACGGTGCGACTGAGGTCATATGAAGTGAAACGACCGGCGACGGTAAAAACTCGCCCCTACTGAGTTAGTAAAGCTGTGCATAAAATATTTTGTCAGTACTCCAAAGGATTCTTCGGCCATGAGACAACCTAATTTTTCTATAATTTCAAAACCACGCGTGGGTTTCCGAACAATCGAAGCTCTGGAAGCAACATTTGCTATACAACAACAAAAAACGCAACAACTGAGTTGAAATTCGTACGGCGCACTCTTTTTCCATGTATGCAGAAATAATCACTATAGACGGAGGTTTTAAACTGATTTTTGCAACACAAAAAGGGCAAAGAACGATTCTAGAAAAAATTGAATTTGAAATTTTCTTGTAAAAAATATTATTGCTCTTTATTTTATTCTTGTCGTAAAAAAGTAAGCAACTTTTAATATCTGTCGTAGGGAAAAATGTATACGTAGTACTTCACAATATAACTTGGCAGAAATTCTTGAAACTGCAACTTTATGCAATCCCCCATATTTTCTTTGAAACTTGGTTACTTAGCTACAAATATCCAGATCGCAGTACTGAGTATTGGGCAATGTTTACTGACACGCGAGAAATTTTTCTCTTTAATACTTTTAATTTTGTTGCAATAAACTGTCGTTTGTACCGTTCTGTTTTCTTGGAGATGCTGGGTAGTTCTGAACGTGTCCTTACAACAGCAGTTGTGACTGTTGGAATAATAACACACTTCATAGCATCCCCCTACCATGGCGTGTTCCTCTAATAGTAGACAGCTCTTTAGCCCCTGTATAACAGCAGAAAATTCCTTATCCTGCACTTGCGGGCTTGCACAGGTGCCGCATTTGGAGCCATCGATTAAAAAAACGCACCGTCTGACTTAAATTACGTGTATTGCTAATAAACTCTTGCCAAATATTCTCCACGTGCAACCTGATATGAAGACAACAAAATAAAAAATCGAGAAAGCTTGCGCTCATGCGCAAAACTTGGGTAACAAAGTTGTTGTAAGTACGCGTTGCCGAGCACATGGATAAGTTTCCGTATCATTGTTTATTTCCGCTGTTCCAGCGCTAGTTTTCATATGGATAGAAGAGGTCGTCGTCGTCTTTGCTGCGAGTGGCAGATGCAATGTCATATTCAGCATTGTAGACTTCCACCAGTTTTTCCTCATTAGGTCGAGGCAGTGGTTGCGGGATCTGCAAGTCGCCTCGGGAAGGATTGGCATATTTGTAGCCATGTCTCAAATTATCCATAAATGGCGTCTGGAGAATGTGGTGGCCGGCGTTTTCTCTCTCAAGCAGAGTATCCTTTCACCTTTGGGTTTTCATGTTTCTTTTGAGTTTTGGTTCTTCATGCGCAATAGCTCTTGACGAGAGCGCTGGAATTTTTTGGTATAGCCACACCGCTACTCGGAGACTTGGCTGTCTCCGCGATTCACACACTCCCGAGTGCTCGCCATTTCGTTGCTCCTCCTGATTTTTGGTAGTATTTTCAATTTGGCAACGCCAATGCGGGGGCCGACGATACTCGGCCCTCACCCGGAGGGGCACACTCACGATTGGTGGGCATTTTCGTTGTATTTTGTCCCTGCAACTGAGAACTTACGATGTTTACAACAGCTCTGTTTTTAAAATGAAAATTAGTTACCAGTGAATTCAAACAGTCAAATCAAAAAATTATATTTGTTACCGCACTGCGTTTTATCTGGCGCTCTACAAGAGTCCGTGTTGTGTCGTCGCCCATTCTTAGTCTACCTGTAGCATACATTGATTACGTTTGGTGTGGTCCCCAGTACGCATGGAATGCTGCGTTTTTACAATTTCCCGCTACTTTTTGTGCAGGTTGCAGGCTTTGCCTGTTTCAGGTACCGCTTTGTCGAGGCGACTCATGCTGTCGGCGAAAGTATGCTTCATTTCCTTATGCCAAAGATTGCCCCCAACTTCTGAACCCAGCGGTGTGACAGAACCGCGGAGCATCTGTCTCGGTATATGGGGTGGTCAATACCTTTTTATTCCTGGCCCTTTTCACGAGCAACAACTCAGAAAATCTTCGTTAAGGTTGGCGTCACGTGCGACAAATTTGTCACCACGTAGGATCACCACTCCAATGCGCTGCCATCCACAGCGAGGGCACCGTACAGAGCGCTAGGCAGCACGCACGCAATGGTCTTCTCTTAGACGCTTCGGCTACTTTTTAGCACGTAAATATCCCTTCTGTCGTATTTGCGCCGGGTTCTAGCTACCCTGATTTGTAAGTGTTGCTGAGCCCGTGCTGCTTTGTTGCCATTGTTTATTCTGTATCCGATCATGTCTGAGGTGGTATTGTTATCGGAAGACACAGAACTGGTCCCTGGCCCTAACATCGCGCTGCTACGGCGGAGCAATCCTCTGAAATTTTGAAACTTTGTAATGAAATTCATTCTGAGAAAGCATGTCTTATCGCGAAAGTTAGGTCAGACAAAGATAAGCTGTCCAAAACAGATATCATGTGGGCGGAAATTAAGCAGAGACTTGTCAAGATTGAAGGGGTTTGTTCATCGGTAAACAACGTAAAACTGAGGTTCGAAACATCCGAACACTTCCAGAAGGCAATCCGTCAAACACTGCCAGGTAAGTGGTTAAAATAGACGATTCTGGGTGGTGGTCGCGGCGATATAACTACTTATTCTTTGGTCTTTTGGACAACTCAAATGAAACATGGGCACCATCAGGAAGAATAATAATTGATCCTTGCAGCACATACCTCAAACTTAATGTGGCACCTAAAGATATTGAGCAAGCTCATATGCTCGGGAAGTATCTCGCCGGCAAAGGGAGGCTTTCTATTGAAAATTCTGCCACTTTAGACTACAGCGGCCTTCTGTCCAATGCCAAGTACCTGGACGATATGGACTTCGATGTTTGTGCGTACTCTCCTCCAAATACACGCGTAGCCCGTAAAATCTTTCAGGGTTTGCAGAATCCCAAAACAAATCCTTTAAAATTTGTGGGGATGACCTTGTAATCGGAGGCGCGACCTTTGTATTTGACCACACCCTCTAACAGTGTTCTTTCTCGCCCTGTACTACCATCAGTCAAAATTAAAAAACTCTCGTATGCTGCTTCCTCGTCATGCTTTTTCATTACTATAAGGAGTGCAATGCCAGAGTATAATTTCTTTCATGACCTGAGTTATACCATGGGTTGTAATCTCGCTGCACTCACCGAAATGTTGCGCAACACTGCCATAACCAAACATGAAACAAAATGTAGCTTTCCAAACTTCAACATTTTTCCCTGACATCGATCTGGTAAACGTGGCGCTAGCGTAGAGATAACTGCACGCAACAGCTTACAGTGCTCAATCATAAATGTTCCTTCCTTTTTTGAACTGTCCTCTCGATACGCTGCGATTCTGTTTATCCGGCCATCGTGATTGGCGTTTCTTACCATCCGCCCAACGCTCACCGTTCCTTCATCATATATACTCACGGAGTGCTTCGTTTTTTTTAATGTCTTCCCACCACCAGGCTTCTATTATTTTGTTTGGTGACTTTAACTTTGCGGCAATAAAGTGTTCAAGGCTAGCTGCGAGCAACCGCGAGGCATAACTCCAAACCTTACTTTGTGAATAAGTGGCTCACTTTTCATTTAACACAACTCGTCACAAGTCCGATTAGACAGAGAGACCACAGTTCCACGATCCTTGACATTGTGCTTCAAAATAACCCAGAGAGCGTCTCGTACCTGACATATGATCCGATTCTCTCGGAATACTCTATTATCCATGTTGCTGTTGAAGGTAGTGTGCCATACCGAAAGCGAATTTAAAAAGAATAACACTCTATGATAAAGACAATTACTGAATATGAGTGCTAACCTTGAAAGTTTCTGTGAAGTGCTTGCCATGAACCTTTTTTATTGTTCCGTGGCGACTAAGTTGCAACTCTCAAATAAACCTTCAATAAAGTAATAACTACCCACTGTTCCTGTAAGTGAACGACCAAACAATTGATGGTTTATAATTCACTGAAACGTTTCAAAAATAAATAGAAGCGCCAATAGAAGTTTGAAACTTTCGCTCTCTGCTATAGTTAACCGTTCTTTCTTTTCCACTTCTCTACCCACTGTGCTACAGAGTAACCCCAAAAAATTCCGCAAAACAATTATCCCGCACCCTTCAAACCCATCTGCTTGTGTGAAGAAGAAACTTGTCCCCATACAGTCCTGGATATTGTCCGCAAATTTAACTCTATCATCTGCTCGGCCTGCACCAAGTACACCAATGCATAATTATCCAACTTTCCTTTCTATGAGCACCGTGGCATTACCTTTGTAGCTAAGGGCATCTTTAAATTTATTGAATCGTTAAAGGTGACTTCATCACCGGGCGTCAACGGCATTTATTGTAAAATCCTAAAAACACCAAACACATACTTTTTCATACTTTCGCTCAACTTCCAGCAGTTGCTATCATCTGGAGTAGTTACGCATGATTTGAAGGTAGAAAGATGATTCCTCTGCAAAAAAAAAGTTATTCATTGTGTTATTATAGCTACTGCCCTATCTCGCTCACTAGTACCGTTCAAAGCCGATTTAACCAAGTCGCTGGGGACCGAACAGTATTTCGGTTAATTGAGAAATTCGTAATCTTCGGACTGTATTTTTAAAAGCAATAGATTTCATAAATTTGATGTCGAAAGGCAGGCGCATCTTAACAGCTACTATTACATCGTAATTGAGGCGGCCCCATCACTTGCTTGCCGATAATTTAGCAATGCGATAAGTGTGCGTGGTGAAAATATTAACAATAAAACTCTTGATGTTCTAGTGGAGAGAAATTTCGCAACTGCCGAAAGAGTCTGTAATTTTTGCTTGCGTGTCCGTCGTTAGCATTGGACAGACAAACGTTTGGTAGCACAAACGCGCGTTTAACGCCCTGTCGATTCCTTCATGAGCCCAAGCAAAGCGCCTGAGCAAGTGAGCTGACCGGGCGATATGCGGGTGCAGGAGCTTCAGCAGTTTCAGCTTCGTCAGCATCCTCTGAAACCTCTTGTGCGCCGGAAACTAGGTGTACGATTTCTTCGCCGTTCAAACGTTCCGTCGTATCGGTGTCTGCGTCTGCATCGGTGGTCGGATAATAGTGGAAGCGCAGATCTGCTGCCACCTCGTTAAGACGACAAAGCTGTTTGCAAGGACTGTGCATGATTTTTGTGACCCGCGCTTAAGACTTGTAACTTCCCAAATCTTCGTTAATAGGCTAATGGCGCTGAATCTACTTCGTTAATTCAGGTTCATAAAAGTATTGAACCGTACAGCCACCCGCCGGGGAATCCGACCATGTTCATTATATCAATAAAATTGTAGGATCGGGTTGGGTTAGATGAAGGTTTGACTTGATACTGTGAAAATTACCGAAACCTGTTATTTATTCCAATATTACAAAATCCGTATTTTCCCTTCAGTGTTTTCCGCCCCAATTAACCTGACTTTGTTATAGGACTATCCCGCTACACCAAGTTTCACTTACTAACAATATACCTACAAACCTTGATATTAAATCTGTAGATGCTTCATTTCTCGATCTTGAGAAGGCGTTTTACAAAGTTCCCCAACGGTGGTTGTTCTTAAGCTGTCTCATCTAAACCATATTCCTGCTATGTCATTTTGTTATACTCACTGCTTTGTCAAGATGTTATACTGCTATGTCGAAATGTTATACTCACCGTAATCAGTTTTTATTTGCTCAGCTGCAGTCTTCTTGTCTATCTCCGTTCTCCCAAATGTGCTTCAGGGCACAGTCCTAGGCCCTTGCTATTCCTGATTCACCTAAACGGTCTGTCAACTAATATCAAATTTAAGAGATCTTTATTCACTCACGATTGCGTCATTTGCCATTACCTATACAATCTAGCATCATTGTATTGTCCAGCGCGACCTTGAGTTACTCAAAATTGGTGTAACACAGGGTTAGTGTCACTAAATATCCCTACACCTTCATTACTCTCATTTCATCGCAGTTCGATGGTCATCTAGCACCGGTATCTAATTATTAAATGTAACTTTTCACACCTAAAAAATTGTTGGTAATCCCGGCCTGCGAAAGTCGATGTCAAGCAAAGCTGTTGTAAAGAATTACAAATATAGACAGAGGAGGATATGAAATGTTCTCGTCGTCTCGGGAGGCTGGTCGCCTGCGCTCGGCTTGTGTCGCTGGATAAGGGTAAAATGTATCGGCACTGTCTTCTCCTATACTTCTGCACCATCGCCATAATCATTGGTAGTTCGCATTAGGAAACATTTTTTAGCACGGAAAACAGGTCATGGGCGCAGCCATTCTGTAGTTTACGTACTTTAGTAGGTCAACACTGCTGGGATTATGTTGTCGTCCTTGCTTGGTGGCTGCCCATGAATGATGTCGTTCCGAATACGAATCAAGGATAACGTGTGTAACAGCATATAAGCAGCAGACGTGTGTCCAAAGATGCCGTTTTGTTACATCTTTGGTCGCGCTGTTAACCAACGGCCCCGGTCGAATTTCTAGGCGAGGCGATACAGGAGGCAATCCCGCGGTACAGATAAACGCCAAAATGGCCGCCGTTACTGACTGGCGTGCCTCATGGGGGTGCTCTAATACCTTATCTACTGACAGTAGGCTGGGATTCACTGCTGCCCAATGGGGGTCCTGCCTAGCCGGACGTATACACACGCCGTCTTGCGTAAGAACTGCTCTATTTTGTGTCGATACCCCTGCTTAGCCTTCAAAGATAATCTTCAAACATAATGTTCACTAGGAACACATGGTGAGGGGTCCCATTCTTCACAGGTGCCTAATGATCCGTAACGCCATTTCAATGCTTGTTGTGTAGTTTTCCTAAACGAATTCTGAGCTCTATGCTGTACGCTTCATAAGCCTGGTGCATGCCTTCGGCGTCTCAGGCGTTTCCGCCTTGTTCAAAGAGATCTTTTACTGCAAAGTAGTATACCGCTACCCTCCAACGGTTCTTTCGCGACCGTTGCCCTCGAGATTATCAGTATCGAGATTATCAGTAACGAATATAGATTATCAGTGTTTGCTAGATTCCTATAATTTCCGAAACCTAATAACAATGCCCACGCGTATCACCAGTACGACGGCTACCGTAATTGACTATGCATTAACAAACATCCCAACTGGTGTACGAACAGGTGTTTTTAACGAGCCTATTGCAGACCACCTTTCTATTTTTGTAAAGCTTAAAAGCTTCTTGCAAAACGCATTACTTCGTTTCTTGATAAGTACTAAATCCTTTCCACAGAATTGCACGAGTTTCGGTCAAACCATTCCACATCATCTGCTATAGTCAAGCTCACTCAAATTATCAACACGGCACTAAATGGCAACAAACTTGGTACAGTCGTATTTGTGGACTTATAGAAGGTCTTTGATACCGTCGATCATCAAATCTTGCTGAATAAATTGCATTGCTATGGATTCAGAGATAAAATGTACTACTTCCTTTCTAGCTACCTTGAAAATCGTCAGACAGTGGTTGTGATGGACGATATCAGCTCAACCCCACAGCTAGTGCGCATGGGCGTTCCGCAGGGCTCGGTGCTGGGGTCAATGCTATTTTCATTATTTGTAAATGACCTTCCCAAAGCATTAACCCACTCATATATAGTAATGTACGCCGACGACATGGCGCTTGTCTTAACCGGTGATAACGAGGAGGAAATACAATGAAAAATTATTACGGAATTAAAAAACTTTGCCCGATGGTTTTCACTAACAGACTGCCTATCAACGCGAAAAAAACAAAATATATAATATTTCATTCTCGAAAAAAGAACGTTCGAAAAGAACTGGTCGAAATATCAGTGAACAACTGCCTACTTGAACAGGTGGACTCAATTAAGTACGTAGGAGTTGCTATGGATGCTCATTTGCATTGGCTGAATCATGTCGATCTTGTCTGTGCAAAGCTAGCATCCGCTTGCTACGCATTACTGCAAGCCCGTGAGTTATTTGATATAAAAAGACTAAAAACGCTTTACTACTCTTTATTCAATAGTCACCTGCCGTACTGCATGGTTCCTTGGTGTTGTAAGTACAATACCTATCTTAATCCTATACATCGATATAAAAAACGGGCTTTGAGAACAATCACGCGCTCAAGACGAGACTCCCCTAGCAAAACCATTTTTGACGCTGTTCAAGTTTTCACATTTGATCAATTACGTCTGAAAAATACAGCTGAATTGGTACACAGTATATTAAATTATAGTCATCCTTTAGACAGCTCGATATTTTATTCTTCATTGCGCCAAACAAGAAGTTCTGCTGTAGGCAACCTTAACCTGGCACCTGTTAGTAATGTGTAGGGGCAGCGACTGCTACAATTCATTGGGGCCAAAATATGGAACCATATACCCCAAGAAATAAAAGAATCAAAATGGTTTAATTACAGCATCAAACACACTTGCATAGAGAAAACTAGCAAAAATGAGTGATAATACAAGTCTGGAGCCTTCGCTACTTAACTGCTCATTGCGTCTTATTCTCACACACTATGTCGTAAATACAAGCCTCTTTAACCAACATTCATTTTACTTTGACGCCCGTGCGAGCTTTCAGTTGGGTGTAAATGTAGTGCGAATGTATTTTTTATATGTACCACAATTTTTAATTTGTATATGTACAATGTATATTCTTTAAAAGCTCATGTTCTTCTTGTGTAGTCGGTGTATAAGCCTTCCTCGCCTGTATATATGTGTCCGTTATTATTTATGTTTGGGTATACGTAAGTATATATGTATATATATGTATATATATGCACTTATTCATATATACTTGATGTTTGTTGAACACTTTAATTAGGAAGCTACGATTTCATGCAACCGAAGTGCAATTGTATTTTATTTGTAGACCCTAAACTACCCCTGGCTATTGGGTCCAACACTGTTCTTGCGTACGTTGTTCTGTAAAAAAATGAATAAAGCTTCAATCAATCAATCAATCAATCAACAGAACTCTCCCGTAAAGAAATAACAGAAATTAATGACACTGCCAGAAATCGAACCTGGACCCGGATAGAGTTACGGTGCAATAGCTCGTCATCTTACCGACTAAGCTAACCCACACAAGAACACAAACCGACAGACGGTGCACCCAACGAGCACAGCAGCGGGTCTACAAACTGAACTCATACAGAGCCCTCGTGTGAAGTTGACGATATAGATAAAAAAAGGATCCGCAGGAAAGATGCAAGAACATCTCCAACAAGCCCCCAACTTAGTTGAGGCCTATGCAAGGCGGCCTGGGCCCGCCCTCAAAATCAGAGCTCTTAAGAGCTGAAAAGAGGCTACGCGAGACAGCCATGAACAGAAAGATATCACTGGACGGATATAGTATCATTTTTTCTTCAGGAATTAAGATTTTGGGCATGACCTATCAACAAAATTGCAAAAACAACTAGCTAATCGAAAAAGTAAAAGCAATAACAGTGAGAACAATTAGGGTGCTCCGTAGGATTGCGAATCAAAACCACGGCATTCAAGAACAGGAGATGCTACGTTTGATCGAAGAGTTCATTGTTTCAAAGTTCATTGTTCAAAGACCTGGCACTTGCTGATGCCCTGAGCCGACTTCCCCTGCCGGAAGTGTCTTCCACGGCTCCTGAACTTGCCGAAGTGTTCGTGCTGGACCACGCTTACCCGGAGGTGCTGTCCAGATCGGCAGTGTCGCGGGCAACCAGCCGGAACCCAGTCCTGTCACAGGTGGTCAAGGCAGTGTCCCGAGAGGAAGAGTTGGCGGAGCTGACGTACAGCCACAAGGCTGCCGAGCTGAGCCTTCAGCAGGGCTGCCTGGTGTGGGGTACCCAGGGTGGGGATTCCGCACAGCCTGTGGTCTAGGGTCTTGCAGGTGCTGCACGCGGGTCATCTAGGCGTGGAGAAGACCAAGATGGCGGCCCAGTCCCACGTTTGGTGACCTAGCCTGGACCAGGACATTGCTGGCATGGTGCAGAGCTGCCATATCTGCCAGGAGAACCAGTCAGCCTCGCATCATGCTAAGATTACACCCTGGCCGTTCCCGGAGAGGCCATGGTCCCACTTGCACGTGGATTTTGGGGGTCCCTTCGAGGCCCACTACTTCCTGGTGGTGGGGGACGCCTTCGCCATGTGGGTGGAGGTCCTACCAGTAGCCACTCAATCTGCAGGAGCAACTATTGCGGCACTGCGGCAAGTCTTCGAAGCCCAGGGCTTACTGGACGTCATCGTGTCACACAAGGGACCCACCTTCGCCAGCGAGGAGTACCTTTCCTGTGTGGCGAAGAACGGAGTCCGTCTAATGACGGGTTCCGCCGCACCACCCTGCGTCAAATAGTGCTACCGAGTGGGTGGTTCAAACGGTGAAGGACAAGCTCGAGAAGAGCAAGGCGGGGATTTGCGGACGCAGGTTGCCCGAGTCCTGTTTCAGTACCGCACCACACCCCATGACGTCACAGGCCATGCCCCTGCCAGCTCCTGTTGGGCCGGATGTTGAAGACACCGTTAGACGTGTTCCAGACCTCCGGTCAACAGCGCTCCTAAAGCAGCTCAAGCAGAAGATGTCTGCTGACCAAGCAAAAAAGTGGAATGATGTTCCCCTTGCTGAGGTGGTCCGCTCCATTACAATTCATTTTCATGAAGCCATCTAACACATTGCGACCGACTTTCAAGAATGCTTTATTTATGAATGCCCAATCCTGATATAAAACGCCCGAACATGGGTATTTGAGGTGCGAGGAAGAAGTATTTCAAATATGATAGCTTGCAACCAAAAATCAGAATTTCGCCTGCTTGCGGACAATGGTGTAGTAGATATAGAAATATCTAACCCTGCGCTCTCACTTATCCTGCAATACCACCTCGTTGAGGTACAAGATCGGTGCAGCCGTTGGCAAATAGAAATCAATGTGGGCAAGCTTGAAAAAATAACGTTGAGTTCCGTTCTCGAGACCCTTTCTTCTAACTCTAAAACGACGGTTACTCGAATAATTTTATTACAAATATTTAAATATTTCAGTTTCTTTTTTACTGAAGTTTTAGCGTTACATATACTTGGAAGACATCAATAGTACAGCTTTGAGAAAACTTTTGCTTTTCTACTGACACCTACATTTATCTACCAAGGAAAGATTGATCCATGCATATATAGACCTTACATGAACGCGGTTATTTCACTAGACATCCTCATGACATAAACCTCACTAACCGCTTGGATTTCGTCCAGGGAAAAGCAACCCTGTTTATTATGTCCTCCCAAGGAAAAACGGCCATGTGTAGGAGTTATCGGCGCATGTTAAGGGTCCCCAGGGGATCAAAATCTTTCCGGAGCCCTCCACTACTGCGCGCCTCATCACCTGCGCTGCATCGGCACGTTAAACCGTACAATCAGTCAATCAATTATTATGTTATCGCAACCCTGCTCACCGAAGTAGATCTCATTTAAAATATCTACTTATTCTACCATCGCCTGCGGCGAAACGCAAGGTGGCTACTGTTTTTTCTCTTTCATTCCTTGTACGACAGTACCCAGCCGTTTTCCAAAGTTTGCACCTTTCCACCACCTTGGGATTCGCCTAGACTCCACTGCCGAGGGTGCACACACACTACGACGTTGTGCTGCTAAGCCCAATGACATGGATTGTGTTCCCGGCCGCGACAGCCGATTTTCTGATAGTGGCGAAAAGCTAAAATGCTTTTGTGTTTTGAGATTTCGCCGCGCCTAAAGATCCACAGGCTTGTCTAAATTAACCCTGAGCCCTCCCACCACAGCGTGGCTCCACGCCTGTGTAGCGTCGACTCGGTTAGCCCCATCATCAATCAGACCATATATCTAATTTAGACCAAATGTTGCTAAAAAGAAAGCTTTACAAACTATATTGTGGTTCCAGCAATGACAGAATAAAATTCATTGCTTCCCACGTTGCAAGACTAACCGATCTTTGCATTTTTCAACAGGAAATGAAAACTATTTTTTTCCGTTTTCTTCTTTCTCTTGTTTCCTATTTGCTACAGTGCAGTGTACTGATTGCCTGTCTTTATTGAGCTTTTTGTGCTTGTGCGTTTGTTTTTTCTTTCGAGGCTTTTGTATTGGTGTTTGGCGTTGATTTTTGGCATGTACTGGCAGTTTGGCGCTGGTCGTTTATTGATGTTGCATTGATGTACCGTCCTAACGCCCGTACTGTTAAATTGTGACATTAAAATTTTCTCTACTCCGGCGTGTATCCCCACAATCCCCTCTCAAATATATTGCCCGCATTGGGGCTTAGGTAGTTTTCAAATAAAAACAATAAATAAAATAGCTGGGTATTTGGGGCATTTCCAACTTCAAAGAAATATACTTCGAACTAAATAAAAAGCACATATCAGGATAAGTGATCGTGTACGAGCAATCCGATCATAAAAGCCTTCCTAAGCTTTTCAGCCTCGCAGGAATCGATGTTTCGGGACAGACAGATCAGGCATTGAACATTCACACTCGCATTAACGCGTACAGAGGTTCAGGACACAAAATGCAGTTTTGGAATGGCACGTGAAACACAATTTTGTGACATTCAAAGTCTGTTTGATTTCCTGGGTAATTCATTCATTTATTTTTTAATTGATTGACCGACTGACTGACTGATTGCTTGATTGATCGATTGATTGATTGATTGATTGATTGATTGATTGATTGATTGATTGATTGATTGATTGATTGATTGATTGATTGATTGATTGATTGATTGATTGATTGATTGTGGGATATAAAGGTCCGACACTGCATAAGCGATGAGGCACGCCGTATTGGGGGGCTCTGAAATAATTTTGACCACTTGGGGATCTTTAATGTGGGTCAAAATCTCAAACAGACGGGAGTTTTTGATTTTTTTCTCCATCAGAAAAGCGGCTGCAGTGGCCGGGAACCGAACCCAGAAGCGGGAACGGGGCACCGGACTGAGAAGCACAGTAGCTTAGCCACTGAGCCACCGCGGCGGATGCTGTTTAATTTGGCGAGCAACTACTGTCATTTTTTATAACTTCAAGCACGAACGCATTAAAACTTTGTTTTACTTTATCTGTGCGGTTCCATCATGCTGCTAGGGGTTGCATTTTTTTTTTATTCAAATCACGTCTTTATTTATTTTCCTTTTGTTACAGAGCATGAGCCAATCACAAAAAGCTGCTGTTTCAAGCAGCTTGACGAGGTGGCTGGCCCAGTACTGGCAGCAATGATCGGCGCAGATTTTAACAGAAAAGTAAAGTCATACATACTCACACACAGTATACATTTTCATTTGTGTGACCTAATACAGCATACAGATAAAAAACGCAACGAGGAACACACTTGAACTCGCACACACGAAAATATAATGATAACCGCTATCTTACTATTCGTGATAGCAAAAAAAGAAAAAAGAAAACAGAACAAAAGGATCCTCTCTCTGCAACTTCGTTTTTTCCAGTTGCGAACATCAGTTGAACAAAAGAAACCAAATATAAGAGCGCATCAAAGAAACAAATCGTGAAGACGTTTTCTTGACAAAATAGCAATATGAATGTTTTGCGCTTCAAATTTGTTGAGTAGTTGTGGAAGAATGTAAGAGAGTGATTGCATGTCATAATTATTGCGTGGTATCGGTACAAGCCATGTTTCGGTAAAGCGCGTATCATACAATCCCGTTTTCTTCTTTAACTCAGATAGGCCAGCCAAATATGCATCATTATTCTTTACTCGCAGGCAAAATGAACGCGCTAAGTGGTAATCATAAAAATTATTTGCTTTGATTATGCGGTACTGGCGAAATAATTCCGCTGTAGGATCCAAAAACGGCACGTTTGCAATGATTCGCACAACTCTTTTCTGCAACAGATAAAGCGTGTTCAAATTCTTCATAGTAGTCGTTCCCCAGACTAAATGAGCGTATCTAATATGGGGTAGAATTAAAGAATTATACAGAAAAAGTTTTATACGCTCAGGTAAGACAAACCTATGTTTGTTTATTATGCCTACAGTTTGGTAAACCTTTTTACTTATTGCTTCGACATGCTTATCCCAACTAAGAGTACTGGAAAGATGAACCCCTAGGACTTTAAAATATTCCACTACCTCAATGTGTTCAGTACCAAGTGTTATTTTAGGCGAAGTGACAATTTTATTTTTTGGACGAAAAAGAATTGCTTTTGTTTTTGCTGGGTTAATTGTTAGGGCACTTTGTTTTGTCCAGTTTAAGAGCTTGTATAGGCTGCGGTTGGAGATTGTTTCGATTTCGCTAGTACTCTTTCCTGTGACTAAGAGACTGGTGTCGTCTGCGTAACAAATTAACGAAAGTTCAGGCTTTTGGAATAGTGTGTGAAGATCGTTTATGTACACACTGAAAAGCAGTGGCCCTAAAATACTTCCCTGAGGGACACCTGTGCTTATGGTTTTTAATTTTGAAGAAAACTCGTTTAACGACACATATTGTTTACGGTTTTTTAAGTAAGACGCAATCAAATTAAGCGCCACGCCATGCACTCCGTAGAACTGCATTTTTTTAATCAAGATACTATGGCTGATTGAGTCGAATGCTTTTGACAAGTCTATATAAATCCCTAGAGTCAAACTGTGGCATCTGAAGCTATGAACAATTATTTCCTTTTGTTTTAGTAGTGCAGTTTCAGTTGAGCAATTTTTCCTAAAGCCATGTTGAAAGCTGTTTAGAATTGAGTGTTTAGTGAAGAATGTAGTGAACCGGGAGTGCATCAATTTTTCGGCAACCTTTGAAAATTAAAATTTGCATTAATGCGGAGTATAGCCGATTGTTTTGGAAAGCGCCAATGGCGACATTAGGCATAATGAAAAAATCAAATTTTACTTACTAGAAGCAAATACAATTGAATATAAACGTTTTTCCTCTTCCTTGAAACAGAAACAACGCCACTCGTTTCTGCCTAATTCATGTGGCAACAGCAGTTAACCTTTTCTAAAGACACGTTATTTCCGATCCACAGCTATATATTGGCAGGATTTTTAGGACTCTCTACTTGAACGTGTGCTTTTGCACTTTTGGGTGACTTCTTTACCCACTCATGAAGAGCCAAATTTTTAATTTGATGATTGGCCTGGTAGCTGTTGTTATGTAAGTAATTTTTTATACGTAGTAGCGTATACAGCAATTTGTTACTGACAGCCTCATTGTAAAATACCGTACATAACATGCTCTCTACAGACCAAGAAAGCAGTTTTAAACAGCATGCTACGTTCATTCAAGCCACGAGAATTTGCACATGTAAGTATTTAACAAGCCGTCTTTATCATTAAACAAGATGCAAAATGCAGCCGCACGAGGGTGAACTTACATACCGCCAATGTTTTATATAGATGTCCTAGAAGCCACAAAAGGGCACATATCATTCACCTAGCCAGCATAAAATGAAGCTAATTCGTTAACAAACATTTCAACCTTCCAAATCTCCAAACATGTTTGCATATGTTGGAGGGAAAGATTCACCTATACTTTAACCGTCTGAGTATAAAATCAAATTCACATTGTTGAATACTGTCCCCCAATACATACGGCTATCAAGAGAAAAAGGTGCAAATAATAATTTCATTAATTGAAATATTCAAATTTGTTCAATTGCACGTAGAGTACACGAGCGGGAGCTGGGGAAAAAGCTACTATAGAGCAACGGCAGTTGCCCATCGGCGCTGTTGTAAGTGGCAGCAAGTGCCAACTTATGGAACTAGTACAGATATTCTCAAAAACAGAAAACAAAAGACAAATTATACAAACGGTAGCACTGTTTCAGCTCGCATAGCGTCAACGTGTTAGAGATGGGAAAATAAAACAAGATAAAAAAAAGCTTACAAGATGACGGTAAATGGGGGAGGAGGATGTAAGGCAGGGAAATACATCTTTAAATGTACGTTCCGAAACTTCTACATGTGGTATAGCCAGTCGCCAAAAATATAAAAAATTCTGCCTAAAAGCTCGGCGTATTGCGCAAACTGTAGCCCTCACGGCACTCAGAAAGTTAAAATTTACGTCAGAGGAGAAGCAAAATGAAAAAAATGTAGAAACAGAAAGCTTACTGCTAGATTGAAAGCAGACAAGAAGTAGGGGACTGTAGTGGTCAAATTGATTGTTAATAATGTCCTCGAGGAAGATAACAAAGAAGACCCGTCAACTACATTGGACAGTACTAGCACAGTATTCAACAACCGTATAGGGGATATAAAGGTCACAATAAGCAAAAAATATTCAAGAAGTCAGAATGAGAAAACCAATACCCGCTTTTTTTCATCGGGGTTAGTTTCCCGTGTACATCCTGTACATGTGTGCATTTAGAAGACGGGGTAACAAATTCGTGACAAACCTCCGATGTTCTCCATTGGTTCGCGTGTGCGTTTTGATGAAGTGGTGCAAGAGTTTGCAGATTGTCATACCGCTTAGCCAGATGGGTTTTAAAGCGTTCAATTCGCCTTAGAAAGAGCACCGCATGAGAGCTTTAGCCCTCATAGATATAGTGGGAGACGTGGAGGAGTTTTTTTATTATTTGCGAGAGAGTCATATATCTTGTGATCAAGCTGAACAAGCAATACAGAATAAATAAAGTGCTCGCCAATGCACCAGCAACCAGGTATGATGATGAAGTTATAGACAAATTTACGAGGACGCCACACCAGCAACAAAGAAGGCAACAATGCAGTTCAGAATTGCGACGGGAGACTAACAGAAAGGTCTGCAAGAAGCAACCGGCCGAACCGTCAGTGGGAAACTTGGGGAATAGACAATCGCAACAGTGGAAGAGATACACTGGTCACATTAGCAGTGACAAATACCCTGTGGTTGATGAGCACGCTGTTCTACAAACAAAAGGTCAGGAAATGGACATTGAAAAGTCCGGATGTTACGGCAAAAATTCGTTTGACTTCATTCAAAGTGATAACCCTGGTATCGTGCAAGACGTGGAGGTGCTAAGTAAGATTAAGAACAGCGATATAAAGATAGGTTGATGCAAGCTAAGGCTGAATCCCAGAAGACAAAGAATGAAACTTGAAAATTAAAAAAACCCGCATGGAATCAGTCAGAGACAGATCCCAGGGGTTTAAACTAACTCTTAAAATCAAATTCTCACGTTTGAACAAGCAGCACGAGGTAAGTGAAGACAGGCTAAATGTCAACCTAACATCGGCATTCAGTACATCGGCAGCAGCAGTGCGAGAAGCAACATCTAAAGAACGGACTGGAAAACTAAATAGGAAAAAGAAACTGATTGCCAAACGAAATAACATAAAAGTGTGAAGTAAGTGTGAAGTAATTGAAACAACTAAAATTCAAACTTACACTGGGTCAACAGGCCATAGAACGGATAATGTTAGGAGTAACACCCAGGGACTGGAAACGAGCTACCTTGGTCAGAGAACAAAGTACAGTTGATGATAACCGACAATCGGTGGACATTTGGGTGGCAGAGGGGATGGTAAGCGGTGGGGCTAGAAAAAGGGGCAGGCAATTAACACGTTGGAGCGATGAAATACGGAAGTTCAGCGGTAAACTGTGGACTCGATTAGCGCTGGACAGGAGCGGTTGGAGGTCAATCGGAATGGCGTTCGCCTGGGAGTGGACTAGAGCAGGATGATGATGCTCATGAATTCGCCTTACATCAACAAGTCGGAACATTGGTGTTATACCATTAGTGCGGAACTACTGGAAATTGGGCGCTTGAAATTAGAGGTTGTATATGGATGATGGAGCCTTTCTTGTAGAACATCAGTGGTGTTTTTGTCTCCATTCTTGGTAGTTCTCAAACAAAATAAGTGTAGTATCGGTGGGTCATGAAGAGAGAGTTTTAAACCAAGATTATATCTTTAGTAGGAATGAAGTTGTGGTTTCGGCTTTCAACGCCGTAATTCCGTATAACACCCCGATTATACGGTTTTATGGGGTCACCTCGGTAAGTGGTTACGTGTTATACAGTTTTACGTGGTTGGCAGAATTTTTGTCTTCTTAGATTTCAGTCAACCTAATGAACTTGCCAGGTTTAGTAAAGACTATACAACAATGATCAATATTCACACGAGCAATCAAGTCATATAGAAATGCGCGCACTATACCCAAGCACTATATATAGCGTCCATTGATTATGAGAAAGCGTTTGAGTCAGTCGAAACCCCAGCACTCCATCCGGCATTGGGGAATCAGGGTATAGATGAGCATCACGGGAAAATATCACAGAGTATCTACAATGGGTGCGCAGCTACTATCGCCCACCAAACGGAGAGCAGTAAAATACCCTTAAGGAAGTACATCAGAGAAGGAGACACAATCTCTCCAATCCTATTCACAGCATGTTTACACGAGGTATTCACAACATTGTATTGGGAACAGGTTGGCGTTGGGGGTATTGGAGAGTACCTCAGTAACCTCAGATTTGCTGATGACATTGCCTTGCTAAGTAACTCAGGGGACAAATCACAAAGAATGCACTGGACAAGCAGGGTAGAACCATGAGCCTGAGAATCAATTTAAAGAAAACGAAAGAAATGCTAAATAACCTCGTACGAAAAAAAGCGGTTTGAGATAGGTGCGGAAGCAGTGGAAGTGTTTAGCGATTACATCTTAGGCAAAGTAGTGACCCCAGGTCCTGAATATGAGGTAGATAATATTTGAAGGATAAGAATTAGATGGAGTGCATTCGGTAGACATTGTCACATAATGAATGGCTGTCTACCATTGTTGCTGAAGAAAAAAAGAAAATAATTGGGCCCATCTCCCCGCGAGGGGGACTCGAGTAAATGCGCCGCATAGGGGGTGGGTGTATTGCGGTAACGTTTAGTGTTTGGGGAGTTGGTGGTAGTGAATGCGTTGTATCAGCAGCTTCTTGACGTAATTTGAATCAGTCAAGGATATAAGGCGCGTTCGTAGCCTCCCATTTTGTGTCGGCTTTGTGGCGCAGTGGGTAGAGCACCATGTACATTGCGTTCCGCCCGCAGGGTCGAGGGATAGAAACCAGGCGCCGGATAGTATTTTTTTATATAGTGTAGGGGGAGGGGTGCGGACAACGACGGTGCGGACTACGACGGGCGTCAACGTGGGTCACATCGTGGGTTACTGAAATGCTCTGCATTTAAAAAGTGTATGGCAGCCGCATATTACTGGTATTCACCTACGGGTAGTAACTTGGAGGCTCACTAAAAGCGTTGAACTTAAGGACGACAAATTGAGCTTTGGAATGAAAGATGATAGGTGTAACATTAAGAAACAAGAAGACAGCGGAGTTGGTCATGGAACGAACGCGTATTAAAGGGAAGGTGAAAAGGTTTTAGAAAATAAAAAAAAGTTGGCAAGCAGCAAGGACACATTGAATAGTGTACTGAGCCGCAGCGATGGCTCAGGGGTACAGCACTCGCCTCGTATGCGGGAGGTACTGGGTTCCAATCCTGGCACCGCCGGGCACCCACCGGTTTCTTCATTGGCTACAGGCGTCCCTGGTCGAGTGTGCACGCTTGAGAGGTTAATCCACGCCTCGAAATCTGCCTTTACTCTATCCAGAGGAACCCGACCCTTGTCCATCTGGCGGGGCCTCCGGCCGTCATGCTGCGTTGCGCCATTGCCGGGGGTGAAATTGTCTGGTGGCTGGTACTGCCACACGCGGTTGCGAGTTGAGCGTCCACCGTGACTGTGGAAGGCGCCATGTGCATTCGGTACCTACCAGGTTCCTTCCGGGGACCTACCGGTAAAATAGGTACAAGCGACTCCCCGGCCTGGCGCTCGGCCCTCGTATGGGACTACAACACTTACAAAGTTATCTCGGCTTGGACGGGAAATCGTCCCCATGGAAAGGTGCGGCTTCAAAAACGCAGAAAATTTTTTTCGCAATACATGCAATAGAAGCGGCGCAATACGCAAACAAAAGTGGTCCCATGCCTCGCCCCCATTTCGGTGCGCGATGCCCGAAGACCGAAGAGCGGAGGCAAAAACCGGCCGGAAAACGTCATACCTGGACTTCCGGCCGAATCGGCTGCCTGTGCAGTGCTCTTTTCGCCGTGTTTCCTTTAGAGGCTCGCCACAGAAAGAATGACACTTGCCGTAGTTGTTGTTGTTGTTGTTGTTGTGGTTGTGGTTGTTAAAAGCACTTATTTGTACAATTTTCGTGTTAAAAAAGTATGCATGAACGCCAAAACCAATATTCCGAAGTATTCGAGTTCAGGTTCAACAGAGTTTACTGTATGTCGCTCTAGTCTTTTGTGTGCAGTGATCGAAGGCCAAGGTAACCTCAATCAGAGCTTTATAATAATGGCAATAATAAATATATAGATTCCATTCACTGTTAATACAGGCTTGATGATAAACTTTGGTGGAATCACTAGAAAAAAGCGTACACATTCGCATTACATATAGGACGTTGCCTTCAGACGAAGTCCAAATTGTACATTCTGTTGGTTGTGTTGCAGGCTGTTAAACGTGCTCTACAAAACTTTGCACAGTTTAGCGCACACCACCACATCTCATAAACTGATTACTCCGCAGTCTTCATTACAGATTACTTATAGCTCGAGTTGAGTTCGCATATCTAAGAGGCCTTGGCGCTGTAATGGCCAATTAGGAGGGTGATATCTAATGCACTGCTTTTAAAATCTTCTTTTATGACATTATTACAGATTTCTTTAAGGTATTAACGGCAGAATGTTTCGCACCATATTTTAATAGCAACGCTGCCATTCTAAGAAATACACACTTTTGCATGTTTTTTGTAATCCTATTGTCCTATCATAAGAAAGCGTCCTTTTTCTCTGCTGCATGTATATTACAGCCAGTTATTTTCCAATTGAAAACAATTGCCTGATAAAAGAGCCTTGTGTTATTTCCGATGACGACAAGTATAGAGCCTTCAAACATTGTGGATGGCTGGTATAATTGGGTACGATACAAGTAACATGTGAATAGGGACACGTATGAAGGGACCAGACTCCGTATTGGGTAGATGACTAGAGAAAATTTCAAGTAGCTCCTCCCAGGTGTCTGCAACATGGCACACTGTTTTTAGTTTAACCATGTAAAACTTTGACGTGGGTGCCTGTCAAGGTGAAAAAATGATAGTACGGCAATCGAACTTCAGAGATTGGTAATACGACAAATGGAAGTGATCCGCGTGCACCCAAAAATCGATTTATCAGTCCTCCGTAGGAACCTTCGTTTTATTCAAATACTGATCTTGTCTCTATTTTCAGTTCTGCATCGGCAAATCAAGTTTGAATCTGCGTAATACATTTCCTTATCGCTGAAACGATGGCGTAGTGAATCCACCCTGACGCGCACATTTCCTTTCTGATTCTTTCAACATATTTCTTTGAAAAGGTTTCGCGAAAGACGTTGATCGCACGTTCACTGGTGAGATTACTATTCTTAGTGCGCGGACAGACGTAACACAAGAAAAGGACAACACGAGCGCTCTCGTTGTGTGTCGTCTGTCCGCGCTTCAGACATAAATCAGTTCCAACTAGCTTAACTCTCCGTTCTACTGAGATTACTACTTAGAAACGCCTTCTTAAAAACACATTTCTTCTTTTCGGGGCTATCAGAACTTATACCTGTTTCGGCTTTTTCTTCCTAGAATGACAGCGTATTCTGCCGAGAGTACAACAACGAAACGTAAGTGTGGTGACCAGGTGAGTTTTTAGGAAAACCTCAAAGTGCGACGCAGTGCTCAAAATCTCGCAGTTTATTCCTTATAAATTCGCCGCTGTCAAGATAAGCGGTTGTGAACATGTTAACACAGTCTCCACCACACACGGCACACTGCCAAGTTATTCAAATAAAACGTTTCTCCCAGTTGTAAAGTTCAAAGGCCTGTTTGGGCACGCACTCCATACAAAATTATTTGTATTCATTGCTATTATTGCAATAAATGGTGTCAAAGGCTGCAAAATGACTGGACGAAAAATGGCATCAATGCATGGATTACTACCACAAAATACTTGACAATTTCTACAACATTCCAAAACAATTTGTTTGAAATGTGCTTAGGGTAGATAATGAAGACAGCCTAATGTTACAAAGTCGACGGCTATGTATGCATGGTATTTTTGATGCTGACAGAACACACCGTAAAAATAACTACTAATAACAAATACAGAGCATTACAATTACCGCAAAACACGAGAACATCACAGGAACAAACAAACCAGAACATTTTGCGGTAGAAAATCGCCTCAGGTAATTATTTGTATGAACATATCAGTATATGAATGACATTTGTAGTTCGCCTTGGTGAAAGTAAAACGTCAGTTCAGAACCGTGCTCAGCGTATTTCCTATTCATATACCTTACTGGATTCTGCAGTACCGGGCCTAGCAGTTCTAGACCAGGCCCATTGCATTGAACCAGCATGTGGTGCAATATTGTACGATGGAGAAAAGTTGTGACGTGCATCAGAGTCGATTATATTTGAAGCATATCAAATGACCAGTTTGAGTTATACAAGAGCCGAGATTGATTTTGTTTTTTGTGAACAACATATGCCTATTCTATCTTACATTGAATTTCAATTCCGAAATGTATCTGTTATTACTAGGATTGTGGTTATCTTCGCTATAGCCGTCAGGAAAATTTTAGTGCGGCTTTTTTGACTCATTTGAAACATTGTCTTAGAAAAAGTAATAAATGGCTCTTTGGAAGGAAGAGCCACCGTCCGGGGCCAGTTTTTCGGAAAGAAACAGTTCCCTACATTTGCGACCAGGTAAAGCAATTCAATAGAATTTCTTATATTTAAAATAGAAATTTTTGACCAAGTGGGGTTAAACACGGGGCTATGGGAAGAAAAATGAAGCATCTCTACGACGCAGCTTCGCTTTACCAATATTCGCTTTACCTAAATCTGAGTGCTCTAGGGATCACGTTGCAAGTTAAAATTGGATGATGTTGATATCGGGTACACATGCCTTATGGGCAACCAACTTAAAGGCAGGTAAAAATAGTGCGTAATACTGGCGTTGATAGTGTGTTGTAATTTCCTGGCACAATAGAGACACGCATCAAAAAGGCGACTTGGTTTTGGTACAAAATACTGGTACAAAGCACTGGTGGCAGAAGAAACCTATCAAAGCGACAAAAAACTAAGAAGGCCACATCAAACATTAGAAAAAATTCTTGATTCGGGGTAAACAATGTTACAATGGCAAAAGTGACATTATACACATTATATTTAACTGTCTGAAACACACGAAAAGAAATAAGTTATGTAAGACGCCTTTATATGACAATGCAGGATAGTCTACCAGTGTTCCGCCTTAATGGAATAGAATGTCACGTTGTGAAGGTTTTGGAGTTGTGTTCTTTCTTTGTTTTGCTCCACGGAATAAATCGTGACGCGGCCGACTGTCATTGTTTCCCGCCGTTCTGCACGGACATCGCGGGGAAGTAGCATTCAATTACAAAACCAACTAATCACCCGACCATAAAACCGGTCGTGTTGCCACTAAAACCCCGGGCAGAACAATGATCTGCTAAATTGAGTAAACGGAATAGGGAAAGTTGCTGAAAAGCTTGGCGGTATCTAATCTTTATTATGGTGCTTTTTGAATTTGCTTTTCTTAACAAAGCCTTTAAAAATTACCGACCTTAACAAGGTTTTGATATACGGCCAGATCTGGACATTCTAGATCGTCGCAATAAGGAAGGCATTGTTTCCTTTGTTATTAAAATATTAAGAGCTTCCACCTCAAAAAAGGCCCTCTTAGTAAGCTTTTGCTCTTGTGAACGGGAGGTTCCTTCATTGAACTTTCTGAGAAATGGACGAAGGTGTTTCGCGACAGGTCAAGCGTGAATAAATAAGAAACTTTTTAGAAATTATTCTTGAGTTTTATACACAACAATAATGTCTTTGTCGAAGAGTGTGGGTGCGTGCCATGGTGTTCACGGGCTATTATATTGCAAAAAAACCCTAAGATGCCTACGCTGTTTTTAGAGCTTTGAAATACTAAATTATTCAAACCTAAAGGAACGCTACTGTGTGATTAGGCATTTTATGGGACAAGTATTGTTTAGAAGTAGTAGTGTTCTATCTCCAATGCATCGTGTGGAGGGCTAGCATTTTATATTTATGGCATTGTGGCTGGCGCTGCTAAGGATGAATCAGATTGTATTAGAAAACCTGACGCACTACCCCGTAGAGCACTGTGGCCTGTGGTTGGCCGCTCCTGAACGCCAGTTGGGCGCAATTATTTTATATGTCGCTTTTTTCCAACCCCCAAAGGTAGAGCTACCACTTAACTATCAGCTTTTTAAGTATTTTTGCAGTCTAACCCGATGGTGCATGCAAGGTAACGAAAAAATATTGTCATGTACCGATGCATAACCTTGAGCAGGTTGGGCATTCTCATGAAACAAATTGTCCAGTAAGCATTGGAACAAATATAACCGTGACACCGGTAAGTGATACGCCTCACAGACACACGAGCGTTGCAATTTTTACTTTGGTAGAGGCAGCGTAGTCTTACGTTTACGCCCAGCGGGACATTTACCGCAGTCTTTAAAATGACCGAATTGGGCCTTTTCGGTATTTTAAGTGATTCACCGCCGATATATAATGCAATGTATGGGTTATTAGCTAGCATTCGCTTCATCCGGGAAATGTTTATTTTAGGAAATATTGAAGTTTCCACGCAGAGAAAATGACACGCTGTGTTAACATGAGTTTTGGGCATCAATCCTGGGCCGTAAAAAAAACGCGTCGTACCACCATCGCCTAAGCGACCTCAAAGCCAGCGTATGTGTACTGCTTTGAGCATTTCGGTAATCGGATGTGGCAATAACCGACAGATAACGACTTAACTTGTGATGCATTCAACCTACTAAAAGAAAACCAACAGCGTCATCCTACTTGTCTTAAATTAAATGGGACCTAATTATTATTACTCAATCTTGCACATTAACAAGACATTAACCAAGACCTTCAATAAACTCATAGTAGAAAAGTTACTCAAAAATTATTCGCAAAGTACGTGGTGATTGTAGGGTTAGGTGCCCAAAAAAGCTTTATTACTAACTAGCACTTGTGCTGTCTTATTTCGGTCGGGTAGGCGCTAGTTTTTCAAGAGGTTTTATGTTCATATTCCTGTAATAGCCTTATTACAGGAATATGAACATAAAAAGAGTAAAGAAATCGGTTTAGTAAAATCTAAGAAATTTCGCCGCGATGGTATTGTACAGCCCGCTACGGTTTAACAGCGGTTAGATGCTGGAGTCAGCAAAGAATGCGAGCCAATACTGCAGTCCCCTAGTCCTGAAAATTCTTGCATCGTAAATTTGTCCTGCGCTACCCTCTCTCCTGCTGAATTGAGTCTGTTATCTCGTGGCTTAAGTTTTTGCCGGGCAACCGGTGGTTTTAACGAATTTTCCCTCTTTAAAGACCTGGATAACTTTTGCCGAAATTTTCGACTTCGAGAGTATTTCCATGATCGCCCCAGCCCTAATGAGACGCATGAACCTTTACCCCCTCATAAGCATTAGACTCCCCCGACACAGCGCGATAAGTGTTTAGACATGTATATATCTGCCGTCACGCGGGACATACTTGAGTCCTACAAAAAGCAGGCCACATATCGTAAGAATCTTTCGGGGGAAGAAAGCAACGCGCTCAAGTTGTTAGCGACACTTCCTGAAATCGTCATTAAGCCAGCAGACAAAGGAGGCGCAATAGTTGTCATGAACAAAATTGACTATATAAGCGAAGCCCTGAGACAATTATCCGACAGCTCTTTTTATAAACGTGTCGATGCCGATCCCACAGAAGAATTTAAAGCCACTATCAAGGAAACCCTTCAAACTCTGGCACTGGCTAATAAAGTAGCCCCAGACGCAATAAAATCCCTTGTTCCACTCAGTCCGGTAGCAGGTAGATTCTATCTACTGCCGAAAATACATATAAAAGATAATCCAGGTCGTCCGATCGTATCCGGAATTGGCACAGTGACAGAAAAACTATCAGTTTATGTAGACTCGCTTATAAACAATATCCCACCTAAGTTCCCTTCATTTGTAAAAGACACAAACCATTTTTTAAATGATATCATGGAACTCGACATTCCACCCGGTTCGCTGCTCATGACTTTCGACGTAGCCTCATTGTACACTAATATACCTCACGATGATGGCATACGAGCTGTCGTTGAAACCTATGAAGCTTTCTGCGAATCAAGTCCGGTTGATGGTGACACACTGGCAACGTTGTTAAAACTTATTCTCGAGCTAAATAACTTTGAATTCGATAATGCACACTATATTCAGATAAATGGTACTTCAATAGGAACAAGGGTGGGACCAAGCTATGCTAATATTTTCATGTGTTCTCTCGAAACAGAATACCTGGATAAATGCGCTCTCAAGCCCTTCTAATATAAACGCTTCATAGACGACGTTTTTATAATTTGGCAACACGGCAAAAATGAACTTCTATCCTTCATCTCTGGTTTTAACAACTGCCACCCCCGTATCTCCTTTTCGCACCAGTACTCGGCTGAAGTAATCAACTTTCTTGACGTCACAGTGACAGTTAAGGATGCGAAACTAAGTACAAATCTTTATAGAAAGCCCACTGACCGCCATCAGTACCTCCACTTCGAGAGCAGTCATGTAAAACATAATAAAATTAGTATACCTTACAGCCAAGCGGTTCGTTTTAAAAGGATATGCTCGCAAGAATCCGACTTCAATCAAAACTGCGCAGTACTCCATGCCGCCCTGACTAGACAAAAATACCCAACGCAGATTATTGACGATGCAGTGACACGAGCAAGCATGCTTGATCGCAATGCACTTTTACACCCGACGACACAGCCTTGCACTCAGCAAACCACTAATCTGGTACTCAGTTATTCATCATCAGCCCCTAAAGTAACATCAATTCTTAAGAAGCACCATAACATACTTATGCAAAGCCGGAGGCTCCAACGCATTATTCAAGATCCGCCTCGCGTAGTCTATCGACGAGCAGCGAATCTACGCGATTCACTCACTTCGTCTAAGACCACTCACCCACCTTGCATTGGCTGTCAACCCTGCCAAAAACCGCGATGTCAAATTTGTCCCCAAATGACGACAACTGCCACAGCCAGCAGTACAGCTTCCAATTTCACACTAAACATAAAAGGTAATTTTACTTGCGAAACCGAAAACATTTTTTTTAATATACAGAAGAAAGAAAGAAAAACACGCTCCCAGAGTGGGGACCGAACACACACCTTTCGATTACATGTCGAATGCCTTACCAATTCGGCTATCTGGGCGACTTTGTTCTCCTTCACTTTCTGGGCTATCGAAAGGCGTGGGTTCGGTCCCCACTCTGGGCGCGTGTTTTTCTTTCTTTCTTCTGTATACTTAAAAAAAATGTTCACTTCATTAACCGTAGTAAAAAAAAAGAGCCTAACCACACCCCTATGCCTCCTTTGGCGTCGTAGACTGCTGACCTATCTTTCTGTGTTTCCTCAACGAGCCCCTCATTTCCTTACTATATTATTCTGCGAAATCTAGCGAGGGTCTCGGTTCTGGTAGCCTTGATGCCTAGGTAGCATAAGAGGGCTTCCCGCCAGTTACCCGCTCATGACAGGCTGTAGACGTTGGAGTCAGGCCCCGGGGGTTGAAAAGAAGGTCCCCTTCTCCCCGTGTAGTCAGAGTGGCGCTGGCTACCACCCTCAAGCGTCAGATACACTTCTAGTAAATATAAATAGCCCAGAAAGTGAAGGAGAACACAGTCATCCAGATAGCCAAATTGGTAAGGCATTCGACATGTAATCGAAAGGCGTGGGTTTGGTCCCCACTCTGGGCGCGTGTTTTTCTTTCTTTCTTCTGTATATTTAAAAAGAATGTTCACTTCATTAACCCTAGTAAAAAAGAAAAAGATCCTAACCACACCCCTAAGCCTCCTTTGGCCTCGTAGACTGCTGACCTATTTTTCTGTATTTCCTGAACGAGCCCCTCATTTCCTTACTATATTATTCTGCGAAAGCCTAGCGAGGGTCTCGGTTCTGGCAGCCTTGATGCCTAGGTAGCATAAGAGGGCTTCCCGCCAGTTACCCGCTCATGACAGGCTGTAGACGTTGGAGTCACGCCCCGGGGGTTGAAAAGAAGGTCCCCTTCTCCCCGTGTAGTGAGAGTGGCGCTGGCTACCACCCTCAAGTGTCATATACACTTCTAGTAAATATAAATAGCCCAGAAAGTGAAGGAGAACACAGGCGCCCAGATAGCCGAATTGGTAAGGCATCCGACATGTAATCGAAAGGCGTGGGTTTGGTCCCCACTCTGGGCGCGTGTTTTTTTTCTTTCTTCTGTATATTTATAAAAAATGTTCACTTCATTAACCGTAGTAAAAAAAAATAGAGCCTAACCACACCCCTATGCCTCCTTTGGCGTCGTAGACTGCTGACCTATCTTTCTGTATTTCCTCAACGAGCCCCTCATTTCCTTACTATATATATATATATATATATATAGTAAAAAATGGGTATAGCTTCTAACAAAACTGTTTATTGGTCGACGTTTCGATCGGATGTCGATCTTTCTCAAGACAACATTTCGTATTTCTGTGCACGTATTTATAAGCTCGTCGTCCAACGACGCCGAAAAAAGAGAGAGAGGGGATTTGGGGAGAGAGGTAGCCACAAACACGCTCTCGGCGAGGTGAGGTGAAGGTTTGCAAAAAAGAGAGAGGAAAAAAGAAAAAAAGAAAAAAGAAAACGCAAAACCAAAAACAAACCTAAACATGCAGAAAAGGGAGAGGAGTACACAACTCTTTCAAAAACACTGTCCTCCATCGTTCGTCAGCTTGTAGAATGAGTGACAGGTAGCGCCCACTTCAGAGGGGGGCCGCTCTGCTTAAGAAACGAAAGCGCAAAGCAGTAACAGGGACGCTCTCGCACCATCACTGGGAGGCACAGAATTCTAATGGTCACTGACCTTACGGGAAGAGTTTACAGGAAGCGGTCGTAGCCGCACACATATCTCAGTGACGCCAACCCCACAAAACAAACAGGCAGGCTCGTTAAGAGTGTAGGTACGATCTCCGCACTGTGGCTCAAAGCATGCACGATTCTGCCTACCGTCAGGACGGGCGAGTGCCATTCATCATTCTTAGCTCTATTCTTCTGCCCAGCCCGGGCAGCCGACAGGGTCGTCCCTGACCATGAACCAGGGAGAAGGAGCTTAACTAATCCTCTAACCGCACGCGGGAGTCGCGCGGGTCCTTTGTTGGAGTAAACGGCGGCGGGCGCCTCGATGTTGTTTGTGGCATATGCCGCCTGTGCGGACACCCCAGGAAGGGAATAAATAAGATAAGAATAGCTTGATTACTTGTTTAAACAACACAGAAACTTAATTTAGATAGGGGATTATTCTGCAGCCAGATTATCAACAGCATGTATAGACGACATAATGCCCGGGCTATCATTCATTCCTGCCTTTACGGTGTTGAATTTGTAAATAATGTAAGATTCACGTTGTTCGCGTTCTCTTGTAGTAGAAAATCCACTCTGTAAAAGTGTGACCCTGATGGAGTCGAACGGGTGGTTTTCGGAGTTAATATGTCGTGATAAGGGTAGATCCGGGAGTGAACGAACATGTGCGCGATGGTTGTTGAAGCGCATGCGGAATGCCGTGTCCGTTTGGCCAATGTATTGGATGCCACAAACACCGCACTCCAGAAGGTACACCACATTAGAAGAGTAGCAGTCGAGTGTCGCGTGAATTAGATGCTTGAAATTTGAGTTGGTGCTTTCTGCCACCGTGGTTGTCTGCATGTGTTTACATACGCGGCACCGTGCCTTTCCGCATGGTCGACACCCATCCTTGGGTGCCCTCTCAGTTTTGGCGTGTACGAGGTAATCTTTAATATTTTTGGGGCGCCTGTATACGACCCGAGGAGGGGTGGGGAAGATTTTCGAAAGCCGTTCACTCTGTTGTAGCATGTTGAAGTGCTTTTTCAAGATTTTGTTTATGTTTGGGGAGTTGCCCCCGAACGTCAAAACTAGGTTGCCTCTCCCCTTCTGGTTTAGTTCCCTTTCATGGTGCAGCAACTCTTGGCGATCAAGGTTGACCGCTTTGCAAATAGCGTCGTTGACTATGGGTGGTGGGTATTGTTGCCTTGCGAGTACATTGCGCAAGTTTTCTGCGTTTGCTTCGAAGTCCTCGGTGCGGGAACAAATTCTCCTAAATCGGTGGGCCTGCGAGTATGGGATACTCGTTTTGCAGTGGCGCGGATGACAACTGTCGAAGTGCAGATGCTGCTGTCTATCGGTAGGTTTTTTGTACACGGTAGTGATCAGTTCTCCTTTCTCTGTATTTATATGCACGTCAAGGAAATTGATTTCCGTGGTTGAATACGTATAAGTGAATGCGATGCTTGGATGGGCCTTGTTGAAACACTCGATGAAGTCGATTAAGTCATCCTCCGTACCGGTCCAAATAAGGAATACATCGTCCAGAAAGCGTTTGTAAAAGAATGGCTTAATTTCGCGGGTTGATAGAAATTTTGTTTCGAGATCGTTCATGAATATATTAGCGTAGTTGGGTGCCATTCGAGTACCCATCGCAGTGCCGTTTATTTGGAGGTAATACTGATTGTGGAATTCAAAGCTATTTAATTCCAGCACTAGCTTAGTCAAAGTTTCAATGACTTGTGGGCTTGGCGACTCATGGTCCAGATGTATGCTATAGGATTCAAACAGGGCTTCAATCCCATCTCGGTGAGGTATATTTGTGTACAGAGAAGTTACATCTAGAGTTACAAGGAAGGCGCCATCAGGGATTTTTATGTTGTCGATTTCCCGTAGGAAGTGGTTAGTATCACGAAGATACGACGAATGGGTAGCGGGTATTTGCTTAATCAGGGAGTCTATGTAGCTTGATATTGGTTCGGTGAGAGTGCTTCTTCCCGAAATTATTGGCCTACCAGGGTTCCCTTCTTTATGAACTTTAGGCAGCATGTAAAACCTTCCTGGCGTTGCGTGTGCTGCTGTGAGTGCTTTACAGAGGCGTGGCTCTATTTCCCCAATTTTGACAAGATTATTTAGTGTTGTTGTTATTATTTCCTGATGTTCAACAGTTGGATCCGCGTCAAGTTTTTGGTAGAAAAATTCGATATTTAACTGACGGTGGCCTTCTTGAATGTACTCTGGTTTACTAAGTATTACAATACCTCCACCCTTATCGGCTGGTTTTATGACAATGTCTGTTCGATCACCCAGTGTCTTAAGTGCCTCGCGCTCCTCTTTAGAAAGGTTCTGGGCCCCTGGTTTGCGAGCGTTATAAGCCCGCAGGACGTCTCTTTGAACGGCCTCAATGTACGAGTCCAAGTGTTTTTCCCGCTCTGATTTCGGTGTCCACTGCCGCCCTACATTGACGGAGGTTGGGGCAGTGCGCTCCTTGTCCGGCTTATCGAAAAAATATTCTTCTAGGCGTAAATTTCGTGAAAAATTGTCCAGATCTTTCAGCAAGCTAAACTCATTGTATCGGCCGGTACTTGGGCAAAATGTCAACCCGCGCGAGATTAACGACCGCTCATGAATAGTAAGCTGTACCCCGGAGAGGTTAATTATGTTTTCATCTATGTTCTTTTGAGTTTTTGATATTTCTTTCGACTTGCAGGGTGGAATTGGGGGTGTAATTTTGAAATTTCCAATGTCTGTGTGGTGCGGAGCTGAATTGATTTGAGAAAACTCGTTTGAGTATGGAACAGAAAACTCGTTTGAGTATGGAACTTTATCCCTTGACAATTTTTTAATTTTGATTCTCATTATTTCATCTGTCTTCTTTTTCTCGAACAGTTCCAGTTCGCTGGCCTCCAGCGCAGAAAGAACAATATTATTCCTAGCACGAAGCTCCTCCGCCCTCAGAGACGCGAGTGTATTATCACAATGATCCACTACGATTTTAGTTAGCTGAAGTGATGCGGATTTAAGAGTTTCGTTCCAATTTTGTGTTTCACGTTTGTTAAACGTATGCATCGATGGTGTTAATGATAGAAGAAGGCCCCGGGGGGCGATCCCAGCCTTTAGGTATATTTTGAGTGTACGCACATGTAGATCATGGCGCACCCGCTTGTCAATTGTTTTCCTTATCTTAAAAAAATTAGGCGTCAGCAGCTGATCACGCGTGTCATCTGAGGGAGAAGAGGTCGGAACATTTGCGCGGCCAGTATGTCAATTCATGCAAATGCGACGTGCAGAGCCACAGTGTTTTCGGAGATCGTACCTTTTGGCGGCGGGGGTGGCAGGGCTTTTCTCGTTTTCTGTACTGGATTCCAGAATCTCGCAGTCTCTCGCGCTCGGCTGGGGGTCAGAAGGTTGTGGGCTCGTTGAAGTCCGTGAGTTGTTTTCTGATTTCCCGGGCTTGGGCTCGATCGTCTGCAGGTTTTCCGACGGAGATGCGCTTGTGGCTGAGAGCCCTTGGTCCGGGCCTTGGGGTTGTTCAGGTGGTGCGCTGTTTGATCTGGCGATGGGTTTGGCTGGTTGCGGTGCTTTACGAGGCTTTCGGGGTTTTTTGTTGATAGCCCCAGAAAGAACGCTGCAAGGTGTTTCGCTGGGTTTCCACGTGGAGTCCGCAGACGCTGCGTCACCTTTCTGGGGGGTCACAGTTGTACGCGCACTCCCAGCTGTAAGCCTTTGGTGAACGTTCGGACGAGCGACCGGGCTGGGCGCCGGTTCTCTACTGCTTGCAGAGGGACTGTTCGAGACCACCTGGGCGAAGGACGGTATCGCTGGCTGCAGCTGGCTAGTTGCGCTGGGGCATGTGGGGTAGGCCGTATCGTCCATGTGAAGGCTGTTCATGCAGGGGACGTCCGGGCTCGTCGGCGGTGGTTGGACGGTTACACGGGGGAGGGCGTGGTCTCTCCAATCTCCAATTTGGGGTTTCCGGATTCGCAGCAGCAGGTTGTACAAGTTCCAGGAAAGTAGTGATACTCCCGTGAAGTTCGGGTGCAACCCATCCGCCGCCAACACCATCCGAGGGGAGAAGTGCTGCATAGCGTGATCGAGGTAGAATACTCCGGCCATTTCGTTGCACAAATCTACGAGCCGGCAGTTGAATGTGTGCGCCTCCTGGTTGATGATCCCTACTCTTCTCAAATTGGGCTGGTGTAGTCTCTCGTTAGGGCCCCTGGGCAGCACCAATGACACAAAAATGGTTCCAATGTCCGGTCTTTCGGCCTTGATGTGGTGAAGGAGGGTACGGTACATTTGAATTGCTGTCTCCGCGCTCGTCCTCGCGATGTCGTTAGTGCCCACGTGAAGGACGAGGAGAGACACCCCTCGGGGCACGAAGTCCAGCAGTCCCCCGACGTCGTCAATTCGGGCACCCGGCTGCGATATGAACGCTGGCGAGTCCGGGCTTGACGGGTCGAAGTGCGTGTGCAGGTGCTTCGTCTGGGAATCACCCACGACGGCACAGGTGGGTGCATGCTGAGGGAATTTCCAGATGATCCGTTTCGTAGAAGCGTTGACGGCAGCCATTGCAAGTGATACTTTGATTGCGAGAAGGGCTGTCTTTGGTTGCCGTAGCAAATAGTAAAAAATGGGTATAGCTTCTAACAAAACTGTTTATTGGTCGACGTTTCGATCGGATGCCGATCTTTCTCAAGACAACATTTCGTATTTCTGTGCACGTATTTATAAGCTCGTCGTCCAACGACGCCGAAAAAAGAGAGAGGGGGGATTTAGGGAGAGAGGTAGCCACAAACACGCTCTCGGCGAGGTGAGGTGAAGGTTTGCAAAAAAGAGAGAGGAAAAAAGAAAAAAAGAAAAAAGAAAACGCAAAACCAAAAACAAACCTAAACATGCAGAAAAGGGAGAGGAGTACACAACTCTTTCAAAAACACTGTCCTCCATCGTTCGTCAGCTTGTAGAATGAGTGACAGGTAGCGCCCACTTCAGAGGGGGGCCGCTCTGCTTAAGAAACGAAAGCGCAAAGCAGTAACAGGGACGCTCTCACACCATCACTGGGAGGCACAGAATTCTAATGGTCACTGACCTTACGGGAAGAGTTTACAGGAAGCGGTCGTAGCCGCACACATATCTCAGTGACGCCAACCCCACAAAACAAACAGGCAGGCTCGTTAAGAGTGTAGGTACGATCTCCGCACTGTGGCTCAAAGCATGCACGATTCTGCCTACCGTCAGGACGGGCGAGTGCCATTCATCAATCTTAGCTCTATTCTTCTGCCCTGCCCGGGCAGCCGACAGGGTCGTCCCTGACCATGAACCAGGGAGAAGGAGCTTAACTAATCCTCTAACCGCACGCGGGAGTCGCGCGGGTCCTTTGTTGGAGTAAACGGCGGCGGGCGCCTCGATGTTGTTTGTGGCATATGCCGCCTGTGCGGACACCCCAGGAAGGGAATAAATAAGATAAGAATAGCTTGATTACTTGTTTAAACAACACAGAGACTTAATTTAGATAGGGGATTATTCTGCAGCCAGATTATCAACAGCATGTATAGACGACATAATGCCCGGGCTATCATTCATTCCTGCCTTTACGGTGTTGAATTTGTAAATAATGTAAGATTCACGTTGTTCGCGTTCTCTTGTAGTAGAAAATCCACTCTGTAAAAGTGTGACCCTGATGGAGTCGAACGGGTGGTTTTCGGAGTTAATATGTCGTGATAAGGGTAGATCCGGGAGTGAACGAACATGTGCGCGATGGTTGTTGAAGCGCATGCGGAATGCCGTGTCCGTCTGGCCAATGTATTGGATGCCACAAACACCGCACTCCAGAAGGTACACCACATTAGAAGAGTCGCAGTCGAGTGTCGCGTGAATTAGATGCTTGAAATTGGAGTTGGTGCTTTCTGCCACCGTGGTTGTCTGCATGTGTTTACATACGCGGCACCGTGCCTTTCCGCATGGTCGACACCCACCCTTGGGTGCCCTCTCAGTTTTGGCGTGTACGAGGTAATCTTTAATATTTTTGGGGCGCCTGTATACGACCCGAGGAGGGGTGGGGAAGATTTTCGAAAGCCGTTCACTCTGTTGTAGCATGTTGAAGTGCTTTTTCATGATTTTGTTTATGTTTGGGGAGTTGCCCCCGAACGTCAAAACTAGGTTGCCTCTCCCCTTCTGGTTTAGTTCCCTTTCATGGTGCAGCAACTCTTGGCGATCAAGGTTGACCGCTTTGCAAATAGCGTCGTTGACTATGGGTGGTGGGTATTGTTGCCTTGCGAGTACATTGCGCAAGTTTTCTGCGTTTGCTTCGAAGTCCTCGGTGCGGGAACAAATTCTCCTAAATCGGTGGGCCTGCGAGTATGGGATACTCGTTTTGGAGTGGCGCGGATGACAACTGTCGAAGTGCAGATACTGCTGCCTATTGGTAGGTTTTTTGTACACGGTAGTGATCAGTTCTCCTTTGTCTGTATTTATATGCACGTCAAGGAAATTGATTTCCGTGGTTGAATACGTATAAGTGAATGCGATGCTTGGATGGGCCTTGTTGAAACACTCGATGAAGTCGATTAAGTCATCCTCCGTACCGGTCCAAATAAGGAATACATCGTCCAGAAAGCGTTTGTAAAAGAATGGCTTAATTTCGCGGGTTGATAGAAATTTTGTTTCGAGATCGTTCATGAATATATTAGCGTAGTTGGGTGCCATTCGAGTACCCATCGCAGTGCCGTTTATTTGGAGGTAATACTGATTGTGGAATTCAAAGCTATTTAATTCCAGCACTAGCTTGGTCAAAGTTTCAATGACTTGTGGGCTTGGCGACTCATGGTCCAGATGTATGCTATAGGATTCAACCAGGGCTTCAATCCCATCTCGGTGAGGTATATTTGTGTACAGAGAAGTCACATCTAGAGTTACAAGGAAGGCGCCATCAGGGATTTTTATGTTGTCGATTTCCCGTAGGAAGTGGTTAGTATCACGAAGATACGACGAATGGGTAGCGGGTATTTGCTTAATCAGGGAGTCTATGTAGCTTGATATTGGTTCGGTGAGAGTGCCTCTTCCCGAAATTATTGGCCTACCAGGGTTCCCTTCTTTATGAACTTTAGGCAGCATGTAAAACCTTCCTGGCGTTGCGTGTGCTGCTGTGAGTGCTTTACAGAGGCGTGGCTCTATTTCCCCAATTTTGACAAGATTATTTAGTGTTGTTGTTATTATTTCCTGATGTTCAACAGTTGGATCCGCGTCAAGTTTTTGGTAGAAAAATTCGTTATTTAACTGACGGTGGCCTTCTTGAATGTAGTCTGGTTTACTAAGTATTACAATACCTCCACCCTTATCGGCTGGTTTTATGACAATGTCTGTTCGATCACCCAGTGTCTTAAGTGCCTCGCGCTCCTCTTTAGAAAGGTTCTGGGCCCCTGGTTTGCGAGCGTTATAAGCCCGCAGGACGTCTCTTTGAACGGCCTCAATGTACGAGTCCAAGTGTTTTTCCCGCTCTGATTTCGGTGTCCACTGCCGCCCTACATTGACGGAGGTTGGGGCAGTGCGCTCCTTGTCCGGCTTATCGAAAAAATATTCTTCTAGGCGTAAATTTCGTGAAAAATTGTCCAGGTCTTTCAGCAAGCTAAACTCATTGTATCGGCCGGTACTTGGGCAAAATGTCAACCCGCGCGAGATTAACGACCGCTCATGAATAGTAAGCTGTACCCCGGAGAGGTTAATTATGTTTTCATCTATGTTCTTTTGAGTTTTTGATATTTCTTTCGACTTGCAGGGTGGAATTGGGGGTGTAATTTTGAAATTTCCAATGTCTGTGTGGTGCGGAGCTGAATTCATTTGAGAAAACTCGTTTGAGTATGGAACAGAAAACACGTTTGAGTATGGAACTTTATCCCTTGACAATTTTTTAATTTTGATTCTCATTATTTCATCTGTCTTCTTTTTCTCGAACAGTTCCAGTTCGCTGGCCTCCAGCGCAGAAAGAACAATATTATTCCTAGCACGAAGCTCCTCCGCCCTCAGAGACGCGAGTGTATTATCACAATGATCCACTACGATTTTAGTTAGCTGAAGTGATGCGGATTTAAGAGTTTCGTTCCAATTTTGTGTTTCACGTTTGTTAAACGTATGCATCGATGGTGTTAATGATAGAAGAAGGCCCCGGGGGGCGATCCCAGCCTTTAGGTATATTTTGAGTGTACGCACATGTAGATCATTGCGCACCCGCTTGTCAATTGTTTTCCTTATCTTAAAAAAATTAGGCGTCAGCAGCTGATCACGCGTGTCATCTGAGGGAGAGGAGGTCGGAACATTTGCGCGGCCAGTATGTCAATTCATGCAAATGCGACGTGCAGAGCCACAGTGTTTTCGGAGATCGTACCTTTTGGCGGCGGGGGTGGCAGGGCTTTTCTCGTTTTCTGGACTGGATTCCAGAATCTCGCAGTCTCTCGCGCTCGGCTGGGGGTCAGAAGGTTGTGGGCTCATTGAAGTCCGTGAGTTGAGTTCTGATTTCCCGGGCTTGGGCTCGATCGTCTGCAGGTTTTCCGACGGAGATGCGCTTGTGGCTGAGAGCCCTTGGTCCGGGCCTTGGGGTTGTTCAGGTGGTGCGCTGTTTGATCTGGCGATGGGTTTGGCTGGTTGCGGTGCTTTACGAGGCTTTCGGGGTTTTTTGTTGATAGCCCCAGAAAGAACGCTGCAAGGTGTTTCGCTGGGTTTCCACGTGGAGTCCGCAGACGCTGCGTCACCTTTCTGGGGGGTCACAGTTGTACGCGCACTCCCAGCTGTAAGCCTTTGGTGAACGTTCGGACGAGCGACCGGGCTGGGCGCCGGTTCTCTACTGCTTGCAGAGGGACTGTTCGAGACCACCTGGGCGAAGGATGGTATCGCTGGCTGCAGCTGGCTAGTTGCGCTGGGGCATGTGGGGTAGGCCGTATCGTCCATGTGAAGGCTGTTCCATACTCAAACGGAAGGTCCATACTCAAACGAGTTTTCTGTTCCATACTCAAACGAGTTTTCTCAAATCAATTCAGCTCCGCACCACACAGACATTGGAAATTTCAAAATTACACCCCCAATTCCACCCTGCAAGTCGAAAGAAATATCAAAAACTCAAAAGAACATAGATGAAAACATAATTAACCTCTCCGGGGTACAGCTTACTATTCATGAGCGGTCGTTAATCTCGCGCGGGTTGACATTTTGCCCAAGTACTGGCCGATACAATGAGTTTAGCTTGCTGAAAGATCTGGACAATTTTTCACGAAATTTACGCCTAGAAGAATATTTTTTCGATAAGCCGGACAAGGAGCGCACTGCCCCAACCTCCGTCAATGTAGGGCGGCAGTGGACACCGAAATCAGAGCGGGAAAAACACTTGGACTCGTACATTGAGGCCGTTCAAAGAGACGTCCTGCGGGCTTATAACGCTCGCAAACCAGGGGCCCAGAACCTTTCTAAAGAGGAGCGCGAGGCACTTAAGACACTGGGTGATCGAACAGACATTGTCATAAAACCAGCCGATAAGGGTGGAGGTATTGTAATACTTAGTAAACCAGACTACATTCAAAAAGGCCACCGTCAGTTAAATAACGAATTTTTCTACCAAAAACTTTACGCGGATCCAACTGTTGAACATCAGGAAATAATAGCAACAACACTAAATAATCTTGTCAAAATTGGGGAAATAGAGCCACGCCTCTGTAAAGCACTCACAGCAGCACACGCAACGCCAGGAAGGTTTTACATGCTGCCTAAACTTCATAAAGAAGGGAACCCTGGTAGGCCAATAATTTCGGGAAGAGGCACTCTCACCGAACCAATATCAAGCTACATAGACTCCCTGATTAAGCAAATACCCGCTACCCATTCGTCGTATCTTCGTGATACTAACCACTTCCTACGGGAAATCGACAACATAAAAATCCCTGATGGCGCCTTCCTTGTAACTCTAGATGTAACTTCTCTGTACACAAATATACCTCACCGAGATGGGATTGAAGCCCTGGTTGAATCCTATAGCATACATCGGGACCATGAGTCGCCAAGCCCACAAGTCATTGAAACTTTGACCAAGCTAGTGCTGGAATTAAATAGCTTTGAATTCCACAATCAGTATTACCTCCAAATAAACGGCACTGCGATGGGTACTCGAATGGCACCCAACTACGCTAATATATTCATGAACGATCTCGAAACAAAATTTCTATCAACCCGCGAAATTAAGGCATTCTTTTACAAACGCTTTCTGGACGATGTATTCCTTATTTGGACCGGTACGGAGGATGACTTAATCGACTTCATCGAGTGTTTCAACAAGGCCCATCCAAGCATCGCATTCACTTATACGTATTCAACCACGGAAATCAATTTCCTTGACGTGCATATAAATACAGACAAAGGAGAACTGATCACTACCGTGTACAAAAAACCTACCGATAGGCAGCAGTAGCTGCACTTCGACAGTTGTCATCCGCGCCACTGCAAAACGAGTATCCCATACTCGCAGGCCCACCGATTTAGGAGAATTTGTTCCCGCACCGAGGACTTCGAAGCAAACGCAGAAAACTTGCGCAATGTACTCGCAAGGCAACAATACCCACCACCCATAGTCAACGACGCTATTTGCAAAGCGGTCAACCTTGATCGCCAAGAGTTGCTGCACCATGAAAGGGAACTAAACCAGAAGGGGAGAGGCAACCTAGTTTTGACGTTCGGGGGCAACTCCCCAAACATAAACAAAATCTTGAAAAAGCACTTCAACATGCTACAACAGAGTGAACGGCTTTCGAAAATCTTCCCCACCCCTCCTCGGGTCGTATACAGGCGCCCCAAAAATATTAAAGATTACCTCGTACACGCCAAAACTGAGAGGGCACCCAAGGGTGGGTGTCGACCATGCGGAAAGGCACGGTGCCGCGTATGTAAACACATGCAGACAACCACGGTGGCAGAAAGCACCAACTCAAATTTCAAGCATCTAATTCACGCGACACTCGACTGCGACTCTTCTAATGTGGTGTACCTTCTGGAGTGCGGTGTTTGTGGCATCCAATACATTGGCCAGACGGACACGGCATTCCGCATGCGCTTCAACAACCATCGCGCACATGTTCGTTCACTCCCGGATCTACCCTTATCACGACATATTAACTCCGAAAACCACCCGTTCGGCTCCATCAGGGTCACACTTTTACAGAGTGGATTTTCTACTACAAGAGAACGCGAACAACGTGAATCTTACATTATTTACAAATTCAACACCGTAAAGGCAGGAATGAATGTTAGCCCGGGCATTATGTCGTCTATACATGCTGTTGATAATCTGGCTGCAGAATAATCCCCTATCTAAATTAAGTCTCTGTGTTGTTTAAACAAGTAATCAAGCTATTCTTATCTTATTTATTCCCTTCCTGGGGTGTCCGCACAGGCGGCATATGCCACAAACAACATCGAGGCGCCCGCCGCCGTTTACTCCAACAAAGGACCCGCGCGACTCCCGCGTGCGGTTAGAGGATTAGTTAAGCTCCTTCTCCCTGGTTCATGGTCAGGGACGACCCTGTCGGCTGCCCGGGCAGGGCAGAAGAATAGAGCTAAGAATGATGAATGGCACTCGCCCGTCCTGACGGTAGGGAGAATCGTGCATGCTTTGAGCCACAGTGCGGAGATCGTACCTACACTCTTAACGAGCCTGCCTGTTTGTTTTGTGGGGTTGGCGTCACTGAGATATGTGTGCGGCTACGACCGCTTCCTGTAAACTCTTCTCGTAAGGTCAGTGACCATTAGAATTCTGTGCCTCCCAGTGATGGTGTGAGAGCGTCCCTGTTACTGCTTTGCGCTTTCGTTTCTTAAGCAGAGCGGCCCCCCTCTGAAGTGGGCGCTACCTGTCACTCATTCTACAAGCTGACGAACGATGGAGGACAGTGTTTTTGAAAGAGTTGTGTACTCCTCTCCCTTTTCTGCATGTTTAGGTTTGTTTTTGGTTTTGCGTTTTCTTTTTTTCTTTTTTTCTTTTTTCCTCTCTCTTTTTTGCAAACCTTCACCTCACCTCGCCGAGAGCGTGTTTGTGGCTACCTCTCTCCCCAAATCCCCCCTCTCTCTTTTTTCGGCGTCGTTGGACGACGAGCTTATAAATACGTGCACAGACATACGAAATGTTGTCTTTAGAAAGATCGGCATCCGATCGAAACGTCGACCAATAAACAGTTTTGTTAGAAGCTATACCCATTTTTTACTATTTGCTACGGCAACCAAAGACAGCCCTTCTCGCAATCTATATATATATATATATATATATATATATATATATATATATATATAACCTTCGCGTAGCATAAGTAATAGACATTTCAGGAGCACCCGTTTGATCAGACTACGGGGACAGTTTTTTTTATTGTATAATTGTGAGACATAACGCACCGACGCAACCAAGGCGATGAAGCGCGCCGTAGTGGAGGGCTCCGGATTGATTTTGACCACCTGGGGATCCTTAACTTGCGCCGAAATCTCCTACACACGGCAGCCTTTGCTTCTCGCCTCCATCAGAAAAGGAGCAGCCGCGAGTTTTTACTTTGGCTTCAGCTTCTACAGTCGTGCGAACGGAGACTCAGCTTACACAGCCACTAGAACCACGCGTACCTTAGCGGAGTAATGTGTAAGCTCTGCGACTCGGGCGCTAATTTGAAGCAGGTGTACCACAACATTGTATTGTTCACTTTGCGTAACAATCTACCTAATTGTCAGGCTGCCTCTCTAGAATTCATAAAATGTAACGTTTTTATTAAATGAATTCATTCAAGGCGGAAATCGCTAAAAGGGGCAGACAGAGGTAACTGCGCCGACGCATTGAATGTTAAACGTTACAGAAATTAAGGACATTAAAGTAAACACTTTGCTCTCGGTTTATTTAAGGTAATGAAAGTTCTTCAGGCAAACCAATGAGTTATTTTTACTGTCGTTATGATGCTTAATTTTCCTGCAGTTTAAATGTGCCCTTCAAAAATTTCTACCACAGTTCCCATTCACACCTTCCTATGTTCATTCCCAAAGACAACGAAATGCGCGGTGTGCAGTAGGTTACGTTGATACAGCGTACAGGTTACAAAGCCACGCTCAGCTTAGTCTTTGAAATAAGAAAATCCGATTTCTTTTACTTTTTCCCGTTTGTTTGTCCTCTACTTTCTCTTACAGCTCTACTTGCGCGGCATTTACTTATAGTGACTTTGTTTTTGTTTTAGTTGATTTAAAGCAAAGCTTTCTACCTATACCAGCCAGCGGTTCCTTTCCGGCGTGCGGGGCAACAAACTCCCAACGTGGTGGGGGTGGGGTCGGAGGGGGAGGGTTTCACTCAATTGCTCAACAAAAGCTACAAAAAATTAGTAAAGTCAGTAAAAGACAATAAGGATGGCATGGCATGAAATGAGGTGCAAAAACTACGCGTAATATGAAATGAGGTGTAAACATTTGATTTCACTAAGAAACTTGAAAGTGTGTTGTAGAGGAATCATGGGATCATTCGCTAAAAACAGTGCTGGGTGTAGTGGGATATGTTGTCTGTATAGTTGTGGGAAACGTTTGCGTCTTGTTGTGGGGAGTGCTGTGCATGTGATGAAAATGTGAATTATGAATAGGGCCTCCCCACAACTGCTACACAGGGGTCTTGGGGATCTAGCGAGCACATGGAAGTGTGTCGCGTCTGTGTGGCCTATCCGTAATCTACCCAGGGCAACTTCGATGAATCTGTTGCGTGAGTCAGTAGTGTATCATCCCATGTGTAGTTTTATTGTGTGTAACTTTGTGCCTGTCTGTGTGTCCCAGTTGGCTTTCCATGTTTTGCGAAGGTGTTGTCTTATGTGTGGCTGGAGGTCGCTGTAGGGTATTGTTAGTACGTGCACTGTGTATGTAAGTGCAGCATCGGCGGCTATTCAATCCGCAGTCTCATTCTCCGCGCTTCCATCATGGCCTGGAGCCCAGCACAGAATTATTTGAAAATTATTAGCATACACAGACATTATGGCATTAAATACTAGTTTGACGGTGTAGTATTTTCTGGTCTGTGTGAAAACAATGCATGCACAACACTAAAACAGGTCTGTAATGATAACGGACTTGGGAATTTGTTGACAAAACTAGGATTCAGTTTGAAACATTTTGAAAAACCTAGAATTCAGTATCTCACTCAGCTCCATTAGAGCCACAAAAGATGTTTTTTAACAAAAAAAGAGCGAGAAGTAAAAACTTTCAAATTTTGCGCCACAGTGATGTTTTGTGAGCAAGAATGACGTCAAACGTGGCACCAATAAAACATAATTTTCAGTACGGTAACTGCACGTTAGCATGCATTCAAGTGATGCGGTCAAATGGAACTAGAGGCCCAACAATAGACGTCCAGTCATGTGTCGTCGCGACCGGTCAGTTAGGTGGCCGCCAACCGCAAAAAACAAGGTTCCGTGACGTCATAGAAAAGTTGCGGGAAATTGGCTAGGGGGTTTTGACTGCTTCACGCATTTTCTTTATTGTCTACGTTATTTGGTCGAAGATTTTGATGATATTGTTATCGTTGTTGTCGGGACTAAGCCGTCTTTTTAATAAACCCAACCAGTATTTTGTCTTCATGACTCCTATAAGAATGTGCTGAACGGTGAATAAATTGCCATATGCTTCGGCTGAGAAGATAGTGTTGTGTACGCTCATGGTTCTGAAAGAATTACAGTTAGGACCATGACCGGTGCAAGCCCCCTAGTTAAAGGATTTCGAGGCATCAGTGCAAAACTTCGGCTCATTTATATTTATCCTGCATGGACAAGACGTGCTGAAAAATCGCAGCACTCAGAACCCTGCTTTTATCTATTTTCATAAAAAAAACATCACAACAAACAGGCTGCAGTGGCCATAGTAGCATAACGCCAGAAAATGATGATGGTGATGTGCATACCTGTAAAACCCCAACAGAAAAACCTAAAGCTTCTTCTCTCATTCTGCGTGAGTAGGGCAAAGAAGCAGACAGACGATTTGAGAATAGCTGGGTTGTAGATGTATCGATGAGGAATGCCTTAAAAGCATATAACAAAAGATTTGCATTCGCTGATGCTCCAGGAACCATTTCTTGCTTTCAACGTACAGACTCTGGGCCGGGCTAGTGCGGAACGCACCAGTCGCAAGGAGCAGGCGCAGGTGGAGCACTGGATCAAGTACTCTTAGTGCTGTTTTTGATGCCGACCCATACACGACACTGCCGTAGTCTAACCGAGACCCGAGCAAGGCGGTAAAGACACGGAGAAGGAGTTCTTTGTCTGCACCATAGGATTGGTGGAACAGCACTTTGAGAATGTTCAGTGTCTTCAGGCATGTATGTTTAAGTTGTTTGATGTGTGGAATGAACGTGAGTTTTCATAAAATATAACACCTAAAAACTTGTGCTCCTTTTTTACAGGGATAGAAGCGCGATGAAGGGTAATCTGAGGGTCTGCCTTAATCCCGCGCTTCCGGGAGAACACAACACAAGTACTCTTTCCAGGGTTCAGGTTAAAACCGTTTGTGCCTCCCTAGCCAGCAAGTTTTTTCACCCCAAGCTGGACTTGGATTTCACAAATTGAAAAATTACAAGACCTAAAAGATATCCGAACGTCATATACATATATAGAATAGGAAATGTTTTGTGGCAATGCCTCCTGGAGAGAGTTCATCCTAACAATAACTAGTGTGCAGCTCAAGACACCGCCTTGACGGGCGCCATTTTCCGGCGCGTATACATTGGAAACAGCACTGCCAACCCTCACTCGATAGGTTGTTTCCGACATGTAGCTAGCGAGGGTGTTCGTCATGTTGCCGGAGACACCAAACGACCGGAGGTCACTCAAGATGCCGTACCGCCAGGCCGAGTCACAGGCCTTTTCCATACCGAAGACGGCTGTTATACAATACTGGTTATGGATGAAGGCATCTTTTAATTATGATTCCAACGCAACCAGTTGATCGTTGGTATGTCTCCCCGCCCTGAAGCCAGCCTGGCAGCTCTCGAGAAGACCATTGTACTCCAAGAAGTACATGAATCTCCTATTGATCATCTTCTCGAGAAGCTTGCACAGGCAGCTGGTCAGGGCAATGGTTCGGTACCTAACCGGAGAAGGTGAGCCCTTGCCTTCTTTCAAGAACGCTACAACTATGGCCTCTCTCCAAGACTTTGGAATGGGTCCCGAAAGGCGTATCATGTTGTAAACGTGAAGGAGTGTTACAAGAGTGTCTCTGTGTAAGTGCTGCATCATTGTATATGTGGTGTTGTCTGGGCCAGGAGCTGAGGGTTTACACGTGCCCAGAACACTTCTCAGCTCAGGTAGTGAAAACAGGGAGTTGTAAGAAATATTTGTTGTAGTCGCGTAGGGACTTCTTTTTTCAAAAGGCTTTATGTTTCAGCAAAGTGTTTGTGTAGTGTGCAGAGTTCGACACGTTTTGAAAGTCTTGTGCCAGTGTGGTAGCCTGATATTCAAGTGCGTTCCCTGCTCTGCTGACCAAGGGCAGGCTATGTGTATGTTCTCGGCTAAGTTAACGTATTTGTGTCCATACCTTGCGTATGTCTGTGTATCGATTTATGGATTAATATGAAGGAGCGCCAACTATCTCGTTTCTCCTCGCGGCGCACTCGCTTTCCCAAAACCTTTGCCCTTCTAAAAAATATTAAGTGAGCCGACGTGGGGTACCTGCGAAGGACACCCTACGCCTAGTTCTGGGCCTGTCGAGCTCGCATGCAGTCCACCATGGCCTCCTCGGGTTGCGTGCAGCAGCGGAGACCTCGGGAATGGCCATTTCGGCGCGTGGAGGACGTGTGCCATGAGTAGTTGGGTAGCTTCTTTAATGTTTAGGTGAGTTATGAATCTTTGGTGTAGTTTGGGTGTTTCTGTTAATGTACTCCAGTTCGCTCTAGCTTCATTGAACCGGTTATGGGAAGATGAACTGTTCGGGCCTTTGCCAATGTATGTTAATGCGGTTGGGAAGTGGTCACTACCATATGGGTTAGTGCCAACATCCCATTCAAGAGATGGAAAGAGTACTACAGAGCTCATAGCCAAGTCGAGGTGCGAATAAGTGTTTTGTCCTATGGTATGGTATGTAGGCTTCTTTTTATTAAATAGGCATGCTCTCTAAGATGTTAGATATTTTTTGATAAGGCGACCTCGCACATCCGTGCGAGCCGAGCCCCTAAGAGAGTTTTGTTTGTTGAAGTCTCCTAAAAGAAGGAAAGTTGCGGGTAGCAGATCAACAAGGCCCTCTAAATCCGAGCACGAGAGCTGGAAATATGGAGGGATGTCAACGAAACATAGTGTTATTTGCCTATTGAAAATTGTGGTACGAATGGAGACAGCCTCAAGGACGGTCTGCAATTGGATAGTGTGACGCGCCAAGTACTTTCAGGCAATGATGTCCACACCCCCTGAAGATGTTACACCACCATTCAAAAAATTTGTATGCTTGGAATTTAAATGTGTTTCTTGTAGACACAGGACACTTGGATGATTGGAGTTCAGTATCTCGTGCACATCGTCAAGGTTTTTCAGAAGGCCTCTAAAGTTCTATTGAATTAGGTTTTGTCTTCCCATTATTTAGTGTGAGAGCTACTGGAGCGCGTATGTTTATCTGTCGTCTTTCCGGGCTGTGACTGTCGCCTTTTTGGGCTTGTCGGGAGGCTTTGGCGTCGGGACACGTTCCTTGCGGTGCACCGCAGTCTAGAACGGTCCGACATTTATTTCGTCGTCGGACGTCCTCGGAGTGCCTCCATGATCAGGCTCCTTGGACAATGCAACCTTTTGGGCGCGCTTTGCCTAGCCCGCAACCGCGGAGGGCTTCAAGAACGCCTCGGACGGCGCAGGCGGTGCAGCGAAGGTGTGAGCTGCCGCGGATGTGCCTCCGTCTCTATCTCCTTCGTGCCCTTGCATATGTTTTGGGCCGGTTGAGAGGAAACTGTGGATGCAGCAGCATCCCCAACCGACGTGGTTACCAGCACAGCCGCTGCTGCCTCAGCGAGCGGTGCGGAGGCGTGTTGGTGTGCCTGGGGCAACAGGGAGGGGACGAAGGCAGAGCCAAGTCCGACTCGCGGTACTTGGTCCCCGCCGAAACGAGATGCCGCTCCGTGCCCTCGCGAGCGGCGTCGGCGTCCCTCCCAATAGGGAAAGAGGCGAACCCCTTCCGCGCTTCTGGGAAGGTGATGTTCTTTTTTACCTCGTCATTGATGATTTTTTTTCTCCATTTGAAATTTCTCGCAAGCCCGGAGTATGCCACGTGCGGTCCCCTGCAGTTAGGAGAAGTACGTGTAGTGGACGGACAGTTGTCAGTGGGGTGGTCCTGTGCAGCGCACTTTGCACAGGTTGTCCTTCCACGGAAATAGTTGTTACCGTGCCCGAACCACTGGTACTTGAAGCAGCGGCGCTGGTTTTGTATGTAGGGTCGGACTGCACATCGGATAAAGCCTGCATTGATGTGTTCCGGAAGTTTGGAGCGGTTGATTGTCACGGTTATGTGTTCGCTGGGATTACCTCATCATCCCTTGGAATAGCGATGCTCCTGACCACAGTAAAACCCTGGTCCTTCAGGCCTTAAAGTAGGTCGCATCAGTTTCGGTAAGCAGGTCTGGCTCAGATGTCCCCCCCTGAGAGTTCTTCAGGCTCAGGTGGGGTGTGACTCTGAAGTACAGCTGGAAGATGCGGGTTTGGGCAAGGAGGTTGTTGGCCTGTTTTTGTCTTATCTAAACAAGGATTTCTCTTGTCTTGGGTTTTTTTGCCTCATACTTATCACCAAGAATGCTATGCAGGAACTTTAAAATCACGGATACAGACCTCGATGCTACAGGTCTTGCTGAGTCAGCTGACTGAATCACCAAGAAATGAGAATAGTTATCGGGCTTGGAAAAGATGGTTGTTAGGACTGGTGGAAAAGATACTTCATTGCGGCCCCTTTTCGGGGTCCGATCTCGTTTGGAGGGGGTTCAGAAGATACCATACAACATGTATTGGAAGCAGGGAATGGGGGTACTTTCTTTTTAAACCTTACCCTGATAGCTTGAGAGGTCCTGGAGCTCCCTGCCTGGTAAACAGACAGGGAACCTATCCGGCGGAGCTTTACCTTGGCTCCGATGGCCACCGTTTGAGGTTTCTACCCTTCACCTTAAAACTTATTACCACGGTCGGTTACAGCGTGAGTTTGGGGTCTCGGGGTCCCCGGTATCGCCAATACCGTCACCAAGATTGCTCAAGGTGTCCCTTGTGGGGCCCAATTCCACCCATCCCCTGACCCTCAAAGAATTTCGTTTAACCACTCCTCTCTCATCAGCACCGGTCACTTTAAGGAAGTAAATCCCCGTTTCTCTATGACTAATTGGCTCCTTTCAAACACCTTCGAGCTCGGACCCTGCTTCCCTCTCCCTTTTAGACAAATAATAAATATGTGAAGATAAAGCTTGCAAAAAGAAGCTTTCCCACAGTAAAAAAAAATTTCAAAGACGGCAGGGATCACCGGCTCCTCAGGGGAATTGTGGGAAATTGGATTGATTGATTGGCTCATTGATTCACTGGTTTATTTATTATGGAGTTTAACTTTTCTCCTCCATCAGGAAAGCGGCCGCTGCAGCATGGAATCTGATCCGAGTCTTTGTGCCAAGCACGACAAGTGAACTTGGAAACCTTTAATACTTCTGTAACGCACAAAATATTGCAGCTATTCCTGTAACCGAAAACAATGTTCGAAAAGGGTGTAAATTCGGTCAACGGCGAGGCGCTGACCAGGCTTAGTGTCTGCTCCATAGCTAGTGGGTAGGTGGTAAACATATTTCGATGGACAATGCTGAGGCTGGCGATGCCACTAACGTTCACGCATGTTGAGAGTACACAACTGGCTGACGAGAAATAAATCGTGCTTTCGATGATGCGTCGCTAGATAGAAACGCACAGAAACGTTTTAGCTTAGAGACCACCAACACAATATTCTGAAACACAAGATGGTTTCAAAATTGCAGCGCTACCAACGGTCTCGTGCCTCTGCCGTTGATTGGCCGATAAAATGTCAACGCCAGTGCATAATATACACAGGACTTCTGAGGCCTTGTCCAGAAAACGTTTTTGCCTTCTTTGATCACGCTCATCTTTAGTATACAGGGTGTTCCTGGAAAACTTTAGTAATTAATTAAAGTGGCTTTTGGATGTCAAATTGTTTTTCTTGTGCCAAGGAATCAGGGGCCGTGGCGGTAGCTATAAAACGGGTACCAAGTGGTATTCAGGGGTTAATTATAACTAGAATTTCCCAACTTTCTAAATATATTCAAATTAGGTGCTTCGCTGTAATGAGGTTATTGTAGATGATCATGAGTACATCCGGTGTCGATTATTTCATTTCCCAAATTATAATTTCGTGCAGAGCCGCAGCTCTCATAACCTCAGGTTTGTAGATACGCGCAACGGGCTCCAGGCTGCATTCCGGCGCTACAAACACACGCCCACACGCTGATATCACTCGCAGATGTACTATCGGCGTCAAATGATACGCGAACACGCAAGAATTAACCATATCGTGTAAAATTGAAAAATACTGTTTTTAGAGTTCATATAACGGCACGGTATTGGCATATTTAGAAATCCACTTTTGCCAAATTTGTTTTTAAATGCGAATGCATTTCTTAGTCGGGGGTTGTCGTGCTCCGTCGGCGTGCGCCTGCATTCCGCCAGCGCGAGCGCACGTGAGCGCGCGCCTCGTAGTTCTGCCTTCGTCGTCGTCGTCGTCGTAAATGCGAATGCATTTCTTAGTCGGGGGTTGTCGTGCTCCGTCGGCGAGCGCCCGCAGGTGTTATCTCTCCGCGCTCCTCCTCGCCCCTAGCAACAGCTGTGGCGCGCCTAGCAACCGGAGCAGGTGGTAGCTCGGGCGGGAGTAGGTACGCTGAACGTGTGAGCAGGAAGACCTTAAGGCGGAGTCCACGTGAGACATGCTGTCCGCCGGCAACGCGCTTGCATATAGCGCCAGAGAATAGCGTGCGCCACCACTGGTCCGCTGATGGCGCGATCACATCATTAGACGCCGCAGTTATGCGCCGTTGACTAGGAGACTGCCGTTCGCACTGCGCTAAAATTTCGCATTATGGAGTTTTCCAATCGTTAGCCTTTTTTTGTTTCCTCAACAGAACAACGGCGGGGTATGAAACTGCGGGTTTCATGATAAAACCGGTCAAGATAAAAAAATTATTATGTGAGGGAACTCAGGAAAACTATTAAAAAACAAAGTGGCGGAAACCAAGAATAATGCTTAACGAACATAGTGAAGGGTAACATACACAAGCAGCCTTAAGGGTCCCTGCGAACCTTTTATTTAGATTCAGTTAGTTTGGTATATTTGACCTCGCATCGAAAACATTCAAGTTTACCAAGTGAAAACGTTTGCGCGAAGATACCTACATTAGAATTTGTTTTAATAGCGACTTGACAGGGGAAGAAAAACAAAGCACTAAAAAATTAACAAAAAATACATTTTTTTTTTGGTCAGAACTTGTTCGGTTCCCATTTTAACCGGTTTGAACTGGTTCAAGTCGGAATGGAATTGTGCTGTGGTACCGAACCGGATCTGAACGCCAAAGGCTTCAACACAAACCGGAACCGTACCCGGAAAAATTCCAGTTCGACACCTGCTTATTTCACCAGATGGGCTCTAAGATTTTCAAGTGCTCCCATTGGGATTGTGTGCCGCTCCTGCCACGTTGCAAAGAATGATGGACGCTGTTTTGTCGGGCCTAAAATGCCAGGCATGCCTTGTCTATCTAGACGACGTGGGGGTATTTTCTGAAACTTTTAAAGAACGCATAGTGCGACTTCATTCAGTTTTGAAAGCCGTCGGTCCTGCGCAACCTTCGGTGAAGCCAGAAAAGTGCCACTTCGTGTACAAGGAACTAAAATTTTGTTACCATGTTGTAAGTAGCTTAGGCTTCCGCCCAGATCCCGCGAAAACAGCTGCCATAGCCACATTTGCCATTCCAAATGATAAAAGAGCTGTCCGCTGCTTTTTGAGCCTCTATGCGTACTATCGACGATATGTGCCGAATGTTTTTTAAATAGCTGAGCCTTTATTTCGTTTGGCGAAAAATTAGTTCCATTCAGTTGGGTCCCGGATGAGTACGCAGCGTTTGAAGAGTTCAAAAATCAGTTACAGAACACGCCTCTCTTTGGCCGCTTCGATGTAGACGCAGAAACAGAAATACGCAGAGATGCAAGCAATGTCGGCCACTGTGCAACATGGTGTCTTCCGTGTAATAGCTTTCGCTGGTAGAATCCTCTCACGCGCCCAAGTCAACTACTCCACGAAAGGAAAAAATGCTTGGCTGTCATGTGGGTGGTCACAAAATTCCGGCCATATTTATACGGGCGACCTTTTGTTGTTGCAACAGATCATCACTCGTTCTGTTGGCTGGCGAATCTGAAAGGTCCCCCAGGGCGTATACCCCACTGGAACCTGCGATTGCAGGAGTTCGACGTCAAAATAGTGTAGAAGCCGCGTCGCAAGCACAGCGACGCGCCCTGTTTATCCCGCCCCCAGTTGCTCAGGACTCAGCTGATTCAGACTAAGTTGGGCCTTCCTGAGTGCCCTAACCTCAATGGGTCTGGTTCAAGAACAGCGCGATGATTTAACGCTCGGTTCCTTAATTGATTATATGGAAGACAAAATCTCTCGGTTGCCGCAAATTTTCGCATGCAGCCATGCACCGTTTTGTGCCCTCAACAACTTTCTGCGCAAAAAAAAATTGTGGTCCCACAGAAAGGGCGTGCCTTCTCGTCGCTTCCAAGTCACTCAGTGAGGAGATGCCTCAAGCCTGTGACGAGGAGCCCTCTCTCGGGGATAGCGACGAAAGAAGGGAGCCAGAGAGCCGGTCGTCTCTTCGCTGCGCTGATCAGGGCTCCCCTCGCATGAGCAGGGGGCGTTGCGAGCAGCCGCACCTGTCGGGCGCACATGCGTTTTGCTCTGAAAGAAATACCCTGGTAAATCCCGGAAGAACGCCTTAGAAGCCCACCAGACCATCGCGACCAAGTACGGAACAACTTCCGACGATGTTCTACAAAGTTTGGTGAATACTGGCTCATTTCCCGGAATTTTAACGGCGAATTTTGGCCTCCAACGTGGGAGGTCGAGCTAAGCCTAACCAAGCACGCCGTTCAGAACTCTGCCAGCTTAACTACACTCGTTTGGCATCTGGCTACCTACTCGAAGTGGCCGTGTACCTGCGTCACCAATATATATACGTCACCACAATATATACATATTGAAGGCCAGAGATTGCGGTTCGCTTTTTCTAGGGCAAGGTGGATGCCAAAAAAAAACATTAACTTAGCTTCAATTACTTAGCGTTGCGAACGCTGTAGTTAGCAGAGCTGCTGCCTGGCGTGGCCTTATCGCTTGGCTAGCTTCATACAACTTCTCAAAGCCAGCAGATGGATTTCCATTCACAACCGTTTTCGCGCCAACTTTCGCTGGCCCTTTCTACGGGTGTCTGCGCCTACCCGAGAGCTTGTGACAGAGCAATTTTTGAGCATTCGAGGAACGACAGCCAAGAACACTCATCCGAAAATCCGCTTTCCTCCGATCTATCTGTCGGGTGCGTGCGCTCCATCTCACTTGACTACGTCCACCTGCGCTCGACGAGTACCCAAACCACCGCCTTCCATTCCTAGCTGCGGCGGACGCCCGCTCCCCTTACTCCACCTCCTCTTCCGCAGCACCTGTGCTTTAGGCTTTCTCTCCCTCACCAACTACGCTGCAACTCTGCCTGGTCCTTGTTCTTCTCCTCACTAGCCTATGCCCTGTGCACATCGCTGTGCCCGCGCTACGACATTGCCTATTATGAAATCCTCGAAGATAATTGTTGTTAAAACACCAATAAATGATTATGATAATGTAAAGAGAAAGCACAAGCATCGGACACCACTGCTTGAGGATGGGTATTTACTGGTTAATATATAAAAGGCTCGCTTAGAATGCAAATCCCTCCTTACAACAATATGAGTGAATGCAGCTACCTGGCCGCACTCTAGAAGTAGCGCGGCGGACGACTGCTTCAAACCAGACCGTGCACTATTTTATTGCCACTAAAGCGATGGTCCGGGGTGTATTATTAGATGTAATGGGGTCGTTAACAGGCGAGGCTCCTTCGAGAATGGTTTACGTGCCCACGAAACTACGAAGAAATGTGTTCACACAGAACTGTAACCTAAATATGAGGGCAAAGTACAAATTCATCACAGACGCGAACGCGAGCCTGGTGGAGGAAAGCATCTTGTCGATGCTTGTGGTTTGTAGTAGAGTATCGGTGGGCAAAGAAGCTTGTCGACGTCAGTAGTCTACACGGGAAACAAACTGTTCTGTCAACAAGCTTGGAGTTGTTTGGATGCAGCAGAAAACTTGTATCGGGCATGAGAGATGCTTCGCAGCAGAATACAAGAAAAAATCCCTTCATTGATTTTGTTTGCCCCGGTAAAACTGCACAAGTATCATACCGGCGAAATCTTAAACTCTTGCGTTTACGTCTTGGGCTTCAATATCTAAATCAGTACACTGCCTTGGACGGGTTATGCTAGTCTTCCTGTAAAGCGAAAAAAATTGCTGTAATCGGCTGGACTCAGCCGATAAAGCGATGATGACGTACACACGTTGAAAGCGGCACTTCGAAGTCGAAAGATTCAGAACCTCTACAGATGAGGCAATGACGCCATATATCATCTCGAAATATAGGTAGTGCTTCTTTCACCAAGGATGGGTTCAATTGCCGGCAGCAGTGGACGATTTTGTGATGCAGGCGAAAAGCAAAACTGCCAGTGTGTTTCAAGATTTCAGCGCATGTTAACACGTCTTATCTCAGGTGTAGCTTTGGCACATGGCCTTCTACACAACACCCACAAACACGCCCTGGTACCTCATACACCAAAGGCTTAACGGACCTCAGCCATAGCTCATCGCATCCCAACATTTTTGGTTCATACTTGGACTAGGCAGCTTTCGCCATGGCACTCAACTTTCCCAGGGCTATCCGCAGCCGCAGCATGAGAAAAGCCGATGTTAGGTGATTTTTCAGGCCGTGGCATCGTGGGAAATCGTTTCGCAGATGATACAAGTAGAGGGTTGCTTTTGTTACTGCTGGAAGCGAAACACACAACACGTCATGCTCGCCACTCCAGAAGACTCTGTCTGCGTGCTTCAGCAGGCTCACCACATGGGCTGAGGAACGTACCAAAAGTATTGGTGGTGACTGTGCCCGGTACGACTTTACACTGCCACAGCTCATTATTCTCCTCAAAGGGCTCAATCTTTACATAAACTTTGCCTGCATTGCATGGCGCGTACCGCTTGCTCACAGAGCCTGTGATGTAAGCGGACAGGTACACCCATGATTTCATCTCGAAATCGTCAAGTGGAGAGGTTTTGTCACTAAGGAAACAGTCCTCAAATAGACCCTCCTCTCCTGCTTCGAGGCTCTTCTGTGACGCTGCATTCCTCACCTCCAGAAACACGAGCAGGTCAACCCTGTCGTCGATCTGGAAACTTTCCTTGCGGCTTGCCGTTAAAAACTGGATCAGCATGATGAGCCGCAGGGACAACTTAAACTCCAAGGCCCTGGGAACTGGGCTTGTTGCTGGTAAGCACAAAAAGAGATTCTCCAGGGAATTTTGATTATGTCGGCACAGCAAAACGAATTTGAAGTTGTTCACTGTGAGGAGCTCGTGATGTAGGATGAGGGCACTGGTTGCAGTGATGAGTCCTCCGGTCTGAATAGGCTTGAAGCACTTCTGTGTCTCGTTGCGACTGTAACACGAGACGAGAAAACCTACAATGAACTCATTAAGAAACTACAGCTTCTATGTGTGAGATCTCCTTCAATAAGCTCATTGCCGTGCCAATGTGGCGGAACGTCATCAGCGTAAACCAGTGAAATACCAGCTTCGCAAACCACACCGTTGTCAATGCCTCCAATGGGAGCAATCTCATCTTCACGACCACGAGCATGGCTGCTCCCACAATGGTTGAGTACTGCAACAGATGAGTAAACACTCATTTTGTCTCAAGGTAGGCAGCCTTGACAGGAGGTGCCAGCTTGAGGTCGCGCTTCTGATCTTTCTGTACCAGCCGTTTGATGTACTCAGCGGACACCTGCAAGGTGCAAAAATAGCATAGAAAAGAATGAAATAGAAACGTCTTGATATTTCTGAAGGATTGCAAAGCTAAAAATACTTCCATGCATTAATTTGCAGCTACGTGCAAAACTCGACAGACTTTCTAATACATAACGCTTGCAAACCCTCATAAATCTACTCCACAAGTAGCATGAACTAATCCAGAACTTTGGAAAGGGCGTGTTTACCTATTATGTGGGGAGCTTGTTAACACGTGGGGTGCGTGAAAAAGTAGAGTTGCCGGTCGGTGTTAGCTGCACAGGGTTGTCTGCAGCAGACTACAGGCGCAGCCGCCGCGTCGCGCTGATACCGCAGCATTTCCAAAGGGCCTTGTTGCCCAACCCTATGTCGGAAATAGCGTCTTCATGGCAGCCAGCAGCCTCGCTCTTCTTGATCACTTCAAACACCAAACTTTTAATAATCTGCCATCAACAGAGTCCGCTGCAAGACGGTTGAACGAAAGCAAGTTTAAAACAGCTGTGCTGGAGATAGTTGTCACCGACACGACGACATACCTTGCGCTTAGTGTGCGCCAATCTCCACTGTGCAACCGACGGGGTATGTGGTGGAGGAAGGACTGCTATGTGCCGCATGATAATGGCAGGCGCAAGGCGCTGGGCGAGAGAAGAACAGGAACGGTCAGCATCGCGAGTGGCTCGCTCTAAGAGAACGCACCGAGACATCGGTCTGCGCTGCCTTGCCCGTCTGTGGTATCTGCCTCTTTCCAAGCGTCTTGCTCCCCATCTATAATCCCCCTTATACAGCATATTACGAGCGCATAACAGGCCCACTAGAGAGCTTTGTAAACACTGTGCAAGCCAAACATAGACGGTAAAAAAAGCAGAAGTTTCTCCCCAGCAGCATTGCCGAAAAATTCATAGCGCACATGGACGAGAACAAGAAATGAGAACAGAGACCCTACGGAGTGCTGCGTGGTGCCTCTGTTCTCTTTTGTTGTGCTCATCCCCATGCGCTATCAATTTTTCCCCAACGCGACACCAACTCGCCCAGGAATCCATCCTCGTGCCCGAGCAGCAGGCTTGGCGCAGCGGTAGTTCAGCTTGGAGTCCTGTCTTAGACACTGTAGTGCGCTGTGAAATGATTTTAATAGTGGCAGAATGGTGGCCCTCTTTTACCTTCGTTGCTTTGCACATCTGAGACATGCTACGCACAGTGTGTGATTGCCTGCACCGATGTGAGGTGCATTCTCCAACAAGTGTGAGATGACAATTATGCCATAGGGTTATCAATGCTCTTCTTTGATATCTCACAAGCAAACAGAATTGTCAAGGAAGCCACTGGTTTTTATATTGCGAAGCCTTACCTGGCTATAGATTAGAGCGAATATCATTGCAGCATGAATTACTGCGTCTTGTTAGGGAGCAACATGTCTTCGCCCTTTTTAATGGCACATAACTTCATAGCCATAGAAAAATATTGGCGGCAGTTATATGAAAACAAAGTGAAATGTGCTGCCCTCAATTAAGGTTCAAAGGCTGCTGTGCATGGCTGCAAGTACTGGCAAGCCTGTATTCATTCCTTCACCTCTGTCAGCTCTGGCTACTGTTAATAGCTGACTTTTTCATGGTTTAGTTTCAGAAACACCCACCTTTACAAGCTGTCTCTGTAAGACGCACTCCTATTTTGAACGCATTTCTCTAAAATAAGTGGCTTTTTATATGTACTACTAGATGCCAGTATCGTTATGGTATAGAACAATGCAGTGCAGTTAGCTTTTAAGGAGTGGTTGCTCAATATTTTGTTATTTAAAAGCCTACACTTTTTTTGGGAAATGGTAGGCAACAATTTCCTTCCTGAAGGCACGACAATTCGGTGAACATGAACACAAGGCCTTGTTTGCGATACACCAGCTCGCCTTCAGGCCCTTGTTTTGCTGGAGGAGCAGTTTCCAGTCCGATCGGCTTCTTGTCTGTACTGTCGAATTCCAGACCAGTAGTCAGCTGCATCTCGTCTGACAGAAGTGCACAATGTCCCTCCTCCGGTTTCACGGCTTGAACTTTCCCTTTAAAGCTGGAAAAAGCTCATTGAGGGTTTCTTACAATGAAGTAAAGCAACCCTTTATTTGCTTGCTATAAACGAAAACATTCTGAGAAATTATGACAACCAGCAAATTAGTGTACACCAGGTTCGAATTTGACGTCCTCAATGCGCCTTTGTAGCGTCCGTTCAGATGGAAAAGGTACAACGTCATCCTTCACGAGCTCATACCCGTAGAACCACATGCCACTCGCACCTGCGCCGTGGATCAGGATGTCGAGTATCATAGCCTGGTCAGAAGCAACGTGTGGCAGTTTGTGTCCTGCAAAAGAATAAAATTTCAGAAAGAAATGCAACATTAGACAGAGCAGAAAAGCAGTATTCATGCTATTTTTATCGAAACCTGTTATGAACCTTCAAAATTCAACTTTATATGTGGCAGCTGAAACCCACTGTTGCGTGCTTCATGAGGAAGGGAGGGTAGGTAGCAGAGTTGTTCAAATACATGAAGGTTTCTGTGTAAATATGCTCGGAAAGAGGGAAAGAAGGCGATTAGTGTCTGCTTTCGCTAAAATAATTCACCACCAGACCTGTTGACGTGCAACGTAAACCTACTTCTTCCCTCGATGATAGGCAGGTAGGTGCACTGGTGTCTGGACAGTTTTAGGTAGCTGGACTCAACTCTACTGGACCCCTTTATGTGTGCCCTTTCTTCCAATATGCATGTCTTTCTCTTCACGTGCGCCACCACAACAGGTATTTACACACAGTGACCTACTGGGCTCCCCTCCTGAATGAACCGAAGTCGTGTTTTGTCGTCAAGGCCTTTTTAATGCCAACCTTTCTAGATGTAATAACCAAGTTCTACTGAGGCAACCCTTGAATGTAGGTATCAGCATAACTGATGTTTTTAATGGTAGACACAGACAGAGTTCACGTATTAAAATAAAACGCTCACCCAGAACAGCCTCCAACTGCTTTTCCAGCTCCTGGTCGGCTTCTGCTGCAGGTCCAGTTTCTGCTTCAGATCCTCAACAGTGGCTTCTGGCACGCACTTCGCTCAACTGGTCCGCTGCAGGAGGTTTCCTGTAGCATTTTAAAATTTTAGAAACACCTTTGAGAAACAACACCAGAGCAGGTGGTAGTCATTCGCAGCCTATGCCTTTTTTTATGTAATTCTTGAACACATGCAGTTCAGTTCATAGGATTTTGATGTGGCCCCGAAAAAGAATAGAGGAGTTTTTCATACCGTTTGAACACCCTGGTTGGTTGTATCGACAGTACACTGTTGGTTACTCGTTGAGGAGCTTCCATGTACTGCCCTACCTGTAAATATACACACCATGCTATAATCTTAGTTTTGCAGCACATGTGCAGAATAACTCAGCCTGTGAGCCCTGCATTGCTGTCAATACTACTTTTCTTACTTGGTTCATCAGGAATGGTTGTCGAGGTGTCCATGGTCTCGGCCTCCACAGCACATGTACCTGTCAAACAAAAAACATCAGCAACAGCATAACTGAACATTTGTTTCTTGTTCTCTGCTCTTTGCGGAACCTCTTATTTTTACCATTTATAATAAAAACCCATTGACCATTTATTAGACCATACAGAAAGGGCATAAAAAAAGCATTACCTCAAAAAATGTCCGCCATTGTACCCTGCGAAAGTGGATGTCCGGCAAAGCTGTTGAAACCACCAGACATGCCCATGGGGGGGGGGGGGGGGGCATGCCATGCTTTTCGTGGTGTCAGCGGGCTTGTCACTTGCGGTCGGCTTCTCTGGCAGACAATTCAAGGTATTTACTAAGGCTTGACGTTGGGCTTATTGGGTACACATTATTCACACTAAAAACAGCGCAGGGATGAGGACGGAAGAAGTGACAAACTAGAGCGCTGTAGCTTGGACGATGAGGGTGACACACCAACACGGATTTTGTATAATGAAGGCAGAAACACAAGGAGACAGGCCTGTTGTACTAGAAATATAACTTACTAAGGCTTGACATTGGGCTAGTTGGGTACACTTTCACACTAAAAACAGCGCAGGGACGAGGACGGAAGAAGTGACGAACTAGAGCGCTGTCAAACTACAGCGCTCTAGTTTGTCACTTCTTCCGTCCTCGTCCCTCCGCTGTTTTTAGTGTGAATTCAAGGTACCGCCTAGCCTGACGCCGGCTTTTGCCCTCGAATGCCCTCAACCACATTTACAAGCGCAGCTGCAAACCTGATCTTCACCACTAACACGTTGAAAGGGGGGGGGGGGTTAGGTTCCCATTGTTCAACGGCGTTTTATCATTCATTTTGTGGTTTTATTGCATGTCTTGTTGTTAAGTTTACACGAATACTGAGCTCTATGATTTATGCTTGATTAGCCTGGAGCATGCTCTCGGCATCTTGAGCGAGAACTGCTCAGATAGAAAACGGTTTTCTCTTTACGACTTGTATATTTCCGGCCAGCGAGACGCCAACAGCTTCAATATCAAAACCTTTTTCTCGCTGCAAATAGCCCCCATAGAAATTTTGGAGGCTGAGGGCCAAGTTAACAAGATTGATGTGCTGGTGCTCTAGCGCCACTCTGCCCGTGCGTGTAAAGTCAAATCCGGCTAAGGCACCATCAAGCAGACAGAATCCACCTTGGCCGCCCTAAAGACCTGCAACACTGGGTTCATGGAGCATTTCGTCGACAACTTCTGGACTTTATACACGAAGCAAACTTGTTTGTGCACCTGTGAAGTAGTGTACCAATAAGCCGCAGGGCGAACTTTTAAATTAAAAAGAGCCCAGAAGCGAAAACGCTGGAATCGAGATTTCACTGTACATAAAAGCCCCGTGGTTTATAATAATTCATTGTTCATGATTGGGAGGGGCTTCATGACCTAGGTTTAGCATTGATAGGTAAAACCAAGCAATAATTTAAAAACAATACAAGTTGCAGGTTTGCACATCCAGTCACAACTTTTTTGTTTAGGTAATAGAAGCTCTGCTTGCAATAAGACACCGAATTTCATAGTTTGATGCTGATAAAATTTTGGGGAAGTGCGAGGCAGTTACTCCCAAACCAGGCTCTTGTGCATACCACAGGATGGCTGGTCATCCCAGATGCCTCTGCGCTGAATCAGCCCGGCCTTTTAAGTGCAATGCACTTCTTAAGAGACCCTGAACCTGCGTCCACCGGCGATGTCCGCGCACGTGGAGATTGGTGCGCGCAGCCTGGCCGCTGACATGGCACATACCCACGTGGGGGATTGGCCATGAATCGGGCGTGAGAAGGGCTAATGCACCTGCTTAAAGGAGTACTGACACGAAATTTCAAAGCTGAGATCCGCTCGAGCAATCAAGTACAACGACAACACAAATAGGTGTCTGTGAATAAATGCATCTTTCTTTCTTTGTAGTTGTGTGTGTGTGTGTGATCTCTCTTTCGCGAACATTACCGAACCGCGCAAATTTAACTCGTGCATTCGCACTTTCACATTCTTCCCCTCAGGGAAATGCAGGGAATTTTTAGCTCTTTCTGCAACTCTTCAGCAATAAGTGTGCAATAGGCTATAAACTTGTCCTGGAATGCTTTTAGCTAAATTGTGAAGAGATGGGTCAAGACGCATAATAAAACCAGTGGGGCAGCTCCACCTGACGTAGAACCTGCCTAAATTATTTCAACACCCACTAATACCTAAAATCCTGGTGTGCATGAACCGGAAAGCAGGGGTACCCACGGTGCCTTGGTTCTGAAGAGAATACTCACTTGTTTGTACTTGCGCTTGCACTGTAAGCAATGGCACAACGTTGCCATTTTATTGCATTGCAGGGGAAGGTTACCTGCCTTCTAAAACTTCAGCAATGATTGGCATGCTGTAAATGCAAAAAATACGTCGTATTTCAGGCACAGTGTCCATATTTGTCCCAGCCAAGCAGTGGCTTGTAATGTGTTGTATTGAACAGTTGTGTTTCTAGATGGCGCTAGGCAAGCGCCTTGTGACGTTAGCTGGCACCAGCATTGTATATACTCATCACGGACTAATAAACATTCAGTGTTGTTCGGGGCACGGCGAATGCGGTTTACTTCGAGGTGCCTCCGGCGTAGTCGGCAGGGCATGCAAGGCGATACAACAGTTGGCGACGAGTGGTGAATTAACCGAACGCGGGGAGCTATGAGCCTGCACCAACCGCCCGAATTCCTGCCGACGCCGGGGAAACCGGCAATTCCTTGGACGCAGTGGCATCGCGTTTTCAAGAATTATCTCCTAGCATCGGGGAGTGACGCCCACACTCCTGCGCGCCGGAAAGCTTTGTTGCTTCACTGTCTTGGTGTGGAAGGACAACGCGTTTACTACGCATTACCGGAGCAGAAGCCGTCGACGCCGCCGGCAGCGGAAAAGGAAGAAAGCAGCACCAGCGACGAGTACGAGGCTGCGGTGGCTGCATTGGACGCCTATTTCACGGCCAAAACGAACGTCGTCGTGGAGCGGCATCGGTTCGGACAACGCACACAACTGCCCGGGGAGACCGCCGCAGCGTTCGTCACGGCGTTGCGCGAGCTGTCATCGAGTTGCGCCTTCGGTGAGCAAGTTGACGATTTTATGCGTGACCAACTTGTAGCGAAAACGTGCAACCATGTTCTTCGGGAATGCCTACTTCTAGAGGGCACTTCACTGACGCTCGAACGTGCGCTGGCGATTGCAAACAATATCGAAGAAGCTACGAAATACTCACTTGAGCTGCAGTCATCGGCTGCGAGCATCCAAAAGGTGGAAAAACGTCAGACGCCCTGCCGTACAGAATCACGATTACCGCTGCCGGAGCAGCACAAGTCTTGCTTTCGTTGCGGGTCTTCACGGCATTTTGCAGATTCCAAGTCATGCCAGGCGCGTGATGAAACATGCAGTAAATGCGGCAAACGAGGACATTTTCAGCGTGTCTGTAGGAGTGGCATGCCAGACGAGCGGGCCCTCACTGTCCGAGAAGTCGATACCTACAGTACAGCCGGCGACCTCAACGTCTTGCTTCTCGCCCGGCAGAGCAATGCAGGAATACACACAGAAGTCGTCGTGCTCGATGTACCCATACGTTTTCTCGTAGACACGGGCTCTGCGGTCTCGATTCTGTCGACCACCACGTATTCAAGGGTGAAATGCCCTCCTTTGCAGCCGACATCAGCGTCGCTTTACGATTTTTCTCGCCGCAGAATAAGCACAGAGGGCTGTTTCACGGCGCCAGTCATCTTCCAGGGTCGGCATGCCGAGATACTCTTCTATGTCGTCAAGGGACGTACCGACATCCTTGGCATCGACGCCATCGAAGCACTGCGCCCGCTGCGCCTGCATATCGACGGTATGTCATTGCAATGCACTCACATCGCGCAAGCGCCACAAGGCCTTGATCCTGAACTGTTTTGCCAATTTTCGCAATTGTTCGATGGGAAGTTGGGACTGGCAACAAAGTTTGTTCACAAGGTCAAGATAAGAGAAGGGATCACGCCTGTCGCTGCTAAGTTACGACGATTGCCATTTTCGGTGCGAGATCCGGTACGCGAAGAGCTGCAGCGTCTTGAGCAAGATGATGTCATAGAAAAGGTTGATGCGTCTGAATGGATATCGCCAATCGTAGCAGTTAAAAAGAAAAACGGCAAGATAAGGATTTGTGTCGATCTGCGCGAACCGAACAAAGCGGTTGTTGTTGACAAATTTCCACTGCCGCACACGGAAGAACTACTGCACAAACTGCACGGTGCAAGGTACTTTTCCAAGATTGATTTAGCAGCCGCATACCACCAAGTACTGCTGAGCCCTGAAAGCAGGGAATTGACTACCTCCATAACCGATAGTGGACTCTACAGATTCAAACGCGTCTGTTTCGGCCTTGCATCGGCACCGTCAGCTTTCCAGAAAATGATGGTCACTATTTTGCAGAACTGCAAAAACACTTCGTGCTACATCGACGATGTGATTGTGTATGGAAGCACACAAGAGGAGCACTTCAAGAATGTGAAACACGTTTTGCATTTTATTTCAAAGTCGGGACTGAAGCTGAATGACAAATGCATTTTCAATGTACAAGAAATAGACTTCCTTGGTCACAGGATCAGTTCCAACGGGATACGCCCCTTGCAAAGCAACATCGACGCTATCAAGGCTGCGCCAGCACCAAGAGATAGCAGTACCCTGCGCTCATTTTTGGGCATGGTAGGCTATTACGCAAAGTTTGTGCCTGATTATGCGGTGGTTGTCGAGCGTCTTCGCGAGTTGCTACGGAAGAATGCCACATTCACTTGGAATGATGCGAGACAAGCTTGTTTTGAGCAGCTAAGAAGTTCCTTGGCCGCAGGATGTTTACAGCTATTCGATCCTGCAGGTGACATTATTGTCACTACGGATGCCTCATCCATTGGTTTAGGAGCAGTGTTGCTACAGAAAAGAGGCGATGACCTTGCAACAATTGCTTTCGCTTCTCGCAGGCTTACACCACAGGAACAAAAGTACTCCGTTGGGGAACTAGAAGCCCTTGCTTGCTTGTGGGCTTGTGAACATTGGAGAGTATACCTTTGGGGTCGCCCATTCACACTACGTACAAACCACCAGGCTCTGGTCACACTCCTGAGTACAAAGGGAGTAGGTCGTCCTCCATTCCGAATTGCAAGGTGGCATGCCAGGCTCCTGGCAAACAACTTTGCGATTGAATTCCAGAAGGGCGATAAGAATACGGTGGCTGATGCTCTTTCAAGGATGCCCCTCCCAAGTTCTGTGGAGGAGGACGAGAGCGGGGAGAGCGTTTGTGTGGTCTTAACATGCGTTACTCATGCGGAGTTTGTCACTCTAACCATGCAGGACCCGCTGCTTCAACAGGTCAAAAATTGGGCGACTTCGACATCGCCTGCAGTGAAGATGTTGCCTGCCGAGGCAATTCCGTTCTACCGGGTACGGACTGAGCTCTCAGTTGTTGGAGACCTCCTGCTGCGAGGAGACAAGTTCATCGTACCTTCGTCCCTCGTATCGCGGCTTCTTGACGCAGCCCACGAGTCCCATCCAGGAATAACAAGGACAAAGCAACGACTGCGTGAACAATACTGGTGGCCTGCTCTGTGCAAGCAAGTAGAGCAATTGATTGCATCTTGCGGGGTATGCCAATCAGTTGACAAGTCTGCAAAACCGTCGACTCCACCTCTGCAGCCAGTTGCATTCCCATCCGCACCATGGCAGAATCTAGGGATCGATATTGTGGGCCCTTTTTCCAATGTGCCTGCAGATTGTCGCTTTGCCATCACGGCCATCGATTACTTCAGCAAGTGGCCGGAGGTTTGTTTTTCGGCGAAAGAGACTGCTGCAACAGTCATCTCCTTTCTGCGAAGCATCTTCAGCAGGGAAGGATATCCAGACGAGATCGTGACAAACCATGGTCCTCAGTTTACAGCTTCCGAGTTCGACAGTTTTCTCAAGGAACGCGGCATCACCCATGCGTATTCAGCAGTCTACCACCCGCAGGCTAACAGCCAGGTGGAAAGGTTCAATCGGCTACTCAAAGAGTACATTCAAGTCTGCACACGAGAACGTCGGCCTTTGAAGGAAGCTATCACCGAGTACCTGAGAGTCTACCGTTTCACGCCGCATTCCACCACAGGAGTAAAGCCTTCCGTCCTTCTTCATGGCCGTCATCCCAGAACAAAACTTGATCTTGTGGGAGCGCCAGGCAAACAGTTTTTCCGAGACCCTCAGGCTGCGATGAAATCCGTCCGCAGCAGAGTAGCAAAGAAGCAACAAGCAAGTAAGACCTACACTGATCGTCGACGAGCTGCGAAGCATTCTCCGCTAGCAGCAGGTCAACTGGTTCGAGTAAAGTTGCCAGGTCACATGCCTAAGGGCGCTTTAAGCTACTCAAGCCCGTTCACCATTGTTGACCAATGCGGCCAAGACACCTACAAGCTTGACGATGGCCGCACCTGGAATCGGAATCGGCTGGTACCCTGCCCTCGACCAGTTACACCACCTCCAGTTGCAAGAACCTCTTCGCCGGAACCAGTAACACCGCTTGGCGAGCCTCAGCAGGAAAACCAGGAACAACCGGTACAGCCATCTGTTCCGACACCAGTTGAAAGGGACGTTCCAGAACTGAGGCGGTCGCCAAGGCAAAGAAGACCACCATCGTGGTTTAAAGACTATCAGTAACATTAAGTGCTTAGAAGTTCCAGTTGTTTACTTGTTAGTGACTCTTTCTGAGGGGGGGAAATGCTGTATTGAACAGTTGTGTTTATGTAATCTAGATGGCGCTAGGCAAGCGCCTTGTGACGTCAGCTGGCACAAGCATTGTATATACTCATCACGGACTAATAAAAATTCAGTGTTGTTCGGGGCACGGCGAATGCCGTTTACTTCGAGGTGCCTCCGGCGTAGTCGGTAGGGCATGCAAGGCGATACAACATAATGTCTTGTAATGGCTTGTAATGTAAGTAACGCGAACGCTTGTAATGTCTCACACAGTTTCTTAATGCCGTATCAACAACATGAATTACTTACAAGCAGAACTTCACTTTAAGGTGTGCAGTCATCATTATTTTTTACTTGTTTTTGTTTATACCACTCGATATACGAATGCAAGGTAACTTATTAGGCTCAACACTGGTGGCACAAAAAAATAAAAAAATGCCTATTTTGTGTGCATTTGTAGCTTGTTATCAATTTTAACCCTAAAAATTCTGTTTTCTTGGTCCAGTTGATCAGTTTATTCAATTTTTAAATGAAGGTACAAGTACAAAGCTGCACAGCAGTAGTGACATCAACACAAGGGGGTGAACGTAGGAAGTTTCAACTTCCTTGGAGATCTTTCCTGTAGATCGACGGAACTCCTTCCAGGTCGAATAACATTTTAAATTTTGAAGTCTATGCGACATAAATGTCATTCCAAATGCTCCTGTAGCAAAGGTATACGTAGAGCCTCAATTTATTACCTGGCCTCCAGCCCAAACAATGAATGATCTGACTGAACTCATTTATCTTGCTAATCTGGAAAAAAGGCTGATCCTGGTTATTCTATGTCAATAACAAGGCTTTATGTAAAGGGCTGTATCTTTATGTGCCACTCCTTACAAGAGTGAGAATCAGGTTTGTGATGACACTGCTAATGAGATTCCACATATTATGAAAGGTACAGTATTACACGAAGCCTAAGTCATAATCCAACCCCCCCCCCCCTTACTTCTCACTTTTGGGTGCACGAAAGTGAAATGTTAATCTTCCATACAGTGTGATTTGACCCTATGTCGAAAAATCGGTACTTCCGCACTACTGAGCAATGCTTACTCGCGTTCTCCTGTAGAAGTCCGACTGCAGCTCCACGCGTTGCAGGCTGCACAAAAAACCCCTGGGGTACACCGACCTTCGGTGGATTCTCCGTAAGTTCCTGTGATTGATCACATTCCTGAAAGCACAAAATGTGTTCCAGTGTTGCATTTCCTTGCTCTAACGTGTAGGGCTGTATTGAAATGACCAAGTACTGAGTGCTTCAAGCCACACACAAGTCCGACTTGTGGGCGATCAACCTTTTCCAACAGTGAATCTCCCGAGGCAGTAATAGTGGGGGCTATTGAAGAACGATCATGTGAGGTATGAAGTTTTTTAAATTTTCATTGCAGCACCAAAATGTAAGGTGCAACCATTCACGGGCAGTGTTATGTGCTTGTTTATTTTGTTTCGATCCCACGTCACAGGATATGCATCGCACAGCGGTTATCTTCTGCTCGCGCAACCCTGCAGGTAGATCTGAGTCACTTTAGTTTAACAGTTTTTACTCGGAGATGACACCTTAGCAAGTATTGAGTGTGTGGTAGGTAGGTACAGCGATTTCAAGCACAAGCTTGAACAAGGTAGTTACAAGCATGCCAAGCTAACTTGGCTTGCTTGCGAAGAGTGTTCCACTGGTCTTTATAGTTCAATTCGATCAGAAGGTCTTCAAAAGTTTTTTTCGCGGGGTGGTTTTTGCCCGCAAGTGTTTCAATATACGTTACTACTAAAACACAGTTGTACTGGTTACGGTGTTGCCTTATCAACTCACTTCAATATTCGACGGGTGTACGTGTAAAGGCAGGCGCTCAAAAAACAGTGTTCGGAGTACGGAGTCGTCGACCCGCGTGGTACCCGTGAGGGCACACATATGGCGCAGGAACTGCGATGACTTGCGGTCACCGAGCTCTTCAGAGTGAAGCCGTTGCAGCACTTTCTGGTCTTCCGAAATTAAAAGCCGACGTATAAGTTCTGTCTTCAGGTGCATGTAACGGTCTTCAGTTGGAGGGCTTACGAGTACGGCGCTTAGCTCAGTCACGTAGCGGGGTCCCGATGGGCGATGACATAATCGTAGCGCGTCCAGTTTTTGGTGGTACGTGCCAGAGAAAATTGAGCCTCGACTTGTATCATTTGATAGGGAGAATGTTTTGCCTTGTCCTTACAAGCCTAGAATGATCTTGCTTGATTGTATGTCGATATAATTTGAAGGCTGGATAAGCAATCGCGCCGATATAGATAATAGAGGGGCAGACAAAGCGGTTTTCGATTTGTACTTCACGTTGCGAACGTCACGTTGTTGTACGTGACCTGTGTATCTCACGTCGTTTGCTGCTCCGTCGCCGCTATGTAATCTCTTGAGTTCTTAGCTGAGAGCTAGTTCGCTCCAATAAGATTCTGTTCCCCGAAGAAGCTTCCGTAATGCTTACTACGTGACATCTGGGTATGGGGTGAGCTGGGCACGTACCCTTTATTGTCCCCATGACCTCTGAAAACCGAAATAGATCCAGACGCCGTCTGCAAAGTTTACCGCCTGAGTTTTGTCTCCTGCCAGCAGGAGCCAAAAAAAAGATTGCTGCAACAACCACCATGGATCAAGAAGCAACATCAAAATCATGCTGCAGCAGCCCCGGGAACCGCCATCCTACTGGGGATTCCCCTTAAGGACCCAAAACAGTGCTTGGTGAAGCTGTGGTTGGAGAACAGTTCAAATGACAAAGAAATTTTCCGCATTTTTTCTTTTATTTAGAAGATGCAACTCCAACTTTTTTTAAGCACGACAGGTATCTGACCAACTCGGCTAAATTCAAAACGTGAAAGAGTTGTCGTGCTTCTCAAACCAAGTTGGAGCTATATCTTCTAAGTAAAAGAAAACACGGCGGAACGTTTTTTTGCAATTCCACCCGTTGAAGATCCGGGTGAGCTCTAGCTTCTCCAACACTGCAGTATTTTCAGAAGAAAAGCCCGTGAGATTTTGTTTGTGGTAGAACACAATGGAACCAAATATTTTCTCAGTGTCGTGACCACAATGCGCTTAGTAAAACTAAGTAAGAACTCTGTTCTGAACCGGCTTATTAGAAAGATCACGTCAACTTATGCTTTTGATATGACGATAGTGGTGTACTGGCTGCGGGGGCACAGTAAGCATTTTGAAAAACAAACTTGCTGACCAATATGCTGCAGCAGCAGCTGTGCGCGCTAGCGCGGATGAGCCTCTGGTGCCATAGCTAGACATGGAACAAAGAATCACATCCGCCAATCACATCCATATCTAAAACAAAAGCCGCACCTTCTGGAAGTTGACTGCACTACGACGGGAAAATAAAATCTCCACCGACACGGAACACCCAAAACCAACATTGACGACGTGCCCTCAGCCCGACTACCCCGTATCACCCTTACGTAACACTCGACATGACCCAGACCGCCGATATCAAGAAGACGACAATTTCCCGCAGTGGCCGACCCTCAACACGAGCAAGCAGAGGCATGACGCCTTGAAGGAAGGGCAACTGGAAGACGACAAGGTCTAATATATAGCTATCCATCGACGGCCTTGACGTTGTGGCTCTGATGGACACTGTATAGGACTACTGAGTCATACGTGGATCACCCCTGGCCAAGCTGGAAAAGCGTTGTGACGAGCTGGAACGATCCGAATGTCCACACAGCAGGAGGTCACCTCGTAACGCTAAGTGAAACGTGTACATCGCGCTTCATATATGGCACCACGTACCCTACTGTTTTGTTCGTACTACCGCAGGGCTCCCACGACGTGTGTCACGGAATTAACTTTCCAACAGATTATTGATCTTCAGGCCAAGTACGTAAATTTCTCGGCCGATCACGTCGAGGCACCAAAGCCAAGTCCTGCACAACGTGTTTTAAAGCAAAGCTTTCTGCATCTACCCCAGAAGGGTTCTTTCGCGACCGTTGGTGTCAACAGAAAACTTCCGCGAACAAGCAACAGCATTTACTGGCACCTTGAGGATTCGAACCTAGAACGAATTGAGTAACAATAGAGAGCACGTTGTCTTATCGACAAACCTACGTGCCCACTCGCAGGCGGGGAAAACCGATAGAAGCAAACCCACAGGTTTAACTCTGCATTCTCACTGAATGCCATATGATAGCGTCACACGACCTCCCGCGCGTGTGCCTCACTCAAGACCCAAGATATGGCGGCAGCAAAAGAGGCAGCCATCGGCTTGGCTCATCACTCAACCAGGAGTTCGGAAGTTAGTCACCGATTCCCAACAAGCCTAACAAATTTTTCCAGTTATGTGCTACACAAATACAACTCAACCAACCACCGTTGACGCATCATGCATTGATTTAACCTTACCAAGAATATGTCTTTGAAGTAACAAGGGTGTGGTTGGTGCATTGCACGTTTCTCTGGTTTCACTATTTGTAAAGCGACGTGGGTCAATTTAGTGGCGTCTAATGGGTAATTGTTCCGGGTGCCGTTTAGAGCTTTGCTTTCCTACCACATTCCCGGGGTGGATTGCCGCGACTATTTTTTATCTAAAGATTGTCAGTGAACACGCCACCTTCCCTTCTGGTGCAAACCTCATGGCAACCGTCTACTCCCAGTGTGCTGAACCTGACACCGGTGCAATTGTGGAAAGCTACCACAGCTTGCTTTTTGAGCGTGGAGGCAGCGTCCCAAGTGGTAATATCAATAAGGTACGCATTTGGGCTGGTTGTTTCATGATTACAAGTGAAAAAACAGCGCTAAAAAGACAGGACAAGAAAGGAGACAGGACCACGGCGCTGCGCCGTGGTCCTGTCTCCTTTCTTGTCTTGTCTTTTTAGCGCTGTTTTTTCACTGTTAATATTAGCTTGCAGCAAAAAATCCCTCGTTCTAGTCGCAAGTTTGACAGAGGAGTATCAGCATTTCAGCAAAGAAGCCTCAATTGTGTACCTCATGTAAAGAAAGGGGTGTACAAAGAGAAGAGAGGCAGGCGGTCGCCACTACAATTTGCTACATCTTCTTTACTATTTTATCTCTTTTTTCTACATTTTCCTCCCCTTCCCGGGGAGGACGCAGGCTCCATATGCAGAAATAACCCTGTTCGTAAACTCGCTGATCCTTCGCGTCCAGTTCAGTCAAAACGTCGCGGTCGTAGAAAAGCTTGGTGGTGGTTACTGCGGCCTTATTGGTAAACTTTTCCTCTGCGGCCAGTGTGTGTAGATGCCTCTTGAAGTCCTCCTTGAAAAGCTCATTGCACAACTATTGTATTTGGACTATTAAAATCTGAAACATAAAATCACTACAAAATCCTGAAATATTTACAAAATCCTCAAACAAACAAATGGAGGTTTTGCTGAAACTGACCCACAACTGCCTATTGGAGAAACTAACTTTCGTTTAATAAACTTGACACATTTTTGAAACCTCCGTATGAAAAATATCTGTTGTAATCTTCAATCAGCCATAACATTATGAACCAACGTTCGAGCCTTGCTCCTGTTACGTGCACTTGTGTTTCCGTAGCGGACATACACAACTCTTTTTCGCGCCTCCGCCTTGTTTCTGACACTTCGGCAGTGCCTAAAATGCGCCGCAACGCATCAAAACATCTTACTGCAGCGCAGATCAAGAACCTCGCAGATCAAGAACCTTGCTGATTCCTCTCATCTATGGGAATTATTGTTTTTCAAACTGCGGGTGTGATCAACCAAATGTTATCGCCATGCAAACATACTGCTCCTTCACGTTTTCAGCACTCGAATTGTTCAATACTAAATTAAAATGGCCAAAAAACTGTGTACCGGCCTTATCAAAATTTTGTGTCCAAGTGCAACTTGCCTGCCACATTATTGTTTCCAAGCACACAGTGTGTGCTTTGCAGACACAGCAAGATTTGTTGGACATTGTCGTCGGTGATTGCGCGGATTTGCAGTGACAATTATAATACAAGTACGACTCGTGCAAAGCCATCTATATAACGATACAATTTCTGTCCTTCTATTGCATGTTAAAGAGCTGCGTAGGGAGTTTTGACCTAACGGGATCCATATTTATCATCGACAGCTATCAATACACCGAGATTACAATTATATTCCACTTTTTTGCCTTCGCCTGTATGGTTTGAAGTTTGCGTGCCATTATTGTTGCTAAGCATCGTCTGCAGAAAGAAAATATTCGAACATACAATGCAGGTACAATGTACGAGGATCCTTGCGAAAATGTATCGTCGTTGTCTACATTGTGAAATCCTTTACTAGTTGGGTTATTGTACTGTATTATTTCACCGCCTTCTAAACTGTTGTCGACAAGAGCACAAACCAATATTTTCTTGCACGCATCACGTGGCATGAAGAGAGCAGTGACATAGACACTGCAGAAATCAATAGTTGGGTCATTGTACTGTATTGAATGACTACCATCTAAAGTGTTGTCGACAAGCGCACGAACCTATATTTTTTTACACTTATCACTTGGAATAACGATAGCAGGGACAGAGACACTGCAGAAAGAGCACTGAGACACTTGCTTTGAAATGTTGTGTAGTTGTTTCAAACAATGCTTTATCTCTTTCTGGCGGCTGCTTTTTTAGCAAGCATTTTGAAGTGTACCGGAGAAGTAGGGTTACACACTTGATGACCGCTACTTTTTTTACTCTGTGTTATTCTCACACATCCGAAGCGTTGTGTAAAATTAACGACCGTTTTAATGTAGAACTTAATCAACTATAATCGCCGTTACTCTAAGCCATAAGTGTATGCACAACGAATACGTCGCCTTCCAGTGCCACTGGACTCTAATGGCAGCCCGAAAACATTTTAGGTGCTTCTTTTATTAGGAATCGGCCAAAACGACAAAAAGAGGTTTGCATAATTATTTATTTGCCTGTTTACTTGGTATATACTGCCGTGTGAAGACTGAACATGAGGAAGTAAAATCTGCGAAGGAGTGATTACACGCAAAACGAAGCATTGAGATAGGTTGTGAATTACAGGCGGCCACAAAATAAAACGGGCCAACTAACCGGTGCGTAAAAACTACCGGCGCAAATCCTCTTCGCCTAGCGCTTACGGCCCAGATACCTGAATGCGGAGGCGGGTTCTTCCAAACAAAATCACTGCACGTCCATTCTCTCAAGTTGGTGGCAGGTACTCGTTTATCTTGAAAATGAGCGACCCGTTCTAGTAAGCGCCGAGCAATATGCATGATTGTTTGTAAAAGCCGCGAGAACGAGGCATTTACGGTACCTTTTTGCTTTTGGAGCTGTGTTATAATACTTTTATTAGGTGTTGGGTAGATTGGCTTTAGAGCAACAGAACGTTACGACAAGGCTAGTTGCGTATTTGATTGATCGCCGGTCAGTACGTGAAGGCAAATACAGCTAATATGAAGCATTACTCCGTCCGTGTCTCTTTGTACTTAGTTATTTTTTCCTTCGGCAAACAATTTACACTCATTTAATTTTCACAACAATTGAACAAGATACCTATGCAAATTAAGCATTTTTGTGAGCTTGCGCAGCGTTTCATTGTATACAAAGTGACAATTTTTATTCTGTTCAGGTTTGTTTTGGGGGCTTTTTTTATTTTTGTCTTCTTCCTGTTTTGATGGGACACGCTTGTTTTCAATAATTCATCTTATTACTTATTGCGGTTTTATTTTTGGTTTTTTCCGGTTTTCTAAACTTTTCTTGAACTATCACCATGAGAGTTCATTACCTCGAAAGAGTTCTATTTACACTAACTTAACAGGCAAAGGCTTTGATATCGAAAAATATCAATTTTGCAGATTCAGGGCGTTCCACGGTTTGTTCTGTGGCATACTTGATATTGGCAGAGAAAGCTGGAGCTTTAACAAGCGCCTGAAAAAAATATGGTAGAGCTGCACGGAACTACGAATGGATGGCTTAGCGCAAAGAAGACGAGCACTGTGGCAGACAAGAGGCACTACCAACAACTGAGTTTAGTTTGAAAAGGACAAGTATATACATGCCAAGCATAAACTGAAAAAAAGGGAAACACGTACGCCGCTGGCATCTGGCAGAGCGTGGACGTCAGAAATTAAGAATGACAAAAAGACAGACAAGAAAGAAAACGCACGAGTTAAGAAGTTGTTACTACACAAGTGAAGTAGCCATGGTGTAAATGCTAACAAATTGCAGCACAAATACCTTTTCTAAATCACAGAGATTATGCGCCAAAAACACTTTTTCGGGCAGCCTATTCTATTTTTTAGTTGTGCGGGGGAACAATAATGCTTAAAAATATTGGAGAAAAAACTGGATCTGAGTGTGCTTGTGTGTGCATTTTTATTGTGTGGTAAGCGGGCCTTTATGTAACATCATGGATGAACATTGAACCAATGTGAATACAGTCAAAAGAGAAAGTTCAGCTGCAGAAGCTGCCTCTTTATTTCTAAAGTGATTGATTGATTGTCGGATTTAATACGGCGATGCTACACAGGCGATGAGGCGCGCTGTAGGGGAGGGCTCGGAATAATTTTGACCACCTGGGGATCTTTACATGCACCAAATACTCGAACATACCTGCCTACCTGCAGCGGTTTGAACGGGTGGCGACTGGACAGAGCTGGCCTCAGGAAAATTGGCTACCGCCTTGACCACGTACTTCACCGGACAGGCGGTGACGGTGTTTGGTCGAATGACAGCGGAGGCTGCCCTCGCCTACCACAACGTCAAGAAGGCCCTGCTACAGCGCTTCCGCTTCACAGCGAAAGGCTATCAGGAGATATTTAGGACGGCACGGGCTCAAGACAGCGAGACCGGAAAGCAGCTGGTAGCTCGGCTCACTGGTTACTTCATCCACTGGTTGGAGATGGCTGAAGTTGCGAAGACGTACGATAGTCTGCGCGATCACATGATCTTTGAACAGTTCCTTCGCTGCTGCAGCTCGAAGCTAGGCGTTTTCCTAAAGAAGCTGGCTCGCTGTACGCTTGGCTCGTTTGCAGAATATACAGACCGCTTCCTTGCAGCCCTGTGTTTGGACAACCTAGGCAGTGTACGGGCCGACGATTTGCGAGAGAGAAGCCAAGAATTACCTAACGGGAAGAAATGGTCACCTGCAAGGTGCGTCCACTGCAATCGAGTAGGTCATCGGGCTGCGGAATGTCGTAATAAACAGAACGACTCGTCGCCGAAGTTCCCGCCTGGGGATGACAAGGTCGTTGCTTGCGTGCTGGCCAAGAGTTTTACCGCTCGACAAGGTTGCCCGAAACGTCAGAATCCAAAGAAGCCTGGAGACCATACTGACAGCAATGGCAACCACACGTAGCAGGAAAGCCCCATCTTCCTCGTGGAAGGTATGCCCGTGGCTAACGGATGTGTCCACGGGAAGAAAACTAGTGTTTAAGGGACACGAGAGGTAACTTGGCTATCGTGCAGAGGACGCTGTTTCCACACGACCGCTTTACCGGGACGAGCAGCCACCCTCGATTGGTCAGTGAAGACCTTTCAGGAGGTGGTTATCCAGGCCGACACGCCTTACTCTACCGGTGAAGTAACCATTGGCTGCATGGACAACCTATTTATGGTCTCGTCATCGGCAATATTTCTAATGTGCGTGCGCCTCGGAACCATATTCCTAGCCGCGACGACAAAAGCACCGGGTGCAAAGAGACAAAGAAACCTAAGGGTTACGATCAACTCGCGTCTAAAAACAACTCCGTCATAGTTTTGGCCATCGCCAAAGCAGGGACCTAGCTTGCGCCTTCAAGAGTTTCCTCAATAGGTCGCGTCGGCATCTCAAAGGAGCAACTCTCAGCGGAACAGAGCACGGGTAGCACCCTAAAAAATTGTTTAAGTAAAAAGGAATCGACACTTTTCCTAAGGAAACGGCAATCACTACAGTTTTTTTAAGATGCGAACATTTTCTACCGTCAATACCAACTCGCAACCAGCCAGACAGTCCAGCAGCTGGTGGTCCGAGAACAGAACCGGAAACAGATTCTTCGATTGACCCAAAAAGACGTCGGGGATGCTCATCTGGGATCCCGTACAACAACAAACCTTGGTCTGGGAGAATTCTATTGGCCGGTTGTACGATGTGACGTGAAAGGCTTCCAAGGCTTTCGATGCCTGCGTATTAATTCGAGCAAAATCTGGGAGCTGTTCGCAAGATGGGAGAGCGCGACGTCCCCCGTACCATCCTGTACAGTAGCCACATCTTCCCCGCGACACAATACGAGATTCTAGAATTAGCGGCAGATTATCTATCCATAGAGTAGAGAGTGCCTATTGCAGTACGAATGTCGTGCATGAAACTATCAATTGTTCGCAATGATGTGAATAGCTTTCCCCGAGAGCTGACATGCAATCTTTGGTCTGCACATGTGGAGTTCAGAGTTTCAGAGCGTCGCTTCCTTTGTGTTTGTACTGCATTAGCGTGCCATCAGTGCAAAACTTCTGACTTTTTCCTGTTTAAAATCTGGTCAGAAGGACATTGTTTTCTGTTGAGTGCTCCATTCTCTTCGGACTCGCCGGCCCTCTTGAGCGATGTGGTATGTGGAAGAATACTTTTGCACGACAAAAATTTCAAAATGTGGAAGTCATTGTGATGATGTGGCCTAAAGCCGAAGAGTGGAACACGAAAGCCGCAAGACCTTTAGGCTATCCCCAAAGAGGATTGTGCCGCAGTATTCGAGCGAGAAAGAAGTCGGGCGTGTGCTGGTGGCTTAAGGTCTGCTGGAACAGGTGTGTCAGCAATCCCATCAGGAAAGACGCCAGTGCTGGGCGAGACAAGCGGTTTCGGGACATGGCATGACAGGCAGGGCATCCCGCTCAGCGTCCGGTGTGGGCGCGACCCTCCGTTGAAGTTCGGCGCGCTCTGCAATCCTCATCTCCAGGGCAGCAGTCAGGGACGAGCCTGCATCACTGCCGGTGGTGTGGGCAACGACCAGAGGCCGCGCTACCAACTTCGAGGCGACACCGCCGCGCGGCAGTCCCCGGCAAAATCACAAGTACAACGTAGGACGTTTGATTTATCCTCGCGCGTGCGTGGGAACTGAGCCGTGCCGTATGGCAGACCGTCCATTCTGTAGTTTCCATGTACGTCTTTTGGGTTTCTGTAATATAATAGCCTGCGTGTACCGTATCCTGACTTCTACTCTCAAATTCTCTGAAACAAACCTAACGTGGCCCGTTTCGTCACATACTTGCACCAATTGCCACGGACGAAAAACATCAATTTTTCCTTCCTCTTTCACGGCTTTTAAAACACTTAATCTCTTCTAGACATTATCCTCAACACGTGTATCATGCCTGATTGCTGCGTTAAATCACAAACATGGCAAGTAATTTTTTAATTGTTCTTTGGTCGTGGTTCCGCTTTGGACGGAGTTCTCTTCTACCATTCGGGGCCATGAAGACACCCGTTTGAGCGGACCCCATGCAACCTGCACACTGATGATTTTTGCAAATTTTTTCTTCCTATAAATGGTTTTGTGCAGGCCGCGTGAAAAATTTGCATGGATTCCCAATATCCCAGCTACTTTATTCTCACTGACTGCACATCATGCATCCAGTGCAAACAATCATCAGTTTTGCGAGGGTTTATTACATTTATGGGCATTTTCCAATGCCAAAATACATTATTAATAACTCGTCTAAAGCTACTCATGCGGGCGATTGTATTTATGTTATTCCGCTTAATGTTTAAAAGCTGCGCAGCTACCTGTGCTCTAGCGTGATCCACATTTCAAATCGGCAACCAGAAATGGGCTTATGAGGGATTTTTCACTGTTTAAACTTTATGCATGGGTGAATGTTTGCCTCAGGTTCTTTTCTTCTTTCTCATACGCTATCCACTAAAAGGCAGCACATGATCATAGCATGCTGGTTTACAACACGTTGGTTCTTGCGAAAATAACTTCTTGTGCCTTCTATTTGTGAAATCCTTTACTTAACCTAGAAAGCAACTTGGCAATATCATTAACTTGTTTCTGAAAAAAGGAGTTACTATTGTTAGGGAAGGAGAATAGGCTGCTGAAAAGAAAGCCCACTTAAGAATTGGCAATTAGGTGAATGTGGTTGCAACGTATGACCTCTTTTCGTGGGCGCGTGGACAAAAGTACTGTTCAATATTCCAAAGATCTACTTTTCGTAAACAGGGATGGAGCACAGCGTTATGGAGAAACATTGCAGGACGGGTCTTTGTAAGTTAGGGATTGTCGAATCAACGTCTCGTTCTGTGTCACCGAAGACACTGGAACTACAAATGTACCGCCATCGGCGGGCGTCTGGCGGTCAACTTTGGGGTGTGTTGCCAGAATATGTCCAGGGCTGCGGGCACATCATCTTCGCTCGTGTAAACCACCGCCCGCACGTGGGAGCATTTTTTTCCTCCTGGCGCATTAGCTGTTTTTGTGGTGTAGTTTGAGAATACTGTGTAATCTACAAACCAAATTGAAACAGGCTACAAAATATTGTTTTGTTTGCTACGGTGACGTGAATAACGCCAAGGGCAAGCAACACGCTTTCCAGTGCGCCGTAGAGTTGCGCACTATTGTTTGCTTGAAGGCTTACAACAGCACATATTGTTTGGGTGAACATCACCTTTACCACATGGTGGTTCTTTTTACCGAATGTTGGCAAGTACACCAATTTTATAAGGAAGGTTTTCTGCCATACACTGGTGCGTATGGCGAATATTAGCGAACCTGTACGCTATGATTATGCGCCAGCGGCGTACACAGGATTTGTTCCGACTTTCCGGGCGCATATCAACGAACATTTTCGTTGAGCATGCGCCAGTTGCGTACACTGAATTACTTTCCGGGTTTCTACACGAATAGGGGGCTCACAGTAGCGTGGAAACAGTAGGAGAGGAATTGTAACACTTCAGTTTATAAATCTATTTTAATGTTCAAACCTTTCAACTGTTATATCCACCACAGGCATCTGATCTTCAGTGGCCTCAATCCAAAATGTATAACCTGGACTGACCGCACTACCCGCAACGAAATATTTTTTGTGGCAGAGGGGAAGCGGGCGCCTACCTTTCTCATCTGCTTACGGAGGTGTGCGCACGGTTTCTTTCCCGTGCACTGAAACATCTCGCTGATTACTCCTATGATAATAAGGAGTAAGTGCAGTAGTTGCAAAACGCATTCAGTGTTTTGATTTTCTAACGCGCGTTTTGTAACATTGTTGTGGGAGCAAATTACCTATAGTCATTGAAATGATAAAGATCATATGCTCTGTCAACCATCTAAAGCACAACCTCTTCAATCATGCCAACTTTGAGGTTTAATGTAGTGACGTTTAAACATTCCCAGTAAACATCTATACTAACCTTAGTATTATGCGTTTGCATTATTTTTTGGGAGGTACTGGTAGGTCTGGAATACAGAAATGGCAGCATCTCCATTCCTTCAATGATGATGAGGGGGTGGAGTACAGGACCTCCAAATGACATCCTATTTGCACCCCGACCGTCATTGGATTTTAGTCGCTTTGCCTCCGCTTGGTACTCCTTGTATTCGTAGACGTTGAGAAGCAGTGTGACGCTTCTTATGTTCGTTTACGTACATGGCGGGATGAGGGTCTGTGATTTCCGGAACCCGCTTATATACGCGGTGCACCACGGTGTCATCTCTTTTTTTACGCGTGTCGCCATCTAGCGCAGTTCGATGCAGTCACTGTGTACGGCAACTTCATCACAACATGACTACACCGGTGTTTTTGTGAGTTTTCTCGTTCCTAGGTTATGTTTGTTGCTATTTTGGGAGTGTTTTGGAGTGTTCTTTTACATTTTAAGTAGTTTCCGCACAGATTTTCGCTTTATGGTGGTGTGTGCACGGTTGGACATGGACGGACATTGATAGGTCCTAATGCACTCCGAACCGTTACAGGCGAGGGAGTAAGCCGTGTGACTCTCGGGTACTAAGTCATGGTCGTAGCTCAGTGGGTAAGACGTCGGACACAAAATCTTTCTGGAATACTAGACCAAGGCTCGAATCCTGCCGGTGCCTGGGTGATTTTACGCGATGTAAGTGCTATGCGCACGGACGCGGACGGACCTTGTCAGGTCCTAAGGTGAGGCATATAAAATAAGTAGAGTGGATGGGAGGCCCGTTAGTGGGCCTCGAACCGACCTGGTGTCCGCTGCAGAATCAGCTCTGTATAACAACACGTTATCTGAGTGCTTTTGTGCTCTTAAAGCGTCATGTTTTGTCAGTAACATCTATTTCGATGTGAAGGACAGGTGTAATCAACAAGATTTAGGGGAAATCCCCAAGGTGAAGTAAGATTTTGCGAAGGAAAGTTTGACTTCCACCTGAATGTATATAGCTGTATACCTACAAAGGAAAGCTGTATAGGTTTCCTTTGCAGCCGCACGGCTGCTTTCAGGTGGATGCCAAACTTTCCTTCGCAGAATCTTACTCCACCTTGGGGATTTCCCCTAAGTCTCGTGGATTAGTCTGGTCTCTTCTGGGGAAACATTTGTCCAATGGAATCATACTTACATCCATATCACTCACCGATTCCTATATACCTTGAGGCTTTGAATGGAAAAAAGTGCCTATCCGACTCCCTTCTGGTCTTGCAGCCAAACGCACCACACCCTGGTATTCTGTTATCGTTAATGTAATGTTATAAAAATAGGCGCCGTCCCGTCCTGCAAAAGAGGATGTCTAAGGTAGCTGCTATAAACCACCACACAGGCTGATGCAGGAGAGGTGAAGTGTTTTTTCGTTGTATCGGCGGGCTGGACGCCTCCACTCGGCTTCCCTGGCAGAAAATGAAGGGGGGGGGGGTGGTCTTGAAGCGTGGGTTCACGTCGTGGCGAGAACTGCTGGGTGCTTCCCAGCCCGACGCATGCCCTAGCCCTAGGAGGACGTCAGCAGCCCTCCCCTTTGAGTGCAAGGGAAACATAATTATTACCATGGTTCTTCAATGGTTTACTGGTCACGAAACTGCTCCGCAACTCAATGGGAGAGCTTCAGATGCTGCGTTTGACCGCTGCGCGTTGGCACCACCACATTCGGGCGGCGTTGCGCTGGCTCGAGCGAGGGAGACGGGGCAAGTTGTGTTTGTTTTGTGCGGTAAAGACACGTAACGTGCATGTCGCGCAATTGTGATGAGACTTGAGTAGTGCAGCCATGATGCCGAACACGTGTAGTAACCCGGGACCTGGTTGCGGGTACAAGGCTAGAAAAGAAAACATTTCGTAGTACTGTTTACCGAGCGAAGGGGAGCTGCATGAAAAATGGAAGCGTGCCATTCCAAAGCAACAAATTGGGAAATTTTAACTTGGGAAATTTCAATTCAACTTATGTAGGAGTGTGTGAGAATTTAATGTGTGAGAATAAAAAGCAGTGTACCCTTTTAAGAGCCCCTTGAACATTTAACTGTAGAAGGCTTAACTCAAAGCTGGATTTTTGTCACATCAGTCAGATAGTATCTGTGTTTCATTACCTCTTTGCAAACTTGTATTACCTTGCGCTCAGGCTAGCATGTAAAAAAAGCTTTGTGATGTCCTTGTGCTTTTATTTTCATATTTCCAAGAACTATCACTTCTGATTTGTTTTTTTTTGTAAATGCGCGTGGCCGCTTCCAGCTTTATTATCGGGTGTTTCAATCGAAGCGCCTGTATGCTCTTTTTGTGGTGTGTCGCGTCGGGCAATATTGCTTGAATTGGAAAGGGTGTCACCTTGTCACTAACTTGATTTTTTGTTTCTTCGTCAATGTTCTCGGTCCCATCCTGTTTGATCTGAAAGTAATAGCGTTCTGAGAAGAAACTCTCTTTATCAACGTTAATCTGTGCACGTCACGCTACGGACTGCTTCTTCGACGTTCGTGTCTCAATCTAGTCTTTTACAGAGCAGGAGGACGCTTTAGACACTTCGTCCAGTAGAACTTTGCGTCATTCTTGGATACGTGGCAATACTCTGTTTCCTTCTTGTGCTGCAGACCAAAGCGCAAAAAATAAATTTTTGTACGCTGGACCACGCTCTTGTCTGGCTTCAACATATTGAATTTGTTTGTAGAGTGTGATAAAATCAGTTTTATTCTTTAGCGCTTCCTTTTTTTTGCCAGGACTGGAAAGCGTGGTAGCGGAAAGACACTCAGTACAACGTATGTCTCTTCTTATTTTGATCCTTTGCGTTTCTTCAGCGTTTTTAAATGTCATCAAGTATGTACCAACTCATACAAACGACAATATTATTGGGCTATCTCTCTGAGCGTTCTGCGCATTCCAGTGCAATCACCCGATTCATTATTAGCGTAGTTAGAACAACGCGTGCTTGGTCTATTCCGGTTTTCGTTATTCTGATATCGATTTCATGTATCAGGGCACCCCCTGATAGGGAATACATAAAAAGCACCACAAAAACGGGAAAAAACAAAAAACCAGCAATTTGAGCGGCGGACCATGACCTTACCACTGAGCTAACGCCAGCTCCAAAACCCCGAGCCATGATGTTCAAATATGGCAGCGAACGGGCCAGCCAATCAGAGAAAGCCATGCAGGAGACCAGTGGTGTGATGAAAATATATGAACATGACAAGGCAAGGAGCCAATGAGAGTGCGCCGAGATAAAGCCCAGAGGGGATAAAAGCTGGGCGCACAAGGACCAGGGGGAGGCAAAAAGCGAGGAGGCAGAAGGAGCACGTGAGCTACAAGGAACTAGCCAGGGGGACGCGGCCAGGCCATCGACCATGCCAACCGAACCTGGGCGTAACCGGGCCGAATTCGCATCGGCACCGTCACCCTACATGCACCTTGAACATGTCTTCGTGGCCCCAGCCGAGATGCCGAGTTTATGCCGAGATTACCTGGGACATCCAGCGGCAGTGGCTACCAGCGGGTAGCCGAAGAGGAAACGTGAGGACGCGCGGAGCACACGCCATCCACGAAACGGTCGCGCGCATCTGACGCCGGCACCGAAGGAAGGCGAGGACGGCTACAACCGAGTGGCGATCACCCTGCAAGTAAAACACGTCAGCGCCGAAGACAGCGCGTTAAGACAGCCCATTAGAGACGCATTCGTAGGACACAAGTATTCAGTTCTGGAAGAAAAGACAATAACTAGGACTCGATGTAAGGAGTGTATATGAACTAATTGCGTTGGACTTTATTGTGCAAACTTTTCGGTTTATATTTCAATTCTTTATTGGGGTTGTTAGTTAGAGGTTTGGGTGTTTATGGTTTGTGTGTAGTTCATGTATTGAGTGCCTCGCTTTACGGTTTTACTTGTGTTTACAATAGCTGTGTTTTCTTATAAACCCGTCAACGGCTTTCCTGAGTTAATCTCTCTAAGGTGGTCTAGACAACCGCACCATCCGTTCACGTGACATGCACACAATTGGTGAGCCTGCCAGGATCAATTTATCCTCACCAAATCGATTTATCCTCACTAACAATATTTTCATGGGGCCCGGTCACGTGTCTTGCCAGGTGCGAGAATGAATTTGGGAAGGTTGTTGATGTTAGTTCAAACGCAAGGTTTGATGAATAGGACTTATAACAGGGGTGAATAAGTTATGTGTTGTGGTACAGCCTTATATTGTAGTACAGTGGAAAAGCAAAGTTGGATATATGAATAAGTTAGTGATGAAGTTTGTATTGAGAGATAATGCTGCCAATATTCGGTTATTGAAGGGTTTGATTCTGGTGATGTGTGTAGGTGGAGACTGTATAAGTAGGTTGGTGTAAGGGTATACACTGTAAAATAAAATTAGTAGTGCCAAAAATTGAGTAGCAGAGGGAGGAAAAATTTTGTGTTTGAGTATATTGGTGTTTGAGAATGATAGAACGGCAACGTGGTTTGAACCAAGTGTGCGTGTTCTGCTAACAGGGTTGAACTACAAACAAGTGATTAAAACTGAGAGAAATGAAATTAGGGTGAAGTGTGACCTTGAAAGTAAACACTGGGGGTGAAACAAGAAAATATCGGCGCCAAAGATAAATCAGTTTTTTGAAAAAAAGGCTCTCAGAGTGGGCGGTAATGATGATGATGGTGATGCTTAGTTGCTTCCCCTTTGTAACGGGGTGGCGTTGCACAGCGGTATTAGTCGCCACGCCACTGTACAATCACCTCACCTGTGTCAGGATGCCCCCTGAGAGGGAATGTAACAAAACCACCCAAAAAAGGGGAAAAAAAGAACAACGAAGCGGCAATTTGAACGGCGCGCCATAAATGCACCAAAGAGCGAATGCCAATGAGCGAATCAGAGAATGCCGCGCAGTCGACCAGAAGCGTGATGACTATATATGCACATGAAAATGAAAGGAACCAATGAGAGTGCGCCTAGATGATACCCAGAGGGGTTAAAAGCCGGGTGCACAAGGAGCAGGGCGAGGCCAGAAACCAGTATGCAGAAGGAGCACGTGCGATTCAAGGAACGAGCCAGGACGACGTGGCCAGGTCATCGACCATGCAATATGAGACTGCATGGGAGCGGGCCGACTTCGCATCGGCACCGTCACCCTAGGTGCACCATGAACCTGTGTCTTCGCGGCCCCACCGGCGGCGGTCGAGCCCCTGCGTCCAACGTCCACAAACCGTCCACCTTCGTTTCGACGGCACCGAAGGGCTACCTTCATGCCAAAAGTACCTCGGACCTCCAGCGGCAGTGGCTACTAGGGGGTAGCCACAGAGAAAACATAAGGGCGCGCGGAGCGTACGCAGTCGAAGGAACGGTTGCTCGCTTAGAACGCCGGCACCGAAGTGAGACGAGGACGGCTACAGCCGAGTGGCAAATTAAACACGTCAGCGCCGACGACAGCGGGGTAGGCAAGTTCATTAGAGACACATTCATTGGACACAAGTAGGGAGTTCGACTCGATGTAAGGAGTGTATATGAACGAATTGTGTTGGACTTTATTGTAGAGACTTTTGGGTTTAGATTTGATTTGTATATTGTGGATTGTTATTTAGAGGTTTGAGGGTTTACGATTTGTATATAGTTCTTTTATTGAGTGGTTTGCTTTAGGGTTTTCCTAGTTTTTAGAGTAACTGTGTGTTTTGATAAACTCGTCAACGGCTTCCCTGCGCCCATGTCTCTTAGGCGGTTGAGAGTACCTCACCATCCGTTCACCTGACGGGAAGCTTTCCTGGAATATCGCCATCAGCTATAATACAGCCTACGAGTTAAGAAGATCCAAGAACTCAAGAGCATCCTTAATCAACAGAACATCGACGTCACCATCACGTGGGTGCCTGGCCATGCCGGAATCTCCGAAAATGAGGCGGCCCATTTGGCGGCACGTCCATCGTTAACAAGCGTGCCCCAAGCCTGCTGGACGCCTTCGGACTGCTATTATGACCCTGACGAGCACCGGACCGCCATCAAACAACAATGGAAAGTCTTTCTCGCCTCCCTTGTCAACCACACTCCCCTTACCAAGTCCTATTCTAGCTCTCAACAAGTACGCCTCAGACAGCTAATGACACTTACCAACCTATCCCCTGCAAAACGACAACAGTTTTTTCATTCGTCACCTAATCAAGCCTAATCAAGGACACCACTGAACACATTATTTGGACATGCCCTCAATTTCAAACTGAAAGACAGGTTCTCCTAGACACCCTTCCCGCTACCTTACGACCAAATTCCTTAAATTATCTCCGGCGTCCGTCCTACCCACCTAATTTAGCGAAGGCAGTGTGAAACACTCTCCTGCATTTCATATCCCGACCCGCTATTTTTCCCTTGCTATTTATCACCCACACCCGTCGTGAACCTTAACTTATCGCTACCACTAAGGCGGTCTCATGCACTAGCAAGAGACCCCCGGTGTTTTTTCTACATTTCAATAAACGTTAAAAAAAATAAAATAAAAACAAATGGCGAGCCTGCCAGGATAGACTTATTCTCACAAAGGATATTTCCATCGGGCCCAGTCCCGTGTCTTGCCAGCAGCGGAAACTGATTAGGGAAGGTTGTTGATGTTAGTTCAAACGCAAGGTTTGAAGAAGGAGTAGGTTTTCCGATTATTAGATGAAGAGAGCTGCAAAGAGCAAACCCGCTGCAGTCCGTGACTACGAAGCTACTATATCCATAGTGGTTACAGCTATTGCTTTAACAAAAGAAGCAATAGAGATTTTAAAATCTCTAAACACGACGGCGCCGCGCTTCTGCCCGAGGACGCACAAGCCGTTGCCGGTCGCGGCCGAAGTCTACGACAATTTATTTGGAAAAATAAAACCCCAGTTAAGCCCGGTGGTTGGACGATTCATCGCTAACTACTACTACAAGAAAAACACAATCATCGCGCAGACACAGAAAACCGCGAGCGTTTGCACGCCAAGTGCCGGCGAGTATGGCGCTTGCCCAGCGGCTGGATTGCGTTTGTGCGGCGGTGGCGCCAGTAGTGGCGCCCTAGCTCCCTATTGGCGGTGAGATGTTTGAGTGGTGCCCCTTGGCTCTGACGTCGGCTTAGGGACTCGCGCCGCTGTCGTCTGCTACACTCCGCTTGGGAGGGGCGGCAGTGTCGGCGCTAAAAATTGCCCGGTTTGTTGCTGTGGTGCATAAAAAAGCCTATTTATAGTAATTAAGTTACTTTACCAGCTTCTGACGCATCTGAATAATTTGAAGCTGTATCTCCCACAAGTTTGTAAACAACAAAGAGATAGAGAACAACTTTTTTCAGAGCATCGGTCAGAAGAGCGTGTGTAACTCGTCCTTTCTAGCTTATTCGCGAGAATCAGCACTCAGAGCTCCTCGATAAGTATTAAAAATGCGGAGGCGTTCCTGCAGTATTTTTGAGATGCTCTCATGAAGGATCAACAGTCTAATGCTACGTACCAGGCAGCGGGGCCCTACACGCGCGCATCTCACTCACCGCTGGAAATAAATGACTGTCTTTTATTTCTTTATTTGCTCTTGTCTTGTATCAGATTATTCTTTCTTGTTTTTTTGTGCCCAACGCTTTAATTTTTCTGCACCATCACAATTGTCTTAATAGGAGGCTTGGGGTTGTTTGGGAGGCTCACAAAGACACTGGATATTTTTTTCAGGTTGTCTGACATACATTCCCACCTTCACAAATTGGCTTTTCTCAAGAAGGTGCATATCCGTAGCGTGCTTTCATTATGCACGTGCAAATTCAATGAGAAGGTTTGTGCTACGCCACCGTGATCGCACCCCAAACTACGTTGTCCACAGTACTCGAAGGCGGCTTGTGTATTCCGAATTTGTACGTTACCATCGTTATGTTTATGGTATTGAAGGCATGATATACAGGCTAGCTAACGGAATAAATAGTATACCTGCATATATTACAAGAATCGCAACCGAATAATATTTCCAAGCAACTCTTTTCTCATTTCCAACTGTTCCAGGCGCAAAGGAAAAATCGTATTCTACACGGGATGGCGATCTGTGAATCGAAGAAAATTACTTTTAAAATGTTGACCTGGACTGAGGATCCGGCCAACTAATCAGCTCGATCTCATTGTTAAATAAAGTTTTCTCCTACGTCCCCTACTCCTTCTCCTCTTGAGTGCAGTTTTCTTATATCGCATATCCGAATATCTGGAAGATATGGCTGTGGAAAATGTAACGAACTATCACTCCAGGTCTTAACAAACATAGTGTACTGTCACTTTAACGTAGATGTGACGGGTGTTGCATAATAAATCTTCATACTGGTTAGAAGCCCGCTATAAAACCACCACGCGCCTATGCACCCAGTGGCTAATTTGGAACTCAACCTGCAGTGTTTTCGCGGCCCCTAGTGAAATTTCGCATACATACATTCGCATACATGTAATAGCATTCTTTAGAGCGTTCGCCAAGGTTTCAAAAACTGTTTCACCTAACATGTGATTATCGGGAATCGTAGTGCCTTCTGCCAAAGACGGCAGCTTTGAAGCCCTAGAATTTGTTTTGGTCTTCCATTTTCTCTGTTGTTGGTTATTAGCAGCTGACTGTTCCCTTTGTTCGAAAAATGGCTTAATACAAAAGCTGACGCCTAGCTCCGACTATTCGCGCTCCGCACAGGAGCGGCTTCGCGAGGAATGGGGCGACGTCGGCATTGTTTCGTCGGTAGCGGTATCAAACACTACACTTTAACTCACACCTTGAGCTAGTGTATAGAATTTTAAGACTATTATTGTGATAAAAAGTTGCCCACACGCCACATCTGGTGCGGAGAAGCATCAGACGTTGACTGAGCGCAAGCAAACAGCAGCCAGAGTGAGCCTGAGTAAAGCAGATGACAAATGCGAGAATCCCTAAGCCGACGTCACCGACTAAGCCGACCCCCTGTTTGCGCTCACCGCCAATATGAAATGAGCGCCGGCGTTTCGTGACCAGTAAAACCTTACCCTGTTATTAACAGAATACTAAAGGGGGGGGGCAGGGTTAACTGTGAACATGTCTTTATCATGCACCATGTGGTTTCGATTATGCTTTGGAGGTTTTTTACACTATTACTTAGCTCTAAGCTGGGCTGCTGATTAGCCCCACGCATGCGCTGAGTGTCTTCGGCGGCCCCTGCTGAGTCCTCTCTGGGTTTTTTTGTTTACGTCACAGAATTTTTCGATCGAGGAGACGGCTAACAGCTTCCATGTAAAGGATGCATGAAATAAATTATGCCTTCTGATTTCCGCCCTATCCAGCAGCCGCTCAAGGGTGGATCTAAGCCGATAGGCCGAATGTGGTAGCCAGGGACCATATGTTCCAAAGGGGCCAATGAATGGCGTGGATTCGCCCGGTGGCGGAGAAAAAGGGAGGATTGTATTTTACAAGTTCCATTGACTTTACAAAGCGTTCGAACAAAGCGTCGCGTCCGGCAAGAATTACTTGCAGAAGTGGTATCGAGTAAAGGGGCTTCATGGTAACGGTACTGAAAGGGGGGGGGGGGGGTTAGACATCCAGCTTCGATTTAAAAAACTGTAAGTGGTTTTGGTGAAGCTACGATTTCTGCATGGTGGCGTTAATTTAGTTCTGAGAAAGCCTACAACGCTGCTATGTCTGTATATAATTTGAGGTTGCGGAAACTGCTGGCGCGCATTGCGCTAAATATTACAACAATTTCCGTTCACTCTCTTAAAACCAACGTCTACATTCTAACGACAAGCACAAGCTGACTGCGGATTTTTTGAATCGCATGAAAAGCTAAGTAACTTGAAATGAATATACTGGAGCACGGAATGCACAACTTGGCTTTGTTGTTGTTTTGGGGAGATTTTGCGAGGGTGAAAATGCACTACTTGGTTTTCTTTTTTGTGTACCAGCACACACCCAGGTAGCTAGAAAGCTTGTCATTTTGTACAGCTTTCCAAGCCTTCTGAATATGTGCAGTTTTTTATCTAAAATTTATGTCAAAGTAATCATAACAACGTATTTAGTAACCGCTTAGGTTGTTTTACAAAAAAAATCAGCCAGTTTTCCCCACGGGTCCTGCAATACAGGGCCAACCTGGCACTTTATCTATTTTACCCGTTTGCTTTTTATTGAAGGCACAATATCTGATGAAAGCGCCCATCACCTTGGATACAAAATTGCTACCGATAAGCCTGCCTACTGGCATGTCACATCCGCGGAATGGCCATTACCAGGTTTTATACCAGCAGCAGAGTTAATCTTTACGGGATCTTGAAGGGTTGAGGTCTACTTCAGAACCCCACGTCGCGCAACACAAAAAACGGTGTTAACTTTTTTTAACAATCCTTGACAGAACACTGTGAATTCTGCATCTAATGTGTGGTCCTCCACATTATAGGTGCAGGTTTGCGTGTATTTCTGGTTTCACGTTCCGACTCAATCCGGCAGATCAAGTGTGGTGGCTGGCCTGGGTGATATCTTCAACATAAAAAAGGTTTCTCTGTCTCCTTCTATTTCTCGTATCTCAAGTCAAAACAATATGTAGCGGCTGCACGGTTTTTACTAATTTTATTATTAATCAACCTGGATAATTGCTTTGTTTAATTTTTTACGGGATGTTATAGGAGTTATGTTTAACATTTCCCTTGTCCTAAAACTCAGCACTACACTGATCCTCTGGTGAATCGAGCGCATTTCGGCATTTCGCCTCTGTTTGGCCTAATCCTTGCACTTTTTCGTGCAGCTCAAGGCGCACCTGAACTCCAGAGTGAGCAGTAGCAAACTGAAACGATCCTTTGATGCCTGTACGTAGGGAGCAGAGTGGTGCTTACTTCGTCGACAGTATTACCGTCTTGTTTGGAACACGCAAAATAACACTAGAATGGCGAGTTGAGAAACAATGTTCCCTTAAAAACAGGTGAGAGAGGCGAAACAAGACAAAAAGGAATGAAAGACGAGCACTGGAAAAACGTGTCATCTTTTATAACATTATACTTATTTAAAAGAACTACCTAGGGCCTGCAAGATAGTTCTTTCCATCTCATGTTAAAATTGATCCAGAATAGCGTCTCATACTCTGAGCGTTTCGGGTGACGTATCAATTATCAATTTTTGTATGAATAAAAAAACAACGCCAACTTGTCCGGTCTGCGCTTTTTAGAACCTGCCATTACACCAAGCATAACGGCGCTAAACCCTAGTCCAGCACTGACACATTTGGCTACAAGGGGCAATATCCTGAGAGAAATCTTTATTTTTGCTTTGCGCGGACTGCATTGTTCAAAGTCGAAATAAAACTGAAACTTGCATTTAAATCTTATTCTGAACAAAGTATGACCACGCGTGCGGTGTTTTATTCTTTGTATATAAAAACAATCACAAAAAACATTGCAGGGGTTGATGCTCAGAAGCTACCCAGCAGTCTTAAAGCGCATAGTATAACAATAATCTGCGGAATAACTAAACCTTGCGGGGATCTTTACGACCTTTGAAATCACGAGACAGCGAAGGTTTTGTTTTCTGTCTCCATCAGAAAAATAATGGCGTGGGAAGGTGGGGGGGAAAAGCGATGGAACTAGACTGTTTGTGGTCAGCAGAAAACCGCTCAGCGTCTCGGTCACCAAAGGTTTGTGGTGTGCTTCGATGGACAGGCGTCTTTCCAATACACCGCAGATACAAGTACTGGTGATCCAAAAGTTCCACAGAACACGCCAGCGACGTCTAGACTACGTATAACTGCATGCCACCGGGATCTACGAGCACATGCGCCGGGAATAGCGAGACTGCATAGCCTGGCCAATCTTGATGTTTTGACGCTTGCCGTGTCGCGGCTCGAGCGGAGACACGTTGCGGCCATTTGCGGAAAATTGAAGAATTGAGGGAACGTGACGAGGTCAGAAGGTTGGGAGCAGATTATTTCTCTGTCTACGCATGCAAAACGCGAAGGTATCCTCACACAGCTCCGCTGTAAAATCCTACGCATCCTCTCCGCTAGGGGAGGGGGGGAGATGTTGAGATCTTATATATTTATTACCGCCCAAAAGAGGTCCGCACTTGTGCAATGATTAATTTACGTGTTATACTTATCCGAAAAAGCTTAATAAAATTCGTGCGTGTGCGCTTGACCCTTCACTCAAACAACCGCATAAACCCGTCTTTTCACTAAGACTGTCAGAGCCCGGCAGCGTCAATGGGGATTCGATGTTGCGGCATCCAGAAAAACTTCATCTATGCGATAATTTCCTTATATTTGCTACTTTGGTGTAACAAAGCGAATCCGTAATAAAGTAGCTGGGGTTCAATCGGCTCATTTGCTTAGCTCCGTTGAGCACGTACTTGCATTGTGAACGCAGTGAAGCCAATACCTGCATGGAATTCTTTTTCGTTTGCTTTCGTGCATAACCTAGAGCCAAGAATAATTTTAGACGCCATTGAAAAAGCCACCAAAGGGCGTTTAAATCACTGAATGCCAAAAACTCACTGCTAAGCCAACTGCATACCAGTGAAGTCTCGCAAATTAAAACTGATACCTGTCCTGACGAAAAAATTTTAGCACGTCGCCAAAGACCAGGTTATTTTTACTATTCGGACAAGCAAATCCTTGCAAACAGCAATGAATACAAAGCTGTATTTTTCTACCACCCAAACGTTTCATCGGAGTAGGCAAAAACGATATTCATTGGAAAAAAACGCCAAAGCGCCAAGGCCTAACACGCCGCGCACATGCATTAAGCTTATCAGGCATACAGCATACAGCGCATTATTCTTTTAAGGAAGCCACAAAACAAGCATTGAAACCGCATTATGGATGACAAGGAGCCTACCAAAGCGACTCCGGACCATGCGGTGCTGCTAAAGACTATGTTTGCAGATTATCTTTGCAAGCCGGGCAGGGGTAGTGTCTCTAAATACAGCAGTTCTTGCCAAAGATGCCGAGCGCATCACTAAAGCTCCGCAGGACCCGGCGTTTGCCGCCGCAGAAGCCGAACGTTGTGTTACTAGAAGAGCTATTAGAGTACTGCCACTGAGGCATGCAAATCATCAAAGGCGGCCATTTGGTCGTTCAAAACGTTGCGAGGTTGCCGCATCTACAGCTTCGCAGTTATCTTCGACAGGCTCATTTCTTAACAGCAGTGCCGATGATGCAGCAAAATATCATATCGAGACGCATTTCTGCGGCAGAAAGGCTGTTACACGCGTTATCCTTGATTGATATTCAGAGCCACTTCAGTCGACCACATCCGCAGAGCCGGGCGGACAAGCTAAACCTACCAAAGTAGACCACGTAAGATGCATAAACTTCCAAATGGCGGCGTGCTTCAACCATCGCAATGTAAACAAATGTCACGTAATGCAAACTGACCAAAGGCTATGGCGGCGGCACGGAACAATTATAGAAGTGAGTGACGATACTCTGTACGCTTATTTAGTGACACTAGCCTAGCGCAACCAATAGTCCCGTGGAGGCGGCGAGAAACACTTAATACGAGCATTAGTACAAGATGAGTTACACCGAAGCGTACCCAACCACCTTTATCTTAGGCGCGTCTACAAATAGAGCGCATTGGCGTACATTTTACCCTTAGGATGCCGCAACGCACGCACGTCCGCTGTAAAGGTTGGAGAATCTAAAGGGTTTCGCCGCCATTTTGGGTCACTTGCTTACCGCCACGATAAGTCACTGCAGCACAACCGTGTCCTAACTTTAGCCGTAACGCGATTTACACGCGAACTTTCAACCATACTATTTCTAGTTTCTTAGTAATGTGGGAAACAAAAAGAAATAGCTTAGTAATGTGGGAAACAAAAAGAAATAGTGCCCATCCGCCCTTTGAAGAAGGATGACCTGCGAAGCTGGACGCAGTCATTAGAGTGCACGAAACAAAACACATTTGTTTATAATTTGAGATTGAGCGTGCTTTCTAGCCAATAAGATGAAGGAAAGTGGAATGACGCGAGCTTTATTCTGGTGGACATACATGGAGTTGTCTTTTTCTCTCTTGCGTCGTAGCAATCTTACAGTCTCTGTACACACTAATCCACTCCGCTTTACAACCGAAGACGCCGGATAGGTCCCATTGGGCCGTTTGACATCCAGGCTTAAACTTCCCGCCAGCCCGTAGGATGTCATAAAAAAGGGCAGGAAACCTTTAAAGCGCGTAGACCCCTTCTCCCCCCCCCCCCTTCTCACATCACACCCAACCCCTGCATGCATAAACCGGCAGTCGTTTACGCGCGTGCTTAGAAGTGAAACACTCCGTCGAAAATGTTCTGACAGCCGTTCATGCTGAACGAGTATATAAGCTCGTGTAGGGTTTTAAAGTGGGCAAAGTGTTTTTTATCTGGAAATACTTTTCCTCGGTTAAATGAAGTTTATTCATTCCGATAGAATGAAATAGCGGCTACTCGACGAGCTCTAAATTGAGGCGGCTAGACGGAGACAGCGGCTCCCCGCCATTTTCTCGCCAATTTGGGCTCGTATTCGGGCCGATACTTCACCAATTCCCGCTATCCTTCCTCAACCAAACGGCATGCGTCCTTCCCATAGAGAGTTTAACCCTGGAAGGCCTCGAACGCTATTGTAGGGGACGAACATGTGGTTGTCTGTATCCCTTACCCGTGGAATGCATCTTGCAGTTTGTGTATCACACCAACCCATACCCCAACCGCTCGAATACGGGGGACAGCTGACAGAGTACATGGATGCATGGGACTTCTACTTTAAAATCTCCCACCAGCACCACGGGCTTGTCATCGGTAGCGGCATGAAACCCCGCAGTGCGTGCACGCCCCCTCCTTCCACTCCCAATCCGTGCATACATCAAGTGGAAACCGGTAATGGGCGCAAACGTAGGCGTGAAATACAGTGCGGAAATGCATGCGAAGGAAATATATCTTGGATAGCCTTTCAGACTGAAGGACTGTGGGCTCACGCCGCCATTCCAACCGCGCAAGTTGCTCTCCAACCGGGAGGGATTCGCGCTGCAAGAGAAATTGGAATTTGAGGCGTCAATGGCGGCGGCTACATGTTCGTTTGCGGCAGCTTTCTGGGCGTTTTTACGACAAGTCAGACTTCTGTTCATTCTGCTCAATCATCTGATAGTGCCGCTACCACCGTTGTCAGCCGGTTACTCAACTTGTGAGAGAGCCATTGGGAATGGCGAAGGGAATAACTGTCGTGAAAGATGTGTAGGAGGTTGCTAGGAGGAGCGGCGGAGCGGGCCCGATTAAAACAGCTTCACCGGAATAAAAACGGAGGGGTGGGGAGAGGACGGTTAGACGTATGCTGGTTTGCAGTAAAAACAACAGTGCGTTAAGCATGTAAGGCCAGGTCCCAATGTCAGCGGTAGCAGTGTGGCGTAGGCCAACAAACGCCCTTAGCCGCCGGGGGGCTGGGGTGCAAGGCCGACAAAGGGCGCAAGGCCGACAAAGGGCAAATAGCGCCAGAGAAGGTTATTTAATAGTTGATGAGACTGCAAATACTAAAACATGCGAGTAGAAGTAAAAGGGACCCATTACAAACACAATGGAGATGGCTGGTGTATAGGGCCAGGATGATTACACGTGATATGACTAGAGCTGCAGAAATTTTGCGTCAGGTAAAAACTTAAGAACACGTTGACTAGAAAACATTGGTTCGTCGGCTAAAAAGTATGATAAGGGCAGTATAATATGTCGGCTGTATAATTCAGGGAAATGTTTGTGCCGTGTTGTGTCAAGTCTAGCCAGGGCGACTTCAGCGTATCTTTTGTGTAAGTTGTGTAGCGTCGCAATTGTGGTTTTATTACAGGTTGTTGGTTGTCTGTTTGTCGACTCCAGTGTAATTGTCATGTGTTACGAAGCTGTCGTCTAATGTGTGTCGGTCGGTGTAAGGTACTGTTGTTATGTACTGTTGTGTGTCGGTCAATTTAAGATACTGGTCGGTGTAAGGTACTGTTATGCCAACTGCAGTCATGAGAGCCGCAGCACCAACCATTTGATCAGCAGCCTCATTGCCAGAGATTCCACAGTGCCGTGGTACATAGCATATAGTTGGAAGATTTGAAGCATATCCAGTCATTAGTACCTTGAAAAGAACATTGATCACATAGTTTTTAGATGACCTTCCTAATGAAAGCGTCTCTACAACGCTTAGGCAACCTGTATACACGATGGAATGGGGAATTTTATGTTTGATGATGAGATTTGAAACGAGTTAGATGCCATACGCTTCTGTCGTGTAATTACAGTTGCAAAGAATTATTGTTTTCCTAGATATAAAGTTTTGTCCCTGGGCTGCACAAGAGAGACTAGAAGCAGTTTTGGACGCATCGCTGAAGCATTCCGTGCACCTGTCTTTGTACTGCAGGAACAGGAAGCGCTGCAGAATTGCACTCCTGGGTACCCTATTTTTTCTAGTTGCGTGAATGACAGGTCGCATGACATGGTAGAGTTCAATTACGGATGGGTGTCTTGTGCGTGTCTGACAAAGGGACCTTGAGTGCAGAACCCTCCTTCCTAACTCTGAGAGAGAATACTGAGGAGATAGATGGCCTATTTAAAAAAGAGTTGTCAATTTGATGTGTCGTTCATGCTAGTATTAAAAGGATGGTTATAGAGCGATACGATCTTAGATGCATACAGCAAGTCACCGTACTGCCGCTGATGCCCTAGGGACGATTTGTCACACCCGACCAGAGGCTCGCAGCTTCGTTGTAAAAGCAACTTCAACTGTTCAGATCAAGTTCATCTGCTTCTCTGTTTGGGCCTATCTTGTCCGTGCGTCGCGCCACAAAACCTTGAAACTTCAAGACGAAATGTGGTTTCCTGTATGCCGCGAATCGAACTCGAGATCAGTACGCCGTGAAACGGGCAACCTACTGGACCAGCTCAAAGGCCCGAGGGGTGCGGGAGTAGCAGCGGCAAAGAACAATAACATGGGCAGCCACTTGGAATGAAAAAAAGAACACTTCCTTGGTCGCAATCAAACCTGGGGTCATCCAGTTATAAAACCGACGTTTACCCCATTGAGCTATCATGGTTTTTTTATTTATTTCTATTTGAACAAACCGTCACATGAGTGTCACTTTAAAAGCCACCTACCCAACTTTCGCGTGCGAAAACTATCACCACTATCTAAAGAAGACAACTCCTACCAAATTAGTACCTACGCAAGCTCTGGGCATTGTATATAAATATTCTTTCAAATTACTGACATTCTGAGCAAAATACTTGCTGGCAGTATTCGCGTCAACATCAGAGAGGCGCACCGCCATACGAATCAGCGATATGACCTGTAGGCCCAAAAGCATTGTAAGATCATGTTTTCCCGGTGACACTTGTCCCGGTGTCACCATGTCACCTTTTGTAGCCAGAGCTAGACTGGCTGAGGTTGAGCAGTTTTGCGCGGCTTCTGGAGAGCCATGCTGTGCATGCTCGGGGAGCAGTGACGTCACACCGCGCGCAGAGCGTTGCTCGCTGCCCGGCGTCTCTCACACACCGCACGCGTCCAGCGTCTTCGCCGACCTCCGTCCCGCACGTGGCGGCCCGGTCCACTTGATGATCATGCGAGCGGTGACCAAGTATGGAACCGATGGCTCGTGCGTCGCAGCAACACAGCCGTGCGCCTGAGGAACCAGCTTAGCTCTGGGGGATTGCTGACGCACCGTATGAACAGCCTAATAAATATACGTGTCCCATAATGCGTAGAATGTGTGCGTTTAATTGAAGCAGCAGTAGGCATGATAATCAAGCTACTCCTAGGCAACCAGGAAAGCTAAGAATAACCAGCTGAACCTAAACTCACGCTACGTATATCCTGGCGTATCCGAGCTAAGCCGGTGCTACAATTTTTGACTGGAATGAAGCGGATCCTATACGGTCACGGGCAAGCTTTATACAGAGTCCACTGAAGGACGCCCCCAAAAAAGGCGGTTTCCGAGCAGGCTAGAAAAAGGTGGTCAAATGTTTCGGGTTCCTTACAAAATTGACAGACTGTTGTCCATGGCACAAACAACCCATTTTCAGGCAGCAATGTTTAGACCGGAAGAGGTCCCAATAAAGTATAAAGAAGAACGTTTTCATACATGCTGGGACTGTCATCATTTTAACGCGGCAGAGTAGATCTTTTGCTGGTGCAATTTGGGACGTAGTTTGATACAGCGGAAGTGAAAAAAGAACATCTTTTTTAAACCCTTGAAATGTATTTGTGATGATTGCCATCCCCGGGCCACGAGAGTGCGCCAGGAAACGACGGGGGCCGTCGAAAAGAAGACGACGACTAGCGGGTCCACGCGGAGGGAAGAGCACGAGAGGGGAGTGTGCCGGCGGTAACCAGGGACGAGACAGCGCCAGTACTTCTCGGGAGGCGGTTCGAGGCAGGCCAGGAGCGTTCGTGCACCGGGCTCGGAGAACCGTCTCGGGAGCTGTTCCGGGACTACTCTGCCGCGACGAGAGCTGCCTGTTCCCGCTGGCGAGGTCCCGAAGCGTGATCCGGGCCGAGGTTCGGGGCGAGGCCTAGAGAGGCCAGGCACGAGCGCAAGCATCGACGTTCCGACCGACGACCACTGCGATTCAACAGGCGACGGTCCCCCGACGTTCCACACATGCCATCGACATAATCCCGCCCAGCGTCGAGCAGACGGGAACGTGAGCGTGTCCCCTCGTTTTCCGTTTCGCACGAACTTTGGTTTGGACTGGTGTTAGCCATTCCGCCGCGTCGCCCGCGTGTTGTTCTCTGTTGTTGCCGTTAGATCCCTAGTGTTGTTTCTTCGGGTGTTTGCGTGTCCTTCCCAGAATATATGTTTCTTACTTGTGCTGAGCCCACGGCATCACTTGTCGTTGATCCTCCTCCGCGAGCCTCACACCCGCCTGCTTAACACGCGGCCTCACAATTTCTGGCGTCCGCGACAGGACCGCGTGCTCTAATTCCATTTTGAGACTAAGCAGGCAAGCGGGTGCGGCAAGCGAGAATGGAACTCGAAAAGCTGATGTCCATTGGGAAGGAGCTAGGACTGTCCGGACCAGCTCTAAAAGAGTTTATTGACGAGGAACGCACAAAAGAAAGGGACCGCCGCGCAACTGAACGCGAGGCGGCTAAAGAAGCGGCAATACTAGCCCAGAACAGAGAGTCCGAGACCAGAGCTCGCATTGAGGCGGAACGCGCCCTGGTAGAACTTAAGCTGCGGCTTCAGGAAGGGTCGCAGAGTTCTAACGAGGTAGGAGGGGACCCCGCGCCTAATGCAGCACAAGGCGTCCACAGCCCGCACAAGTTCATTCCTGCCTTCAACGAGGACCGGGATGAGCTTGACGCCTACATCCAACGTTTCGAGAGGGTGGCAACCAGTCAAGGGTGGCCCTCAGACAAGTGGGCGCTATCCCTACACTTGTGCTTGACTGGCGAAGCTCTCAGTGCTGTTGGTCGCATGTCGTCCGACGATGCCATGGATTACCCTAAATTAAAGAAGACCCTGCTCCAGAGGTTCAGGTACACCGAGGAGGGCTACAGGAGCAAATTTAGGGAGTCCAAGCCGCAGAACTCGGAGACAGGCCGTCAATTTGTGGGCCGCCTACGCGGCTACTTTGACAATTGGCAGGAGCTGGCCAAAACGGAGCAGACGTACGCCGCGCTCCGAGATAAAATGGTGGCCGAGCAATTTCTCGACAGGTGCCACAATAAGCTGGCCATTTTTCTCAAAGAGAGGGGTTACAAAAACCTAGATCAGCTCGTCGAAGCAGCTGACCAATACCTCGAAGCCCAGGGCTTAATCAACTTGGGTAAAGGCCGAGAGGAAACGAAAGAGGGCAGCAAGCCCCCTGGACTCCCTCGCGCTCCTGATTATCAGGATCACAAGACGACCAAGCCACATTGCTTTTTATGCAATAAGTTAGGGCACCGGCCATCAGACTGCTGGAGTAAATCGCGGGGTTCCAGTCAGCCCAGCCAGAAGGCGCTCTTTTGCGGACGGTGCCGAAAACACGGACACCGATCTGACCTTTGCCCCAACCAACCAGGAAACACGGGCCAAGTTTCCTGTTCCTTGACTGGACACGCATCCTGGCCGGAACTGTCAAGGCAGGGGAAACAGAATCCAAAACACAGGAAACCGAGAGTTAACCGGGAGCAAATGCCGACCGCCGAAGGATTACTTGAAGGGCAACCTGTGACACTGTTACGCGACACGGGCTGTAATTCCGTAATCGTGAAGCGGTCCTTGGTTCGCGATACCAAGCTCACGGGGAATACCAGCACTGTCTATCTGTTGGACCGAACCCGCCTCGTTTTACCGGAAGCGGAAGTGGAGATCGTGTCTCCATTTTTCTCTGGTCGAGTACTAGCCACCTGTATGGAGGACCCTCTCTATGACGTTATCATAGGGAACATCGAGGGCGCTCGTGATGCATCCATGCCGACCCGCTACTCGGAAAACAGATGGGTGGAGTCCCAGGAGTCGGAATCTCTTCCGACGAGTATTGGCCCAGCGAACGGAACAGGAAGCGTTCCAACAGTCGTTCCAGAAGTCCAGTGTAGCCGGAACGAACCGCCGTGCCCACCAACGAACGCGGAGTCAAAGCCCGAAACACGCGTGGGTGCAGCAAGACGCGAGGCGTTGAGAAAAACGCCGCGGCTACCGGCGGTTACTGTTAGCCCTTCTACGATCAGCGTTGCTGAATTAAGACAAATGCAACAACATGATCCTACGCTGCAAAAGTTTTTCGGTGAGGTCGGGAAAAAGATAATGGTGAACTCGGCTGCTATCCAGTTTGAAATGGTAAATGGCGTTCTATACCGGCGGTACCGTTTACCCTCGAGACAGGAAATAGAGCAGCTCGTTGTCCCAATCGAGCTTCGAGACATTGTTTTGACAATGGCTCACGAGGGAATCCTGGCTGGACACCAGGGAGTTAAACGAACTCTGGACCGCGTGCGTGAGGAATTCTACTGGCCTGGCATGCAGGGTGACATAACAAGATTTGTGAAATCCTGCGACATTTGTCAGCGGACTGTACCTAAACATCTAGTAGGCCGCGTGCCACTAGGAAACATGCCTGTGATCGAGACACCGTTCCAGCGGGTTGCCATCGACATAGTGGGGCCGCTCTCCCCCACCACAGAGAACGGCAACCGGTATGTGCTAACGATGGTGGACTTCGCGACCCGCCACCCCGATGCCGTGGCGTTACCAAGCATTGATACCGAGAGGATCGCTGAAGCTCTCCTAGAAATGTTTGCTCGAGTGGGATTTCCTCGAGAGATCGTCAGCGATCGGGGCAAGTCCTTCACATCTGGACTTATGAAGGAGCTCAGCCGTCTGCTTTCAGTTGCACAGCTGCCCACGACACCGTACCACCCAATGGCTAACGGGCTGGTTGAACGATTTAACGGCACGCTAAAGCAAATGATAAGGCGGATGTGCCAAGAAACTCCTAAAAACTGGGACCGCTACTTGGCACCACTGCTGTTTGCATACCGCGAGGTGCCCCAATCTAGCTTGGGTTTTGCACCGTTCGATCTCCTGTACGGCAGACATGTCCGAGGACCGATGGCTATACTGAAGGAACTTTGGACAGGAGAGAATGTAAATCCTGAGGTCAAAACGTCGTATGCATACGTCATCGAGCTTCGCCAGCGCCTGGAAGACACTTGCCGACTGGCGCACGAAGAGCTCCGGAAGGCCAAGTTGGTGCAGAAAAAGTATTACAACCGAAAAGCGAAAACACGTTACCTCGCCGTTGGTGACAAAGTTTTGCTTCTGCTCCCGTCCGACAATAATAAGTTAATCCTCACATGGAAAGGTCCATTCAATGTTTTGGAAAGGCGCAACGAAGTCGATTATGTGATTGATCTTGGAACCCGGACGAGCCTTTTCCACATCAACATGTTGAAGAGATACGAAGAGCGAAAACCGTCTAAGCCAGATCCACAACATGTTTCCGTCGCCCTTAGATCCGACGAAAATGAAGGAGGCGACGTACCGTGTGTCCCTCTAAGACAAAAAGAGACCTACAAAGATGTGGACGTTTCGGCGGCTATGACTCCTGAACAACACGCGCAGGCATGTACGCTTCTGTCATCTTACCAGAAGATCTTCTCAGACCTCCCTGGGAAGACAGACCTGGTTCACTGCAAGCTGCGCCTTACAACAGACCAACCTGTTCAAGTGCGGCAGTACCCGATTCCATTTGCCATGCAAGAGCCCGTGGAAAAGGAGGTGCAGGAAATGCTGCGAATGGGTATTATCGAGCCTTCAGAGTCGCCGTACCAGTTTCCCATCTTGCCAGTAGACAAAAAAAGATGGAACGATAAGGCTCTGCATTGACTTCAGACAACTCAACCTTGTCCTTGTCGCCGACAATGAGCCCATACCTAGGGTTGACGTGATGTTTGCAAAGTTGGGAAAGAGTCGGTTCTTTTCAAAATTTGACTTGACTAAGGGCTATTGGCAAGTGCCTATGGATGAGGAATCGAAGCCATTCACTGCCTTCGCCTCTGCATCGGGGCTATACCAGTTTCGGTTTATGCCATTCGGCATCAAGACCGCCCCAGCGGTTTTTACACGCCTTATGCGTAAGGTGGTTGGTGGTCTTCCACATATCTACCATTACTTCGATGACGTTCTCATCGCTACCGAGACTTGGGAGGAACACCTAGAAGCGCTCGAGACATTCCTCAGGATGGTGCAGAAGGCGGGACTTACGATTCGACCTAAGAAAAGCGAAGTCGGCTTCTCCTCAGCAAAATTCCTGGGACACATCGTTGGCCATGGCCTCCTACGGCCGCAAGCGGAAACGCTCCAAAAGGTTCACGACGCCACACGACCGACGACAAAGCGACAGGTGCGGTCTTTCCTCGGCCTCACGGGCTATTACCGGCAGTTCGTGCCAAACTACGCTCAAGTATGTCACCCCTTGACGGAGCTGACTCGTAAGCGGGCACCCAACAGGCTCATTTGGGGTGACAAGGAACAAACAGCGTTTGAAACTCTTAAGGAACTGTTGTCAACCGAACCTATTCTGAAAGCGCCGGACTTCTCCAAGCTTTTCGTACTCCGCACGGATGCGTCGTCCACAAGCATTGGCGCAGTCCTCATGCAACAGCATGCAGAGGTTCTTCATCCAGTGGCCTACGCGAGCCGTCGTCTCTTACCTCGAGAAGCATCCTACTCCACTGTGGAGAGAGAGGCATTGGCGTTAGTCTGGGCGATTAAGAAGTTCCACATATACCTATATGGGAAGCAGTTCATCCTACAGAGTGACCACCAGCCTTTAGCTTACATACACTCCGCCAGGCACATTAACAGCCGCGTACTTCGCTGGAGCCTCACAATGATGGAGTACGACTTTATAGTAGAGTACGTGAAAGGCAGTGAAAATGTAGGTGCAGACTACTTGAGCCGTATCTGAGCGGAGTGAGTTTTTTTTTTTTCCTTTCTCGCGTTGGATTCCATTTTCTGGTGTTAGCGACTGTTTCAGACTTTCTGTGCCGAGTGACATTCTGTGACATTCTGTGCCGAGTTTTGTTCTCCTAAACAAACCTCTCGGGAAGGGGGGTGAGTGTGATGATTGCCATCCCCGGGCCACGAGAGTGCGCCAGGAAACGACGGGGGCCGTCGAAAAGAAGACGACGACTAGCGGGTCCACGCGGAGGGAAGAGCACGAGAGGGGAGTGTGCCGGCGGTAACCAGGGACGAGACAGCGCCAGTACTTCTCGGGAGGCGGTTCGAGGCAGGCCAGGAGCGTTCGTGCACCGGGCTCGGAGAACCGTCTCGGGAGCTGTTCCGGGACTACTCTGCCGCGACGAGAGCTGCCTGTTCCCGCTGGCGAGGTCCCGAAGCGTGATCCGGGCCGAGGTTCGGGGCGAGGCCTAGAGAGGCCAGGCACGAGCGCAAGCACCGACGTTCCGACCGACGACCACTGCGATTCAACAGGCGACGGTCCCCCGACGTTCCACACATGCCATCGACATAATCCCGCCCAGCGTCGAGCAGACGGGAACGTGAGCGTGTCCCCTCGTTTTCCGTTTCGCACGAACTTTGGTTTGGACTGGTGTTAGCCATTCCGCCGCGTCGCCCGCGTGTTGTTCTCTGTTGTTGCCGTTAGATCCCTAGTGTTGTTTCTTCGGGTGTTTGCGTGTCCTTCCCAGAATATATGTTTCTTACTTGTGCTGAGCCCACGGCATCACTTGTCGTTGATCCTCCTCCGCGAGCCTCACACCCGCCTGCTTAACACGCGGCCTCACAGTATTCAACAGAAAACCTTACATAGGAGAATTTCAAAGTTGTAATATTTTTTTTTACTTAACCATTCCAGGTGTAATGTTCATCGGCCGTAGAAACAACGAACTGCGGGGGCGAGCCCCCAAAAGCACTTTGCAGAAATTTCTGAGGAAAGTCATCACTGGCATCACGAGGAAACCTGAACCTGTTGAGAAGTTGTCGCAGAAACAAATGTCATAATCCAACCCTTCCCGCACGAAATAAATGAAAGAGATCCGTACAGGCTGCTTCTTTTCCATTTTCTTTCCCCTTTTATTGGTCGAACGAGGTGTGACATCGGGCTTTTCGCGTCGCCTGCACGCAGGCGTCGTTTCGTAGACGTGCAGGCCGAGTGTAATTTTTTTTTACTTTCCTGACGCCGCCGCCTGCGGGCGTTATTTGTGTTGCGGCCGTTAAAGCGGTGTGTCATCACGACGCGGTATCGCTGTTCAGCGCCACGACTATTTTGCAGTGCTCTTACCCTGCTCTACTTGAGGACAGCGACCGCTATAATGGAAGATATACGGACGGAGCTGCGGCAACACAGCAACTGCATCTGATAGAGTTTGGTGAAGTATTGAACGCGGCGAGAAATATTTGCTCGTGAAAACATGCGTGCGGAATCTCTGCTAGAACACTCAAGTGTGTAAGCTATGCTGCTCAAATACTGTGCGGCAAGGCGTGTTGAAACGTCAAGTCGGATTTCTGCGTGCGTGGCAGGTCTAGGACGGCCTGAGTACGCGAACAGGGCAGCATGTCCGTTGGCGCGAGCCGCTCCGAAGGCCTTACAGACAATACAATGGCGACCTTGAACATGCTGGCTGCTGCATGGGAAAGGCGCAGTGCAAGTCTGTTTGACTTCCTCTCGCGCTTTTATTTGTCCCCGAACACGGAATCGTGAATGCGTTTTGATACGTTTGCCTAAGGCTGCGAGAAAAACGAAATTTCAGCACGAAAACAAACGGGTAGCTGTTCGACAGCAGCCTATTTCGGCACCCGAGCAGCAGGCATTTGGTACAAATACGGGATGCGTAGCTCTTGGTAGAATATAATTTTGTGTGTAAGAATGCTTTTGATGGTGTCCGCGCACCGGCCAGAATCCGGTAGAGAGAGATGACTTGTCACCTGTGCACTCCGCTACGCTGTTTCCAGGGCGGACACAGTGGGATCCGGGAAGAGGGGTGGCCCAGACTCTTTCATCGGGTCCTGATAGAGCAGAAGTAGAGAAAACCTGACGAACCGACAGCTTTAACGTGCATTTAAACTTTTCGAGACTTTGTTCTGGCGTATCGTTGTGCTTGTGTAAAGTGCGCAAGTTGAAACTCGAACTCGATACATGGGTCTTCAACTGGTGCGTAAGCGCATTAATTTTGCCGCCATGCAGGCTCCAAGATTGGCGATGTCCACCGGGGGTTCAAAGCAGCCGATGGGCGGGACAGCATCACCACAAATGCTAAGAAGCAGGCAGTGTTAACACTTACCCTGGATTCTACATGTTCAACAAGGATTAAAGACTCGGCAGGCCTCACTCTCACTATAGTGTTTTGGAAGGTAAACGAGCGGGAAATAGGTTCTCTTTGTCAACGTCTCAAAAAGTATCAACTGTTCTATTGCAGTAGCCATGAACCAAGGAAAACGCCTTGTACCTCGACGAAACTCGTGTAGCTTGGTGGTTAAACGCTACGGCGAGGCTTACTGAAATGTCAGTTTTATATTTCGGCTTTTTACGCAATGGTTTGTGCCCAAACTACAACTATCATGAGTCTCGAATTTTACTTTTGCACAGTATTCTCGAAAACTACAGTATTATCCAAGAGCTCCTGAGATTCATTCGTTTCTCTGAACCACTTCATGCATTACTGATTTTTACCGACTCCTAAATTACAAAAGAAAATATACCTGCAGAATTTTGATTCACAATCTTGTACTGTAGTCGCAGTTCTCTGAGATTTCGTCACTAGCACGGGGAGATTCGACTAAGTAATCACCAAAGGTTCCAAGCCCATTTTGTGATCAACGTACGAAGATAATCAAAATTTGTTATTCGATATCACAATCAAGCAGTTCAGCATACCGCCTCACTAGAGTAAATGGAGTGCTCTGAGGTTTGGCGTTACTTTTATAAATCCAGGTCACGCAGTTCGCCTGTGAAGTTAATCTGTCACTCATTTTTCTAGGCACATGAGTACATTTACCCACTCAAAGGGGCGTACACGATACCTGACATTGGCACCATACCTGAGTGGCCGAGCCTCGATAAAGCACTTCAACTTTGCCAGTTCACTATCTACTGTCACCATTGTTAGCATGCAGTAAAAAAGTTGGCGGGTAAACATAAAGGTATGACTAAGCGATTTCTAGCATACGCAGACTATGTTCGAGTTCTTTCCGATAATTTATATTCATTTGGCAGATATGTTAGTTTAGTCAACGCCGCCTGTATAAACATTGCCTAACGCGTGAGCGAAAAATGGCCAAACAGCCACTCTCCTGTTGCTCTCTCCTACCCATCCCCGCTCCGTAGCCTTCCAGCGTGCTTTCATGTCCGCAGCCAGCGCCGCTTCTCGGAAACTATGCAAAATAGTGGAAAGTTTGTTTAGCGTTCCCGAGGCGGCGCTCCTACGCCTTCTTGTTTTTCACCAGGCCTGTCTGTCTTGGTCTGTCACTGATAAAACTTCCTTTGTCACGAAGCAAAATCCCTTGCGCTGCCGCAGACTGATGCCGGCTTTGCGCGCTTATCTACTCGGATCACAGGCCCTGAAATTTTCTGAGTGGGGCATCCCACCTCTATCCCCTCCGCATTTAGGTATTGTTTTGACCCCGCTGTTCGCACTCCGCATCTGTACGCACTTCTAAAATTGAGGACTGTACTGTAGAAGCGCCCGGACAGCGTGGCGGAATCCCAGCTGCTTATCCTTTTGTTTCCTATAATTTTCTGAAGTTTACAAGCACGTGATATTATTGGAAAGTAATCGTAGAAGTGAGCGCCTGAACAAAAAACGTGCACGCAATTCTTTCTTCTCTATACTCCAGAAAGAAAAATATCAGTAAAATAATGGCTGCCCCATCCGAAAATATCGTTTTTCTGTTAGCTATATGTCTACGCGACAATCAGTATGTTCTTACACTATTTCAGTCCACCTCGGTATTTATCTTTGAAAAAATGCAGCAAGTATGAAGCGAGCGACACGTTGAACGAGATCCCCAGTGCGCCACAGAACTAGCGCCCCGTCGCGGCTAAGATGTAAGTGAAACGGCCCTTGAAGCCCAACAGGCAAGCTGACAGACACACGTCGTAGAAGTGGGTGCAGCGTTCGCGACTCGCGAGCAGTGACGTCAGGCGAGATGTCCGCCGGCACGCGCCACATAGCGGATCAGTGCCTGAACTAAGCGTCCCTACCCTTCCCATTGCAAAGCGCGCGACGCGGCAGGCAATGTTAATACAGGCAGCGTTGGTTTAGAGCTTGTCCCATCCTTCCGCATCCTGAGTATTTTGATGAAGTCGACGAAGATTTTCACTCGATAAAATGTAGCATTGCGAGCATGTTTCGCTAGCATGACGCCTACTGAAAAAAAAGGTTGATACTGCCAACTAGGAGAAAATAAAATTTTAGTTCATAAAGTGTCTGCTAAAAGCTTGTATGTTTGGTCATCTTTCTCGCAAAATGAAGAAATGTGTTTTATAGTGCCGGTGATGATGAATGCGCTCATACTGAAAAATGCTTTTTAATAACATAGCTGATTGTTTTCATTCCATTGCTATGTCTCAGGTTACTTTTGGATCATATTCAAGGATAATGTTTGTGTTGGATCACAAATCAGCGAATCTCAAAACATAAAAACTTAAGTCGTGATGTTTGTCCGGGAAAAAGTTTGTCGCATTAATACTAGGACCATCGGTGCAGCTGAGCGGCTGAGAAGTTCTGCTGCTTAATACCGATTTTATCCCTGCCCCGTCAGTTTTTCTGATGGAGGCGAAGAACGCAAACAACCATCCCTTGAGATTCTAGCCCGCAAATATAACTTCGGTGGTTTAAATTTACCTGTGCTCTTTTAGTATAATAAAGGTTATCCACGTAGTGCTTCAAACGCTGAAATTTTGAAATTTTATTGGTAGTAGAAAGATGCTTAAAAATGGAATATTCCAATTTCTACCAATTTAAAAGTTTTAAATATTCTGGTGCCTTCGTCTACTATGCACCTCTAGCACAGATCTTCAGTGCATAAAGGTCCAGAACTTCCCTGTTTTAGTTTTCGCGAATTTCAAGTTAGCAGATCCGTAAAAGCTACAAAATTATATTTACATTAGGCTGGCCTCTTAGATAATATCAAGGGCACATAAAGTGCATAAAATATGGTTGGAGTGTTTTGTTTTGTGTTGTTTGAAATAAGTTTTGTTTCACGCTTTTTTCTTAATCTGTAACGTGTATGCAACCAGATTGCTCTAAATAACTTAAGATTACGCACGTCTAATGAGAGCTGTGGTTTTTAAATTTAAAATAGGAAATAGAGAAGTGCAAAATATGAGATGTTCGGTATGGTATCACCTGTAAAGTTTTTTACAAATGTAACACAAGTGCTACCACTGCCGCAAAGTGATGGCTTTCTTGTCTGAAAACTGCGTCGGTAAGCATGCGGGGCTGGTGCTAGAGATAAAGGGTTCACAGAACGCTCTTAATTCTACTCTTGTGGTGATTCTTTCGTTGAGGCTGTGGTGTTGCTGTGGTGTGGTGTTGTGGTGATTCTTTCGTTGTGGTGATTCTTTCGTTATGGGACCATTTCTATAGAATTGTTTGGGTTTGGGCGAGTTGGTTCATATAAACTTTAAATTTCAGCTTTAACAAAAACCGCATGGCTTAAGAAGGAAACACGAACACAATGCAGCATTGCGGTCGTGTTTTCTGCCAAAGTCCTGTGGTTTTCGTTCAAGCTAAAATTTCTAGACAGTTTGTTTGTTTTGCTCGCACGTGCGGTCTAGCTTGCCTCAGCAATGCGTGGATGTTTTGTTTTGGAGAAACTTGAAATTCCGCGCCGCCATTCTGCAGCTTGCGCACCGCAAGGAATTCGTTAATTGGCCGCCGGTCTAACGAATAGTATATTAGCATACCACTGCCTTAGAAACACAAGGCAGTGGTAAAAATGAGGTATCCTCACTGTGAAACTTTGACTATGCTGTATTGTGGTGCTGGATCGTGAGCAAGGCCACATTCATGAGGAAAAGCCGGAAAATCGCAATTTAACGAGCACACGTTGTAAGTAGAAATCCAACACAAGCGAAGGAAACAAGAAAACGTATGTGCCAGCCATGTCCAGCCATACATACCTAAGAATAGCCAGAGCATTCTCTTGCACACGATGACAGATCCTTTGTAGTACTATAGCACTGCACCGCGTTTCACTGGATCAGTGATTGCAAGGCTCACGACGAAATGCCAAAGCGGTCGCTTCGTGCTAGATAGAGCCGTCAAATTGACGTTTCTCTCGCTAGCCACCACAGCGACACTTTGGAAAAAGTCCTGCAAACCGCAAACGGCACAAAAACAAAGAACGAAAAAACTTTCTGGGCAGGCCACGATCATTTTTTGCAAAGGAGTGGGACAGCTCACCTTACAATGAGCAGGGGCGTCATGATAGGAGGGAGAGCGAGAAGTAGGAAAAGAGTCGCCAACTGCCCATAAGCTTTATAGCTAAATCTCTTTAGGGGTGGGCCGGCGCAATTTCTTCTATACCTTGACCTTGAGGGGGGGCACTCCTGGGACATTTTCTATTCGATATATCGTGTGTGGCTGGTATTTTTATTCCATTTAGGCGTAATTTGTGCTATGTATTCTCACTGCAAAATTACTGTTACCGGGAATAGTTCGACATGCAGGATAATTTGATGTAAATGATTTCTATCAGTTGGGATCGAATGTACAAATTTAGCTTTCGTAGTTCTCTTTACAGATGCAAAAGGTGTCAGCTTTCCTGTTTTGTTACCCTATTTGGTGAATGAAAGAGAGGATGACATCTTCATTACACTGGTGAGAACAGTCAGCTTCATTTACGAATGAGATGGTTACATTGGCAAAAGGCACTTGGCTTGAGTTGCCCTCAGCCTTACAAATATTAGGGTGTATTCAATCGTAAACTAAAACAAATGATCTACATGTAAGACAGAAGCTACGAAAAAGGTTCTTTACCCTTTAGAAAGGCTGTTTGACATCTTTAGGCTTCTTAACATTTATGGTTACTTTGACCACAGGTAGCGAACTAGCCCTGATCCTATACTTGTTTGCTTTCTTCAAGGTCAACTGCACTCAAATTTCAATTTCTTCAAAACCCTAATTTCGTAACTACTAGTCTGCCTAAAAATAATGCAAGATACAAAATATTACAGCTGAAATACACGTGTGTATAGTGATTGCGGCTAGGCTGAAGGGAGCTCCCAGCCGGCCGCAACGCCACTTAAGCTTCATGGCTGTTTCTGCGATCGGCAGGCAGGTGCGTCATCTGAAATGGAGCTCCTATAAATGATTGTCAGGAATTAGCAGTACGTATACCCAAATCCAATTGGATTTGGGTTACGCACTGTGCTGTACATTAAATGTAAAATTGGTCATGGTAAAATTTCGAGCGAAGTTCGCCTTTGCTACATGTATTTTTAACTCAGTGCTGTAGCCTTCTGGGACACTAAGCGCCTATCTGCACCACGCTTTTAAATAATTTACACATCGAAGTCTTTATGCAGAAAATAACACCAATGCAGCCTAAACGAGGGCTAAGGGTCGACGTATCATCCATAAGCCGGTCTCGCATCTACACTCGGTCTTTGTTTAGGTTGGTTTCCTTTTTTTTCAGAACACGCCTAATCGCTGCTTTAACTATGTGAAAGCAAAGATAAAACTAAGCTGGGTACTTCCAACGAAACCTCACTGACCTACCATTGCACTTCTCGTTGACTATAATAAATACTTGGAGTTTTCACGAGATGCCGCAGGTGTGACCGCGTGACACATCGAGTTTTGCCAAAACGTTTATACAGAGCTTCTCGGGCACAGAGGAACAGCTTTTAGCCAGGAAGTCGTCCAGATGCTTCTGGGAATAAACATCTAGAGTTCAGAGTAAAAATTATTTCTCTTTCTAACGAAAAATCCTAAAGCTCGCTCAGGTCACCGGCGCATTGGACAAGTTGCATGAAATAGCAACTTTTACTGCTATAAAAAATATTCCAGCTATCACAGCGGGCTTATTTCTCTCAAATGAGCTCAGTTACTGATATTTGTTTTATTGTCAGGTTATATTCTTTGCAAAATAGTGCATATTTTGCACATTTTCAAGAACTGCCAAACTGTTTGTCCCGTTATCTCTGCACCTAGAAGAGCCACTGCGTTCAATTATTGGTGTTACACATTGTGCCAATTTTATTTTCTGTAGAAAAGATGGCTCAGCTTGAGGCCACCTCCAATTTTTCTTTTTCAAGCTTTCCTGGACTGATGCCAAAGTTGTTTTTTACCAGAAGCGTTCAAATCTTGTTGTCTTAAATTTTAGTTCTGTAGCTAGCAAGCCCAAAATACTACCTAGTAGCTGTATTGCACTGACACTAGGGTGGTTTTTCGCAGATTTCTGATGGCAACATAAGGCGAGAAACGGTCAGTAATACTAAAAAAATCACCAAAGTGACTACAATATGGCAATGTTTTTTTAAATCAGCTAGGAATAATGTGCCTAGCATTTAAACTTAAAGAAGAAATACCTTCCAAGCAGATTGCTCATCCTAGCGGACACATTTTCTAATGCATGTTTTAATGAACTCCTGACTATTTTGTGTGTGCCCCGCGTAGGCCTCCTTGCATAAACAGACGTTTTACGGGGAGCTCCAGACCACTGGAAAGTAACCAGTGTGCTCAAGATATCTGCCAGCAAAGTCATGCTTTGGAAAGGTCCACAGTGGGGTAGGTGCTCGTGGTTCTTTAACATCTTTAAGTAGCATATACTAGATACAGACACGACAAGTACGAAACGGACAGATGACAGCGCCATTGTAAATGGTTTGAGACAATATGGTATTTACTGTGTAGCTTTGTCCTGGCGTAATTTGTAAGTGCGTGACCTAAGTCGTAAGCCTTTATTTCATGAAAAAAAATTACTTGCACTATATGTGTGCTCCAAAAACGTTCTTCTATGTTAGCTGTGTGCAATTATATACAGCTCAGCATAGCGAAAATGTGAGAAGAATGGAAATGTTATGGAGAAAGCAGTGCATTTTCTCAAGCAGGACATTTTCTTAAAGTAACTGCACGGCTGTTATTCGTGAACAGAGAAGCAACGAACTTGGATTGAGGGTGGGAAGTATCTCAGCGTTTTTCCTGTCTCTTCGGTTATGTTGATCTTAACGCGAAGCGTCAGTTGCATTTGTAGCATTTGTTTGTTGTGCTCAACGAGTAAAAATAAAAACAGACCTTCTGCTCTCTGTGCACCCATCCCCGATTGTGAACTAGAAGAAAAACAGGCACAAGTGGCTTTATCCGCGATTACGTGACATATTTCTGTGAGAAGACTGGGCTAGGAAAAAACGAGTACAAAAAGGAGAGTGGTGCCACAAATAGACAAGTTTTGAGATAAGCAATGTTAAACGAATATGTGACAAGAAACGCAGTTTGAAAGGCGGGAAGTATGCAGGTTTTGTAATAGCAATGGGGATTTTAGGTTGGGACTCGTGCATCACATAAAGCTACCTGCGTGTACCTGTGCATTATACAACGGGTGTACTTAACGCATAGGTTTTAAGGGCAGGCTGCTGGAACCACAATGAATATTCGTAGGAAGCGGGTCTTCGCGTAACCGAGAGATGTACCGTATAAACCGGATTATAGGTCGACCCGGTATATAGGTCGACCCCCTACCTTGAGGTGGGAAAAGGTGACAAAAAAAATAAATCGGCACAGAAGCGCACTCACAATGTCTATATTTATTTTCGACGCCCGTCCGTCACTGCCAGTCACTATGCCTGCCGAAGTCACTCGTCCGAGCTCTCAAGAGTCGTCCAAAGATGACTGCTTCGCACTGTCATCTTCCATGCCATCAGGCGCGTTGCTAATGGAGCACTTCCTGAACGCTCGTGTAACCATGTCGTCGGGCAGCGACTGCCCAGAGAAGCTCACCCACGGTCGCAACCGGCCCTTATAGGTCTTTTTGTTGTCGCCGGCAATCCACTCATTGTACAGTTCGCGGAGCCCGTCCGCGCATGGCCTCCGGAGCGATCGTGAGCGAAGTTCCCGGACGAAGTTCCCGGACGATGTCCACCACTTTGTTCTCCAACTCGGGGTGCACCGCTTGACGTCCAGGGAACGATCGGTTTCGGGGGTTGCACGCACACAGCTTAGCTTTCTGGCTCCGCCAGTACCGTTGCGCCGCCATATTCCCATTCTGCTCGGTGACTCAATCGCCGTCAGCTTAAACGCCGCGGTGAACTGGCGTCGACTGCCGCCACTCATCTTGGAACAGAGACGTACAGAAATGTACGCACACACGCACAATAAACGAGTAAAAGGCGAAAAACTAGAGAAAAGCGAAATCAAATTAAGGCCTCATAGTGCGAGAGAGCAGTCCGACACGAATGGCGATGGCGACGGACTGCGCTTGCACATTGTTGCCAGACAATGATTTACATTCTGCCAATGACCGCTATATAAGACGAGGGGTGACTTTTGTGGGGATTTTTTTGGAAAAAAACTCGACCTATATTCCGGTTTATACGGTACTACAACCGAGCTTTGCTTGTAAATTATTCTAGCAGGTATTTTATTTCTTGGTCCACGCAGCGTAGTATAAACAAGCACACTAATAATTAATGCATTATGAATTCTGTTCATTTTACACGAATTAGTATCAGCATTACTTGTCCTTGTCGTAGTACCCATTAGGATATTTGTACCCGACGGTGGTCTACATGGGGAGCAACCTACTCGCATCGATTTCGATGAAAGTTATTTGCAAACATGTCTCTATCGACATTTTAAACTTCACTTAAAGATTTGTTCTTCTTTTTGCAATTGACTGGGCGTACAACCTCCAATTCGAGAAGTCTGCAAAGCAGGCTTCACGTATTTGACTATCGTGTATTGGTCCCTTACCCTTACTGTTTCGGAAGACCTGATTGGAGTGCGAAACAGCATGGGCACAAACATCTAAGTGACAGCGACAGAGCTGATCACTACCTTGAGAGCTCGCAGAGGGTAATTAGGGCGTCAATACTTTTTCGAACGGCATCACATGAAATGGTGGGCGCTGCGAGGATAACAACTGCTAATGCAGCATTTGTATAAATTTCTGTAAAAACCAACACTAAACTTTTCTCACAAAAAACTTTAACAACCATCGTTTAACAATATTTTAACACCCATTTTTACATGGTTATTTTTATTAAACATGAGTATGGTCAGGGGCCATTTCGTTAAGGCAAAAAGAGTTGTATGCATGTAATATGAATGTGGTCAAGGTGACCAATTTATTCAGCACTATTTTACTGCCGAACTCTGATTTCTGCATTTTATGGTCCTATTTTCGGTTTGTGAGTTGTTCTAGAGATTACTAACTTCAGATGTCCGCCGTTGTATTATTAAATATTTGTTTCGCTTTGGTTTTGTAAAATTTGTTGTTTTATATTCACTTAGCATTTCTTTAAGTTTTTGAGCCAGCAGTTGATGGCTAATCACTGTTGTGGGTTTGTGTTTCTTATAGGTGAGCTCAAGTGTTATTTGCTTGACTCCTAGAATGCCACCAGTTTTTGTTATTTTAGACACAAATGTTGTCAAAAGCGAACATTTCGAATATTGTATCTCTCAAGTTTCTTCTGGTCATACAAATATTGTCTAAGACAACACCTGACTTTTATTTCTGATAATATTTTTTTGCTAGTAATTGAGCCAATGCGTCATTCAAAATTGTTGCATGATGTAGTTAAATAAAAGAGTTGTTTTGGTACATTTCACAGATGTTTATTGCATGTATCCAGGGCTTATCTAATAGGGTCACCGTAGTATATGTAGGGATTTTTTTACCCTTTCAACTCTGAAGGGATTCTGTTTGCTCGAGTCATAAAATACGCGAATGGAACATTTTCTTGCAGATTTTTATTCTCGGTAACTGTGCGTTGGAAGACTGTAGGCTCTATCTCTACTCTTGGTGTAACAGGAGTCACGGCACTACCTGGAGTCGCAGTGACATTAGGCTGGCGCCATCCAGTAGTCGAGCAGACTCTTTGTTTACAGATTCGAAGTCGGTATGACTGCATTCAGCAGTCCTGCATACTCTTTGTTGAATCTTAAGCTGGCAGAGTCACGGGACTTTTTTTGATGTAGAGTCGCTGTGACTACATTTGATAGAGTCGCAAAGTTACGACTCTTTTTATTTTAAAATTAGGAGTCGTGGTGACTACTTACAGAGTCCTGCATACTCTTTTTCACAGTTGCAACAAAGGACAAAACCCCTCCAAAAAGGGTTAGGAAGACTATTATTATTGGGATCATAACATAACCATTGGGATTATTTTGTTTGCTTTTTTGGAGTCACTATGAGTACACCCAATGGAGTGCTGCAGCCGCTCTTTTAACTGTTAGTAACGGATCCTTTTTTAGGAGTCCAGGGACTCTCTTTGAAACAAATTCGGGGGAATGTCTCTTTAAGAGTCCAAAGGTGGTCAATTCTGTATCAAGCCAACGACTCCGTAAAGATAGCAAAGACTACCTTTTCTCTTAGTGTGATATGCTCAGTCCTAGCGAGTATTGCTTGCGCCTTGGAAATGCTTAAATCTTATTCTCTTTCCTTTTGACAGAATGTGAGCGACCTCACCCATTTCATAACCTTATAATATTTCGTAAAGAACTTCGGCGCTTCAATACTCCGGTCTAAAACCACGTATTCGGTCTTCTCCCGCACAAACGCTGTTAAAGCCTCACAAAAGGATTACATGTTTTACAAGGATTACAAAACGATTACATGTCACAAAAGGTTACATGCTGTCATCCGCTTTAACAAATGTAATATCCACTGCAACCCGTATTACAAGCTCTTCATCAACAGCGTTAGATATATTAATAACAAACATCAGCACAGTGATCCTTAGCGCTGGTACTATTTCATGTAATATTAGTGACCATTGCATGGTATTTGTAACACACCAAAGTGAATACGCAAGAAAAAAAGAAAACATCCAGCAGTCACAGTGCAATGTGTCACCGAGGGTTCTCTTGAGTCTTTTAGGCGTGAAATAGCTTTGCAACAGTGGATTTTTGTTAAAGATAAAATTCAGACGACGGCTATAATGAATTCACCAAGATATTCATCCACATCTATTCTAAACACTTCCCGTTCAGGGTATATAGATCATCAAAAAAAGCGCGAAAGCCTTGGATAACTCGAGAACATTTAAAAAAGATCAAATATAAAAATCGTATTGATCAGAGTTTTTTGCGCACACGCTCGAAAGACAAGTTCCTAGAATTTAAAAAGTTTCGAAACCAAATAAATAAAGAACTTCGACAAGCAAAGTTTCAATATTACGAACATTTATTTGAGAACATAAACAAACAACGTCCAGAAGCAGCATGGAAAGTAATGAACAACGTTTTGGGACGTGAAAAGAACAATATCCTGCCGAATGCGATGTTATTGAAGGGTCAGGAATTGAGTGGCACAGCCCTTGCCGATTATATGAACTCTTATTTTGTAAATGTTGCCGCTTCTCCCAACGATGCTCTTGAGCTGACCGACCAAAGAATTAGTTGTGTTCCTAATAGTATATTTCTCGAACCGACTGATGACTGCGAAGTTCTTGCTGCCTTCACGGGACTGCGAAACTCACGAGCATTAGATGTAGACAATTTGCAGATACTACCAATTAAGTATGTACTGCCATCAATTGTATCTGTACTAACACATATATTTAACTTGGCTCTTGAATCTGGTACTTTCCCTAGTGCAATGAAACGGTCCAGGGTGTCCGTGATTTACAAAGGGGGAAACCGAAATCTGCCTACAAACTACCGCCCAATATCGATTTGGCGAGTCTTCTCGAAAGGACTCGAAAAAGTAATTTTCACTCGTATTACAAAATTCTTTGACAAACAAGGAATCATAACTGACTAACAATTTGGATTTAGGAAAGGTAGATCAACTTAAACTGCTCTGCTTACCTTAAAAAATATCTATTACAGAACATTGGAAAAAATCTTTTCTCTGTTGCGATTTTTGCCGATCTTAGCAAAGCTTTCGACTCCATTATTCAGAGTATTTTATTTGATAAGCTAAACCGCTACGGCATTCGCGGAAAAGGTTTAAACCTCATTAGGTCGTATTTAAAAAACAGGACGCAATATGTTCACATCCAGAACTTTAAATCGGCCTTTCTGCCTATTAGACATGGTGTACCACAAGGGAGTATATTGGGGCCTCTTTTATTTAACTCGTACAATAATGATATTGTTGATATCGATGCAGATCTTAAATATATTATCTATGCTGACGATAGCACGCTCCTTATTTCGGGCCATGACATTAGTGATACAATAGAGATATGTAATGACGTTTTATCAAAGCTATCCATGTGGGCCAAGATGAATAGGCATAAAATTATTCCTTCAAAAACTAAAGCGGTTATCTTTACAGCTAGAAATAAAAATATCATGTTAACTAGTACCCTCCGCCTAGATTCCAACGAAGTTGAGGTTGTTTCCGAATTCAAAATTCTTGGTGTATATTTTTCCTCACACCTAAGTTGGGACGCTCATATAAATTACCTGTCAAAGAAACTATCCTCAATTACGGGAAGTTTATCAGGCTGTCGTTTTTGTTTTTCGCAGAAATTAAAAATTAACATATATAACGCCCTATTTAGCTCACGTTTAAACTACTGTTCATTGGTCTGGTCGACAACTACACATACAAACCTGAATAAGCTTTTAGTTTTGCAAAAAAGGATTATTCGACATATAGGAAATATGGAACCTCAGGCTAGTAGTTCAGGTTTATTTCAACTATATATATCGCCTATTGAAGCTGCTATTTTTTTCCTCTGATTTGGTGATCAACCGGATAAGAGGCTTGGCTTCACTACAACGTAGAAATATTCTTGTCAATACCAGAAGTAATGACACTTGGGCCATCCCGCAGTTTCGCACGTTTTACAGATATCAAGCGCTAGCGTACAACATTCCTTACTACCTCAACAAATTCCCTCAGCTTTTAGGCCTAAACCGCAAGGAATTGGAGTCGTATTTTATACAGCTTTAAAATTAGTCTACCTCTGTTTGTATGTCTGGTTTCTGCCGATATCGCTACGCGATAAATGAAACGGGCGATTTGGGCGACGGGTAGTTCTATGTAAATGAAAGGTAAAATTGTGTTGTGACTCGTTCGCCTTTGAGATTCTCTTATTAATGTGTCGTTTCTTTGTTGTTGTTTTTTTTAAAAGAAACGCATCATCTAGACTCCAACGTATTTCATGATATGGTCACTGTTTTTTTACCTGCACGCTGTAAATGGAATCTTATTGCGCGGTTACATGGTATTACGTTATACTAGCATTTGTGTCGATTTGCCTTTGCAGGTGTGTATGACGGAAACTGGTGTTAATACCTATGGTCAATTGTATTTGTTTGCTTTTGTTACGCAGCCATCTTTGTTTTAATCTAAAAACGAAACTCTTTAGATCTGTTGTAAGTTGTTGTAGGGTAATCTCTCGTTGTATCTGTTGTTTTGATCCCTGCAATTGTTGTAAGTTGCATTGTAAGTTGCTTTCTGTATTACTGTATAATAGTGTTATATATATATTTCTTGTAATTTTGCTATTTTGGATGCAGCACTCACTTTGTGTATTATCATGTTTTGTTTCTGTTGTGCCGCGGCTTCAAAACGGTCACCTGGGCCCAGTCAAGCTGTTCGTTTTCAGCTTTTAGCCCTGGCGACCATCCAGACAATCTTTTTTTCTGGAAAATAAAGATGAATTTGAATTTGAATTTGAATAGTAGAGTCGGCCAGATCACTTTGCACTTGTTTTATCCAGTATGGAAGAGATGGAAGAGGCGATTACTCGGGGTCGCCAATCGCCACTAGGCAGGACCCGACGCTTGCGGAACGTGCCCCAGTCGGTGATTGGAATCGATTGGTTGGAAACATTCCGCCGAAGTCCGCTATCTTCCTCAAAACGATCCAGTTATCACTGCCCAGTGGAACTCCAAGGTTTGGCTGCCAGGAGGGCTAAGGCCATGGGTCAGACTCAGGTCCGGACATGTATCCTGTGTGTCACTTTTACCTAGGCGAGTGGGCTGGCCAGGTTCTGTAAGGAGCGTAAGATAACACCCGCCTTTGGAGAGGGCTAGCTTTCGTTCCTTTTTATTTTCTCCCATGCGGTGCCATGACGGGTGGGGTTCGCTGAAGTCACCTACTATAAGTACGAGGGTGCCGGTTCGTTTTACTAATAAGAGTGTGCTACCGATGACATTATCCAATCTGTAGCGTCTTGCTTGATGCTTGATCGTTATGGTTAGGACGTGTACACCTCTTTGCGTTTGAATATTCGGGATAATTTCAAGTAATACGTGCGGGATGTGATGGGCACTGCTTTGAGAGTGATCACGGACTGCCATCATCTTGTCTGGAAATGTCAGTAGACTTGCCTGAAAAATCGCCTCTGACTTGTCTGGGAAATTTCAGTGCATCGTTATATATTGCAATGGCGCCACTTTCCAGCCACGGTAGCGCGTACAATGCCATTGCCAAATGCGCAGCGGTTCTGGCTTACGGCGTACTGTGGTTTTGGTGTTCCAGACTTACTATCCATGTTACGATGGCTGGGTGGGGTTTGAACCTTGAGACTTGGTAATGTAGACAATATTGGAAGAAAAGCTGTTGCCGAAGCGCGGATTGCATTTAGGGGTGCCTTTGGAGCATTGTCGGTGTGATGCGTTGTGGTTCCAAAGGATAGGCGGACGCGGTGTAAGTCCCGGTGATATCGGTCTCCGTGTGTCTCAACGAGGTGCGTGGGAGAATCGGCTGGGGTTGAGGTAGTTGAAGGCCCTCGCCGATGTTATCGATTACGACGCTTCGGAGTTCGTTCTCAAAGGTCTCGCGCTGCGTCCGTAGATGGCTCGAAATTGTCTCGATGGTGGCAGTTTCGTGTGGTATTGCTCGTGCGTGCGTCGACATCTGCCTGCAGTTTTAGTATGGCGGCCGTGAATTTGTTCTGCAGTTCACAAGGCAATGTAGGTACTTGTGTGGACGTAGGTGACGGTGTTGAGATGGGGCGAGGCGAGGTGTCGTTGGAACAGTGGAGAGTAAACTGCTCTGCCCAGCGCACCTTGAGGCTGGTGCTCTGAGGCCGGGAGTTAGGGGAAGCTTGGTTTCCGCGGCTGTCGCTGGCCTCCCGGCTGTAGTCGGGTACCCTGGACTGGCGATGGCTCATTGGCTTAGGCCGCGTTATAAGAGCCCCGTCGGCGATCCGGGCAGCGGGGACCCGTGGGCGGTTGGACTTCCTGGCAGTTGGCGGAGTGGGGAACGCACACGTGATCTGCCAGTGGGTTCATCGTGCCACAACTTCACCTCTTCCTGTCCCGACTCGGGCAGACGTCAGCTCGATGGCCTAGCTAAAGGCATATACGGCTTATTTGGTGGCGAGGTCAATATGTGCCGCAACGGTGTTCTCCACCATAATAGTGGACGTAATGAGGCACACGGAGACCCGCGAAGGTACGGATGGTAGTTGTAGGTTTGCCCACCATCCTGGCATGGATGATTTCATGGTTTAGTGACCACTGATGCTCTATACGTTCGTCCGTGGTGGTATTAGCCGCATGCTTTGTGATTATACTCTTGCTTGAGTTGTCTGACCCTGCAATGTACGCGGTGACTTCATACTGCTTGACCACTATGTTAACGATGTTGATTTGCCAGATCTTTAGCTGCCTTATGATGAGAAACGTGATGCAGTCTTGTGTAGCGTCGGATACCTACACCCTGCGGAACTGATTGCGTTGATGACACACTCAATGGGGTGTGGACGAAGACTCCGCAACCTAAATTGTGCACCGTGCAAGATATCATTGCGGAGTGCAGTGGTGTGGCGGCCGTTGCGGATGATGATGGCGATGACGACTGCCCAATAAATGCCGGATACAGTTATTGCGAGCGGTGTTTGACAGCAAGCGACTGTACGCTAACACCTGCACGCACTTTATTTTTCTTGAAGGCAGTGCTGTGTGAGCGAACTGCAGCTTTTATTTTTACGGTTGAGAACAGTTTATTCCTGGACATTAAAAAAACGTGCAGCGGAAATTGACCAGCTACTTCAATGTTACTCAATAAAGGATAGTTCTTGAGAGTATGTAAATTTTCCAGCCTTTTTTCAACATTTTGCATCACACGATTCTTGTATATTACCTTTTATTTTCTGGTCCTGTGAAAAAGTATGAGCAAGAATTCACTGTACTCTTTATACATTACTGAGTTGGCGGGCTCACGTCCATATCATCGTTTATCAAGGTCATCGATGAACAGCAGGTGTTGTGGAGACCGAACATCATCACCGAATCGTAGAGCGTCACCTCTTTATTGTACGCGGTGAAAAATTTGAAGCAATAGAACGTATCAAAAAATATTCGCGATGGTAATCGGGATTACAACCCCCCCCCCCAAAAAAAACGGCAGCGCAACAACAATGAAAATCATGCTTTATGTTATCCGGTTGCATTCAAATAAGCAGTTCACTCGCCTGGTTACAAACAGTCGATCTTCTTCTATACATGTATTTACAGTAGGTGCACCAGTGCGCAATTTCAAGCAGAAAAATGAAATCTCATATTAGGCTTTTCGCTTACACGTTTAAAAAACTAGTCACGAGTTCTCTTCCTTAAAGGGTTCTGTACAACGGTATTAAGAAATACTGTTGCAGACATGCTTATAAACTATTTGCACGAGACGGAACTGAAGAACTCCAGCAAAAAAATGGGCAGTTAGATATTTCGAAGGCATAATTTCTTTTAATTACCGAAATATACCACAACACATATTGCCATAATGTACCGCCGATACAGATAATGCACCATATGCAGAACTTTAATGAAGGAAGGAATAGTACAGGAAAGGCAGGGAGGTTAACTAGAATACTGTCCGGTTGGCACCCTACTCATGTTGGAGGGGATACGGGAAATGAAAGGGAAAGAAAGCACAGCGGTACATAATAAAGGAGAAAATGAGAGAACGAAAAGTAGAAAAAACACAAGGTGTGGCCAGGCAACTATAAAGGCGGTACAAACAACGCACACAACCAGAAAGTGCACAAAACTAATATGGTCCACTGATAAAAAGCGCGAACTAAGGGCACTGCACTATAGTAATGTCCCTACAATTGTTCAGACAGGCCCGTGTCCTTCAAAAAGAGCAGTAGGGCTTTTATAGCCTTTTCGGCCTGTGTCGGACAACGCCTATGGCACAAAATCGTGTGCGCTGTAAAGGGGAGGTCGTCGAGTCGGGGAAGTGTGGTGGAGAGCTGTTGCCTCGGCGTTATAAAGCGGTCACAATGACACAGAAGGTGTTCAATCGTCTCGTCGGTGGCGCACGTATCACAATCAGGGCTGTTGGCCATTCCAATGGTGTAGGAGTAAGCACCGGTGAAGGCAACACCTAGCCACAGGCGTCAAAGTAAGGTGACGTCCGAGCGTGGCACGTTATTAGGTAGATGACGCTGCAAATCTGGGTCGAGCGAGTAAAGACGAGCGTTGGAGAACTCGGGTGTATTCCACTTAGCGAGAGTGACTTCCCGCGCAATGGACCGCAGCGACCTTGCTGCAACAGTGCGTGATAGAGGGATGCGGGTCAATCTTGCACTTGTGTGGGCGCCATGAGCCGCTCTATCCGCCTCTTCATTCCCAGTAATGCCGCAGTGGCTTGGGACCTACTGCAAAACGATATCATGTCTATGCCTGACTAATGTGTCATATAAGCACCGGATTTCAGCCACAAGTTGTTCGTATGGGCAGCGGCGGAGGGCAGATTGGATGCACTGAAGAGCGGACCTCGAGTCGCATAGCAAAACCCATTTTTCTGGCGATTCCCGCTGGATGAATAGAAGGGCCTCCCGAATAGCTGCCAATTCAGAAGCGCTGGACGTCGTCGAGTTTGAAAGCTTAAAATGAATTTCGGTCGACTTCTGTGGTATTATAACTGCGCCGGCAGAACTGGACGTGGTGACCGACCCATCCGTGTAGACATGGACCCGGTCGCTGTGTGGCTCATGTAGAAAGAGTAGAGATAGCTGTAGAAGACCAATAGGTGGAAGGTCCGCTTTCTTTTTTATTCCCGGGATGTTTAAGTGCAGTTGTGGCTGTGACAGGCACCAAAGTGGTGACAAGGGCCGAGACGGAGGTGTATAGCTCGGTGGCAAGCTCCCACTGTGAGCGGCAACCACCTTACAAAAAGATGCCTGCGGTCATGTTGAAGGCAGGGATGCAAGGTGGTGATGGGGCAACCGGGTGAGTTGCCTAGTGTGTGCCCTCAGTGTCTCCACTGTCATGTGAGTTGTGATCGGGTGATTCCTTGCAACGCAAATTGTGGCCACAGTTGAGGCGACACGCGGAAGACCGAGACATGTACGAAGACCCTGGGCCGGTATGGCCTGAATTGCCTGTAGGTTGGTTTTACATGTGCTGGTTAATACAGGCAGGCTGTAACGCAAAACATCGAGAAACAGGGCATCGTACAGGCGTAACATTGAGTGCACGGAGACACCCCACGTCTTTCCGGCCAGAAACTTGAATAGCTGGACCACTGCCGTTAGCCTTTTTTTCAGGTATAAAACTTGCGGAGTCCATGATAAATCCCGGTCCACGATAACTCCAGAAAACGGACACTTTTGACGTAAGGAATATGTTGTCCATTTAAAGAAATGTTATACTGCGACATTTTTTTTGCGGGTGAAAGGAACCAGTGCACATTTCTCCGGAGATATTTCCAGGCTTTTCCGACGCAGGAACAAAGATGTTAGTGTTGCGGCTTTCTTAAGTCGGGCCCGAATCTGAGGGCGTGAAACTTCTCATGCCCAAATGCACATGTCATCAGCATAGATGTAGAGGTGGACGTTGGTTGGTAATGCGGTAGTGAGTCCTATCAACGTGAGGTTAAACAATGTAGGGCTAAGCACACTTCCTTGCGGGACTCCACGAGAAACAAAGTGTTGTGATGTTGGACCATCTGAAGTCTAAACGAAAAAATATCTTCCTGATAGAAAGCTTTGGATTCATCTAAATGTCCGTCCACCGACTCCTGCATCTTGTAGGCCACCCAGAACGGCGACATGTATTACGTTATCGTACGCTCCTTTTATGTCTAGAAACAAAGCGGCTGACAAAAGTTTGAGTGATTTGTTGTGCTGTACCGATGTCACAAGGTCAATTACGTTGTCGATGGATGAACGGTCGCGTCTCAATCAAGCCATAGCATTGGGTAAATTTTACGGTGCTCAAGGTACCATTCCAAACGACGTACAACCATCCCTGCCATAAATTTTCCAATGCAGCTTGCAAGGGCTATAGGTCGATATGATGCCGGGTCAAGGGGAGACTTGCCTGCTTTAAGAACTGGGACTAGGCGGTTAGTCTTCCAATCCTCAGGGACCAAACCATCTTGCCATGACTGGTTCAGCCGATACAAAAGAGTGTGACGGGCGTCTTTGCCGTGGTGACGCAGGGCGGCGTACGTCACTCCGTCTGGTCGTGGTGAAGATATACTTCGGCACAGATGTAACGCCGCATCGAGCTCTTCCAGTAAAAATGGGACGTCCATACAGAAGTCGCGTGATACGGGGATGACGCGTATGTCTGCTTGGCTGGTCGAAGCTGGACCATTGGCGATTCTAAGCAAAAGCCCTCCGCTACGTCAACCTTTCGGCGTTTCTGATGAAGCGCCAAAGCACTGAAAGGCCGACGTTGCTGTATTGTTGTTCGAAGGCCCCTGACAGTGTTCCAGATGTTAGATAGAGGTTTCCGATGATCAAGTGCCTCGCAGAACGATTTTCAGCGCTGTGCTTGTACTTGTACGATGCAACGTTGAATTTTTTTCTGTGACCCTGCGACATTAGGAACCAAGAGTATCATACAAGAGAAAAAAGCAGTTAACAAGCTTTGTTGGCGTAGCGCGTGAATATATTGCAGCGAAAGCTAGGTAATCAATGCCTTGAGGCGTCTTGGTTTTGTAATATATACCGCCAGTATTACTGTAACTGTGACATACAACACTGACAACTCTAGGTCCTGCCGGAGTTCTCTTGCAGAGGAGCTTCATTTAGATATTGACCAAGAGATCCGCCTATGGTGGCTCAGCGGTTAAGGCGTTGTGCAGCTGAGCCCAATGATGCGTGGTTCAAAGCGGACGCGGTGGCTACATTTCAGCCGGAAGGGAAAAGCAAAGAGACAAGTGTGTAGAGATTCCGGCTCCCGCAAAAGATTCCAGGTTGTCGAAGTTATTACTTAGCCTTTAACTATGGCGCGCTTCAAAGCTCTCTGGCATCATCGGCACATTAAAGACCAAATTGTATGAAATGTTGATTAAAAATGCCGCATGGTCTCCTTTCTTTAACACAATAAGAACCTTTGTACATACGCGAAATCCCCAAAGTAAGGATGAATTTTTTGAGGTGGCTTTTAAAATGAGGTCTGTTTTATGTAATAGCGTCTGCGTAGAAATATCCTCGTTCGAAAATGCTCGCGAAGAAACAAAAATTTCCTAAAGAAGAGACGTGATTGTTTTGGGATATTGTGAGAGAAAAGAGGATTCTTTGACGTTGTGTGATAGACCGGGTGGATAAAGTGGGCACATTTTCTTTTTTTTCTTGGGTCGCATTTTGCTCAAATATACGTTACTTACGACGCGTCGTGCCATAGTGTGCATAATTAGGATGGTGTTTGCACAAAATGCCTCTAAAGTTTGTTTTTACTGCCGCCATTCACGGAAGTTCGGTAGAGACCACGTTAACGTAAGCTATCACAATCCACGGACTTCACTTATTGCCACCTTTTTTTTTCCTACGACAATATATGATTTAAAATCCGTCTTGTTACCGCAGCACGTGTGGCCCTAACCTACACCTCCTGTTTGAAGTTTTCTGTCGCGAACCCGAAAATGGCCCAACATCCACAGTCAAGTTCTTCCCTCCGGCTCTTTCCCGTTCTCAAGACGTCGGGTGTGCTTACGTCTCTGGCCGCCGCCCAAGGTACGCCGATTAGCAGGCTTCGCTCCCGTTCAACGTTGGGACACATGTTCGTAGACGCCGCCATTCTGGGTAAATCGGTCAGTGACGCCCGAAGTCACTGTAGCAAGACGATGCTATTATTTGTTTGCGCAACACCCTCTACTCGCTAAGTTGGAATCGTCTTACCTAGCTCGGGGAGCTTATTCTTCAGGGAAACGAAAACAACTATGCGTAGTGAACTTTGATCCAGTAGCGGAGGCACGCGACTGCTAAAATCTTGTCTATACCCTGCATGGTGAGCTGGCATCCAGGTTACTCTACAGTCCACCCGATAAGCACCGGCGCTTTCCAAAAACAGTAAAAAACAATTTGTAGGGTTTGCCCAGCGTAAGCCACGTCGGCCTCCTACGGGTAAATGTTTCCTGCTGTCTGCTGCCAAGCTCCGTTTGAAGCTCGTGCGCTACCACAACTACAACGCCGCTTCTGTGCGCCACACCCCTGATGAGGATTTGAACTACACGGCCCTGCTCTTCCTACTGTATATCGGGTAACGCAACAGGAAATATTGAGCGGGCGCGCTCAAAACGTACACATTGACAACTGTGGCTTTCAAAGGCTTCCAATGCGACCATGCTCCATAAGCTACAAGCTGTACATGATGCCATTACACTTACCTAAAACATGCTTAAGGTCCCCACCAGTGGGAGAAATAGCCTTCACGCCTGCGCATGCGCAGATCAGTCCCAGTACGCGGTATCGTAACGTAGCATACTCTTTCCGCTACGCTAGAACACTACTGATCTAGACATAGAAACAGCGTATAGGGTTGGCGGGATCGTACCACAGTGCGCGACTGGGGACAATTTCAGTAACTTTGTATTTCATTTTTGCACTATATCAAGAGCTATTTATTCTGTTCCCAACGCCAATTGTTCTCCGAGAAATAAGATCTCACTGCTGTTAACACAATCCCGCCAGTTTTATCAGTTTCATCGCTTCCGGAATCGTAAGATAGGGCACGTCTGCACAGCTCAGTGGCTCCCATAAAACTGAAAAGGAATATTCTGAATAATAACTGTGAATCCATGCCTTCAGAAGGCTGTTCTCCTAGCGGCAGCTGCTGACATCTAAAGCAATGCTGCAATTACAGCATAATAGTAATACTTCTGACAGCTTTCGTTCTAAAAATACGCCCTTCGGGATTCACGTGTTGAGGCACAGTGAAGTACCTTTCAAATTTATTCTGGGCCATTCATGTCACATTTTATTAACCAACCTCTTCTAGCGCTACCAGCCCCGACGGTACAATAATTTTGCTTGGCGGTAAATGGGGTGCATGAGTTTCCAATTTTGGAACTACCTGTCGTTTTATTAGATCTTAGGGTGGTCATGCTCAATGTTCTTTGTGCGTATATTTCTAGTGCTACAAAATCGGCGCTAAAGACTCCTGTCCACGAGGTTGCCCTTGCAGATATGCAGGCGATGGAGCCCAAAGAAAATGTGTCAACGAATCAATTTTCAAGCAAGAGCCAAGAATGCTGCTTTGAAGAGCGCATGGCAAAGATCGCTTTATGATTTCTTGTAGATGATTCAGCAAAAATAAAGTAAATATGACATTGTGTAAGAACGGTCGTGGACCACGCGAAAAGGTGTTTTTTGGAGCGTCGGCAGTCGTTTTATAAATCCTGCTAAAGGCGAAAGCTTTGAGGGCTTGATGAACAAGGGGCCTTAATCCGGTATCCAGCGTTACCTACCTGAGTCTGGAGCGGCAAAACAGCCGCAATATATCGCAGCAACTAACACGGAAGCACATACCTGCGCATGCGCAAAGGTATCGGTGTATTATTTCCCAGAATTCTTTTAAATATGCCCTGGACTCGCAATTTTAGGACTGAAGGTGTTAGCAGGTGCCAGAAACATCGCTTATACTAAGGTTTACGGTTCTCAAAACGGCCTTAGCCGTGATAGCGCATACACTCCAACGTGCAACGAGCAAAGAAAGCCCCGCCGGTGTTAATTCCACGCAATTCGCTATACTCAAGGGCTGTTACACACTAACGGAACAGATACAGCTGGATTATGTGTGCGCGCAGTACCCACCAGCGAAATAGGCCGATCTGGACTCTAGTACGTGCCCTACAGCTTTAGAGCATGAATTATACACCTCTTCGCTCGGCGCCACCTGACCAGTATCAAGAATGGCCATCGGGGTGACGAAATCGCGGATACTCCTTAAAAGCCTCTGAAATATTACTCTCTCTGCAACACTTCAAGCGAAACTCTACGGTGTTCAAATGGACAATAAATCTTTTACAGGACCTGCTCGTGGCTCGAATCCGGTTCGATGTTTTTGAACCTCCTGAAACGAATACCTTTCCAAAGAAAGTCATCTGAACACGACGTTGTAGTTCAGGTCTGCGTTCTATCCTTTTTCAGAAAACAAAGAAGCCTCGCCTGTGATTGTTTACTCTAATGGCGAGCAAGTTAGGTACCCTCCATTGTGTCTCGCATGGTTTACTTATCAATCAACTCTGCAAGCTAAACATAGCTTACACTGTACTCGTTTGGTTCAAAAGTTTCCTTTCTAACTGCACGCAACATGTCATTGCTATTGGTTATTCATCCGCTTCATCTCCTGTCTTTTCTGGTGTGCCGCAAGGGTCAGTTCTGGGGCCGTTTCTTTTTCTCGTTTATGTTCATGACCTTCCCAGCTGCGTCATTTACTCAACCATTTATTTGTTTGCAGATGATTGTGTCTTATACCACAAAATTGACGGCCCCAATGATTTGCATGAACTCCAGGAATATCTTAAGAGCGTTTTTAATTGGCGCGAAAAATGGTTTATGAAACTAAATATCAATAAATGCAAAACCATGCGAATATCTAGGCTGCATAAGAAACCGCAAGCGTATCATTTGAACAATATTTCCCTCTCTTCCGTTGACTCTTACAGATATCTGTGGCTTCATATCACGAAAGATCTCAATTGGAATAAGCATATAGAATACATAACAATGCTAATCGCATGCATGGATACTGGCGCGGGAACTTCTACTTCGTGCCGTCAGATGTTATATTAACACTTTAGAAGTCACTTGTTCGTCCAAAGTTAGAGTACGCCTGCGCTATCTATGATCCCGGCCAAATCACGCTCACCCAATCTATTCAAGCCATTCAGAATCGTGTGACTCGTTTCATTTTATCAAACTATAGCCGTAACACTAGCGTCACCTCTATGAAATCTTTTCTTGGCCTGTCTCACTTGTCAGCACTTTGCAAATGTCATCGTCGTTGCCTTTTCCAAAAAATACTTTTCCATATCATTCGCCTGAAAGAAAAGCTGGTTCTTCCGCGTACCTATATTTTATCTCGCATAGACCATGTAAACAAAGTTGGTGTTCCTTCTTGTCGGACTAACCCCTATAAGGATTCTTTCATTCCAAGAACTAGCGTTTGCTGGAACCACCTTTCCGGCTCCACTGCTGCCATCTCAGAACATTCGCAACTATCAGACTGCCTTACAAAACCTCATTTGTAACACTGTGTAGTAATACTATTTACTCCACCTGTGTACTACCATTGTCGGATGTCATTGTTCTGTACCCCCCTGCCCCATTGCTTTCAGTAGTACCTCTTGGAACTGAAAGTATTGTAAATAGAAATAAAAAAATAAAAGGGAGAAATGACAGTCTGCGAACTGCTAATGCCGTATGGTGCGAGCATGCTTCGAACACGCAGCGATCATGTGGCCATAGAAATGAAGTGTAGAAGGGGTAGAAATAAAACGGCACAACCCCGGTAATTAAAAATTCAATTAGTAGAAGATAACCTCCCTAAATAAAAGAACATTTCATGCGTTCCGGCTAACAAAGAAGATGATAATATAGCTTGTGATACAATTACAAAAAACGTGTGCTCCATTACGTTACGTGGGTTTATTTGTCACATAATTATCTTGAGTTTAAATTGAATATTGTGCAAGTTTTCTACACAATATTATCCTTTCGTTTGCCCCAATGCTTTATTTCTATTTAATATAACCTCCTGTTCAATTGAGAGTCAAGACTTCTTCTAAGTACGCAATAAACAGTTAAAAATAGACGTATTGAAAACCACGTAAGCAAAACTCACAGGCTTTACGATAGCAACAATGTGAATAAGTGAACCTGCTATTATAACCTGCGATACTAACGTAATTCACTTTTCGATGAAAGAAAATCTGTAACTTTAAGCAAACTTTGAGCTACATGCTGAGTCGAGGTCCAATAATAATCTTGTGTTTTGGCTAAAATTGCTCCCAGTTCCCCGTGTTATTGTTCATAAAGCAGCCCAGAACTTTCTCACCATTCACTATCTGACATACAGTGACAGACCCTAAACATGCTACAACTGCGCTCCATCGTCGGTGTCGCAAAATAGTCCTTGAGGAATACAACAGCCCGACCAAAATAAAAGTATGGAAGTCAGGAGATCACTTTCCACTGCGAGTTTACCTTTATAGTCGATGTCACTTACACCATATCAAAACCATAGAAAGAATGGGCGCAACTTTTAAGATTAACCCCTATCTAGGTTACAACAATAATCTTTAACTAATAATAAAAAAGCATTAAATCGCTATGCTTGGAGCCCACGCGTTGTGAGATTCAGCATATTTCATGTTCATAATTAACCTTGCATCACGAGGGGTCGCGAGCCCGGAATACATTCCCGGAAAGGTATAGCCAGAGCCCTTCAATGATTTAGTGGTCATGAAACTTGGGCGCGCGATTCATATAGGGACCGCGCGCGCCACAACAGGCGCCACCGCCGCACGAAGGGCATCCCAGCCGCCACGTGTGCGGCATTTTGGCCAGCTTTTGGCGTGCAAACGCTCGCTGCTTTTGGTTTCTGCGCGATGATTAAGTGTTTTTTTTTCGTAGTAGTTAGCGATGAATAGTCCAGTCATTGTGTATATCACCTTCCTTCAATGGTGTTTTATTTTTTGAAGTAAATTACCGTAGACTTCGGCCGCGAACGGCAACGGCTTCTCCGTGCTCTGGCACAAGCGCTGCGCCGTCGTGTTTACGGATTTTTAAATCTCTATTGCTTGTTTTCATAGAGCAAAAGATGTAAATACAACACATACGGTAGCTGCGTAGTCACGAGCTGCTGCGGGCCTATTGATAATACAATAAAAAAAACGCAGTGTCTAGAGTGCCGTCCGACGTCTCTTGAACTTGGCCTTGCAGTGCCGTCGTACGGCTCTGCAAGCGTATGATCCCGTGCCATTCGGCCGGTCCGGTGCTTGAGCGTCTCCTGTACGGAGCTTTCAGGAAGTTTCAGCACGCTGCCAGCACGGGGCCTTTGAGCCTCAGTCTTTCTTACGACGCATCATCCAGCTCAAGGTTGGACCATCGCGGGTGGTTATATAAGACGTTGTGTTAATGTATCCCTGTGAGCAAGCGAGCCGAAACCAAGGTGCAATGTGCGCTCACCTGAGTGAGCCCTCATTCACACAGCCGTCACCTTCTGCGTCACGGCACCGTCACGTCAAGAAGCCGCGACGGAGTCGTAAACGGAGTAGCGTTCGTACTAGAGCTCTCCGTCATATTACAGGGTCGTCTGCCCAGTAATCAGTTTATCCCAGAATTGACCTGGCGTAATCTGAAAAGTAAAGAAAATAGCATGTGCTCACTTTTCGCTAAATTTAGCCGTGAAAATGTGTTTTCTGATTAGCGGGATTACGGCAAGGCATGGTTCCGTCGCGTTGACGGGACGGAAACGGGGAGCTCGCCCTCCCGTCACCGTCGCACCGTTTTCGGCGAGAAATCGTCCGAAAAACCGTCGCCAATGACCGAAGACGGTGACGTCACGGTGACTTGATGGGGTTAAAAACGGCTGTGTGAATGAGGGCGAACTGGGGCGCTGGGAGTGTCGCGAGATGAGGCGGTCTTCGCACTTTCCACGAGAGATGATGCGACTGTATTTATCTACACAGTAATTGAGCGGAGCTACTACACGACCTGTACGATTTCCTTGGTGCTTCAACCATTCGCAGTCAAAGAAAACTATATGTTACACGACGCGGCGAAAACAGGTAAAAATCACTCTAAAACACGCGCTAATAACCTGGCGAAAGCATTGCGGGTTGTGGGAAAGTCGAAAATAACGAACTCGAGCAGACACTTTTCAACATATTATGCCGGGAAGAAATATACACGTTTGCTTTCACGCCACAACACTTGTATCCCGGACCGCAAAGTTTGATTCGTTTTACAGACGCAGCAGACGTTCTGGCAAATTCGAACTCCACGGTGTTTACCGTAGAGTTTCGTACAATAAAACTGTGGGTGTTGCCGATAGAGGCACCGAACGGCTGCAAGTCAGCCCACGCCCGGCTGTATCAAAATATTGATTTGATTGATTGATTGTTTGTAGGGTTTAACGAGCCGACGCAACGCCGGCAATGAGGCGCGCCGTACTGGAGGGCTACGGATTATTTTGACCACCTTGGGATCTTTAACGTGCGCCGAAATCTCGAACACATGGGCGTTTTTGCTTTTCGTCTCCATCATAAAAGCGGCCGCCACGGCCGGGAATCGAACCCGCGACCTCGTGCTAAGCAGCGCAACGCCTTAGCCACTGAGCCACCGCGGCAGGTCTGTATCAAAATACAGCCGGTTGTCAGTCAGCCTACCATCCCGCTATCCAAGATATTCCTTGCATTCGCAATGCAAACACGTTTCGCTAGTCTGATGGGTCCCACGCTGTTCGTAACTCGATTGGTACATGTGTACGCTGAAGCCACTTACCTAAGAACCGGAGTGTACGGGATGCTGCTTGCCGGCACAGCGGGCCCGCTTCGGCGGGCCGGGCCAACTTTGGTCGAGCGGCGACTAGCCGCCGTTTGACATGTTGGATGTAAACAAACGTTTAGTTACCGGCTACGTCCTCTGACTCCGCAACCATTATGGCTATCTGGTTTTGCGATGTCGTCGTGCGACGAGTAAAGTGACCAGACGTCCCGACATAATCGGGACACGTCCCGCTTTTTCGGCTGTCGTCGCACTGTCCCACAGCTTGCTTCTGGCACGGTGTTTTGTCCCGCATTCGGCCGGAAATATGGAACATGAGTATCACGCCAGTGTTAATAATGAAAATCTGGAGTATGAAAGAGCCAAAGAAACAGTTTGAGTAACTTCAAGAAAAGAGCGCACGCGACGGGACTAAGCAAAATGTTGTGTGTTTCTTGCTTAGTTCCAATGGCTGAGCTGCTTTTATGAAGTTACTGTGTTCCAACAAGCCGTTCAGCACAACTTTCTTGCATTTGACGAACCGTAGGTAGACTCAATATTCACCAAATAACGCATCATTGCCCGTCGAACAAAGGCGGAGAGAACTACGAAAGGTATGATCTCTCAGATAAAACAAAACTGCATTCAGCATTATTATCCCATCAAGCTATGTGCCACGTTTTTCATTACCCCCCCCCTTCCCCACATCTCCGTCCCGTCCCGCTTGGGGGTCTCAGCAATCTGGTCACTTTAGCGATAAGGGACTTCAGTCCGAGAGCGATCGGCTCAGCCGTCACCCCCTGCGAACGTCCTATCTTGAGCTGGATGATGCTTCTTTTCTAAGACGACTGAGGCTCAGATGCGCCGCGCTGGATGCGTGCTGAAAGCTCCGTACAGGAGCCGCTCAAGCGCCGGGCCGGCCGGACGGCACGGGAGCATAGGCTTGCAGAGTCGTCGGATGGCACTGCAAGGCGCAGCTAAAGAGCCGTCGGACGGAAGTCTAGACACTGCGAAAAAAAACTGAAAGAAACCAAGTAGGCCTCGTTCAGACTACGCCTAATGAATCCGTTGATTTCTCTGGGACGCAAAGAACGCTAAATGAAATAGCCCAATTGCATTGTCGTTTCGATGAGTGGGTACGTACTTGAGAACATCTAAAAACGCTGCACAAACCCTACGGAGCAAAACACTAAGAGATATATGTTGCACCATGTGTCTTTCCGATTCCACGCTTTGAAATCCTTGCAAAAACAGGAAGCGAAAAAAGAACAATAAAACTAATTTTATCACACGAACAAAAAATTTCAATGTTACGAAGGGAGACACAAGAGCGTGGTCCAGCGTACAAAAATTTATTTTTTCGCGCATGCGATGTGCAGCACACGGAGGAAACTGAATATTGCCACGGAGCCAAGAACGACGAAAGGCTTTTGTGAACGCAGCGAGCTAGCGAGCTTCTGCTCTACAAAAGAGTATACTCGGTTACAACTCAAGAACGGCACCACCTCATGTAGTGTATCACTCCGCCAAAGCGCCGGACCCGTCACGTCAGTGCGCGCGTGTTTTAAACGGGGTTTGCTATGAATGCGCGATATCGTCTACGTTGTCTCACGCAGTTTCTTTGTCGTCACTTGAGTCATATATAAGCATATTAAGTCCAAAAAACCACGGGAACGGCTCCCACCATGTTCGAAATATTCCCAGTAACGCCCTACTTGTGCAGCGCAGAGAAACATCCGGCTACGGTGATAAGGCACAGCGGCTACTTTCGGTGCCGTTCATACGTTTTCACCGAGTATAGAATGAAACACAAACGTCCAAGAAGCAGTCCACAGTGTGACGTGCATAGATGAACGTCGATAAGTGAGTTGCGCGGCGTTTGCTATGCATGCATTACTCTCGGAATGTTATTAATTTCAAATTCATGAAAATAGGATCGAGAACATTGTCGAAGAAACAAAAAATCAAGTTAGCGACAAGGTGTCACCCTTTCTATATCAAACAATATTGCCCGACGGGACGTACGACAAAAAGGGAAAACGGGCACTCTGGTTGAAACGCCAAATAAGAAACCGGAATCGGCCACGCACGGTTACAAAACAAACAAAACGAACCCTAAGGGATAATTCGCGGAAATATGAAAAGTAAAAGCACAAGGACGTCCCAAAGCTTTTTCACACGCGTGCCTGAGCGCAAGGTAATACAGGTTTGCAAACATTTATTGAAGCACCGCTACAACCTGACTCATATCACAAAAATCCGGCTTTAAGTGAGCCTTGTACAATTCTAGGTCCACAATGCTCTCAAAAGGGTACATTGCTTTTTCCATTCTCACACACAGTGCATTTCCACACACTGTCACGCACTTATAATCTAAGCTGAAATATCCCGTTGCTTGCCTTTGAACGACGTCGCGCCTCCATTTCTCACGCCGCTCCCCGTCGCTCGTTTAGCAGAACAAGAAAACAATTTATGTGGTATCGTTGTACAAGGAAGGACATCCCGGCACGCCACACATGTCAGACAGCATCGTTGGACTACTTCAGTCGCATCGCAAGAGAGCGAGATGCATGTTACATTTTTTTTAACGCACAAAACAAACACAACTCGCCGCGGCTCCGCCGTTCGAGCCAGCGCAACGCCTCCGGAGGACTCCGGAGGAGTGACCTTAGTGAGGGGGTGGCGCCACCACGCGTCGGCCAAACGCAGCATATGAAGCTCCCTTATTGAGTTACGGAGCAGTTTCGTGACCAGTAAAGCATTGAAGGACTGTGGTATAGCTTACGTATAGGGAGTGCTCTGTGGAAGAGGACACACCGCAATCCCGAAGTGACAGTACCTTGCGAGTCATAGAAACTTGGCTCGCTAAGTGGCCAGGGAACCATCCACATAAGGCTTGACACCACCGCAAAGTTTAACTAAGAGATTGGTCGCCATCCCACCCTCCGAAAGTGGATGTCCAGCAAAGCTGTTTTAAACCCTTAAAAATGATAATGAAGGAGGGTATAAAATGACTCCCGTCGTCTCCGCAGGCTTGCAGGTGTGCTCGGCTACTTTAACAAGATAAAGGTACATGGCATTGGCACTTTCTTCTCCTATTTTGTATGCCGCCGCCATGAGGCCTGGTCAGTTCGCAGTACGTAACTTTTGTTTACGCAAAGACGGTTCATGGACGCTGCGATTTTATTTCAGCGTTTTAGTCAGTAAACTCTGGTAGGCTTACCTTGTTATTCCTGCTCTGCGGCTGCCCCCGACAGAAGTACTTCCCAATACCGACCAAAGGTAGCGGCTGTAACAGCATTTCAACAGCAGAAGTGTGTCCAAAGAGGCAATTTTGCTTCCTTTTCAGTAGTTTTGTTAAGAGTAACGGCTTGTTTGCGGCAGTCTCGAACACTGATCACCGCCAAAGCGGGCACCGTTGCTGATCGGATGGCCTCAGTGATGGTACTTTTTTTTAATCTACAGAAACTACGCTCGGATTCTCTGGCAGCAAATGCTGGGTCCTGCCTTGCCTTTCGCATGCACTCGGTGTCTTGGGTAGTGCAGCTCTATTTATTGACGATAATCCGGCCTACCCTCCAAAAATCATCTGCAAACATAACCTTTACGAGGACCACACGGTGTGGGATCCCACTGTTCGCACGCGCCTTATCATCCTTAACAAAACTGGATGTGTACGCTGTATGGCTGATTAGCCTGACACATGCGCTCGGCGTGTTAGGATTTGACACTTTCGATTTTTACTTACGGAGATCTGTTTAGCCCATGGCAATAAAACCATTTGGGATACGTTGATACATCTTGGCTGTAAAAGTTCAATATGCAGGAGAACAGAACGTGTAATTAAGCTCATGGTGCCACATTGTTCAAACGTTTTTAACTTCCTTTTCAGTTTTACTTCGGGAACACTGGTTCGTTGGTCTTTAGGTGAGTTCCACTCGCGCCACAGGGGTACACTATGAGATGGAAAGAACGTCCGTCAACCAAAACCAACAAGTTTAGTCGTGCAATAAACATAAATATGATGCCATGCGAATTATTTCATCATTTACATTGGAGCAAAATATGTTTTTAGTAACAGGGTCAAACACAACCAAAGGGGTGACTGTGCGACCTAAGGTGCGACTCGGGCAGTGCAGGAGAGGGGCGTTGGAACGTTAATGGGAGAAGCCGTCCTCCTGCAGTTACAAAATTGTGTCCAGTTTTGTTGTGTAAGGTGCGAGCATAGTCGGCTGCCTGTTGTGTGATGTGGGCGATGCGTGTTTTGAGGTTCTGGTTGTGTTTTTGTTTTTTTCTAGTGGAGGATAAGCCCTCGGCGGGCATCCCACAATTGTAGGAGATGCATGTCTACCGAAGAGTGATCTTCTGTTATAGCTAGGGTGCGAGTGTGGGCTTCGACAGTTTCGAGGATATCTTGGGTCCTTGTTTCAATGTCTTCAATAGTGGGGGAGAAAGAGTAGTCATGAAAGGATTTCCAGTCGGTGAGTTAAGCATGGCCAATTTTTTTGGAATGCGGGTAGGATTGATGGTGATTTGAATGATATAATGATCACTGCCTAAGGGTTCGTCGAGGCGTGTCCAAGTGGCTCATGGTATGTTGTGAGTGTATGTGAGGTCGGGGGTGGAATCTCGTTCCACGCTGTTGCCTATGCGGGTGGGGTATGAAAGGTCCGTACAGAGCGTGAGGTGAGCTTGTTGGGTGGCGTCATGCATTTTCGCTCCTTGTTTACTTGTTTTGCGATAACCCCATGCAGTATGAGGGGCGTTAAAGGCGCCGAGAAGAACTAGGCGGTGATGTTTCGTCGTAGCTTTAACTTGCAGAAGGATGGAATTTATACAAGCTAGGGAGTGCTGCCGGGGACTGTAGATATTAGGAATAAAGAGACTGGTGAGACTTTTCTTAGGCTGGCTCTTGTTGTACTGGCTTGGCGGCTTCCCGAGGTTGTAATGGGCATGAAGGGTGCGTACCCCGCACCTCCACCAGATGTCACGAAGACAAGGACGATGAAGTTGTCTTGAATGAGAAACACGTTTATTGGAGCGAACTTGTGCTCCTCTAACAACTCAAAAGAATGCAGAGGCGGCAAAGCAGCAGTCAACAAAGTGACTTGCACAGGCAAGTGTCGTCGAATCGAATTCCCCAGTGTCTGCCCTGCCGGCTTTTTATCTTTCGGCGCGCGTGGTTCTCGAACCGTCGATTCGCACCGAGAACATAGTAGATCCAAGAAGATTATTCTGTGCTGTTCACGTTAGATCGGAATGCTCTCCCTATCACAACAGATAACACATGCGGCACAGAAAGAAAGAATGGAACACGCGCTTCCCTTGACGCAGAGATAACACAGACCGGCGCAGCCTGACTGTAAAAGCAAAACACAAATAAACAAACCCAATGTATGGTTCGCGGCAATATCAACAACACAGCCTAGGCTCGGTAGCACTAGCAATAGGGCGTAAGAAGGGCGTTTAACAAATAATAAGGAACAATTTTTTACCTGCGCAAAGAATAGACGTCGCAAAGAGCGGTTGGCCATCGCTGCCGTACTTTCGAGCCCACTGAAGAGCGTACTGATAGCGCAGATATTTTTATCGTGGTGATGTGTCTGGTGGTGGAGTCAGTTGCACGTGAACGAGAAAGAACCCCGGCAGCGAAGTTATGGTCCTGCGGCGGTGCTGATGTGCACTGGCCAGACGTGCTGTTTCGGCATTCCGGCGATCGAGGTTAGCCGAAATGTCGGGCGTCCGGGTGGCTGGGATGACCGGGGTCAGTAGTATCGGGAGGCAAGGGTTTGTATCAGCAGTATCAAACGGGTCGCAGTGAATTCCGAGTGGAGATGCCAGGAACAGGAGCTGCGCAAAAAACAGGCGTTGCATATGACGGTTGGCTATCGCAGGCTTCCTGCCGAGCCCACTAAAGAGCATGTTGATAGTGCCGAGCCTTTTATCGGAGTGATGTGACGTGGGTGTGGAGTCGGTGGCACGTGACCAGCTGGGTAATGGGGCTGCGAAGTCATGATCCTGTGGCGGTGCTGATGCGCACTGGCCAGATGGGCTGTGTCGATGATCAGGGGTAACCGATATGTCGTGCGTGCAGGTGGCGGGGATGACCGGGGTCGGTAGTATCAGAAGGCAAGGGTGCGTATCAGGAGCTTGAAATAGCTCGCAGTGAATTCAGAGTGGAGAGGCGAGAAACAGAAGCTACGCAAAGAACAGGCGCTGCAACTGACTTTCGGCCATAGCTAGCGTGCTGCCGAGCCCACAACTGGACGCTGCAAGGTGGCGGGGAAGATGGGTACGCAGAGGGAGTAATCATACGGATAAGAATTTAAAAAAAGGGGGAAGGAGCGCTAAGAGTTTAAAACAGCAGTAAGAGGACATGGGGGAGACAAATCTAAGCGGTTAGATAAGAGTAGTTCAAGTAAGTAGAATAAAACAGGTAAGTCGGTTGCTGACAATCGACGCCCGATGCAAAGGGAGAGCCACTAATAATCACTTTTGTCGACATCACTCGGCTGCCAGAGATAGTCTCCTGGGCCCTACCGATAGCTAACTGGCTTCAAAAATGTAATTTCTTTTCATACCCGTTTTCAAATCTGGTATGACCTACTTACAATTCCCTGTAATTTAAACGAAGAGCTGTATCTGCGCGCGAGAAGCTACGTTTAAGAGAATCATCAATTTGGTTGTTACTGTTGAACAATATAATACATAGCAACAGATCAAATATGCGTATTTGGGTATTTTTTTGAAAGACTGGGATGTAAAAAAATTAGTAATACTTGAAATGAAGGAATTGTTTTTCGGTAAATTGCATATCCACACAAGCAAGACGCTGACACGATTTCCATTTACGAAAGCCCATTCAATTGATTACTGAGATTAGGACAGTTGAACGCGTTACTACTATCTTAAACGATGGAAATAGAGACTTTTCTTCAACGATATCAAGGTGTTCGTCAAGAATCAGTGAATCTGTTTCTGCTCATTGTTATGTAAAATAAACAGCGCCTCCCCCTTGCACACAAAGGCGAAAACCAATTTTGGAGGGTATGTTTTATTTTTTAGAATGAAAATAAAGTTCTCTACCTGAATATAATAAAGATTTATTATGTTATTTTTGTCGACCCGTAGAAAACAGTAGGGTGAGAGGCGTTGGAAGATAATTGGAGGCGTTATTTATGAAGGGAAAGCATTTTACGTGGGACCTATGGTGTACTTTCCAATAAATATTGCCTTTCACAGTAGACAGGTTTGTCGACGTAAAAGCGCAGACAAGATCTGTGAGCACGCGGCGCATGCGTGAAAACAGACTTCCATTGTGTGAAAAAGTAGCTCGAAAACCGTGAAAAATAAGTATTCTAGATAACACAATACACACATTGATTGATCGTGAAGCAGAAGTACAACGGCGTCCTTTTAATTGCATAAGCCACGTAGCGCTATACATGTCGATTGTTGTAGAAGAGTACTTAGTTCGAGAACAATGGTCGCATAGATTGGTTCATATCTTGGGATTTTTTCCATGAAGGTTTCATGATAGTTTGGACGTTTAGCCAAGATTGGAGGCACTTTGATCGACGTTTGTGGCGCACTTTATATGCCGTTTCTGATTTGGAGAGCTTTCGCGCTTCTCTCTACTTTCTTTAGGGAAGAATGGTTAGTATTTTGATGACCACTTTTGAAGAAAATATTCAGGAAAGCTCCTACTCGCATGCAAGATTTGAATGGCTGAACTGTTGTAGGTGTGCCTTCCCGGACATATAGCTAAGTTTCAATGGCATGGTTTCTTTGCATAGTTTCGGTGCATGTAATCGTCGCTATAGACATCAAATCGTCGCTATAGTCGCTATAGTAATAGTCGCTATTGACATCGTCTTCTTTGAAAGAAGTAAGGTTTTTTTTTTGTTGAATTGAACCAGTTCTTCGCCATCGACACAAGTAAGCGGTGGCGGGATCTGCAAGTCGTTTCGGGTAGGATTGGCACACTGGTAGACATGTCTCCATTTTATCTATGATGGCTTCTAGAGAATGCAGCGGCCGTGGTGACCTTCCCCAAATCAGGGTGTCTTCTCATCATCAGTAGTGGCGCTGGAGTTCTGTGCACGCGCGGGAGCACTTGACGACAACAATGATTTTTTTTCTAGAACCGCTGCGCATGCCGAGGACGGTCGGCGGTCGCCTCGAGTCACGCGCCCTCCCACGCTCCGCACATTCTCGGTATTTTTAAAGCAAAGCTTTTCACCTCTACCCCCCAAGTGTCCTTTCGCGACCGTTGGTGTCAAGAGAAAACTCCAGCGAACAAAGAAATGAATACACTGGCACCGCTAGGAATTGAACCTGAAGCTAATAGAGTAACAAATCGAGAGCCCGTAGTCTTACCGATTTGGCTACAAGCCCACGCGTGGACGGGGAAGACAGGTGGTGCACTCACCAAGCACACCTACGGGTTTACCCCTGCATTTTCGCTGAAAGCCGCGTAATAGTGTTGCCCGCCCTCTCGCAGTGCTTTACGCTCCGCCCAAGGCACGTATAGAAGACCTACGCTCGTTTGTGCTTGTGCTGGGAGTTATTAAAATTAAAGGAATCTTACACCAACGCATGGCATCTCACCTCTACTACGCCAATGTGCTAAAGCCTGTGGCCTGCAGTGTTCACTTAAAAATCACAGCTCTTTGTCATCCTCCCTCACGCCAAGCGCCACATCAAGGAACACATGCAAATACTCCTTGATGGTCAGGCCATCACTCGAAGATCCTGGTCCTACACCTCCAGGCCAACATCAAGAGTGACGCATCCTTGCAGCGCCTGAAATACGGTATCAATCAAAGCGTACACACGATAGTTGCCACCAAGAAGCGAGGCGTAGAGGAATCCGATGTTTTTCGAATAATTCAAGCTTGTGTCCTCACGAGAATCACTTACGTCAAACCCGTGTCTTCTTTGCGGCAAGGAGGACATAGACATGCTCTATAGAACGTTTAGGAAGGCGGTTGAACAAGCCATTGGTCTTCCCATGAACGCGTCCAGAGCCCGGCTCGTTAGCACGGGGCTCCACAACTTGTTGGAAGAGCTGATGAAGGGCGACCTTTCTAACCAGAAGCTCGGAACGAACAGAACTGCGGTGGGTCGACGCATCATTCACCAGAGTGGCTCGGCAGCACACAATGTCACTCCGCTTGATATACTTCCGGACTCTTGGCGACAAGAACTAAAGCTTCTCCCTTTTCTTTGAAATACGAACCCCTCCACGATGAGCGTCGCCGACAAGCACGGGCTCAAGCGCTTAACACCACCTTTGATGGCGATCATGCAGTTATCTACACAGACGCCTCCCAGAATTGAGGGCAGCAGTAGGCCATCATCGTGGCTACCTCCACAACCAACCTCTGTGCGTGTATCTCACCCACGACCCAAGACATTACGGGAGCAGAAGAGGCATCTATCATCTTGGCTCTCACTCATCCAGGTGTTCGCAATGTAGTCACCGATTCCAACAAGCCATCCGGAATTAGAATTCTAGTTTTGTCTCCCAACCTGCACAGCGTGTGCCAAAAACCACTCCCCAAAGGGTTCCATTTAGCTCGTCTGGACACCCACTCACGGTTCCACGGAAGGCAATGACTACGCTTACCAACAAGCCTGCGCTTTTACCTTCGTACTACGGGGCTGCACGAGGACAGTCACCGGCTTGTCTCGTTCAGGGACCTATCCCAGCATTATCGCCTTTAGAGACAGACCATACCTTCACATTGCCTTGACCTTTCCAGAGAACAACAAACTACCTTACGGTTCATACAAACCTTCTTCATCCCACACCCGGCGCTTCTTAACTTAACGCACCCGAATTTCAACAACCTTGAATGTAACATTTGCTCATAAGTATGAACACTCCTCCACATAATCGGAGTGCGTGATTTAGCTCTGGGCACCCTCCTCTTTTTGCCTCAACTACACACCAAGAGCAATGGGTGATCAGCTGGTGGACACAGCACAGGCGGCACGGAGAGCTTACGGGCTTCAGTGAAGAAGGAACAGCTTCCGTGGGCCACACTCTGGGCCGTTCAAAGAACTGAATAGAAGTATTTCCTCCTTTTCGTCCTCCTGCACCTCCTCCCCGTCATCTTCCTTCCTCCTCCTGCTCCTTCTTTTTCTTCTTCTTCTTGTTGTTCTTCTTCTGTTGCTGCTGCTGCTGTTCCTGCTTCGTCTCGGCCGGCGATCTCGTCGCCTCCGTCCGCAGTGTTAGAGACGGAGAAGTGAGGCCGTCTAACACCAGGTATGATCTTTTTTTTCATATAAAAAGTGTTTCCACTCATGTGCTACAGCAATACAGTTCAAACAACCACCGTTTATGTGTTATGCATCGAGTTAACCTTACCAAGAATATCTCTTTTAAGTAACAAAGGCTGCGGTTATGCGCATTTCACTTCTCTCCAGTTTGAGCATTTGCAGAGCGACGTGAGTGAACTGAAGTGACGTCGCATGGGTGATCGTTTTGGGTACCGTTTACAGCTTTGCTTTCCAATCACATTCACAGGCTGGATTGGCGCTAATTTTTTTTCTGCAACGCCAACTTAAGGCATGCGCAACAGATGGACACTGTTAAAAAAAGTAACTCATAATGAATTACTTTCTTTAGTGTATTTTTTATCCAAGTCCTCTGTACAGGATTCATTTTCTGGTCAATCTAAGCATGCAGTGCTTCTTAAGTGACGATGCAGTTGGTGAAACAATACACTTCAGTTAAGGTTTACATAAAATAGAACAATAATTTCTGCTTTGCGGATATGAACTTATCATTACCCAGTACGTAACAAAAACCTAAACGAAAAAGACACGCAAAAAGGGTGCTTGCTTACTCGCAAAAATGCACCGAATATTTATTCTATTGAGCACTCTGCAAAAAAAACGGAATATTACAGCAACTATTACTAAAGTGATACCCCAATATTACATTCGTCTACAGGAATACAATTCAATGTGATTACAAAATCACACAGGCATAACGGAACATGAATATACCACGTTCAACAGAAACCCGCTCGAAAAATCCACATTTTTCAAGTGGCATTACCTACTGACTGTTTCCAGAAGTTGCACTCATTTTCTAATTATTCTGTTAAATTTTCGGTTCGTCTTCGTCGTACATAATTCTTCACTCAATTGTTTGAATGATTTTAATAGATTGATTAGTTACTTCAGTGCAGCGTATTGTATGGCCCGTCATTTCCTAATGGTAATAAAATTGAGCACAACTGAGAAAACGAGGATTTAAGAAAGACGGGCAAGCGCCCCTTCAAAACTGACTTTATTTGAAGCTTCGTCTGGTATGACATGCGTAAACTCCGGAAGGCTGCGCAAAATGAAAACATACACCAACAAAGTGTAAAAATAGCTACAATCTATGTAAAACTTTAAAAAAATCGAACCTTCTGGCCCCCAAAGCCGGATGTGGCTAGAAACAATGCTTTCCTTCTTCTGTAATATAAGAAACTTGTTAGAGCTGCCTGACCACTCTATTTTCGCCCCTGCCAAGAATTTTGATCAGCTAGAGGAAAGGTCTGTATGTGGTCTACACAGGTTTGAAAGGTCGGCGGGTAAATACGCGCGCGTATAAGCATTTGGAGAGAGAACAAGCAACTAAGTTACGTCACAAATGCAAACAAAATCGCAAAGGGTGACACCAGAACCTAAAGCTTTATACGGGCAATGTGAAGAGAAACATTGGAGTACCCTCCATGCGCAGAAACGCACATCAGGATGCCATCGTATCTCCTATATTTTTGCATTGGTGTGACCAAAAGTACAACTTAGCATCAATGACACACACGATCGGTCAAAGTGTTGTATTGTTTATTATGTTTATAGTACCATCTTACTCGACCACTACTAAGCTGGGGTGGAACTGGCTTACGTCGAAAAAAAATGAGGCGTTATCAATGAAATTTTCTGAAACTCCTGTAACTTTTTAATCTCTCCGTAAAACAAAGCCGGGCCCCTCATAAGTAACAAGCAATAGGAAAGCACTTGTGATTTTGATTTTGTTATTTTCCTGTACAGATAAATGTTCGAAAGTGTTTGGCACTTCTCTTTGTAGACGGGAATGTGCGGTCGACGACTTCTCCATATATAGGTGTTGGCAGCCATATCTGCTGAAAAAATACGTACCGCCTACCCTCAGTTTCTTCTCCCGTTCCGGTAGACTTTGAGTCCTCACGCCTCGCTTTTTGTGACTCCGAAATGCGATAACGGTAGCCCTACGAGTCCCCCTCGCTTTAGCGGCCAATATACGCATTTAGTTGTTCGCTAAGCTGAAATCATAAAGAAAACAAACTTTAAAACTCTACTAGGTTTTTCGTAGATGTGTTCTTTCCCACAAAAAGTACTCATGTGGTTAACCTGCTCGCAGTGCACACTAGACGCACAACATCAGTGTGAAGGTAGTAGTGGCCGGCTCAAATCTCTCTCATTCCATCTGAACCGGTGCCTTAATCAGCACGAAACATTTTTAACTACCAAAAGGCGTTTTTATCCTTAGAATTGCTTTCCTTCTACACCAGTATGCACCTGTTCAGTCGGTATGGTGTCCAATTTCTCCTCCAAATATTTGAAGGGGCTCAGTGTTCACAAAATTACCGTCCAGGTTGAGAGAACGTATGTAACCAAATAATATCCAAACCGAAAAGACTCCTTCAGAGGTTTAATGAGCCATGTAATGTTCCTTATACTATATCCACATTGCACAAGTAGCTAGAAGTTATGTAGCAAGAGCTAATATATATTGTTACGTAAAGTACGTACAAATTACGGCAGATGGATCCTTTTCTGAAACTACGCTCCCAGGTGCATTGCTACCAGGCATCAAACTGATTTGTTTGCGGTATTTTGCTTAAACATAATTTCAAAATCACAAGCTCTCCCCAGTATTAGTCTAAAGTGACTCCAATCTCCAACGAACGTTTCTTTATTTCGTACAGCGGCGTCCACTGTTAAAGGGAAACAGCCAGCGCTTGGATGCGGCTATCCGCGAAGCGCCGGCGCCGAGAAGCTGCGAGAATAGAAGACAGCCGGAGCCTGCGCACTGACCGCGTGAGGCGGCAGAAGCCACTCTATCGTAAGCTACGGCTCTCCGCTGCGCCGCTCACATCATTCGAGATCCTTCGAGTGCGAAATCGCTCAGCTATTGCAAGCTGAGCGGAGCAGCGCAGCGGCGTAGCAGAGGACAGAGCGGCTTCTGCCGCCTTATGCGGTCAGTACGCATGTGCCTACTGTCTCCGATTCTCGCCACCTCTCGGCGACGGCGCTTCACGGAGCGCCGCATCCAGGCGCTTGCGCTTTCCCTTTAATAGAGGACCCCACTGTACATCCTATCGCATACTCCAAAATGAATTTATTTCTTCCTTTATGTCTCGAAATACGGCTTTACAGGCCTATAACGCTACTCCCTGCGGTTGTTTTTTTCATTTTCTTCTCGAAAACCTGCAAGATACTTCCCTTTGTGGAACTCTGCGAACTTTTTCTGTACTCATATTTGCCACATATCTGAATGTATGTCAACCATTTTCGTACAAGCCTGAGCAAAAGTTGACCAGGACCACGGCCCAGTGTGATGGAAACGCAAACTTGCTTCACTGTACTGAGAATCGCGGTGCACTGAAATAGCCCTTTTTTCGTTGATCATAACGACACCTCATTGACCCCCATCTTTTCATTTTTGTTTTTCTGACAGAGGCACAAAGCGAAACGAGTCTTCCTTTAAGGTACGGCGGAGGTTAGGTAACTCGTGGTTGTTTATGCTGCTAGGCTTATGCTTAGCAGTAACAAACACGCTAGGCTTGTGCGTAGCAATAGCAGAACAAGAACGGTGGAGTAGTAGGCAGTTTTTTTTCCGTAAATGATAACTAAATAATTATTTATTGCAATGAATTATCGAACTCGCGAGGTGTTGTCTGAGTCATTATTGTATCTGTGAGGCACTTCTAGGCACCCACGACAGGCATCAAACTGGAGTATTTTCAGCCCCGAAATAACTATGTACTGATTTATTATGACTGGTGAATAAATCCCGCTAAATATGAGAAATACTACGTTACCACGCTCCCATCTGCATCAGAAAGAAGCGCTCTGATATAAACGGATTGAAAAGCAACTGTTTTGCCAATCACAGTCCTCAACAGAAAATTCATCACCTTTATAATGGCATGGAAGGAGCAGCAAAAGCAAGTTACCCTGGGCGCGTATGGCATATCAGGCAAGAATTCGGTCGCGATTTCTTCTTTCTTTCTTTTCTGTGTTTCATTCTGGCTCACTAAGAGGAAGCCTGGTCAAGGGCCCTGCTTTATGATGGGAGCAGGAGCGCTGGTAAATTGTTTATTTAAAATTCGTGGGCTGTGTTAATGTAAAAAAATGAGTACACAGTAATTTCTCGCCGAAAACGCCTAATTAGGTTTCTCTCACGTGAACAAATAAATGCCTCCTTGACATTTTAATGATTTATGCAGTACTTTTCGAGTTAGATGGTGAAACAGTGTGAATAATTAAATTTCATTGACAAAAAATTACTGGCCACTCCTCCACAGTTCTAGAAACATAATGCACTAGGGTTTCTCCCTTCGAGTAACCCCAATTCTCTTTTCTTAAACCTTGGTGCGTGATAGCTGGAACACCCTTTATATTACACATAAAATTGCATAGCCTATGCCTGGATGTTTAAGGGACATAGTGTGCGTAGCTTTATATTATATGCGACGATAATGTTATGTCCTAAAGCAATGCGATGTTCGAAGCTCCTTTCGGATACGTTTCGGCTACACTCCACGAGACCTCTCTTCGGGAACAAAGCATAATATTGTATACGGGGAGTCGGTGTCCGGGTTCGCATAGCGCAAGGTATAGTCAGCACTGAGAGTACAATCGGAAGGTATGGTAAGTCTTAAAGAAAACCGCTTGCCTCTCGCATTATTGGCTCCTAAAACTTGTGAGGGAGCTTTGTTTTATATAATGAGCATTACGGTAGTAACTATGGCACGTCATCCTCGTATACAAGCAGAAGCAAAATATTACGCGCACTCAGCCAGAATATTTATTTTGCGGTTTACACCTATCCCTCATCTTAGCCAAAATCAGCAAATTACTTGAAAAGCTAATTTGTTGGAAGTGGTCACACCACTGCTGAAATAACGCTAGACCTTGGGCGCACTAGTCAGAGGCATTATCTATGGTCTTTATTATAAATCCGAACATGAAGACAAAGACCATACTGCCTCAGCTTCATTAAAAATTAATGCTGCAATAGGTTCGCGTACCTGCTCATCTCAAGAAAAGAGCTTCGGCTCCCTTCATGGCTCTTCTCATTGTGTTTGCCATTTACACGGCAGCTTGTGAAGTGTACCCGTTCTTTTCGATAGACCCATTTTGGCGACTGAGGCAACAAGGAACATCATTGTGGTTGCAGCTGCATCTATATTGTAAGGACAAAGGGGAAAGAGCAAGTTACTATGACAGGATAATACCATAACCTAATCCGGCTTTGCCTGGGCCTTCAGAGCACATCTCCAGTGGCGGGACGTCCACGGAGGCAGGCTCCAGGAATATCCAGATGCGGGCCATGCAGGTGGGGCTCCACCACATCCACCGTCTGCACAGCACAGCGGACGGCGCAGCACTCCTCCAAGGCTACCGAATCCGGTCCAACTCTCGGATGGGCATGGTACTCAGTACCTACGAGAGCCACATCGCAGTGCCACAGCGGCCCCGCCTGGAGACACCACCCGCAGGCATGGGGCAGGCTCTATGCATCGCGAACACATTGCCGGGGGTTCGTAGAAAGGGGTCAAGCCCACACCTCACCACTCACCATCCACCAAGAGGGGGCCGCCTTCCGGCAAGGACGGCACTGTAGGACTTCTGCAGGTGCACTCGGTTGTCTCCCGGCAACAGTAGACGTACAGAGCCGGAGCGACGTGCACGGCCCTGGAACTGGGCACCAGCCAGGTGTGCAGCCTACCCTTCCTAGCATCATCCACCCTCGCAGAGCTGGATGCATTCCACTTCGCTGCGGATTACCTACTAGAGCAGGGGACTCAGGTGTGTGGGGTCGTCCTCCTGACTAACTCCCGGTCTGCACTCCTCCATCTCCGCACTTCACATCAACCAGGCAGCCTCAGCGGATACGTAGAGATGTCGCTCCCGACGAAGGTTCATGCGGTGAAGGCCCAGGAGTGTCAACTGCGACTTCCCTGGCTGCTACCGCACGTGGGCATCATGAGCAGCGAGGTTGCAGACGCTCTGGTCAAGGGTGCTGCTCGCCGGACAAGGTTCCCAGCTTCTCCGGATGCGGTGTCATTCGACGGTAAAAGGGCAGTCCTCGGCCGAGTGGTGGAGGCTATGCATCCAGATGCCGGAGTTGTCAGTTGGCACACGCCAAGGGTCCCGCCTGGACGCATCAGCAGAGACTCCCGATCGCTCCTGCTTCACCTAAGGCTTAATTGCTGCAATTTGGAAGTCCGCTCGCACCAACACGGCTTCTGGGCGTTAACCAACGGCGTCTATTGCCCACAGTCTGAGACGCTCAAGCACTTACTTTGCTCTTGCCGCCAGCATGACACTGCGAGGGAGGAACTGCGAGTCCCACTCCAGTGACGTGGTGCCCCAAGCCACCAGCGGGAAGACTTCCTGTTTTCCAAGGGACCGGACGCCATCCAACGGGAGGACTTTCAACAACTACTCAACTTCCTGGCCATGACAGAGCAGCACAGGGTTTGTAGCCATCAAGCCATGGACGATGTTATGGAACGGGACACAGACGCGAGGCCATGGCTTAGCCGGACCGAGGTTTATTAGCTTCTTTCTCTTCTAGCCCCTCATCGCGATGATAGTAGGTGGTCGCCCTCCTCGCCTTTCATAATTCCGCAACATACTCCCACCCCCGATGGTGACACTGGTGGGTAAGTTCAGAAAGGTAAGTATAGGTTCTGCCATAGATGGGTGGTGCAGTGTGATTCGTTTGAAGACGACAGATGGCAGTTTGCGCCTGCTTTACCCTCCATCGATGCTTCGAGGCTCGATGCCTTCTTCTGGATGCCTTCTTGGGTAGGACGGGGCCCCAATTTTTGCTTGGGGCAGGCTGCATTATAACTGATGAAGTAAAGTTAGTCCTGGAGTGAGCATGGACAAATCGCGTTCGGAATGCAGCCTGAATCTTCTGGTCAGTGGTGCCCTTTTCTATTCCTCTTCGCCTTCGACCTTCCTTTCTGCGTACTGGCTGAGCTTTAAACACTTGCATCTGTATCGTCGCAATATAATTTTCTGTTTTCTGGTTTTAGGAGGCCGAGCGGACGCTTGGCTTTCACGTGCTTGAATTCGCTTCTTCAGAGACGTACTGCCGAGCCACTCGTTTTGTAACGCTCACACATGGGTGATTGTCATCTCGTTGCACGCGAGACACCTGTCATCCGTTGGCTTCACCTGAGATTTGTGCGTGCGCGATGGCCTTTTGGGTCGGGCCGCGGGCGCACCCGAGTCTGAGATTCCACGTCGTCGGCTGCTTGGTCGAACTTGATCTTGCTGCTACATCCTGCGTCCTTGTTCACCGACGACGTTTGAAATGTAGGGACGCTGTGCTGCTCCGTATTGTCTTCCGCTGAACACGACGAACTCGCGGTTTCGGAAGCAGCCCTTGTTGCGAATGGGAGTGCTACAATGGCGGCGTCCCTTTTCAGGAAGGTGCCCCATCTGACAGGATCCTGCGTCGGTTGAGGTGGTGACAAAGTATTCGTCGTGGTGAACGACTTGCTCAACGTTGCCTGAGAAATTCATTCCTTTAACGAAATCTTCGTGCGACTTATCGCGTACGAATACTCTTCGCCTTCTTCTATGTCTGCCACAAAACGGTCAAAGTCGAGAAGGATCTGGATATGACGGTCGAGCTTTCGAAGTTCGTCTTGTTTTTGTTCTGCCATACGGTGCAAATTGATGAGCATACCTAAATTTGATGGTGACGATTCCAAGACCCGAATAGTGATGTTGGCTACTTCCGTTATGTGCACCCGGAGGAGGACCCGAGAACTTATAAGTTGGTCCACGACCTGCCTGTCATCTAAACCAGAGAGCGCAGCGAAGCAAGGGTCTGGACTGTTCGATGACTGGGGTTCATCTCCGGGTTCTAGGTGGGGGGTTCTGTGTCCGGCACGCAGCCATGGCAGGCACCGTTCAATGGTGAGGTCTCCGAAATGAGAAGATCCGACGTACCTGAGCACACGCAATACCTTGAAGGCGCTGCGCCGTGAAGTCCGCTGGTACGTCGTTCCCGGGTTTCGGCACCAGAAATATTATGGAACGGGACTCATCTCCCTCTTCGCCCCTCATCGCGATGACAGTAGGCGGTCGCCCTCCTCGTCTTCCATAATTCCGCAACAGACGATACGAACGCAACTATCCTCCACTCTCCTCCCTCTCACCTCTTTCTTCCCTTTTTTCCTATCTTTTGAAACAGCCGCTCCCCTTATCTGTACTGGGTTATATAAAAGTGATCTCCAAGCTGCGTTCAAAAATATTCCCAATTATTTTTTCTTCCCTCCATTCCTAATAAATCACCACCACCATAAAATAAATAAACGTTGCCCCAGTAATTTCGCGTATGCAAATAAAATTAATTAAAGCAGGAAATGCTATTCATATCTGTAAGGCGGGCTGCAAAAATTACGGATCATTCAAAAAATATTCAAGTAACGTGTGAACAGTCGCACACAATAGAAAATATTAAAGTCACAGTTCAAGGCATATTGTCGCCTGTCACTAAGGAATCAGGACGCAGCTTTGTCAAATTGCTCTAAACATCAATCTAACAACTTAGGCGACTGTTCCCCACCCCATTACAGTCTCGATATGAATGGGAGCTCTCCATACAACTGCTCAGGAAGCAGCAAAAACCTTTTTTGGCATGCTCGAAGTGGCTATCGGCCAGGAAATCTAATGCCGGGATTGTACGTACTCAGTAAGCATTAGTCCGCAAACCACAGTTTCGCCTTTACTTTTATGAAACTTGAAGCCATTTCTGTTCTGTGCGTATATGTTCTCACAAATAGGAGTGCTACTACTTGTGCACTGCCTAATGAATCCGTAATTCTAGGATAAAACTTTTAGAACGAGCATTTTAGGCGGTATCTCAGAATGGCAAAAGATACCACTACAGGAACGATGAAGAGATTCGTAATCAATTTCCATACAGGTCCACTAAAAACATATTCACTAAATGAAAACCAAAGTGTTTCGGCATTACTTGTGTGCTGGCAAAAATACATCTCTCTTGAACTGGGTTACTCGAAAAAAATTGCTTACTGTAACGTATGATCTTTAAACATTGAGCACTTGTATTGGGTGAAACAAGGACGCACGACTGCGGTCAAACGGGATGTAGGTGCCCTTTTGTCAATAATGCTCCCATTTTAAGGACGAAACCTTAGGAAAACGCCACGTATGCTGCATCGCAGAATAATTGAATAGGCAAAAATGTGAGAGTGGGCGCGGGTTCAACTACATCGTCAGTGGCGAGGAAGCAACACCTGCCTGTTTGGGAAACAAAGTCGACCGTTGAGTGTTTGGGGAATGTCGCGAAGGCTTCTATTTATTGTTATACGTATTCTGGAGCCTGAACTTCGAGCTCAGATGTATTTAACACTATTCGCCGCAGCATCAAAAATACGCTTAAAATTACGTCGTAGAGGGGCTTTACATGGAAGAATTACCATTTGGACACACAAACCCCAATTTATGATTTCTGCCAAACTGCACCCACAACAAATTTGGCAGCCCGAAATTGGTGAGCTCTGGTCTAGTAAGGGCGTCATGGCAGCCCCGTCCTCACGTGTGCTTTGATGTATAAGGCCACAGACATGCTCTCTCCTGTGTGCCATGTACAATGCGTGTGCAGGGATGATTTGTGTGTATCCTTGTGCGTTTTCCTGGCAATGTTAGCGGTTGCTATGGAAAACCAGTGCTAGGTTCGCTCTGCTTGGACGCGACGCGAGAACGCGACAGCGTGGAGACTGAAACGACTGTCGTTCGACATCCTGCTGCACCGGATCCGATGGAGGAACAACCAACTACCGTCACGGGTAATGGTGGTTCGAGCGGCTGTAGGAGACGAGCAGGTGAACAACCACTAGGAGTCCCTGCTACGTCGATTAAGCACACATTTGTGCGTAAACGGGGCACTGCATCTGAAGTGCTCCTGGTGGCATCCGGAGTATCGCCGCTGTAGAAAGTGGCGATTAAACCATGGGAGTGCTTTACGTCACGACTCTACCCAACAAGGTCCTTCAAGCCTATCTGGATTCCTGCCTCCAAACCAGTGGATTGAAAGGTTTCACCATTCACGGTCCCACTAACACCAGCTCTGTGTTGGTGCGTTCGCTAGCAGTTGTTGACCGTCTTTGCTGCTCGAAGAGATCCTCTGTCTTCCGGTATGGCAGTGGTGGTTCAAGCGTAGCTGATTTCGGGCTCCGACCTTCGCAGGTATGTAGTTTTTGGCGTAGACCGGGACGAGTCGCCAGAAACCCCCGCGGCTACGCTCGTATGCACGTTTCACAAGATCTTGCAAAAGCCCGATACAAGGGTCGCGGCCGAACAAGCCTTAAGGGCCCGGAATCTCCTCCAGCTCGCATCACATATTACCGTGGTATCCTGCAATTCGGCCCGTACAAGTCAGGCGTGGTCGATTGCTACTGGTCTTTTCGGCCCGGCCATATGCATTCCTCAGGCTCGTAACCTGAACAAGACACTGCGTGTGCTAATACGCTCTTCGGGATGCTACGTGCACTTCATGGGTTGAAGAGAACCTACCTGCATCGGACCTACATCTTCTCAACCTTGGGGCAACTCAACGCAGAGAAGAACTGGCTGCCGGTAAACAGCCCACAAATCCGGCTTTCCGAACTTTGTTGCACCTCCTAAGTGCAGCCGCGCGCCGTCATGAAAAATCCTTATCCCGTCAAGGGTGGTTGGACTGGTTTACCTCACTATGCCCATCTTCTACTAGTGCGTTCGTCTTGCGCACGTTTAGTCGTATGGAGCGTGGTGGCCGCCCCCAAGACCCGGCAGCAACAGCTTGCCTTGCCTCTGGGCGTACGCCGAGCCAATTTGCGCCACACGTGGCCAAGCAGTTCGTTCCGAAGTACAACCAAGATCATCCAGCATTTGTCACCTTGCCTATCGTTCCACCAGAGGGCTGGGTCGCGCCCAATCCAGGAAGACCTTGTCAGAATACAGGCTTTATTCACTGTGGCTGAGTTTCTTGCAGGTATTGACAAGGCTAACGGCGTAGAGCACCGGGCCCAGACGGTGTGACGTAGAAAGTGTTTAGGAACATAGACAGTCCCGGTATGCAGTGTTTCCTCGACTAGCTGGACACTATCTGGCCGTCTCGCGACATTCGGCTAACTTGCAAACACGCCGATGTCGTACCTATCCCGAAACCTGCGAAACCAACAAACCGGTTGGCTAACCTCCGGACTATCGCACATACATCCACACTTTGCAAGCTGCTTTAACGAATGCTCGCCACGCGTCTTTCCTGGTGGTTAGGATGATATGGATGGTACCACCCAGCTCAGATTGGGTTTCGTCCACACCTGGTAAGAGAAGATGGCCTGGATCATCTTTCACCTATGGTGATTCTCGGTGGCAGGTCAGTTAACGCTCGCACGATGTTGGCGACGGACGTTGAAAAGCGTATAATAACGTGAGCCACACTGCTATAATCGGTATACTGGTAGAAGGCGGTGTGCCTTCCACCAGAACTATGCCACTTTGTGAATTCCTTCGTTCACAACCGCCGGTTCTCTATACGCGTAATCAAGGAACGTGTGGGGCACTTTGTTTCTGAGCGACGCGTGCCTCAGGGCTCCATATTGTGTCCTGTGCTGTTCAACGTGGCCCTATTACCCTTGGCTTGGGTGATGGATAGCAAACCGGACACGTTTTTCCTCGCCTATGATCACTGTGTGGTCAGTGCATGACAAATTGTAAAATAAACAAGCAGGGCTACAGGCTGCCGTGATCATTACCTCACAGTGGTGTTCACTTGTTGGCCTGAAGCTGTCTCCATCAAAAACTGCTTACATGTTTATCGCAAATCGTAAAGGTCAACAACGGCTGTCGCAGACCCCGTATCCCTGTTTTAAATGGTGAACCACGTGCCCCAAGCGATCATATGCGTATCCTGGGGCTCGAGATCACTGCAGCTGGATCGGCATCCTCGCGCGTCTGCTCCACTCGACAAAAGACCACCAGTACGCTGCACTTGTTCCGCGGAATCGGCAAGAAGTCAGAGGGTGCCTGCTCTCGAGTCATGCGTACGCTAGTGCGTGCCATCTCCCACCCTCGACACGCTTACCAAGCCCAGTTTCCACACCTTACCTAGCGCGACTAGGATCACTTAGAAACTGCAAATAAAGAACCAATGCGACTTATCACCAGACTCCCTCGCATGACGGCACTTCATGACGGCACCGGACTCCTTCGCATGACGGCACCTAGCGCGACTGGGATCACTTAAAAACTGCAAATAGAGAACCAATGCGACTTATCACCGGACTCCCTCGCATGACGGCACTTCATGACGGCACCTATATGCCCGCACTTCATGTCCAGGCGCAGCTGAACACGCTGGGTGAAATTCGACACCAGCGTCGATTGGCACATTGTTTAAAAATTCAATAAATTTCCTCCGCGGCAGCACTTGCACACTATACTTATAGTGCTTCGCCTCTGCTACCTGGCTCAGCAGTACCACCTCCCTGGCAGCAACCACAGGTAGGGACCACCGGCCTCCAGGGTGCATAAAAAGCATTCATCTTCAAGTGAACGAGGCCAACACACCACGCCCTCTTGACTCCCCAGGAGGCCTCCAAGAGCGTGTGGACGCAGGGATAGCCAACCGCATTCTTCACACAAGCCTTGTCTTTCCCAGTATATCACCCCCAACCAGACATGCACGTATTTCACGGAGGCGCTTCTTCCTTCTGTGTTGGCGGAGATGGTTGCCATTCGTAATGACCTGAGTGCTTTAACTCCTGAGCTCTGCGCTGAGCCACCACCGTGCTTAGTATTATAGTAGAATGGACAACTGGGCTAGTTGGTAGCTGTTCATCTTGAAGGTAATTCTTAAGATATTCCTTGATGTAATAAAAGGCGCGAAATCAGATTCAGGAGAACGAGAAAAATAAAATACGTGTAAAAAAAACTGTCGTCATTCTGTGTGTGCACAAAATGTCGCACGGGTTAAAAAATGTTGCTTACGGGTATGATGTTGACGTGGCTTTTTCGGCCCCAAACAAACTGCCGATGTTGTGCGGCAAAATAGACAATGTCATCTCCCACTGAGAAGCCGTCAAAAAACAAGCATGCCAAGTGAACCATACTTTCCCCTTTCTGTGGTGTGCAACGTGTGTTGTGTATTTGATACCGATGACGTGTGGCCGCATGTATGAAGGACAAACTGGACGATATTTAAAGATGCGCCTGCGAGAACAAAAAGACGGTGAAAAATCAAAGCAAGGCTTCCTACTATCGGAACACTGTACCAATCATGGGTGTTCGCCCATCTTTGGTGATACCACACTGTGGTCTCGGCATCGAGATAATACCACTCGAGAGCTGATAGAAGCATTTCACATTTAAAAGGTCCGGAGATGGATGTGTTAGAGCCCCATCAATTTTTATAACAGACAAAGAATGTTTTTCTGTGCAACTTGTTGCGATCGTAGGGGTTCTTGATATGTTATGGTGTTGCTGATTTAATCCTGTGTCATTTATTTGTCGCGTGTACACCGGTATGTAACCCATGTGAAAAAAGTGACCTTAATGGTTTTACCTTGGGCCAGAATTACGCACCACGGGAGATATTGAAGTACATAGTTTTTTTTTCAATAAACAAATAGTGGCGAGTTAGCGCAGTGTCTTATCTGTTTTCTACCTTTCGTCCCTGTTGTGCGAGCGCTTCCACCTTCAAGATGAGTTGGTATTATACGCGGATTCCACCCAGGCTTCTCGAGAGCTCCTGCGCGTTAACAGCACACTGGGTGTCACATCTGAGTTGCTCAAGATACTGCAATCCTTCCCGTGCCCTGTTCACGTCCTCTGGGCCCAGCGGAGTAGGACAAGGCATGCTCTCGCTGACCCGGCCGCTTATCCGCAGCAAGTGCTGCACCCACTCCCGTATCTGCAGTGATCACTATAAGACACCCTACTAATCAAAAACGATATTGTCCCGCGCTCCACGCGTGCCCTTCTCCATCTGCGTGGGTCTCACCTGCCTGGCGTCTTAACCCGCCACGTGCGTCTTAACCCGCCACGTGCTTCGGATAACCAGCCTGGGCGTCGCACTAACGCCTGCTGTGCGGGGAACGGGACTTCAAGTCTAGCGAATTCCTCCGCGACCTGCCCCTACTGCCCTGACCCTGTTGCTGAGGCGACATTGAAACACTTCCTAGGGAGGTTTCCAGGGCTCCAATCAGCCCGATCTCGGCACATGGGGGCCACAGGACATCGCCCAAGGCCACCCTCTTAATATTCATCAGTGGACGCAAGGCCCCCTTTACAAGAAACTCTTGGAATTTATATCGGAACCTTCTTCTGTCCTGTTTTGCCATTCTTTTCTTGTTACTTATGCTCTGTGGCAAAACGACGCAATAAAAAAAAGTCTTGCAAGCCTCCTCCTAAAAATGCCAGTATTTTAAGTCCGTATGCCCTCTCATTACGGTATATAAGGGATTCCGAGTTGTCGTTTTTGTTCGTATGCTTGTGTGAGTGTTTTCCTGCAGGAGTATCTGTTGTGTATACATATCAATGTGTTTTACATTTTTTTCGCGATAACAGCATTCTCTATTACTACGCGACCATTTGGCTGTTTAAACGAGAGTGTTTGCAGATGCCTGCATTTTTATGAAGCCTGTCTTCGTGCATGGTAATGCACACGAACGTATGATTCATATCTTGTTTATGTATGCGTGTCGGTGTATGTGCGTTTGAGTGTGTGTGCGTATGTGTGTTTTTGCGTGCATTTGTGCGTATGTGCATGTGCGCTTGTGTGTGTGTGTGCGCGCGCGCGTGCGCGTGTGCGTGTGTGTGTGCACGCGTGTGTGTGTATGTATGTTTGTGTGTGTGGGTGGGTGGGTGGGTGTGCGTGCGTGCGCGCGTGCTAGTTGGTGGTGTGACACTGTACTTCGCGATTATCTGCGTTTCGCATCCAGTATTCTTACTTCATTGTTTTGTCTGTGGACACTCTGTTCTTCTAGCGACCCAAACAAGAAGGCCTAGTACTGTTCGTGGGCACTCCCCCCCAAAAATCAAAATGCAGCCTCGAGACTTCGGCACAACCTCTACGTACGTACGTACGTAGATTCGCACGTAGGCAGGAGTGCGGCGTCAACCGCGGCTCTGGCAGCTGAAGCGTTGTAGTGCTAAAGGCGTGTTTCAGGCGTTGCTCCCTCTGGGAAGGCCCGCCTTGCATGTCAGCCGGCAGAAGCCTGCCTCGACGTGACTGACCGTGAAGACGTCGCCGTGGATTACTGACGGCCACCAGCGAGCCACACGAGCTTCCTAGGAAGTGTCGCGTGCAGGGCTTCTTCGAGCGGCGTCCGTACCCTGGTCGAGCATCGGTTTCCTGCGCATCCTAACTGGGCAGGAGAAGGTAGGCGGATAGTCGCAATCTCTGATTCACTGTCGGTGGCGGCTACTTCGGTCGTCACCTTTCACCGGAATCTACGACGTGCGCTTCAACACGTGACGGCGACGACTGCGCTCCTTGGCCTGCTGCATGCAGTGAAAAGGACGCACTCCTCAGTTCGGCGGCACTGCACAAGGAACGCCAGCCTAACCACGCTTGTCACTCTTTCAGGTGAGTAATTTAGTATCAAGTTCTTGCGGTACCTGCCTGGTGGTGGGATTTTGAGCAGTTCAGATTTCTGCGGGGAGCATCTCAGGCCGGTGTTCGCCAGGTGGTTTTCAATGACATATACTGCAGTCTGTAGTGTTGTTTCAATGTGGCGATCGCTACCCCCAGGAACGCACAGGGTAATCTCGTCTGCGTAGATGGTGTATCGGACCTGCGGGATCTCCGAGAGCCGCCCGGCCACACCAATCATCACAAGGTTGAAAAGCAGCGGCGATATCACCGAACCTTGGGGGGATCCCACGCTGCCCAGCTCTTTCACCGGCCGCTGTTGATCCCCTGCCTGGATTTCCACTGTTCTCTGCGACAAGAAGTCTCGTATGTAGTTGTACGTTCTCTCCCCCATGCCCAGTCGCGAGACCTGCGCCAGTATGGCGGAGTGGCACACCTTGTCAAAGGTGCTCTGCAGGTCAAGGCCCAGCACCGCTTTGTTGTCGTGGTTGAGGATGGATGTGTCGAGTATATCTTGTTGTAACAAGATCATAGCGTCCTGGGTGCTGAGCCGCTCCCAGAACCCCAACATGGTGTAGGGGTAGAGGCCTTCGCCTTTGCGGTAACGCTGCCATCAGTTGTTGAGCACGTGTTCGACAACTTTGCCTACACACGACGTGAGGGATATCGGGCGGAGGTTCTCGGTGCTGGGCGGTTTACCGGGCTAGGGATGAGGATTGTTTTGGCTGGCTTCTATTATCGTGGTATTGCCCCTGCGTGCCAACAGCGGTTGATATAACCCCTGAGAGCCATGACGGGCCCATCGCTGAGGTTCCGCAGGGCCTTGTTAGTTACTCGGTCCTGGCCAGCCGCGCATTTGCATTTGAGGCTCTGTAGCGCTGCCCGTACCTCCCCATCTTTGATGTCGTGATCGAGGGCTGGGTTTTGCGTTCCCTGTTAATCGCCAGGGCTTTAACTTGGGATACTCGGTAGATAACGTGCGTTTATCCGTTTGCACGTCTCCTCCTGCCCTAGTTCCTTGGTGGTGGCGTGCATTGTTTGTGCCAGTCTGTGTTGTTGGTACTCTCTGGTCTTCGTTTCATCGAGGAGATGGTGGAGCAGCATCCAGGTCCGTCCCTTGTGGAGTTGTCCGTCTCCCTCACTACAAGCGGCATGCCATTGCTTGGAGCAGAGCTCGCGGCTGTGTTTTTCGATAGCTCGTCCGAGCTCCGCCACTTTCTTGCGTAGTGTGCGGTTGTGGCGCTGTCGTCTCCATCACCGATGTAGGGCCTGTCTGGAATCTATTATATGGGCCAGGCGACTGTCGACTTGCTGAACGTTTTCGTCCATTTCCACTTTTGTGGTCGCGTCCGAGGTTGCCTGCACTATGCCTGCCGACCATTTCTCGATGTCCTCGATCTCTAGCTGCGGATCCAGAAACTCCGATCTGAAACGAGCCCAGTCGGTGAGCTTGTGCTTGCGTCGATGTTCGTTGGTAACTTGGGCTGAGGCTGCAGGTCCAATTCGACGATGAAGTGGTCGCTGCCCAAGTTGTACCCCGTGTTCCTCCAGTTCACACACCTCCTGGCCGTTGCCGTTCGGACAAACGCCAGATCCGGGTTTGTCTCTCGTGTGACAAAAGTTCCTATTCGGTTGGGGTCCGCTGGATCTCTGTGGAGGGTGAAGCCGGCGTCGGCCGCCTCGTCCAGTAGGTCCCTTCTTTTGACTGAGGTGCGGTTGTAGCCGAACTCTTTGTGCGGTGCGTTGAAGTCCCCGCAAATGGCGATAGTGTTGTGTGGCGTTGTGCGTAGTTGCTAAGTGCCGGAGAGTCTTGAACGTTTGGTGCCTGTGCGCTGGGTTACAGTAAATGTTGATGAGGAGGAAGGATTCCTTCTTCTTGCTTGGTATTACCTCGGTCACACATTGTTCGATGGTGCTGCGTCCGAGTAACTTCTCGTGCTTGATGAAAGTAAGTGCTTTCTATATGAATGTGCATACCCCTTGCGCAGTTCACTTACCGCAGTCCCTCGCGCTTTGGGGGCTCGCGTGCGTTCGGTAACCCGGTAGGGTCGGTGCACTTTCGGTGTGGGTTTCGTGGATCATTATGACGTCCGGAGGCTTTTCGAGGCCTTGCAGATGTTATTGTAGCACTGCTTTTCTGCACTGGAACCCGTTGGCGTTCCAGTGCCAGATCTTCAGGCCCGGGCTTGTTATTGGTGCTCGGGCCATAGCAATGTCTTTGGTTGAGCCGTTTGGGTGCGATCTTCTGCCACGGCTCGTCGCGGCCAAGCTTTCTATAAATTCTTGTAACGCCTCGAGTCGGCGCTCTACTGCCGCGAAACGAGCATTCATGCCATGCTCGAGTGCGTCGACCCTCTTCTCTAGTGGGTCTATTCTTTCGGTGCAGCGTCGTAGCCGGACGGCAGCACTAATACTCCCTTGAGTTCGCGATTTTTGCTCTTCATCTCTCGTTCGTGGGGATTCCTGTTTTTGGTCCTCCTTGGTAGTTTCGGAGGGTGGTGGTGGTCGGCTGGCGGTCTCGGAGGGCGGTGGGCTTGCGGTCCTCTCCCTGGGCTGTGGCGCCTGCGTCATTGGTTGTGAGCTTGCCGGTGTTTGCATCGTCGGTTGTTGTCGTGGCGTAAGCGACGGGGGAAGCGGAACCCGTCCTTGCTCCCACTGTGGTTGGGCCGGTGTTTGCTGCGGTGACCGTTCTCGTTGTGCTTGCTGGTTGCCCAAGAGTCCTATGGCTTCGTCGAGTCGTTGGCTGCGTCTTGTGTTCTCGGCCTTGAAGGCTGCGATTTCCTCTCGTAGATCTTTCATTGTTGTGGGCCGCTGTGTTGACTGCTCCCGGCGCTTCTGAGGCGTCTTGGATCTAGCGCGAGCAGAGGGTGCTCTGACGACTTCAGCCCACGCCAGAAGCTCACACGACTGTGACGTAGCCCCTCCTCTCCTGTTTAGGCTCCTTCCACGCGTGCCTTCTGTTTAGGCTCCTTGCCGTTCAGCCTCGTGACTTACGCCGAAATACTACAGTGGTACCCCCTCGGCAGACAGCTTCGGCCGCCCCCACACCCCAAGCTCACCAGGGCTGAAGCAGTGCTGTATAGACAATTACAGGCAAACTCTGTGATAACTCCGGTGCTGGCATAATATGTGTGTCCAGAAGTGTACGAAAGTGTGCTGTGCAGTGTGTGCGCGAAAACAAACGCGACCTTGGTCCACCTACTGTGTGATTGTGAACGAAATCCAGTGGAGGCAACCGCCTCAACACGTTTGCCGGGCGATATCACAAGTGGTATGGACTCGTGCGACCACTATGTTCAACTGCGACCACTGCGACCAATATGTTCAAGTCCAGCGGCGTGAGGCTGCTCTTGCAGGGCAGAAGCGTAGGGAGGCGCCGACGGGAAGTCTGAGGGATCACTCTCGACGACCCTCCGCGCGTCGACCTCGTAGACGACCGCAAGGCGTTGTCTCGGGGACGACTTAGGAAGCGTCAAGGAGGGGGCAGGCCCTGAGTGGCTACCGCCCACCTCCCCCCCGCAGGATCATTCAATAAAGTCGTTCTCTCTCTCTCTAGTATCAAGTTGTCTAGCCCACTGGTCGTATTTGATTGCACTGCTGCCGAACTCACTGCGGTGTTGTCAGTTTTTGGATAGGTAAAGACGCCACGAGGGGAGCCAGTAGCAAGGTGCCTGAAAAAGATGTTACAGAGACGAAGGACATGCGTGAGCTATTATCGGCGTTTGACAAGTTCACACGTGATCTAAGGCCGGAATTTGATGGACTCAAAAAGTCTATTTCGTTCTGCACTAACGTCTGCAATGGCGTAAAGACGGCAACTGAAGAAATAAAAAAACTGAGACAAGAAATGAATGAACTTGTCAAGCAAAACAGGGACCTAAAAGCTGAGAATGAGAGGCTGGCGAACAAGTGCGAGGACCTAGAACGATACCAAAGCCTTAATAATCTTGAGATCAAAGGTGTGCCAACTGAAAACGACCCTCTCACCGTCATCCAGCATATAGGCAAGAGCGTTGGCATCAAAGTTGATAGCACGGACATCGACACGTGTCACTGGGTGCCCACAAAGAACTCGGATGCACAAAATATTATTGTATGGTTTGTTCACTGCAGCAAGCGAGACAGCCTATTGACAAAATGCCGGAAGAGCGGAGTAGACACCTCTGTCTGGGCATTTAGGCGAAAGATGCAATCTATGTAAACGAGCACCTTACTCAGGCAACTAAAGCTTTGCTTTTTGTGGCGATCAAAAAAAAAAGAAGTGGGATGGAAATTTGTTTGGATGGCTTCTAGCAAAGTGCTAACACGTAAAGACGAAAAAGCAAAAAGCGTCCAAATTTCGACCCATGCTGACCTGGACAAAATCGCGTAAAGTGAAAAAAAAAAACGGGGCTTCAACGGGATGATAGCTTTGCTATAGCGATAGGCGACGACTTCGGACGTTAGTGGTAACTACTACAGCACAGAAAAATTTAATCGTGAATTCTGTAGTCCTGGAACTTCATTTTCAGTCATTCATGTGAACATCAGAAGTATAAAAAACAAAATAGATGAACGTACCCTCTTTCTTGAATCCTTTATTGAGCGCTGCGACATCCTCGCCTTTTCAGACTTGGGTTACAAACCCTGATAATGCGCCGCGTTTGAATGGCTATCATTCCGAGCACTTATGTCGCAAAACCAAAAGAGGCGGTGGCCTAGCCGTTTATTTCAATGAAGGACTGACTTCTGAAGTATTACGTGATTTTTACTTTATCCCGGCAGATGTGGAAAGTTTGGCTGTTCGGTTATCGAAACTGATAGTGCTACTATTATACCGACCCCCGCAAGGGCGAAAAGAAAACTTTTTAAAATTTTTCGAGATGTTCTTTTCCTCTTCAATATGTGAAAAGCATTCGTATGTTGCCTTGGGTGACATTAATATTGATCTGTGTTGTAGTGATAACTATGCGAATGAACTGAATGCTCCATTATGTACTTATGATGCTGCAAATCATATCCATGTGCCCACACAATTAACTACGCACAGTGCTAGTTTACTAGACACATGCGCGACGAACGTGCGTCCATACGAATGTCGCAGTGGTGTGCTATCATGCGACCTGAGCGACCATTTACCAATATTTTTTCTACTACCTTCCTTTGCTACAAACAAACACGTAAATGACGAACGGGTTTATTTTCGGCGAAAAATTACTAACGATGCTCTAGGAATATTCCTTCGCTCGATTGAATCGGTGGACTGGAACCCTGTTTACCTGCAATGTGACACCGAGAACACCTACGATGTTTTGAGGGCATATTAAAGGATTGTCACTGCGCTGCTTTTCCCCTAGAAAACTGTACCTCCAATCAAACAAAGAAATCTCGCAAACTGGGGAAGAGCTCAATCCTATAGACAAGAATAAAACAAAGAACAAATTATATCATGAGTATCTTAAAAAGACCAATGGTGAATCGTTTACAAAATATAAAAAATAACGAAATATGTTGACATCCGATCTTAAGAAAGCGAAGGAACAATATTTCCACAATAAGTTTGCATATATACAGGGAAACAACAGAAAGGTGTGGGACGAGGTCAACAGGCTTACCGGGAAAACGAAAACATATCGCAAAATGACCACAGTTACACTAGACGGTAGCAGCATATGTGGGGAGGCCGTAGTTTATGCTATGAATACGCATTTTGTGAACGCAGGTTCATATAACAGCTGGAATGATAGCGATAATGCTGAAACTACGACATCTCCCACATGTATTTCCAAGTCAATTTTTTAAGGCCTACTGATTCTATTGAGGTATAATGTCTAATAAGAAAGCCTAAAATAAACGTCACAGCAGGAATTGATGACATCGGGCCGACCGAGATAAAGTCAATTAAACCGTTTATCTTCGAAGTTCTAGCATATATAATAAACCTTACCTTGAGCACTGCTGTCTTCCCAAAAACGTTAAAAGTTGGAAAAGTCACTCCCATATTTAAGAGCGGTGATCCAGAAAACCCATCAATTTACCGCCCTATCTCCGTGCTAACAACGCTATCTAAAATGTTTGAGGGTGTTACTTTTGACAGACTTGTTTCTTTCTTTGATATACACGGTATAATAACAGACCGCCAATACGGTTTTCGCAAAGGGCGTTCGACTGAGCAGGCGTTACTTCTTATGAAGGACGCAATATTAGCTAAAATGGAAAATCGAAAATACACGCTTGGGCTGTTCTTAGACATTAAGAAAGCCTTTGATTCTATACAGTATGACCTGCTGCTTCATAAGTTGTTCATTTATGGTGTACGTGGAATTGCCCATGATCTTAATAAGTCCTATTTGCCACACCGTTACCAAACTGTGAATGTTGATAGCACAATGTCTTGAAAATAATGTTGAAACAGGTTGTCCCACAGGGCTCGATTTTAGGACCGTTCCTCTTCCTTGCATATATAAATGATATTGTTTTGATATCCCATTCACCACAACTCATAATGTACGCAGATGACACTAATATTTTTTTACGTTTAATAATCTTGCGTCACTTGAAAGCAGAAATACGATTACATGCGACGCCTGTCAAACTGGCTGAAAAATGACAGGTTACAATTGAATGCTAAAAAAACTACGTACATCATACTTCGCCCTATAAATAAACCGTTATGCACCACTTTAAAGTTATGATCAATAACCAGCTCCTTGAAAGGGTTAGAGTACAAAAGTTCCTTGGCGCTTGGTATCAGGAGGAATTATCATGGAAAGTACACGTTGAACTCTTATGGATAGAATTGGCTCGAACTGTTGGCATCCTGTACAAGTTAACAGCATTCATTTCGCTTTGGCTAAAAAAACTTCTTTACCGGTCTTTGTTATATTCCAAGCTCTGTTATGGAATATTAGTCTGGGGAACAACGACGTCCAGCATTAATAGTAAAATAATTGTGCTACAGAAGAAAGTGCTTAGATGTTTTGAAAACTATCCCGGAAACTACCAGAGTCTGCTGACTTCTCCCCTGTTTTTTAAACACGATATATTAAAACTAGACCAGCATTACTTTTTTAAGCTGCTTGAGCACATACAACAAAACAAAGTTTGCAGGCCAGGCGTAGATCACGATTCAGGTTATTCAATACGACAAAAAAAGAGGAGAATGCCGAAAACCAGGACAAATTATGGCAAACACACAACTGGATATCAAACAATTTTTATACTTAATAAATTAAATGGTAAAATAGATTTCACGCGTTCGGTAAGTGCGTTTAAACAGCACATTAGAAATTTATTGCAGTCACTCGGTCTCCACTATACCTATTGATACTGCCTGCCGTTTTTTTTTCACGCAATCTAGCTGAAATTTTCTGGTTGTTTTTCTTGCTTTCTTTATTTTTGTGGATGGCGTTACCGTGCTTACCGAAATATTATAAACACGTGTACAGTTATTCACTGTGGCATGAGAAATGCATGTACTATTCGTGTAACAATTTGATCAGTTGTAAGCATTTTTTGTATTATTATTCTAATTTATTTTTTTATTTTTTGGTATCGGTTGTATCAGCTACTTTATATTATGTTGTGAACTTGCTCGTATATATTTTGGATGTAGTTATTTTCTTAATGTTTTTTTACTAGACAAGTAGCTTTTGATTTTTTCTCTTTTTCGTGCAAACTTTGCTCTGTACAGATACCCGAATTTCCTATATCTTTTGCGTAAAATGTGTACGCAACGTTGTTGTTCTGCAGAGGGACAGAGTCCTCGTCAGGCGATTTACCCTTTAGTCTCTGTCCCTGTAGCACACTATGTATTTTGGTTTCTTCGAATAAAGGATGGATTGATTGATTGATTGATTGATTGAATGATTGATTGCCTGATTGCCTGATTGATTGATTGATTGATTGATTGATTGATTGATTGATTGATTGATTGATTGATTGATTGATTGATTGATTGATAAACAGCATATCCGGGGATGATTTCTTCATCCACTTGTTAAGTTTATTTTTGGGGGGATGGTATAGTGTTGTTTTCATTGGAGAAGTGGCGCTGAGATTTATAACCGTTGCGACAATTTGGGTTATGAATGCTGTTTGCCCATTCGTGATAACGATTAATGGAGCACCATGTCGAATGATGATATTCTCGAGAAAACTGTGAATTACCTCAAAAACAATCCCACGAGGCAGAGCGATCGTCTCTGCATTGCGGGGGAGGTAGTCCGGTGCGAGAATATTCCAGCAGTTTTCAAGCGACGAAAGCGTAAATAACTGAAGCGATCTATGCCGACCTTCACAAATTGCGCTGCCAGAATCTGAAGAGATTGTGGCAAATCGCGGGGATGGGCGGGGGTACGTCCCAACACTGGCAGTCGTGACACACCTCTATGTAGGACGAACAGCCACTGACAGCTTTGGGCAGTAAGGTTTCCGTTTGACTTTGGGTAGAGTGCGGGCATGGACAAGGTGAACAGCAGTTGTCTCATCATGGCAGCTCAGTAGCATTTCGTCGCGGAGGCATCTAGGCCGTATCAGCAGGTACCGCTGGCCGCTAGAGGCAAAGTTCCGGTTGCAGAGAGCCCTACCGCGTAACAAAAACGACAATATTCTTACGAAATCTTTTGCTACGACTAATTCGTCATTCCTTATAGTCCGGTTTGTGGTGTTGTCACTGTAATTCTGGCTCTCTTTCGACGTCTATGCCTCATACAGACATCGCATCGTCCTCGTAGTTAGGGTCCGCTCATTCAATTGAGGCACAAGAAAGACCGTCAGCTTCAAAATCTAGCCTCTGAGGTGTATGCAACGGTACTGTCCAAATCTTGGCACCATAAGCTCCACCTTGCAATACATACCGATCAATTCTTCACAATTAACCAGCACAGCGAGTGGTGCTGGCCTATGATGTGAAATGGGCGTTCATGCAGATCAGGGCGGAGCTTTATTAAAGGCCATACAACAGCTAATCATTCCTTTTAATACGGAGTAGATGGACCAAGGCTGTAATGGGTTCTTGCCAAACATACAATTTTCAGCACTGTCTACCATTGTGGAAAAATTGCCACTAGTCTACTCTCGCATGCGGCTGTGTGGACCATCAGTCGGCCTTTTCTTCGAAATCCGCAAGCTCATTTGAACCTTGCAAGCGTTGCTTGAGCTCATCGGAACCCGCTTGCTGGTTTTCGATCTAGACAAAACTGTAGTTATTTCGCGTTATGGGAGTGAGGGCGAGCAGAATGTGAAAAGGCTGGTTTAAATCATCTATAGTAACAACACGCCGAAGAAGCGCCGCATGTACTTCTTATCTGCAGGCACAGGCAAGTCACCGAGAGCTGCAATTTTGTCAGGATTAGTTTGGACTCCTTGACGCCTGACGGCACAGCCCAAAATACGGAGCTCCTGATACGGAAAGTGCAATTTCTTAGGCTTCACGGTGAGTCGAACGGAACAAAATACCAACAAAAACATCCGTCTTAAAATGTGCATGAAATGTTTCGGAGAAGACAACAGCGTAATCGAGGTAGACTAACCACGTTCCCAATTTTCAGTCGGTGAAACTGTGTCCATCATCCTTTGAAACGTTGCCAAGACTGCACACCACTCAAACGGGAGAGTACAGGAAATGTACCGGGCATTTTGCCCTCTGTGCAGAGAGTCGTCAATTTACTAGAGCGGGTACATACCATTTTCTATCGCATGACTATCACCATTTTCTATCGCATGACGCAGAAACGTAGAGTACCAACTATCTTCCTCACAAGGGTCATAGGTGATGACCAGCGGGTTCGAGATTGTTTAATAACATCGCTCTAGACCATTTGGTGCACCAGATTTTGTATGGCATTCATTCTTTTGGAGAAACACGCAAATGAGTTTGATGAATAGGCATTTGTTTGCCGCGGCTAACGATGCGTTGCTGAGTCACAGCTTTATGTCTAACACTTGCAGCTTCAGAAGAGCAATCATAAAATTCATGCACTAACTGCAGGAACCTTTGTTAATTGGTAGTAGGTCTGGAGAAAACGTCAAAGATTGGGGCCAGTTGGAATGGGTCTGATGTGTCTGTGTGGAACATGTGACACTGTGCGTCGTCGACGATCTTATAGAAGTTTTCAACGGTTTTACCCTTGAGGATTTTATGGAGTTCATGCCTAAAGTTTGTAAGTAAAACCGCAGTGCAAATTTAATTTAGGTGCACTATTCCATAATGAATTCCCATACTAAGGTTTAGAAAATACCGCTTGTGATGCTGGTTGTTTTCGTGAATGAAGAGGTAAAGTCTCAACTGGCGGAAAAAAAGCGGGACAGGTGACGTCGTACAACGACATGCTCTATTCACCAGACAAAAATATAAGAAAAATGACAATGAGCGTTAAACTAAAGTACTCAAAAAATAAACGTTCTGCATAGACAAAGTTCGTCCTCCAAAATAGTTCTGGCTCTCACATGTTGGAGTCGAGGGCGTCCCTAAGTTTTGTAAATGCGCTAGGCTCGGTGCCCTTTTCGATGCTGGTGCTGGGGCCGATGAACTACACGTCGGAATCAACCGGGTGCTCTGTGTGCGGTTTCGGCTGAGAGAAATCTCGACGTCAACGGGGAAGATGCGGCTCGGAGCGGAGGTTTCCGGAACCTTCTCGTCCGTCATGTCGCTCCTCGCACCTAGTTCTTCCCGCTCTCGTGCCACAACTATTTGGCTTCCTTCTACGCGATCTACTTCTCGCCACGGCACGCGCACTTTGTTCTCGTCGCTTCTTTGCGCTGACTCCTCTCCGGTTAAAAGCGCCTCACAATTGGCCCCATCGAAAAAATGGTTTGGGGGAAAACACTTCAGGTTAGCGGCTAGGTGGAGGTTAGTGATGGTTGATGCGAACGGTCAGTTCGCACACATGCACTGCACCCCCAGTCACCAATAAAAGGACATCACTTCCATTTCCGTAAATATCACTTTCATAACACGCTATAACAAACAATTCAAAAGGCACACAGACACTACCAAACACAAAAAATAGCACTCTATAGCTCTCCTTTGCCATCCTAGGGCCATGAATGGTCAAACTTGACACAGACAAGTCAACATATTCGGGGTCCTATACTAACAAAGTCATCGATGACGCACATCCCCGATCATCAGTCCTCTTTCCTTCCTGGAGGCCAACACCTTGTCGAAAATGCGAAGGACCGTTTTCGTAGGCCATGTAACTAGTCCTGCATACCGAAGGGCTTCAGGCAACAGCCTCGTCAAAACATTACGGCACAGAACTTTGCGATAGGAATAAGGTGCTTTACTTAAGCAGTGGAAACGAAATATCAATGGCGCAGGAGATGCAATCGCCAAAGCACTTTGATGCCCGGCGGCTTAAGGCACGACGGGACGGACGGCTGACCGCTTGCTGCCGTGCGGGCTCCTAGAAGGTGGCTGGCGGTTGCTTGTTTCTCCTGGCTGGTGGCACTCCCGGCCACAGGGCAGCCTCTGTAGCATCCATCGTGGTCCCGCGTAATTCGCAACAGCGCCAAATCCTTCCCTAGTGGTACGTGGCGTCTGAAAAAAGTTGCACTTATCGTCATGGCAACGAGTGGCGAGGGGAGAAAGGAGGTTGGTGACGTCGTGGACGCTGCTGACGTCTTTTTCCCGTGGCGGCACGGCGACGGTCCCTGAAACCGACGCTTGCCCAACTTTCGCGCCTGCCGCTGGTCGCTGCGTCATGTGCCACTCGGCAATAGCACGTTTCCTTCCAAAAGTGAACTTTAAGCGGATGCGAGTGGCCACGGCATAGGTGCCGTGCTCATGCAGCGCAACTGCTGCCACGAACATGCCATTTGCAACGCTTGTCGCTCTCACAGAGAGAGAGAGAAAATGACCTTTATTAATAAATCCTGCGAGGGGGCGGGATTCACCACGCAGGGCTTCACCGCCCCCGCCTACCCTGGGCCTCAAGGGGTACCCAGGCCTTGGCTTCGGCTACTAGGGAGCGCTCCCCCAGCAGGAGGGTCTCCCGTTCGCTTCTGCCGGCCCAGGGCTTCCTCGAGCCGCTGGATCGCGTATAGTTGGTCGCCCTCATCCGTCGAGCGGATGCACTTCTCGATGTCCGGTGGTAGCGGGCCGGGGCCCCGCACACCCCGCACAGGTTCGTCACAGTTCCAAAGTATGTGGGCCAGGGTGGCCAGTTCCACCCCGCACACACAGCACACACCGTCGCCAATCAGGAGCTCCTACAAGGCGGCGCTGGGACTGCTGCAATGTACCAGTAACGCGGCCCTGGCAAAGTTGGGCATACATAACTCCCTGGAGGAAATCGGGGAGGCCCAACGGGCGGCGCAGATTGCCCGCCTCGGAACGACCGCGACGGGAAGAATGATACTGCAGAGCGTCGGGGCGAGTCCAACGACGACCGGGGAAGATCGCGAGGACCTGCCCGCAGAGCTAGCAAGATCACTGAGGGTGCCGCCGCTCCCGCGGAACGTGCATCCGGAACGAAACGAAGAGAGAAGACTCGCGAGGGCGAGAGCCCTGGCGGAGGTGCACAAGGAAGACCAGCGGGCGGCCTACGTCGACGCGGCGGCGTACGGCGGTAAGCCGGGACGCTACGCAATCGTGGCGGTCAGGGCGTCCGACGGGGAGATGGTGGCAGCCGGCAGCGTCCGGGCGGCCACGAGCGAACAGGCAGAAGAGGCAGCCATAGCGCTGGCGCTAAGAAATTGCCCAGAGATGACTACAATACTCAGTGACTCCCGAGCCGCCATGGCAGGCTACAGCCGCGGTCGCGTCGGAAGACCGGCTGCGAGAATCCTCCCGAGAGGAAAGGAGACCGTAACAACGCTGAGGTGGTTCCCGGCCCACGTCGGAGCCCTCCCCGGCGGTACGCCCAACCGCAACGAGGGCGCGGACGCCGTCGCGCGAGAAATCGTGCACCGCGCGACGCCCCCCCGTGCCCAAGCCCTGCGGACGGAAGACAACATGGAGCCCCTAGCCGGCTACAGTGAGATACTGGCGTGGTACAAGGAGGGACGCCGCGAGCTTCCCGGCCCTCATCGGGGGCTGGGGAGGCACGAGGGCGTGCTCTTCAGACAGCTACAAGTCGGGACAGTGTTGACGCCGGCACTGGCCCGGCACATGTGCTCGGACATTCGCTCTCACAGAAAGTGTGAGCGTAATTACACGGTGGCCGAACAGGAGTGTCTGGCCCTTGTCTTGGCTACCTAGAGATTTCGTGCATGCCTCTATGGACGTGCCGTCACAAAAGTCACCGATCATCACTTGCTATGCTGGTTGGTCAACCTGTGTGACTCCTGCGTTTGGCTTGCGCGCTCGGCGGTACCGGTTCAAGAATTCGACTACACTATAGCCTATAAGATCGGCCGGAAGCACTCGGATGCTGATTGTCTCTCTCGCCTTCCCATAGAAAAGACTGACAGTGACACTGATGCCTTTGACCAGTACCTTGTTTCTGTTGACCCAGTATTTCCTGACGTGCGTATATTCCGAATTGAACAACAGAACGATAAGACTCTAGAGCCTTTTTTGCGTCTGCACGTTTCCCAACGTGCCGACAGTGCTTTCGTTTCCATGATGGCTTGCTTTATGAAAAAGACAACGCAGCAAGGTTTATTTACAATCGGGATAACGGCACAGCAGGGGAAGCAACGGCCGCTCAGCGTTCATTTCTCCACCTTCTCTTCTTCTAAACGACCTCTATCCTCCTGGATATAGTTACCATAACTGGCACTCAGGCAAGTGTGTAACAATATAAAGAGAATTGCTCAACAACAAAATTGAGATACCTAGAATCTGATAATGGCTGATGATAAACAGCAACCTTTACTGTGTTCAATATTTCCGGTATAGCTCATAGCTGGTTCGACGTATTTTGAAGTAAGGGCGCTTTCTGAAACTAAAAATATGCCTTATTGAGTTGGAAGCTCCTCAGAGATGATGAAAACACACATTCTTTACAGGCCGTTTTTTATTGAAAACATTATTTTGCGTGTTGTTTATGACAGCTGAACCCTTCAATTTTTAATGAGAACTCATTGTTTTACGACAACTTATAAGTTTGAAGTTGAGTAGTTACCCGGGAATGCTTAGGTTTTTCAAAAATCCTTGAAAAAAGCCGGAGTATAGATACTGCCCCATATTTGTAAATAATACCACCCGCGCAACCTTTTTACTACTCACAAACTTCGGCCATTTAAGTCTCGCTTTGGGACGTCCCAGTTTCTAAGATGAAGGTACATAAAAGACACAGCACATACTGTGATGAGGTAGAGAACAACAGAGCAAGGCTTCTGAGCTTCGGACAAGATGTGGTAGCCGTGGTCTACCGAGACCACAGTCGAAGAAGCCCGGAAACCAGCCGGGCTGCAGTGTCAGCCACGCCTTGCACCGACGACTGCACATTGAATCGCCGGCATCGACTGTGTGACGTGGTCTTTGTCCAGCCGTTCTACCCACACACGCCGAGATCCTTGACTGGCCAACGCCTCCGCGTTGAGTGTGCCCTACCACGTAAAGCACTCAATGGGCAGGTTTCCGAAATATTCTGTGAACTGTTATTTTTTGTCGCCCTTCCAAAGCTATGTGTTTTTAAGAGAGAGTTGTGTATGTTATTCTGCTCGTCACTGTAGCGTCCGTTTCGTTAATCGTCTACTCCAGATATTTGTTTGTCTTGGTTTACTACACCTGCGTCAAGCCCTGTCTTGTTTCAACGACACGAAATCGGAGACTTAGCCACCAATACCACCACGACTGGCGTCCGCGACAGGACCCTATTTGCTAACATCTAGAAGTGGGAAATCTAGAACTCGGAATCAACGGAGCACAATCTAGACATGGAGCCTCATAACATACTGACCGTGGGAAGTGAGCTAGGATTAAAAGATGCGAAACTTTTGAAGTTTGTCAGATCCGAGCAGAATTTTTTGAGAGAGGAAAGGGCGGCTCAGTGCGAGGCAACCAAAGCGGCAAAGTAACCCAAACAGGCAAAGCTGGAACGCGAACACGCCAATCATCCCTTAAAACTGAGACTTCATGAAGAGGAAAGCAATAATTCGCGAGGGTAAGGATCTGCGCCAACATCACATGTGTCTTCAGAATCCCTGACGCCGAAAAGGACGCACAAGTTATCCCTCCAGTTGGAGATCGCAGACATACTGTGATTCGAATATGTTGCGCTTGCGCATTTCTGTCATCAAAGCAACTGGTCCGTTAGAATGCGCATGTGCTTGACAGGCGAAGCGCTAAGTGTAAAATTTCCCGCTGGCTATGCGCCAGTCATCATCGTTACCGTGTAGATTTTTCCTGTCATCATATCTGTCATCCCTGCTAAAGGCAGCCATGGCCCAGGTCTGCCGTGTTTCGTTCTTCCGTAACATTTTGTTTGAACAGAAACGTCCAGTCACTCACATGAAAAACTGTTTTTACAATGTCCCTCCACACAAAAGAGGGTTAAGTAAGTGCCGAACGCACCTCCTATTAACTTTTCACACTGCTGTAGCATGAAGTATTAAAAAAAGCGACACTAATCAAGGCAACTCTGTACGCGCAATAATTCTCTGTATCATTCACACATTAGCGGCCGTCAGGATACGCAACCTTTAAATAAAACATCATATTTGGAACAGCAGGAGATGGCTAGTCCCGGAAAAATGTGCCTACCATTCATCTTCTCTGGCGTGGAACGAAAGCAGGAATAAGTCTTGCGCACAACCCGATTGAACCAAAATAAATTAAATTTCCTCCTAATTTTCTGTAGGAATTTTATTTTGGGATATGTTAGTAAATCAAGGAACACAAGAGTTCCAGCAGGATAACCTAATTGAACACCAGCAACCTTTCTTCCAGAAAAGCACCTAACCACCACAAGATTGTCACACGTACTAAAGAAAAAAATGTCCAAATAAATACAACATCCTTACTCTTCTGACACTCCTTCAAGAGCGCGCATTAGGCTGTCTCCTATTAAATCCAAAGCTTGTCAAAACCTACGTCCAAAAAGAAAAAATATTCCCTCTAAATAACCTCTGCTGTCTGCAGTGTAACGTATTCAATAATAAAGGCAAGTCTCCGATACATTAGCAAAACCTTTGTCCAACCCAGGCGGCATAGAAGGTGTGCCCCAAGACCGGCCCGTCTATGGCCGCTTTCTGGCATGTCCGGCCAGCATCCAGGTTCTGGCAGCCACTGATCATGCATTGAATGGCCAAACATTCGGCAACCAGCGCTTCGGCATTTTTCTGTCCGCCCGTGTCCGGACGCACAACGGCAGCTAACCGGCTGCCAGATATTCAGTTCTCTTACTGCTGCCGATGTTGAGAAAGAGAACGGCCGAAGTACGGCCTTAGGGCATCCGTTTTTTCTTCGGGAAGCGGTAATCGGCCGAAGCACGGCAGGCGACCGGCCACAGAATAGGCGTATTCTTGCGGCAGTTGGTGTTCGAAAGGAGACCGGCCGGAGCGCGGCTGCCGTGCATTTGTTGTTTCAACGGTGAACCGCGCGTCCTGCGGACGTACGGCCCCAGAATATACGTTTTGCATTCGGTTAGTTGTCCTCGGCCGAATTACGGCAAGCGAATGGCAACAGAATATTTGGCAACCGGTGTTCAAGAGGAGGGCCTACGTAAGGTATCTGGTTATACGTCCTTTTTTCGGCAAACGGCATACAGCCGAACAACGGCTCGCGTCTGGGCGCCGAGAATTCATGCACAGACGTGTTTGGAAGGAGACCGACCGTTTTTTTCCTGGGGGGACAAAAAGCCGTTAGGGAGCCGAACGACGGGGACGCGTTTTTCATCCGCTGCGTGTTTCTACGTTTTAAATGAACGAACATCGTTTGTCAAACAGTAATGAGTGTTCTCGGTGAACGGGCAAGGTGCATGGACTCACTGGACATTAGCAGGGAACCTTTTAGGCCATCGAAATGTCATTTATTGCCACAAGAAGACTGTGCCACATCGACGGGTGAGCTAAGCCTCGCCAGTCATCGCCGCTACCACGCTACTGCCGCCGGCTTCGTCGACGCATCATCTCGAGGCTATTCGCCCGCTCAAGAAATGGAGAGCATTGGAGACATCGATCCGACAAAGATGTCCGATACGAGATGGAGATGGTTCACCAAAATAACTGGCCTTCAAGGGCGTCGAGCAAGCGGCAACCACGCAGGAGCTAAACCGCCACCATGTCAAGGACTCCCCACCAAAGAAAGGTAGTGGGAGCAAAAGCGCAAGTTATTCTGCTTACAATTAAACTGCGACAAGCAATGTTGCACTATGTTGTTAGTGATAAACGTAGAAGAGCCTCGCTCGTGCATTGGTGGGATCAACTTTATGCCCTGCACTATGTTACTTCAGAGGATTTTATGACTGCCTATTTAGAAAAAAAAATATTTTAAATTTGCGATAACAACAGAGCCTTGTCACTGACGAAGCCTAGGTGTTAATTTAGTTCTGATGTTTGAAGCTGAGCTTAGCTACTCTTGGGATATGACTCATTTAGGTAAACATAATCGCCAGCATTCTAGCAAACACGGATTTTGTCAGGATTTTCTTGCTCAACGCAGATTGTTGAGTTCACGCAAGATTTGGCTCTTGAAATAGATAAGCTTAAAGTGGTTGACTGTATTATCTTGGACTGCAGAAAAGCAAATGATGGTGCTGCATATCACCCTCGGCGTACTAAATTTCATCCTATGAAATGAATGAATCATTTTTGCATTGTTATTACTATTGGTCCTATAGCTTTGTTCAAAAGTACTGTGTAGTTAACCGGACTATAGCGAATGAACGTGATTCCGTATACCTGCAGCTTTATTCGCATTTAATAACATTCTGGTGTGCTGATTCAGAAAAGTTTTTGGATGTTAAACAGTCTGTTAACGGCACCTTTACAAGAAAACCTTCATTCCAATTGGATACGTATACCGTAATTTATGCTGCTGTGACAACGGCCGAGGAATATAAATACCTAGGAGTTTATTTAGGGAGTGGTTAGAGGTTAAATAGGCAGGTGCACACAGTAAAAGTTACAGCTGCATATGTTTTTGGCTTTCTGAGACGAAATTTCAGTGAACCTCCATCTAACTGAAAAGAACAACCGTATTTAGCTCATGTGCGCTCAATCTTGGAGTACGCATGTGTTTTCGTGCATCCCTACGTCAAAGAGCTCGTTGATACGCTCGAAAACATACAGAATATGTCAGTGCGATTCGTATTAGGTAATTGGCACGCTCAACTTAGCATGAGAGAAAGTAAAAATAAACTGTAATGGCAGGACGTGAAAGATCACAGACGAAACCACAGGTTTAACTTTTTTCGTAATATCTATCATTCCAAAACTGTTGTAGAAGGGGAGAAGTATGTCCAAGCGCCATTCTACCATTCTACATATCGCAAAGTGGGACCGCTAGCTTAAAGCAAATTATTAACTTTCCTTTAAAGGTGACGCCTTGCGCGATTCATTTTATTTTACATCAATATTGCAGTGTAATTATCTTCCACGTATGATTGCATTAACTCTTTATATTGACGATTTTCAGCGCGCTTTGTAGAATTATTTTGTTGTTTTGTCTCATATTAAAATGCTTAATGTTATGTGTCTCCCTTCTGTAATGCATGCAAAGGCAAGCAGGCAGCAAATAAATAAATAAACAAAACAATGAATAAATAAATGAATAAAAATAAATAAATATAAAAAACAAATAAATAAATAAATAAATAAATAAATAAATAGATAAAATAAATAAATAAATAAATAAATAAATAAATAAATAAATAAATAAATAAATAAATAAATAAATAAAATTCCAGAGGGGCAAGTTTGCCTCCGACGGGTTGAAAACCCTACACATTCAACCTTGACCAATAAAATATATATTGCACTATTCGTTGCAGTATGCAAGGTTTCCTGTATACATGCTACCATTGCTATGTTATTGGTTTGAAACTAATTATGTAACTCTAATTTTACTCCTTTCCTTGCGTGAACACAAAGGGATACAACTGCAGCCACCTGAAGCAGGGCGTCATTCGCGACGCGTCTAGAATTTTTTTAACGTAGTATGACATTAGAAGAAAATTTAACTCTTTTGGACTATTAAGTGGTGTGGACGTAAACTCATGAAAAGAACAATAAAATAGATTGAAAATGAAAGTACCTGTTCTCTCCTTCTTAGGATCAGCCCTGCGCAAGATCATAAGAAAAGTTGATCGAGTAGAAAATGTCTTTGCAAGAAAAATGGGCAAAAACTGGACATACTTTTTTGTGAAGAAGTTATATTAAATGCTCCTGAGTGTTTTGTTGAGAACCAAAACGCTTCGTAAAGGCATTAACACCGGTTTTGTATACATCAAAATTGGTCAAGCAACTGTTATAAAAATAGTTTATGTAGTCATAGCATGAAAGTGTTCCGGAATATTGCCCTAAAAGAAATTGGCTAAAAGCGGGGCAATTTATCTCTCTGAAATTCAACCCACTAAAGTATGCGCCTTCCGCCCCCCCCCCCATCCTCTTTCCCCGTTTATTACAGGTAAGCCGCCCCACAGAGGATATCAGGACCTGGACAATACATCTATTCAAGCTCTACAAAGAACTGAATATTTTCTGTGTTCGGCAGTAAATGAGGTACAGCAATTAAAGGAACGACAATTTGTGAGCACTGTTTAATAAACGAATTTTGCTGTCTACTGAGGCTGGTAATTAAGCAAGGCTGCGCTGAAAGCTTGACGGCTGGTGGTTGCGCGCGAGCTCACTTTGATGTGGCTGCATTGAACCCAAAATGCTGGGTTTGTGCTGCTTCTGCTTGCGCGACATGCAGTGACCGGCCTCAGTACAGCTAACGTAGTGTGGCTGAACTCCAATGCCCGTAGGACGGCCGTATTTCCGGTAGCTGTAGTCCGGCTGGAGTCCGACGACCGCATCTCTGCTGTCCTCCGGCGGACGTACTTCGGCCGTACACTGGTGGCTTTGGAATGGCCGGAGCCCTACGGTGGAATCTGGCCGTATGACCGTAAGCCGGTCGACTGGCCGACGGACACTGGCCGTTGGACAGCCATGGGAGTACTGCCGTATACGGCCAAAAGGCCCACATTTGGACATGGGCCGAACATGGCTGCCGGAAAACGGCCGGACAGAAAATCACCGGCCAAAGTACACCAGCCTGTTTTAGGCCGAACAGTCCTGTGCTGCCCGGGAAGTAACATAGAGGTCTCCGTTTACATTTCTTGTTGAAAAAAAATAAAATAAGCTTGTAGGTTGTGACTGCGGTTGGAAACAAACAATAAATAAACTTGAGAATACACATTGTTCACGTTTGTAGTTGTACAATGATCAATGTTGTCACATTACCAGCCCCCCCCCCAAAATGCCTGTTATCCCAAACCTTGAACATGGCAGCGTCCAGTCGCAGTTTTTCTAGCACCAAACTACACTCGCAAAGACAGGGCTGAACACTGAATACAGAAGTACACGCCACACATCACAGCCTGGGCCACCACCTCGGTGCCACGTACTATATGCACTATACTTACAGCGCTTCTTTGCAAAAGAAGGCATATTAAGACTTTACAACCAGGCGTGAAGGAGACACCATGCTCTCACAGCCACATTCGGCTTGGAGAACCCACTCTCCTTTCGCGAACACAACGTATGCTCAACACGTGTCTCGTCTGAGGCACTCGTCGTGAGAGTTCACAACTCTGACAAGAGTCCCACAAGGGTTTCACAAGAGTTCAAATGACATCACTCAAAAAATTTGCTCACGGTAGCCGATGTTTGCCAGACATTTGTCGCCAAAGCAATTCTTGGTTTAGAGGACCTGGGGTGGTGCTGCGAGATACAGCAGCTCTTATGGCAGCGGAGGACAGCCATGGCCGAGTGCCGCCAGTGGTGCTTGCCTGCCAGCTGGAGCTCGGCGCTTCGGGCCCCTACGGGGTGGAGGGGTGCCAAGATCCCTCCCCCTGGGTGCGACGAGCCGTCCAGTCAGGCCGAGCAGCTGATAAAATACGACTTCAGCCACGACTTCAGCGGGGGTGGCAGTGACCGCTGCTCGATGCGGTGCGAGGTGCTCGTGCAGCTCACTATGAAGCGGCTGCACAGCTCCTGCAGGGACAGCACCCGATTAGAGTGCCATAGGTGCTTCATGCAGTTCCGCCGGAGGGCCATCCTTGACAGCTCCACGAAGGACTCGGTCACGTAGAAATCACACAAGAAGCTCACCTCGAAGAAGGACATGCCATGCTTGCGGGCATACTCAGCTGCCTCCTGACATCCCACCTCCCGGTTGAAGGCTAGGTGCAACCTGTTGCCTAAGAGAAGCTTTGAGACCCCTGGAGCATGGCGCTCGACCTCCTGCAGTGATCGGCCGAGTGCATCGAAGGACCACCGTGTGGTGATGTCGCAGACGAGCAGGATCTCCTGGGCTCCACTCGAGTACAACCGGATTATCGTGGAAAAGTGGCCCTGGACTAAAGTGTCCCAAAGGTGCAGACGCACTCGCTTGCCGTCTAGCAGCACCGTCGTCGTCCTGTACGAGGCAAACCGGCCAGAGGCGCCGAAAGGAGACTCCAGGGCGCCGTCCCCTAGTCACCCGAGGATCTCCCTTGCCCCCGTCGCTGTCTCCCACCCGCAGGAACTTGAGCACGTAGTGGTAGGCCCGGGCAGCCACCGAGCCACCACCCTGGGTGCCCCGACTGGCGCGGCCACAGGGGCCAAGGCGGCGCTCCCGTTCAGCGCAACCTGCATGGCTGCGCCTGCCCACAGGGGGCCTCAGCGGGGCTACTGAAAGGCACAGGGCTGCTGCTGCTGCTGTTAATGCTGCTGCTACTGGTAGATCCCTAGCATGGGTGGCAACATTGGCTCCCGTAAAGTCTTATGCTGTGTGGTTGGTTCCAGAACAGAAGCACTCTCTGCGTCGGTTGCTCCAGCGAAGTTCTCCGAAGTAGCAAATGACACGCTCGCTAAACTTGATACCAAACGACACTTCGAACGACGTTCAACGTAAGTGCCCAACGACGTTCGACACTTACTGAAACTGTTTGTCGCGTGGAGGTACGTTGTAAAAACAGATGCTAGTAAGTTTGTCATGTGCGTGACTTACGTATGTATTCTAACAAAATGTAATGGAAGGACGTCGCAAGGCAGACCAGGGCCATGGCTGCCTTGAGCGGGGATGACAGATTTTATGACAGGGAGAATGTACATGATAACGATAATGATGAGCCCATAGCCATCGGGACATTTAACAGTTAGCTTTTCGCCAATTAGGCACATGCGCAGTCCAACTGCCCATTTGCCTTGAGGCCAGCCCAGGCGGCACAGAAAGTGTGTCCCAAGACCGGCCCGTCTATACCCGCTTTCTGTCATGTCCAGCCAGCATCCAGGTTCTGGCAGCCACTGATCATACGAAGAACGGCCAACATTCGGCCACCAGCGCTTCGGTATTTCTTCGGCCGCCCGTGTTCAGACGGACAACGGCAGCTGCCCGCCTACCAGATATTCAGTTGCATTGGGGCTGCCGATGTTGAGAAAGAAATCGGCCGGAGTACGGCTTTAGGGCATCCGTTCTTCCTTCGCGAAGCGGTGTTCAGGCGAAACACGGCAAGCGACCGGCCACAGGATATCCGTATTCTTATGGCAGTTGGTGTTCGAAAGGAGACCTGCCGTAGCGCAGCTGCCGCGCATGCAGTCTTTCAACGTTGAACCGCGCGTCCGGCGGCAGAATATTCGTTTTCTTCGGGCATCCGGTGTTATAAAGGATACCGGCCGACATGGCCTCAGAATGTACTGTTTTCATTTGGTTAGCTGTCCACGGCCAATTTACAGCAAGCGAACAGCCGCAGAAGTTTCGGCAACCGGTATTCAAGAGGAGACCGGCCATCGTAAGGTATGAGGTTATACGTTATTATGCGAACAACGGCGCGCGCCTGGGCGTCGAGAATTCATGCACAGACGTGCTGGGAAGAAGGTCCGCCGATGTAGCACCGGTTTTTCCCTGCGTGAAGAAAGAGCCGTTATGGAGTCGAATGGCGCGGATACGTTTTTCATCCGCTCGGCGTTTCTACGTTTTAAATGAACAAACTACGTTTGTCAAACAGTAATGAGTGTTCCAGGGGAACGGGCAAGGTGCAAGGACTGACTGGACATTACCAGGGAAACGTTTAGGTCATCAAAATGCCATTTATGGCCACAAAAAGACTGTGCCACACCGACGGGTGAGCTAAGCCTCGGCATTCATAGCCGCTACAACGCCTCGCCCACCGGCTTCGTCAACGCATCATCTCGAGGCCATTCGCCCCCTCATGAAATGGAGACCATTGGAGCATCGACCCGACAGCGACGTCCGACCCGAGATGGCGGTGGTTCACCAAAATAACGGGCCTCAGAGGGTGTCGAGCAAGCGACCACCTCGCAGGAGCTCAACCGGCGCCATGTCAAGGACTCCCCAACAAAGAAAGGCAAGGGCACGCAAAAGCGCAAGTTTCCGGCTATTCTTATCACAATAATACTGCGGAAAACAATTTTGCAGTATTTTGTTGGTGATAAACGTAGACGAGGCTAAGCTCGTGCATTGGTAATCTCAACTTCGTGCCCTGCACTATGTTATTTCATGGGATTTTATGACTGCCTATTTAAAAACAAGTGTTATTTTGAATTTGCCCTAACAACAGAGCCTTGTGAATGACGAAGCCTTAATTTTAATTTAGTTTTGGCGTTTGAAATTTAGATTAACAACACGTGGGATATGACTCATTTGGTTAAAAATAATCGCCAGCATCCCAGCAAACACGGGTTTCGTCGGGCTTTTCTTACTCAACGCAGCTTGTTGAGTTCACGCACGCTTTGGCTTTAGCAATAGATAAGCCTAAAGTAGCTGACTATTTTCTTTTGCGGCAGAAACTCATTTGACGGTGTTTCATATCAGCTTCTTGTTAGTACATTGCGGGAAATAAACTGAATGAATCGGTTATTGCATGGATAGCCGAGTATATCTCTCTGAAACAGCAGTTTGTTGTTCGTCCGGTTGTTCGTCCGGATATGTTCCCGAGACCTCAGCGATTCCCCAAGGCTCAGTTGCGGGCTCTCTTTTGTTTGTGTGGCCTAAATGTTCGTTAAAAATGTTCGCGAATGACTGTGTAATCTACAGGACTATAGCGAATCAACGTGATTCCGAATACTTGCAGCATGATTCACATTAATAACGTTCTGGTGTGCTGATTCAGAAAAGTCGTTGAATCTTAAAAAGTATGTTAACGGCAACTTTACAAGAAAACCTTTATTCCAATTGAATGCGTATACAGTAAATTACACTGCTTTAGGAACGGCCAGGGAATATGAATAACGAGGAGTTTATTTAACGCGTTGTTACAGAAATAGGCACGTTCACAACAAAAAACTTACAGCTGCACGTGCTTTTGGCTTTGCGCGATAAAATTTAAGCGAACCTCCACCTAACTTAAAAGAACAACCGTATTTCACTCATGTGTGCTCAATGTAGGAGTACGCATGTGTTTTCTGGGATCCCCACAGCAAAGAGCTGGTTCATACACTCGAAAACATATAGAATAGGGCAGTGCTAATCGTATTAGGGATTGGCACGGTCAACTTAGGATGAGGAAAAGTAAAAGTAAACCTAAATGGTAAGACGGGAAAGATCGTAGATGAAACCTGAGTTTGAAATTTATGCGTATTATCTATCATTCGAAAACTGGAATAGAAGGGGAGAAGTATATCCAAGCACCATTCTACATATCCTAAAGTGGGATCGCTAGCTTGAAGCAAATTATTAACTTGCCTTTAAGGTGAGGCCTTGCGGGACTCATTCTATTTTAGATCAATATGAGAGTGTAATTATCTTCCTCGTATGATTTTATCCCCTGTTTATAATGACGATTTTCACCGCACTTTGTTGAATTACTCTTTTATTTGGCCTCATATTTGATGCTTAGTGTTATGTATCTCCCTGCTGTAATGCATGCGAGGGCAAGCAGGCATAAAATAAATAAATAAATGAACTAATCAATGAATAAATAAAAAATAAATAAAAAAAAGAACTAAACTTGTGGAGCCGCAAGTTCGCGTCCGACGGGTTGAGAACCCTACGCATTCAAACTAGACTAATGAAATATTTATTGCTTTATTCGTTGCAGTATGCAAAGTTGGCTGTATAAATACAGTAATTCCTAAGTTATTTGTTTGAAAGAAAATATTAAACTCTTGCCTTACGCCTTTCCTTGCGTGAACACAGAGGGATACAACTGAAGCCATCTGAAAAAGGGCGTCATTCGCAACACGTCTAGAATTTTCTTAACGTAGTGCGACTTTAGAGGAAAATAAGTTATTTTTGACTATTAAGATGTGTGCACGTAAATTATGAAAACAACATAAAAAATATATTGAAACTGAAAGTACTTCTTTGATCTCTTCTAGGATCAGCCCCGTGAAAGATTATCAGAACACGTAATGGAGTAGAAAATTTCTTTGAAAGAAAATGGGCGAATACTGGACATACTTTTTGCTTGGAGTAACTTATATTGAATGCTTCGGAGTGTTTTCTGGAGTGCCGAACCGCTTCGGAAAGGCATTCGCACCGGTTTTATATACAAAAAAACTCTGTCGAGCAGCTGTTGTAAAAATAGTTGATTTAGTCAGAGTATGAAGGTATTGTCTTAAAAGAAATTGCCTAAAACCGGCATTTTCATCTTTGTGAAATTCAACCCACTAAATTGTGCGCCTTCCGACGTCGCCCCCCCATCCTTCTTTGTTTATTACAGGTAAGCCGCCCCACAGAAGATATCAGGACCTTGGCAATACATCTATTCCAGCTCTCCAAAGAAATGAATATTGGCTGTATTCGACAGTAAGAGAGGCACAGCAATTTAAGGAATGACCATTTGTGAGCACTTTTGAATAAATTAATTTTGGTCTCAACTGACACTAAAAATTAAGCCAGGCTGCGCTGAAGGCTGGACGGCTGGTGGCTGCGCGCGGGCTCACTTTGATGTGGGTGCAGTGAACCCAAAATGGTGGGTTTGTGCTGCTGGGCAGCGCGATTGAGTCATCTGCTTGCGCTGCATGCAGTGGTCGTCTACCGGCCTGAGTACATCTAACGTACTGTGGCTGAACTACAATGCCCGTAGCACGGCCGCATTTCCGGCTGCTTTAGTTCAGCTGGAGTCCGCCGACCGCATCTCGGCTGTCCTCCGGTGGCCGTACTTCGGCCGCACACGAGTGGCTTTGGGATAGCCGGAGCCCTACGGCTGGAATCTGGCCGTATGAGCGTACGCCGGGCGACTGGCCGACGGACACTGGCCGTTGGACAGTGATGAGTGTGTGGCCGTATACGGCCAAAAGGCCCACATTTGGACACCAGCCGAACATGGTTGCCGGAGAAAGGCAGGTCAGAAAATCACCGGCCAAAGTACACCGGCTTCAGTAAGGCCGAACAGTCCTGTGCTGCCTGGGAGGAATGCGCAAGCGCAACACTTTCGAATGATGCACGTGCCGAAAGTCTCGCGGTTAATTCGAAAGCATGAGCTTCAGGTGGGCTCTTATCACTGTGCACTGATGCCTCGCTTTTACGCGTCTCAAACCTTTGCTCCGCGCCACAGCGTTAACATGCGGATACAGTTCTTCGGGCCGTTCTTGGAGCTTCGCAACGCTGAAACTTTGGTAATGCAGTGCCCCCCGTACCTGGCTGGGGATATAAGAGGCCCGCGAGATATTTTCGAGAGCACAAAGAATAGGTCCTCAACCGTAACACTTTTTCTCGTTCCAGGAGGTCAATTCCTGCGAAGCTGTATGCAAACCCTCTCTCCTCTTGCACTTTTAGCCGTGCTTGCGCCGTCTTGCCGCTTTCAGGACAACCAACTGCCTACAAGATGACGCGGACAAGAACCGGGCTGTGGGCTCTGCTTCCCGAAAGATTCCAAGTCCTTCGGTCTTGCTGTGTTTGTCCTGAAGAGCTAACTGTAATCGGAAGGATAACTCCTGAAATATAGGAAAGTAAACCTCGATTATCAGAAACAAAAGTTGGCCCTCCTTTGTCGGTTCTGACTTTGAGCCCGAGGATTCAATGAGACCCTTAGAAATGCTAAAGCCGAAGATGGACAAACAGTTACGCAGTTCATGTCCCGCCTTTCAGGTGACTTTGATCGGTATATAGGAACAGCAGGGCTACCGAAGACGTTTGAGGAACTCCGCGACAAAATGACCGCAGAACAGTTTTTCAATTGCCTCCACTCAAACCTTGTAGTGCTTCTCAAGGAACGTGAAGTGGATAATAGAACTGAGATGGCAGATGTATGCGACTGTTCCCTGGAAGTTCAGTCGATGGAGAACCTTAGTCCGGCTATGGAAGGTGGCGAAAAACATCCGGCCGAGCGAAGACTCGGGCCTGCCAGAAACGATCCAACATGCTTCGTTTGCCTTAGGAGTGGACACCCTGCACCTTACTGCAGCTTTTTGGCCCCTCCAATTCACTGTTTTGTATGTCGCAAGCCCGGTCCTATATCGAAAAAATGCTGATCAAACGAATCCGCAGCACAAGTTAATGCCTTTACCTTTAATGTAAATCGTACGAAGCGAATCTACTTCGAACCTGCAAGCACAAATTTCCGCAAAGACCTGGAACCATAGGGGTTCAAAGGCCGAAGAAACATGCCAGAACAGGTTTCTTTGCTAATGACTGTTCATGGCGACACGAAAGCGCTAATAAACATCCACAACCAGGAGGAACGATTACAAAGGGACGGAGTGCTCCTCCCAATTAAACTTTTATTGAAAAGACACGAACATATATACATGAAGCTGAGACGCCAAATAAATGCTGCATCACTTCGGCCAGACACAAGTGAACCTTTTGCTAGGTAAAATGTAGATAGTGTACTTTAGTATTACAGAGATGCGGAGGAGGGCTATATGGGTGGGCGTCAATGGAGGCGACAGGTAGAACATCCGCCTTACTGGCAGACACACTGTGGTTTGAATCCTGGTTGTGGACAATTTCATCCAGATTTTAAAAATCCGCGTGTTGATGGAATTGCAGATTGAGGCTTTGGGTGCGGTCTGACCCTATCGAGCACTGCCGTTAACGCATTTCCTCACCAGATGAGGATTGGCCACCCTGTTGTAGCACTGGCCACAGCCTTTCATGAATACGCCAATTAAGCCACGGTGAGACCTGTGACGCAGCTGAGCGTGCTTCAAATCCCTGAAGCCGGACAGGCCATTATTGGAATCTGAATCTGGCTTTGTTTAACCCGAGAACCTTATCCAGCGAAGCGAGTCTATAGGTGTTTTCCGATGAATTACCTGACATTAAATTGGATGTAATAGGGTTTAGTGAGGTTAGGAGGACAGGTGACGCATTTAGGGCACTTAAAAATGACCACGTTGTAGGTTACTGTGGTCTAGTAGACAGGAGAGAACTAGGACTGGAATTCCTAGTTATTAAACGCATAGCTGGGGACGTAGACGAATAATACAGCATTAGCAAAAGCGTAGAAGGTCTTGTACTTAGGCCTAATAAGAGGAACAATCTCAATTTGTTCCAGGGCTACACGTCTACATCCAGCCACGACGACCAGCTAGTTGAATGCTTCTATGAACGTGTAGAATCAGCAATGACTAAATTAAAACACATTATATCTTAGTCATGCGAGACTTCAATGCTAAAGTAGGGAAAATCAGACTGGAGACAAGGCACTTAGCCACAATGGAGTAAGTTGTAGAAATAGCAGGGGGAGACCTACTAGTTGCGTTCGCAGAACGAAATAATATACATATCATGAACACCTTCTTCTGAAACAGGCGAGCCGGAAGTGTACGTGGAGGAGCGCGAATAGGGAGAATGAAAATAAAATAGATTACATATTGTGCAATAACCCTGGCGTCGTGCAGCCTGTGGAGGTGCTCGGAAGGGCAAAAAGTTGTATAGTCACCACCGTATGCTAAGATACGCAATTAGGCTAGATTTGAGGAGGAGCCGTAACGCGCTAGTACGAAAGAAGCCGATGAATAGGTTAACAGTAAGATGTAAAGTTGAACAATTCAGAATCGCGCTGTGCAACCGATATTCAGCACTTGCTGAGGAAGCAGAGTTCATGACAGAGGAAGCCAGTGCCAATCTTACAGGCAGTATCACGGAATGTGCAGTAGAAATCAGGGGCACGATGGCTAGACAGCATAGTGGTAAACTTTCCCAGAAGACAAAATATCTAATGAGGAAACAGCAAACCATGACAGCCTCAACCCAAGCTGACAGCATAGAACTAGCGGAGCTTTCGAAGTTAATCAACAAGAGTAAGACAGTAACATACGGAAGTGTAATATGGAGAGGATCGAATGCGTTGTGAAGAATGGAGGTGGCCTGAAAGCAGTGAAGAGGCGTCTTGGCGCGGGGAAAAATCATATTTATGCACCTAATGACAATCACGGCAATGTCATCATAAATAGGGATAAAATAGTCGTAGTAGCCGAGGATGTCTAAAGAGATCTTTACAGTAGCCGGGACATCCAGGAGGATTCTGAACGATAAGGTAGTTCAGAGGAGATAGATATCCCACCAGCAACTACAGAAGCAGTAAAGAAGGCTTTGAAAAAAATAAAAGGGCGCAAAGCACCTGGTGAAGATCAGATAACAGCACTCTTGAAGGATGGAGGGAAAATTGTACTGGTAAGGCTGGCAAACTTGTGCACGCAATGCCTAATGACCTTGAGTGTACCGGAGCCTTGGAGGAACGCGAGCATCATCTTAATCCACAGGGTGACAAATTGCCGCAAACCATATACGGGTTTGTTTATTTATTGTTTGTTTTAATGCCCGGCCGCGCCCGGATCTGTTATCTGTGTGCCATGCGAAGGGGGTGTTCCATTCTTTATTTTTATGCCGCACAGGCTATCTCATTCAGATAAGCAGAGTGTTTCGCCCTAACGCCACTAGCCCAGAATAATCTGTGATCTACAATGTTCTGGATATGAATTGACGGTTCCAGAAACTCTCGCGCCGAAAGATAAAAGCCTGCACAGCAGACGCCGCGGCATTCGATTCTGCGACGCTCGCCGACGCAAGTTTTTTTGCTGACCGCTGCTTCGCCGCCTCTGTATTCTTTAGAGTTGTTAGGGGAGCAAACTTGTTTCTCCTTCAAGACAACTGCGTCGTCCTTGGCTTCGTGACAACTGGTGGAGGTGCGGGGTACGCACCCTTTATGACGACCTCTGCCAGCCGCCAGCCAAGTCCAAGTAGAGCCAGCCTCCGACTGCAAGGATTGCCACCCGAGCTCGGTCTTCTGCCAGAAGGGCCCAAGAGAAGGAACGCTGCAACCAACACCATGGTGCATGAACAAGCGTCGCCAATCGTCCTGCAGCAGCCCCGAGAACCCCCATCGTTCCGGGGATCCCCCGGAGAAGTTCCGGAGGACTGGTTGGAGAAAGTGGAGCGCGCCCGCATCTTTAACAGGTAGGATGCCGAAGAAACCTTCCGCCATGTTTTCTTCTATCTAGAAGATACCGCCCGAACGTGGTTTGAGAACCACGAAAGCTCGCTAACTAACCGCCCTCTCTTCAAGAGCGAATTTCTCAAAACATTCGCTACCGTCGTGCGAAAAGGACGAGCCGCCCTCTTGTTGGAAATGCGCATGCAACACCCCAACGAAGGGGTTGTGATCTTCGTTGAGGAGATGAAGCAATTATTTCGCGGCGCGGTCCCAGATATGACGGAGGAAAAGACGGTACGCTTCTTAATCCGCGGTGTAAAGGAGGAACAGTTTGCTGGACTTGTCCGAAACGCGCCCAAAACTATCGCCGAATTCGTGACCGAATCGAATACAATTTAGAAGGCCCTCGAAGTGCGTGCTAAGCAGTACGAGCGGAACTTTGTTGGCGCGGCTAATGCGAACCACATCGACAACATGCGGATTCCAGCTGAAAGCCTACGCGAGACCATCCGCGCAGTAGTGAGAGAGGAGCTGCGGAAATTTTTCCCCACACCGCCACAGCCCCAAGTCGCTACGCTTACCGACGTGACTAGAGAAGAAGTGCAACAAGCGTTGGGAACTTCTACGCCATCCGAAGTACCCCGAGAGCCACAAGCTATGACATACTCCGCGGCTGTTCGTCGGCCCCATCCTGCTCCAACACGCCGTCAAGAGGCCCCGCCGTACCACCGCCCCCTGTCACCCGCCCGACCATCGGTAGCCCGAAACCAGACGCCGGGGAAGACGGACGTTTGGCGAACTCCCGATAATCGTTCTCTGTGCTACCACTGCGGAGAGGCTGACCATATCTACCGTCGCTGCCCATACAAGAGACTCGGACTGCGTGGTTTCTCCGTCGACGCACCTCACCCTCTCCCTGGCCAACGACCACGTGAGATCGACGAGTATCTATCTGAAACCAGCCGTGGCCCAGTGCTTTTCAACCGTTCGCCGTCGCCCTAACCATACCAATCTCCGAACCGCCGTAGCAACGCTGCCTTCGCCTGTGAAAGGTCCCCCAGCCCACGCGGGGGAAACTAAAAGCAGCAACTTCTGGAGGTGAAGTTGCTCTACGGCGAAAAACCGAAAACCCTCCAACGAGGCAAGGACGCGCCGAAGATAGTGATTCACGATATGCCCTCATCCCGACGACCCGACGTAACCCTGACGAGACTCCCGAACACGACGACAGCTATACGGCGTGACCTGTACCCGACCTGACCAAGACGTCCGCTGAGAAGACGCACAGTGCCCGACCGTCAACACGCACAAGCCCAGATGCGACGCCCCGAAGCACCCAGAACTCGAGGAAGGCGGCATCCGACGTCAAGGTGTCCATCGCCGGCTTTGATGTAGTCGCCCTCGTAGACACGGGAGCCGACTACTCCGTAATGGGCGGACCATTTGCGTCTAAGCTGAAGAAAGTTATGACCAGATGGGACGGTTCGCACATACGCACAGCAGGAGGCCACCTCGTGACGCCAAGTGGAACGCCCACATCGCACGTCACCATAGACGGCATGACATATCCTGCAGCGTTCGTCGTTTTGCACAACTGCTCCCGCGACGTAATTCTCGGAATGGACTTTTTGACAAACAACGGTGCAATAATTGATCTGCAGACCAAGTCGATAACGTTTTCCTCCGATCAATCTATGACGCGAGAACTGAACCCCGAACACCGTGCAGCTATAAGGGTCGCCGATGATCATCTCACTGTGCCACCCTGCGCCAGCTTGGTGATAACCGTCTACTGTGAAGGTGCTGTTCCTGATCCCGACACTATCGTGGAGAGTGACCAAAGGTTGCTTCTCGACCGCGGAGTTTCTTTCGCAAGAAGCATTGTGCGGTTTAAGCAACGCAAATCCCACGTATTGGTCACCAATTTCACCGAGGAGTACCAGCATTTAACAAGGGCGCTGCAATTGCATTCCTCGAAGAAGCGCAACAACCATATGACGTGATCGCAGTCGCCGACTTTGAACTTGCACCCGAGGATAACTACAAGTTTCGGCATTCCTTCGACGTGAATCCGGCGCTACCGCAAGAAAAACGCCACAAACTATTGGCTTTGCTGCGTCGCTACAGCGAGTGTTTTTCGTCGAAATCGAAGCTACGTCAGACACCTCAAGCGAAGCACTAAATAATAACTGAAGATGGAGCCCGACCTACCCGACAGTCACCGTACCGCGTCTCTTCCCACGAGCGGGAAGCATCCGGACTCAAGTCGACGACATGCTCAGCGATGACATAATACAGCCATCGAAAAGTCCGTGGGCTGCGCCGGTCGTACTCGTGAAGAAAAAGGACGACACTTTAAGGTTCCGCGTTGACTACCGGAGACTGAACAAAATCACCAAAAGGACGTGTACCCCCTGCCACGAATCGGCGATGCCCCCGACCACCTCTGCCACGCGAAGTACTTCTCACCGATGGATCTGAAGACCGGCTACTGGCAAATTAAAGTGGACGAGAGAGACCGAGACAAGACTGCATTTATAACCCCGGACGCTCTGTACGAGTTCAAGGTGATGCCGTTTGAACTATGCATGGCACAAGGAACGTTTCAAAGCGGCATGGACACTGTGCTAACTGGCCTGAAGTGGCACACCTGCCTCGTCTACCTCGACGGCGTTGTGGTATTCGCCCGGACTTTCGATGAACACCTTGCAAGGTTGGAGTCTGTACTCGAGGCTATTCGCTCGTTCGGGTTAACGCTGAAGCCCGAAAAGGGCTGCTTCGCTTACGAGGAACTCAAGTTTTTGGGACACGTCGTCTGCCACGTGACTGCCAGCGACGAAAAACTCCGCCGACAAGACCCGCCGGATTTCTGCAACCGATAGCCGACCCGTCGAGGCCCTCTCAACAGATTGCAATGGACCTGCTAGGCACGTTCCCTAGGTCACGATCATAGAACAAGTGGATTGTCGTAGCGACAGACTACATGACGCGCTACGCAGAGACGCCGCTCTTCCAAGAGGGACTGCACAAGATGTCGCCAAGTTCTTTATAATCCAAGTTGTGCTGCGACATGGAGCCCCTGAAGTCCTAATCACGGACCGTGGAACGGCCTTTACCGCGGAGCTGATGCAAGAAATCTTACGCTACAGCAACACGGATCACCGAAGAACGACGGCGTACCACCCTCAAACGAACGGACTAACGGAACGTCTGAACAAGACGATTGCGTATATTTTGTCCATGTACGTCGAGGTTGAACATAAAACTTGGGACGAAGTCCTCCCGTATGTCACGTTTGCGTACAATACAGCTACGCAGGAAACTACGCAGATGACACAGTTCCAACTTGTCTACGGAAGACGGCCGACTACGATGCTCGACGCCATGCTTCCGCAAGTACAAGACGATGACCTCAACGCCGACGTCCAAGGATACCTTCAACGTGCGGAGGAGGCCCGCCAGCTCGCTCGAGTTCGTATAACAGACCTGCAGCTGGTGGATGCCGGCCGCTACAACCTCCGACGCCGAGACGCCGAGTACCAACCAGGGGATCAAGTGTGGGTTTGGACTCCCATTCGACGACGCGGACTCAGTGAAAAGCTTCTGCGACGGTATTTCGGGCCCTACCAGATTCTACGACGCGTTGGCCAATGAACCTACGAAGTGATCCCCAGTGGTGATTCCGGCACATCACGACGACGCACGCTAACCGAAGTCGTCCACGTGGTTCGCCTCAAACTGTACTTCGCAAGATGACGAACTTTTTTGTTGTTGTTGCTATTCGTTCAAACTGTCGTTTTATTTTAGCATCGGGTCGATGCACTCTTAGAAGGGGGGTAATGCCGCGAACCATATACGTGTTTGTTTATTTATTGTTTGTTTTTAATGCCCGGCCGCGCCCGGATCTGTTATCTGTGTCCCATGCGAAGCGGGTGTTGCATTCTTCATTTGTATGCCGCACGGGCTATCTCATTCAGATAAGCAGAGTGTTTTGCCCTAACGCCACTAGCCCAGAATATTCTTCTGTGATCTACAATGTCCTGAATGTGAATCGACGGTTCCAGAAACTCTCGCGCCGAAAGATAAAAGCCTGCACAGCAGACGCCGCGGCGTTCGATTCTGCGACGCTCGCCGACGCAAGTTACTTTGTTGACCGCTGCTTCGCCGCCTCTGTATTCTGTTGAGTTGTTAGGGAGCACAAGTTCGCTACAATAAACTTGTTTCTTTTTCAAGACAACTCTGTCGTCTTTGGCTTCGTGACAATATGAAGATGATAAATTTCAGGCCGGATATCTTACTGTCAGTTGTATACAACGTACTCACCATGATAATCGGTAACAAAATTTCTGCCACTGTAGATTTCAGCCACGCAGGGTTTTGCAAAGGCTATTTAAATATGACCCATACTCACACGATCAATCAGGTGATAGAGACGTGCGCGGAGCATACTCAACCTGTAAATATAGTCATCATAGACTATGAGAAAGCGTTTCATTAGGTCGAAACCTCAGCGGTCATTCAGACGTTACGGAACCAGGGTGTAGCCGAGCATTATTTAAGAATACTAGAGGATATTTACAATGGGTTCACAGCTACAATCTTCCTGCATAAGTAGAGCAGTAAAATACCTGTATAAGGAAGAGCGTCAGAGACGGAGCCGCAATCTCTCCAATGTTATTCACAGCATGTTTACAAGAGGTATGAGAACATTGGATTGAGAACAGGTGGAAGTAAGGGTTAATGTAATAGAGCTGAGTAACCTAAGATTTGCTGATGACGTTGCCCTCTTGAGTGACTAGGGTGTGTAACTACAAAGCATGCGTACCGCACTGGACAAACAGAGTGGAACCGTGGGCCGGAAAATTAATATGCAGAAAAGTAAATCAATGGTCAATAACTTTGGGACAGCACAGCGGTTTAAAATTGGTGTAAGTGAATCTACTTAGCGAGTGTATCTACTTAGGCCAAGTTGTGACCCCGGATTCTAAACATGAGGCAGAGATGATTAGAACGATAAGAATGGGCTGGAGTGCATACGGTAGGCATTCTGTGACAAAGAATGGCAGCCTACCATTGTCCATGAAAAGAAAGTGTATGACAGCTGCATCTTACCGGCACTCACCTACGGGGCAGAAACTTGGAGGCTCACTAAGAGGGTTCAGTTTAAATTGAGGACGACTCAGGTAGCAATAGAATGGAAGATGATAGGTGTAATATTAAGGGACAAGAAGAGAGTGGAGTGGATAAGGAGAAATTAAGAAGATATGGACGCTGGCAGGCCATATATTGCGAAGTCAAGATAGCCACTGGTCAATAAATGTAACCCACTGGATCCCTAAAGGAAAGCGTGGCAGGGGCCGGCAGAAAGTTAGATGTACAGATGAGGTCAAGACGTTTGCGGGGATGAATTGGTCGCAGTTAGTACATCACGAGGCAAAATTAGCGACAATTGGGAGATGCCTCTGAGCTGCAGTGGGCGTAGATGGGTTTGTGGTGATGATGATGATGACGATGACGATGATGGAGAGGGCACTTACGCACTTATCAACCATTCTCGCAATGTGGGGTACCTCTACGATTTCGCGTGTCTTTTCGTCACGGTGTCGATATAAAATAGTTGTTTCATTCAACAAGGGACGACATTCACACGACGAACAATGCACGGACAGGTTTGAATGCTGATTCGAGTGAGGGCGCTCTCATGTTCGCATAGCCGGATATTCAAACAGCGTCCAGTTACCACATTATACGCAGCTTTCTACTTCAACTGTATCTTATTGACCACTGCTATGCCGCAGCCTAGATACGAATGATTGTGTTTCACAGACCAAACGCCAAAACCCGAGCACGCACTCATGCATACGTGTGCTTCCGCGTGGCGGTGGTGTATAAGGTACTGTTGAAGTAGAAAAGTGCCAATATCGGGAAACCTGGACGCTCTTTGAATATCCGGCTGCGGGAACAAAAAGGTAGAGCGAAAAAAGAAGAAAAAATAAAGAAAGAAAAAATTGTAAGCTTTGAAACCTGTCCGTAATTTCTGGTCGTGTGGATGCCACTCCTTGTTGATTGCAACCACTATTTTACATTGACACCGTGACCAAAAGACGGGAAAAATTACTGAGGCCGCCCATATAGCGACAGTGGGAGATAACTGTGTAAGTTCTTCCTCCGTATCTTTATCTAATCTTGAAGTAGGCTATCTAGATATTGGTTAACACGAGCTTCACTTGTGCTAATACAGGTGACGCAGAACCTTATTGGGTGTGTTTTCTTTATGTGTATATGTTGCTATTGTTTCAATAAAATTTTAGTTGATAGTAGCGTTCCATCCTTTTGTAATCGTTCCTGCTGGTTTTCGTTGTTTCTTCGCGCTTTCATTTCACCATGAACCGTTAACAACTCGCCCAGCTTTATTTGTGACTTGCCAGTCTAGTTAGAGAGTTCGCCTGAAAACCAATATTAGCTATGTGAGATTGTTGCAGCAACACTGTTGTTGTAAAAAGAGACTTGGTCCCAGAAGAGTGCCTTACGGGTCAAGCAACAAGTGCGACTTTCCGTACAAGACAACTCACCGGCTTGGATATGCATATATTGCAGTGCGCACGCTCTACTACTCATAAAATGTCTTCCTAAACTGTATGACAGACACTCTTTATGGACTTTTGATGCGGCAGAAGACAACTTTCATAAGTAAGCTGGAATGGCAGGTCATTGAAAATCACCGTTATTGTTGTATGCGCCAGACGAAAAGGAGAAGGGGAAGGAGAGATGGCTGGTGACGAAGCAGGGTGGGATCGGAGGAGCTATGATCCGTAGGCATATCTCAAGCTCAACTTTTGTTCAATATCTAGAAGATGGCCTATAAAACATACCTAACATGAAAGCATAAGTTTTTTCAAAACGTATTTCGAAGTTGGGATCAACACTACAGTAATCATCAAGAATGTCATAAGAATTCTTGCTTCGCAAATAAAAGCTGACACCACCACCGTACATTAAAGCCCTACACATTTCTCGGCTATGCTACCCATCAAACACTATTTGGGCACTGGTACTAAAAATATATGCAACACAAATGATTGCAGTAAGTGCAATTCCTGGTGTTTCTCTTTGAAGCTTTCTACATTTAATTTAAAAATGGTGGGGTGGTTTGCTGCAGCAAGAGCTAAACGAACCCAAAGGAGTCAGCGCCATGATGGGCACAGTACAGAATTGAGGTTGCTATTTCAGAGAGGGAACGTTATTAGAATATTGCCTGTCATGTTAGCGGCTTACGAATCTTAATTAGATCACTATTGTTATGTATGCGGAGGGGTGTCTCACCCTCGTGCTTCGGAACAAAGACATGTCCGTTGTTTTGCCATGCGAAGGTGTAGTTATGTTCATCGGCTTAACCCACAGAGGTCGTTTTTTTCTGCAGGTAAGTAAACGATCGCATCATCTGATCTATGGTCTTCAGAAAAGTGCGGCGCTGGACCCATTGTTCTTTCAGCTGTAGCCTCACAGGCTCTTTTCTGGGCCGTTCTGGAAGGCGATGCACGTTTTAAATAATGGCGTGCTTTATTTCATGGTAGCCCGGTTTCACGGCCGGTCATTCAACTTCTCCAACAAAAGCTCTTTATGTTCTTGCGGTAAACCACGGATCTCGAAATTTTGACGCCGGCCGTACTATTGAAGTTTGTTAACCTGTTCGTTCATTCTTTTCATGGCGGAGGCGTAGGGCGACTGTAAATATTCAACCGTTTTTCCTAGCGCCTAAACATCATTCGCTTACCTGAGAACGTTTTCCAGCATTGTATTGTACTGAAGGAAACAACTCAAAACGTCTATGTATTACGAGTCCACGTAAACACATTTTAAAATAAATATATTTTGCTTCAAATAAACAGCTGCTAGTACTGTTCTGTTGCAAAATTACATTATTTATAAAATTTTAAAATAACTAGATGTGTAGAATAACTGATTCCTAAACAAAAACCAAGTAAAAATACCTTGCAAGGTATCAGCGTAGGATGGTAACTTGCGGCATGATACTAATATCAGAACAAAGCAAGTGTTTTATTTAGTTCTCATCTAGTTCGTGTTCATGACTCCCTACGGAAAACCATTCTTCACAAGGGGGCATTTGTCTGCAGCAGTTGCCCAATCACTTATAAGAAAAAGATTGATACATTTATTTGAAAAGTTACCAAGGTAATTACTTATATGATCAAGGTTTATGTTACAAATAAGCGTATTTATAATTACAGGAATGGGGAGTAATACATTTTGGTTAGTTTTGCCATATTCCTGTCCTTAGTACCTGATAAAAATTCAAAATACGTCAGATAGAGGGGGAACGCAAAGAAGGAAAATAGAATGGTTTCAAAGACGACAAATCATTGAAAATTAGGGAAAAAACACAATATATCAACAACTCCTTTATTGAAATGACAACACTGGGGGCATGCAAAGCTTTCCAAAATCACCTCCCCCACCAAGCCAACCAAATAACGGAACTAGAAGCGAGAACCTGTTTTCTATAGGGAGGGTTTACTGCCCTGCGACTGTGCTCTCTAGTGCTTTGCTGATACGGGAATTTTATAGATTTCCCAAGCGTTCAATCATCGTCACCCGATGGAGGGCAGCAGTTCCTGTCTACTCTTGCACAGTGAACGCGTCCCACCCAAAATAAAAATTGCTTCGACTGTACAGTATGGGCGCAATAGGACAGACGGCGGCTTCAATTCGGTAGGTAGTCAGGCTTGATGCTGACCACAAAAACCACTTTATTTTTTTTTCACCCACGATCAGAACCACAATAAGAGTGAGTTGGCTTTCCTCGAAGGTGTTGTGAGGGGACTGCAGACGCCATTAGTGAGCTTCGCTTTAATACAATGTTTAAAGTACGGTTTCATTAAGTGCATTATATTAGCAGACTTAATCTAGTAAAACCTTTAAAAAACTCGTTGACTGTTTTATGAATAAATTTAACATATAAAATGGGGCTCATCCAATGCCTTACCTTTGTCACGATCATGCCCCATCGGTTATGGTCTACATGCAATATGTACAGCTATATTGTGCATCATTCATATGAGCTGTTTAATAAGTCCAACACATTTTTTTCGTTACCCAACATTTATTGATTCTTTTTGTTATTTTCCATACTTTTCGACATTTTTCTTGCATATATCATTGCTGACACAGCACTGTGTTTCTTCTTCTTCCAACTACTGCGTTATTTCCACAGTGCACACCGCGACAGGCATCATTAGTGTTCGACCTGTTTGCTGGTATCGTGCATGATAGCATTTTGAAAATGAGTGAAACTATATTTGCTCAAAAATTAGTTTCTCTGGTGATTACGCTCGGAGTGTTTGTGAAAGGATGTAAAGGGGTTTACGTGCGTACCAGATGGATTTTCCTTTTATTGATTCGTTTGTTTTCTTGTTATAGAACTCTTGCTGCGTCAGAACTCTGAGCAATTCAGGGTTGAAAAGCTTACATGCACCTAAAAAGCGTCATCGTTAACGGCCTCTAAAACTACAATTGTTGCGACCACTCACTTACTTATCCCAATTACTTTGCTGACAGTCAATGTTTAAGCGTTACAGAATTACTGTCGTTGGTTAGAGCACTTCAGAGGATCAGGGTTTCGTGAAAAAATGGATCGGATAAGGCAGTTTATTCACGAGATTTAGGCACGTTTGGCACCTGCAGGGGTTTTTTACGGGGGCCCGGACCGGGCTCGGCCTTTATGATGGCGTTCGTGCAAAGTTCATCTAGTGATTCACGCGCCTCTCTAATCTAAAAAACCTTATGGTTGAAGCTGGCAAAGAAAAACAAAGTTTTATGTTTTTTCATTGCACTTTCCCTTTTTTTCTTTCGTGTAGTTCTACGCTACTTGAAGTTCGCACAGCCGAAATCCCGTCTTCCGCCTGGTATCAACCGACAATCTCCATCTTAAGCGTTCTTCGCTGGGTTCCAGCCAAGCAAAGTTCATTTCACTTGCGGCAACGTAATAGGTCTTGACTTGCAGCCCTGGCGTGAAATTTTTTCGGTGGTCGCTTATGTTATCAGTGTTGCCATCGGTTCGGAATTCGTCGCAATTTTCTGTCCGATTACGTATGCTAGATTCTAGTGTCTTGTATAACTAATATTAGTCACTAGGATTTTAAAGGTACTTACAATATACTGAGACCTACAAAGCCTTTACAACCAGTTTTGGACACAAGAATTCCTACTTAACTCACCGAAGGAAGGCTTAGTCGAAAAGCACACATATACAGCGTCGCTGTAACTGTAATTAAACGCCGATGTCTCTTCAAAGCAAAACATCTCATTGTATTCGTGAAAAAAACCAATTTAACCAAGGCTTCGAGTGAACCTGGAGCCTGGCTGACTTTTCAAAGTCGTATTGGCAAAACGATGACCATTGAGATACGGTAATGCGTCAGGACACTGCATCCATCATTGATTGCAGTGATGCCTACAGCCGGAGGCGTAGCGATAGTGCATTACGCAGCTCTATGTTGGTACTTTGCAAATAGAATGGCTTGCTTTCCTTCCCTTGCTCCATGCGCAGCGTTTCCTCTTTGCCGCTTTTCTGCGCTAAAGCATTGCTGGGTCGTAGCGCCACTGGGCGGACACCGCGACGCATGGAGCTGTTCCACTACTTCCAATCTAGAAACCAAGATGGTGAAATGGCACCGCCTCCGCCGCAGATGCCTTTGCTTGTTTCTTTTGACAAGGCAACATGCATTTCACGAGCTGGCAATACCGCCGCTTATGGCGCACTTGAAACTTGTTCTGTAAGTGCTTCAGGACAGGACTAAATCCGTTGGCCCAACCATCATAAACATAAACCTCCACTCAAATTTTTGTAGGCAATCTTGTAGCGAATTATCCAGCTTCCGAGGGAAACCTCTAACTCCTCTGTGGGCCCTGGAGTATGCGGCGTACATCCACCGATTCTTCTACGAATGCCTGCAAAGTTGGTGCCATTGCATTATGTTAAAAGTTGCTCTGCTGAAGCCTAGGCATTTTGGTGTCATCTCACACTCTTCCTGGGATGCTCAAGCGTCATCTGTTACAACGATCGTTGCAAGCTGAAACAACGAATTCAAATCCGGAAAGCTGGTGGTCCTCCCGAAATGCTTTACAAAAGGCGTGTAAAAAAAGTCTCCGTCGACATCTCGGCTTAGAAACACTAACGGCTGTATCACAGTCGTGTGTAAGAACAGTAACAGATTTGTAACCTTCACTAGTGAAAACTTCACTTTAATAAATTTCATTAAACTGAAGAGTGCGGCGTCTCATACAAAAAGAAAGAAGTGTGTACAGTGAAATCTCTGTGTAAAGAACCTCCACGTAACGAATACCTGGATTTAACGAAGTTTTTATTTTCCTATTGCCACCCCCGTTAAAGCCCACGTGTATACCGCGTCTATGTAACGCAACGACGAGTCAGTTAACATTGACGTAACGAAGTCGGCAAGCGAATCAGTCATTGCTTTTTAGCTTGTACTCAGAACTCTAACAGACAAATCAAATAATCTCGCGTGTACCAGCACTGCTGTTAGGAGCCAGCAGCAATAAAAACGTATGAAATCACCTAAACGCGTTAATCACCAAGATGAGTATGATCATGAATGGAGGGGCAGTATCCATCCCTTGGCTAACGTAGCAGTCACTTCTGGTTTTGCTTGTGTTGCATGACACCCCACCAGCTAGCAAGAATAACTCCACTTCCCGTTTTTTTTCGCCTGTGCCTCCAACAACCGCACACTTCCACGTGTGCCAATGCGACAACGCGGTATGATGGCCCGGCGCCCCGCCTGGTGTATAATGGTGATAATACCTCGGAAGTGTAAAGGCAGCGTTCCAGGCGGGAATTCCCCATTTAATGGTCCGCATTCGAACAGACCGCATTACCCATTCAAGTTACGGCCCGTTCCACCGGGGCATTTCCTGACACAATCGGGTGACTACCTGAGCACGACTCCCTCTGTGCAGGAGGTCCTTGTACCAATTTTTTCCTCGTGGTGCCCAGCCGAACCGAAGTGCCTCCCGCATTTACGTACCCCATCGTACAAACTGACGTGACGGAACAGTTTCCACTGCACTGAATCTTCGTACCAGGGGCTCTTGTCCTTCTTTACGGTGGGTGACCAGTGACTCCACAGAGAACTACCGCGTCTGGCGCGGTTGTACTGCGTGTCCAAGCACTTCATTCCCCGCCGAAACAGGGGGCGCTCGTACACTTTGAACTGGTGGGTACCCAGCGGTCCCAGACCACTCCCGAAGGTGCTTGAGGCACCTACTGCATGGCCTACCAATGCTGCTTGTGGTCAAGTTGCAAGCATTTGTTCCACCATCGAGACGAGCTACACTACGGGGATGCTTGTACCATTTAAAGGGACACTGAAGTGATATGTAAACATTGCGGGATTACTAGCGCAAATTGTAGTCCGGAGTCCCCAGGCCATGTTTCGACCACTCTAGGCGCGTTTACGCGATTTTATTTAGTAGAAAAACTAATTCGAAAACGCTGTCCTCCTCTCTTTGCGCTCGCCCATTTTCTGTGGCGTTTTCGTGTGACGTCAGGAGGGGATGAGCTGGCAATTGGCTGCGCCACGGCTGCGCTACTGCACGGCTCCCCGGCCGACAGAGTCAGTCGGCCCAGCGTTTCCTCCGCCGGCCGCCGGCGGGTCGTCGCAATCAAGGAGGTTAAAAAATTTGCTTGGTCGCAATTCGTTCGCTTAGTTGAAACGAAGACAGGACACGTTCGTGAATGGAAGAATGTGCCTTTCTTTACTTGGTTTGTTTGTACACTGTATCTAGCTCCAAGTCAAGGTCGCTTCACACAAGCGCTGCACATGTGAGGCTTCGCTGACTGGTACGCCAGTAGGAAAATATAAGGCCTCTTGAAGGCGGGAGAAGAGTCAGCGAAGTCAATATAGGTACTAAGCAAATAAAATCAACTGATATTTTTACCGTACAGCGTAAAACTAGGGCGCGGGAAGCACTTTTTTGCGCTGGGCGAACAAGCACAGCGGTCAGCAGCACGACTACGCATCTGCGAACGCTTTTCCGTCTACGAAATGCAATTGCTAGACGTGAGCTACTGTGGCAACTCGGGCGACGCTTACTGCACGATCGCAGTGCAAAAAATAGTCACCTAAGCGGCTTGAAATGCCAAAACTAAATAAAAGTGTAAACCGGTTGTACAATATATACCCTATATTAGCAAGGCATTCGTGTCCCGCTCCGTGGCCTAGCGGTCTTGGGCGGTAGGATATCACCGCAAATGTTTTGCGAATCACGAGTTCGAATCCCCGCGGGTGCGTGCTTTTTTTGTAAGTTAACTTTTTTGTTTTCCGGCCGATGTTTTCTATATTGAGTTCACCTTTTTTTGGGCCGCAACGTTCATGGCTACACGAACTAGTTCACAAAACGCGCGCAGGCTGGCACTGGCGCGCTAGCGAGTTCTCGTTGGCGTGCTGTTGCCATAAGCACCGACTGCTTGCGGGCAGTGGGCACAGGCCAGAATGAACAGACCCTTGGCCTGGTGCGAACACGCTTTTTACGATACAGGCATGAGGGAGGCAAGCTCCAAATATGGGGGAAAAGCGCATGACATTTGAACGTCTGCGGGTACGCGGAGGGCGTTCATGCACTGCGTAGGTCTCGGCTAGTGAATGCTACGACTACAAGCCGTCCTGGGAGGCTTATCTTGTGCATTTTCCAGCCGACAACATGGCAGAAGCGCGGTACGATGATTACTGAGATATTGAGAATGCCCATCCAGCAAAGCCATTGGTTATGTTTTACAGAACCGAAACCGAAACCGAAACTTGTGTAATTGCTAACCTTGGGCATCGTCCAATCACGGCGCCCCTCCTCCCAACGTCACAGCCTTAGTTGTTGCGGCTGCCGCAAACCGCGCATGGTAGTTTTTCTTCTTTCGCGCTTTGTAAAATAATTACCGATTTGTCAACGGGATAAACGATGAAAAGTGTGCTAATTTGAGCCACTCTACGCAGTGCAAGCAAAAACGGGAGCTTGACAAATTTACTTCAGTGTCCCTTTAAACAAACCGTGGGGTATCCGGTGGCCCAGGATTCTATCCAGGTTTCCCCGATTACGAGGCGAGTGCTATACCACTCAACCATAGCTCTCAGTAAGTTACAACCTCTTTCACCGTGGCATTTGCGGAAGAAGTCAGGTAACGTTCCAAGCACCAGATCCCCTAGGCAGGGGGTCTTGTACCAATTTTTGCTGGTTGGTGCTCAGCAGTACCGAAGTACCTCCCACATTCTCGTCCCCCATTACTAGTATTGTTTTACTAGTATTGTTGGCTTACGGTTAGGCTATGGGAGTGTCGTCTATGAATTTGCCTGTAAAGCGCATTGAAAATGTTGGACCCAGTACTTCAGTTGGGGGTACATCGTGCATCCATAGCTTTACGGACTAGCCCGTTTGAAAGTCTATTCGCAGAGTGCGATATAGGAAGCCCCAAACACCTGTGCACTTTCATACCATGGCTCTCTGCCATTAGGTGACCTCCATAAAAAATCACTCTTGTAATTTTATCCTTAACGACATTTCGTCCACTGAACTGCACACAGCCCCATAAATCTTCACCTGGTCCGTTCTTGAAAGTGAGATACCATGGGGAGGAGCTACAGATTTCTTTCGAGGAGAGCATGAAGTCGCCTATTGCTGAGTTCGCCGCTTATTGGGACAGGTCAGCAATCTCTTGTGACATGTCGTTTTAGTCTATGGACAAACCAAACGCACCATAGAGATAATAATGCAACAATTTTAGAGCTGAAAGACCAATAGCAGTACACCGCTTTTTACACTGCAGCATCCAAGTTTTCTTGTGCTGTGTCAGGTGCGGCACAGGATCCAAATTTTTCCAGCACGAGGACATTACACATATTCAGTAGTATATTCACGACAGAAGCGTATGGCGTTTTAATGGCAGTACAGCACGTCATACATGCCAAAACACAACACTCCAGTATCTTTACAAACTCTTGGGTGTTGTTAGAAACTTAGAAACTTTTAAAGAAACAATAACTACGTTCTCCATTGCCTAATTAGGTCTTTATTCTCTACCTATATCTCAAAACTAAAAGTAATTGTTTGCTGGGTTCAGAATCAGAGCGACATTTTGTGAAAGAAAACCGCTAACCAGAATAGTGCTGTAGCGGCTGTCCGCAGCACCCTGGAAACACACTATACCCACTGTGAAAGTCCTCTACTCAACCTGAAACCAGTGGCATGAAGGTCTCTCCTTAAATATTGGCAGAAAACATGGGATACACCAAACTGACAACAAACTACACCCTGTAGAACCACTATTAGGAACATACATAGCAAACATAAACCTAACTAGCCCTAAGCTTGCTAAGGATAGGCCACCGCATGGTTTAGGATAGTTTAGGTGGTGACACTCCGCCGTCCACTCTAGAGCCGCCGCGATCAGATCATGTGCGGGGCTAGCAGCGGCGCAAATTTCGCAATTGTAGAGGGCGCCGCGGCATGGGGGCCCAGATGATCGCGATGTGCGGCACGATGCCGTGGATGGTGATCTGCGGCGCGGCCATGCCGTGGGCACTGTTACCAGATTGCTGTGGTAAAATAACTTGTATACTGAGATATTTCGGCCAAGGGAAAAAAGCGCTTTGTTTCCAACTGAAATTTAGTAACATAAGGTACGAAGTGCCAGCGCCGCTCTTCCCACGTTCTTCTCTTCAATGCGCGCTCAACACTCCCACACTATTTCTTCCTTCCCACGAGCCCAAAGAAGTGACCGCGTTGCTGCTGCATTACTATGTAAACATGCGTTTGAGGCAGCACTGTCAGCGAGCCAACTTGGCTTCCAAGAAACACATAAGACGGACCTCACAAAGCGGAGCTCGGCATAGACATCCCGAAACTGACATATGAGAAAAGGTTCTGTATAAATCAGCAAGGTGTAAGGAAGTTTGCACATCCTCTGAGCGCAGGTTTGCAACGGCTGTTTGCTTAATTTTAATTGTGTTTCTTGAGTTTCTTCTTTTCCAGGTGCTTGGCTTTTGGTATTTGTTGAAAGTGCTTTGAATAAAGCTGTAGTCGTGTGCCACGTTGTACTTAAAGTGTAGAAGGCGCATTACATATTATTGGTGGTCGTGTATATAAGTGTATATAATTATATATACATATATATAAATATATATATATATATATATATATATATATATATATATATATATATATATATATATATATATATATATATATATATATATATGTATATAGATATATATATATATATATATATATATATATATATATATATATATATATATATTGCCGCGAACCATACATTGGGTTTGTTTATTTGTGTTTTGCTTTTACCACCCGGCTGCGCCGGTCTGTGTTATCTCTGCGCCAAGGGAAGCGCGTGTTCCATTCTTTCTTTCTGTGCCGCATGTGTTATCTGTTGTGATAGGGAGAGCATTCTGATCTAACGTGAACAGCCCAGAATAATCTTCTTGGATCTACTATGTTCTCGATGCGAATCGACGTTTCGAGAACCACGCGCGCCAAAAGATAAAAAGCCTGCAGTGCGGACGCCGGGGCATTCGATTCGACGACACTCGCCTGTGCCAGTCACTTTGTTGACCGCTGCTTCGCCGCCTCTGTATTCTTTTGAGTTGTTAAGGGAGCACAAGTTCGCTCCAATAAATCTGTTTCTCATTCAAGACAACTGCATCGTCCTTGTCTTCGTGACATCTGGTGGAGGTGCGGGGTACGCACCCTTCATGCCCACTACAACCTCGAGAAGCCGCCAAGCCAGTCCAACAAGAGCCAGCCCCCGCCTGCAAGATTTACCACCCGAGTTCGGTTTGATGCCAGAAGGGCCCAAGAAAAGGAACGCTGCAACCAACACCATGGTGCAAGAAACAACGTCGCCAATCGTCCTGCAGCAGCCCCGGGAACCGCCATCGTTCCGGGGAGCCCCCGCTGAAGACCCCGTAGAATGGTTGGAGAAGCTGGAGCGCGTCCGCATCTTCAACAGGTGGGACGACGAAGAAACTTTCCGGCATGTCTTCTTTTACTTAGAAGATGCCGCTCGAACTTGGTTCGAGAACCATGAGAGTTCTTTGACCGACTGGACTCACTTCAAAAGGGAGTTCCTGAAGACATTCACTACCGTTGTGAGAAAAGAGCGAGCTGCGCTTTTGCTTGAAACTCGGGCACAACACCCCAACGAAGGGGTCGTGATCTTCGTTGAGGAGATGAAGCAATTATTTCGCCGCGCGGACCCCGAAATGACGGAAGAAAAGAAGTTACGCTTCTTGATGCGCGGTGTGAAGGAGGAGCTGTTTGCTGGACTTGTCCGCAACCCGCCCAAAACCATCGCTGAATTCGTGACCGAAGCCAGCACGATTGAGAAGGCTCTCGAAATGCGTGCTAAGCAGTATGACCGGAACTTTGTTGGCGCGGCCAGTGCGAACTACATCGACAACATGCGGATTCCGGCTGATAGCCTACGCGAGACCATCCGCGCAGTAGTGAGAGAGGAGCTGCGGAAACTTTTCCCGACGACGCCGCAACCCCAAGTCGCTTGCCTAACTGACGTGATCCGGGAAGAAGTTCAAAACGCTTTGGGAACTTCTGTGGCATCCGAAGTACACTGCGAGCCTCAAGCTATGACGTACTCCGCGGCTGTTCACCGACCCCGCCCTGCTCCAACACGTCGTCAAGAGGCACGTCGTCAAGAGGCCCCGCCCTACCGCCGCCCACTGTCGCCCGCCCGACCCCCGGTAGCACAAACCCAGACGCCGAGGAAGACTGACGTATGGCGAACACCGGATAATCGTCCTCTGTGCTACCACTGCGGAGAGGCCGACCACATCTACCGTCGCTGCCCATACAAGAGACTCGGACTACGTGGTTTCTCCGTCGACGCACCACGCCCCCGACCCGGCCAGCACCCATCTGAGATTGAAGAATACCTGTCGAACACCAGCCGTGGCCCAGCGCGTTTCAACCGTTCGCCGTCGCCCTACCCCTACCAATCGCCGAACCGCCGTAGCAACGCTGACTTCGCCCGTGGAAGGTCCCCCAGCCCACGCGGGGGAAACTAAAGGCGGCAACTTCTGGAGGTGAAGTTGCTCTACGGCGAAAAACTAGAAACCCTCCAACGACGCAAGGACGCGCTGAAGACAGTGATTCACGACAAGCCCTCATCCCGACGACCCGACCTAACCCTGACGAGACTCCCGAACACGACGACAGCTACACGGCGCGACGCGTACCCGACCTGACCGAGACGTCCGTTGAGAAGACGACGACAACGACGATGCACAGTGCCCGACCATCAACACGTACAAGCAGAGATACGACGCCCCGACGAACCCGGAACTCGAGGAAGACTGCATCTGACGTCAAGGTGTCCATCGACGGCTTTGACGTAGTCGCCCTCGTAGACACGGGAGCTGACTACTCGGTAATGAGCGGACCATTTGCGTCCAAACTGAAGAAAGTTATGACCAGATGGCACGGTCCGCACATACGCACAGCAGGAGGCCACCTCGTGACGCCAAGTGGAACGTGCACATCGCGCGTCACCATAGACGGCACAACGTACCCTGCGGCGTTCGTCGTTCTGCCTAACTGCTCCCGCGACGTGATTCTCGGAATGGACTTTTTGACGGACAACGGCGCAATAATTGATCTGCAGACCAAGTCGATAACATTTTCCTCCGATCACTCCACGACGCCGCAGCCGAACCCCGATCACCGTGCTGCTGTCTGAATCGCCGACGATCACATCACCCTGCCACCCCGCGCAAGCTTGATGATCGCCGTCTACTGTGAGGATGCTGCTTCTGACATCGACGCTATCGTAGAGAGTGATCGAAGGTTGCTTCTCGACCGCGGTGTCTCCGTCGCAAGAGGCATTGCGCACTTTAAGCAACGCCAATCTCACGTTTTGGTCACTAATTTCACCGAAGAGTACCAGCATTTAAACAAGGGAGCTGCAATTGCGTTCCTCGAAGAAACGCAAGAAGCAAGTGATGTGATCGCAGTCGCCGACTTTGAACGCACACCCGTAGAAACATTCAAGCTCCCGCAGCCATTCGACGTGAATCCGGCGCTACCGCAAGAACAACGGAAAAAACTATTGGCTTTACTGCGTCGCTATAGCGAATGTTTTTCGTCGAGCGCAAAACTACGTCAGACCCCTCTAGCGAAGCACCGAATAATAACCGAATATGGAGCCCGACCTACCCGACAGTCACCGTACCGCGTCTCTTCACACGAACGGGAAGCCATCCGGACTCAAGTCGACGACATGCTGAGCGATGACATTATACAGCCATCGAAAAGCGCCTGGGCTGCGCCCGTCGTACTCGTAAAGAAAAAAGACGGCACATTAAGGTTTTGTGTTGACTACCGGCGACTGAACAAAATCACGAAAAAGGACGTGTACCCCCTCCCCCGAATCGACGACGCCCTCGACCACCTCTGCCACGCGAAGTACTTCTCATCGATGGACCTGAAGACCGGCTACTGGCAAATTTAAGTGGACGAGACAGATCGAGAGAAGACTGCATTTATAACCCCAGACGGCCTATACGAGTTCAAGGTGATGCCGTTTGGGCTGTGCACAGCACCAGCGACGTTTCAAAGAGTCATGGACACTGTGCTATCTGGCCTTAAGTGGCACACCTGCCTCGTATACCTCGACGACGTAGTGGTATTCGCCCGGACTTTCGACGAACACCTTGCAAGGTTGGAGTCTGTACTCGAGGCCATTCGTACGTCGGGGTTGACGCTGAAGCCTGAAAAGTGCCGTTTCGCATACGGGGAACTCAAGTTCTTGGGCCACGTCGTCAACGCCGCGGGAATCCTACCTGACCCGGCAAAAACTTCAGCCATTGCAAACTTCCCAAGGCCGAAAGACAAGAAGGGCGTGCGAAGATTTCTCGGGTTGTGCGCATACTACCGGCGCTTCGTCGCAAACTTCGCACGCATTGCAGAGCCACTCACGCGCTTGACGAAAGATAGCACCCCTTTCAGCTGGGAAAACGACCAAGAAAAAGCATTCGGCGAGCTGCAAAAACGCCTGCAAAGCCCGCCCGTGCTCGCTCATTTCGACGAAAATGCCGAAACGGAAATGCACACGGACGCCAGTGATATAGGCTTGGGTGCCGTCCTTGTCCAAAAGCAAAGCGGCTGCGAAAGGGTAATCGCCTATGCCAGCCGTGGTCTGTCGAAGGAGGAGAAAAACTATTCTGCCTCTGAGAAAGAGTGCCTGGCTTTTATATGGGCGATTTCAAAATTTCGCCCATACGTGTATGGAAGGCCATTCAAGGTTGTAACAGACCACCATGCGCTGTGTTGGCTCGCCAATTTGAAGGACCCCTCTAGCCGTCTTGGGCGGTGGAGCTTGCGCCTGCAGGAGTTCGACGTTACAGTCGTTTATAAATCCGGCAGGAAACACTCCGACGCGGACTGCCTGTCCCGCGCCCCCGTCGACCCACCACCACAAGACTCTGATGAAGACAGCGCGTTCTTCGGGATTGTGACGGAGAGCGACCTAGCCGCCCAGCAGCGTGCCGACCCCGACTTACGCGTCATAATCGAGTGCCTCGAGGGATGCAACGTTGCCGTTCCTAGGACCTTCAAACGCAGCTTACCAGCATTCAGCCTGAGAAACTCCGTCCTTGTGAAGAAGAATTTCAGCCCCGGAACAAGAGCGAATTACCTTCTCGTCATCCCCGCGGACCTTCGTGACGAAATTTTGGAAGCGTGCCACGACGACCCGTCTTCCGGACATCTGGGCACAGCCCGCACTATTGGAAAAATCAAGGCGAGGTACTACTGGCCCGGCCTTACCTCTGACGTCACCCACTATGTCCGGAGCTGCCGTGACTGCCAGCGACGAAAAACGCGGCCGACAAGACCCGCCGGACTTCTGCAACCGATCGCCGTCCCATCGAGACCATTTCAACAGATTGGAATGGACCTTTTAGGCCCGTTCCCTACGTCACGATCACAGAACAAGTGGATTGTCGTAGCGACAGACTACATGACGCGCTACGCAGAGACCGCCGCTCTTCCGAGGGGGACTGCACAAGAAGTAGCGAAGTTCTTTTTAAGCCAATTTGTGCTGCGATGGAGCCCCGGAAGTCCTAATCACAGACCGCGGAACGGCATTTACTGCGGAGCTGATGCAAGGAGTATTACGCTACAGCAACACGGATCACCGAAGAACGATGGCGTACCACCCCCAAACGAACGGACTAACAGAACGTCTGAACAAGACAATCGCAGATATGCTGTCAATGTACGTTGACGTTGAACATAAGACTTGGGACGAAGTGCTCCCGTATGTCACGTTTGCGTACAACACGGCTATCCAGGAGACGACACAGCTGACGCCGTTCGAGCTTGTCTATGGTAGAAGGCCGACTACGATGCTCGACGCCATGCTTCCGCACGTAGAAGACGACGACCTCAACGCCGACGTCCACGGATATCTTCCACGTGCGGAGGAGGCCTGCCGGCTCGCTCGAGTTCGTATAACGGACCAGCAGCTGGTGGATGCGGGCCGCTACAACCTCCGACGCCGAGACGCCGAGTACCAACCAGGGGATCGTGTGTGGGTTTGGACTCCCATCCGACGACGCGGACTCAGTGAGAAGCTCCTGCGACGGTATTTCGGACCCTACCAGATTCTACGACGTGTTGGCCAACTTACCTACGAAGTGATCCCCGATGGTGACTCCGCAACATCACGACGACGCACGCGGCCTGAAGTCGTCCACGTGGTTCGCTTAAAACCTTTCTACGGACGATGACGAACTTTTATTTTCATTTGTTCGGCCTGTCGCTTATGTTAGCATCGGGTCGATGCACTCTTAGAGGGGGGTAATGCCGCGAACCATACATTGGGTTTGTTTATTTGTGTTTTGCTTTTACCGCCCGGCTGCGCCGGTCTGTGTTATCTCTGCGCCAAGGGAAGCGCGTGTTCCATTCTTTCTTTCTGTCCCGCATGTGTTATCTGTTGTGATAGGGAGAGCATTCTGATCTAACGTGAACAGCCCAGAATAATCTTCTTGGATCTACTATGTTCTCGATGCGAATCGACGTTTCGAGAACCACGCGCGCCAAAAGATAAAAAGCCTGCAGTGCGGACGCCGGGGCATTCGATTCGACGACACTCGCCTGTGCCAGTCACTTTTTTGACCGCTGCTTCGCCGCCTCTGTATTCTTTTGAGTTGTTAGGGGAGCACAAGTTCGCTCCAATAAACCTGTTTCTCATTCAAGACAACTGCATCGTCCTTGTCTTCGTGACAATATATATATATATATATATATATATATATATATATATATATATATATATATATATATATATATATATATATATATATATATATATTGTAATGAGGTAACGCGGGCTGTAATAATTAGGAACTGGGGACAATTCCTTGCAATGGCTATGTGCCATCGGACATCGCCTTGTAGCTAGCAGACAACCAGCCGCTCGTGTGAACGAAGAAGAAGCTCGGTCTGCGCGGCTTTGGGTGTGAGCGTTCGTCGGATATCTCATTCACTGTGGTTCTGGAATTCTGCGACCGTCTGCGCCTACCAGCCAATAAACCCCCTTTCATTTTGGTGTAGGTTGCGGTTCTTCAGCTACGCCCGGCTGGGTTCCTGAACTAATCCCCTTAAAGGTCAAGGATCACGTCGGTCCGCGTCGGTCGGCGTCCCTGACCAAGCCCTGGAACTACGCAGCCGCACCATACCAACGGCCATGCCTGGCGGTAACGACACGCCCCATGTGCCTCCGAGCCCAGCTATCATCTGCGCGGGCGCTCTCCGTGAACGTGAACCTACCAAGTTCAACGGCAATGAGGAGCAAGACGTTGAGGACTGGTTGGCGTCCTTTGAACGTGTGAGTACGCATAACAGATGGGATGACGCCATGAAACTCAATAACTTCAGCTTTTCTTTCACCGGTCTCGCCGAAGTGTGGTTCAACAACCACGGATCCGGCATAACCGCGTGGCCGGCCTTCAAGACGGAATTAATTGCTCCTTTTGGCCTTTCCGCTGTGTGGAAACTGCTCGCCGAACAACGCTTGCACGGCCGCGTCCAGAAGACCGGAGAGACGTTCACGAGCTACATCGAGGATGTTTTGGACCTCTGCAAGCGTCTGAATCCATCTATGACAGATCCTGAGAAAATCAAGCACGTCATGAAAGGCATCGACGAGGGTGCCTTCCAGATGCTCTTGGCGAGAGGCCCGGGCTCCATTGCTGAACTGGTGAACCTTTGCCAGAGTTACGACGAGCTTCGTCGACAGCGAGTGAGCACACGGCGCACCTCTGTCCTAGACGGCGCCATAGCGAGCTTGGTCCGTGACCCCGACAACTCTTCTCTGCTGTTGCAGATCAAGCAGATAGTGCGGGAAGAAGTCGCCCGTCAGCTCTCCCTGCTGCCATACACCCCGGAGCCTTCGTCTACTTTGGCGCCAACACTCCGCAGTGTAATTCAAGAGCAAGTTGCTGACGCCATTTCGCCGACTCCCACTGCGCCTCCTCGTCATAACTTGAGCATTACCACCCCGCTGCCGTATGCCGAAAGCGTCGCAAGGACTCCGGTACCGATCGTCACGTACGCTGACGCCGTGGGTGTCCCCCCTCAGCGGGTCCTCATGTCTTACCAACACCCTGTACCGATGAGGCCACCGCCCTTGTCTCGGCCTCCGCCGCAATCCAGCAGTGCCTGGCGAACGTGGGACAACCGCCCTATCTGTTTCAATCGCCGCTGTGCCGGACATGTCGCCCGATACTGCCGCCGACGCCTGACGCCCACCAACGACGATATCGGAGCCCCTACTTATGGCCCTAGCAGCCGATCGCCTCGCGAAGTCTCCTACAGGTCCGACTTCACCGCTGCACCTTTTGGCTCCCGCACTTTCGCTACCCGTCGCTCGTCCTCCCCTCGACGTCGGTCTCTTTCTCCCATGCGCCGCCGACCAATTGTTACCGAAGAGGAAAACTAGTTGACGCAGTTCAGGAGGCAAGAACTGCGTTACCAGCGAACTGTCCAAGGCCTCATTTTTCGCCCTCAAATGTTATAGACGTAATTGTGGAAGATCGACGTGCATTGGCGTTAGTCGACACGGGCGCTGCCGTTTCAGTTATTCATGCCGCCCTTTGCCGTGTCCTTAGAAAAATGACTACGCCGTTGGATGGCTTTGCTCTACGTACTGCAAACGCACGGCACGTTCATGCGTCTGCAGCGTGCACGGCGCGAGTGACGATCCAGGATGTTTTGTACATTGTACAGTTCATCGTGCTTCCTACTTGTTCCCATGACCTCACAATGGGTTGGGATTTTCTCGCTCGTCACCACGCCGTCATCGATTGTGCGCGTGCGGAAGTTGAACTTGCACCAGATTGCGACTCGCACCATAATGAGGCAACTGCTGCTAAATTGGTCGTCAGCGAAGATGCAAAAATTTTGCCCCACTGCTCGGTTTCCGTGCCCCTGTGCTGTGCGTGCACTGCTGACACAACCGTGCTTTTTACGCCGTCCGATCTCTTCATCCGACGGAGACATCTTCCGCTGCCGTCCGCTATGTTAACGACCCATGCTGGTACGAGCCGCATGCTTGTTAATAACTGGTTCTCGGATGAAACTTCGCTGCTACAGGGCGAGACTATCGGGTGGATTGAGCCTGTCGAGCCAAGTGCTGTCACCGATGTTCCCGATGCTACTCCCATTATCACTCATGTCGCAGAATTGAGTGCTACATCCGAAGCAGAGGTTTTACCATCCGACGTTTTCAATCAGGCTCTCGATGGAGATCTCACGCCCACACAACGCGACCAACTGCTGGCCCTTCCCAATCGGTTTCGCTTGTCTTTTGACTGCTCAAACATCAACAGTCGAACACACGATCGACACTGGCTCGCACCCGCCGCTACGACAACGACCTTATCGCGTTTCCCACAAAGAGCGACGTACTATTGATGAAAACGTGGACGAGATGCTTGAGCGAGGCGTCATTAGGCCCTCCAACAGTCCATGGGCGTCTCCCGTAGTCCGTGTGATCAAGAAGGATGGTTCGATACGCTTTTGCGTCGACTATCGGCGCCTCAACAAGATAACAAGAAAGGATGTCTACCCTCTCCCGCGTATAGATGACGCCCTCGACTGTCTGCAGGGTGCCGAATATTTCTCGTCGCTCGACTTGCGCTCCGGCTACTGGCAGGTACCTATGGCCGAGGCTGATTGCGGAAAGACGGCTTTCATAACACCTGGCGGCCTGTATGAGTTTAATGTGATGCCGTTCGGCCTTTGTAATGCGCCTGCCACTTTCGAGCGCATGGTGGACAGCATTTTGCGCAAACTAAAATGGAAAGTATGCCTGTGCTACCTTGACGACATCGTTGTTTTTTCTCCGGATTTCGAGACACATCTACGCCGAATAGAACAAGTTTTAACCTGTCTTGCCGAGGCAAAGCAGCAGCTCAACCTGAAGAAATGTCGCTTCGCCGCTTGCAAGCTCACTATTTTGGGCCACGCCGTTTCGAAGGATGGAGTCCTACCCGACACGTCTAAGCTGAAGGCAGTTGCGGAGTTCCCGAAGCGACATCTATGAAGGGCCTCAGGAGCTTCCTCGGACTCTGTTCCTACTTCAGGCGCTTCGCCCGCAACTTTGCGACCATCGTTGCACCATTGACGCAGCTTTTGTCCGGTACCTCTAAAGACCTCACTTCGTGGTCCCCTGCTTGTGAAAACGCGTTCGCGACGTTGCGGAACCTTCTTACGTCGCCACCTATATTGCGGCATTTCGACCCGAACGCCCCCACTGAGGTTCATACTGATGCCAGCGGCGTTGGTCTTGGGGCTGTGCTTGCTCAACTACTCCTTAACGGAAAAAGAGTGTTTGGCCATAGTTTGGGCACTAGATAAGTTCCAACCTTACTTGTACGGCCGCCCTTTCGACGTCGTCACAGACCATTATGCGCTATGCTGGTTGTCCACACTAAAAGATCCGTCTGGGCGGCTAGCTCGCTGGGCTTTACGGCTACAAGAGTACGACATACGTGTCATATATCGGTCTGGCCGCAAACATTCCGACGCTGATGCCTTATCCCGTTCTCCAGTGTCACCAGAGAATGCCTGCATCCTGCCTGATGAAGCTGTTGTGTCCCCTCTCTTTTTCACTGACATGTCCTCTGAACAATGCAAGGACCCATGGATTGTTTCGCTCATCTCCTTGCTCTCGGACGTCTCCAGTACTGAACAGCCTCGGGCCCTGCGCAGACAAGCTATGCATTTCACGCTTCGTGACGGGTTGCTCTACCGGCGGAATTACCTCAACGAAGGGCGGAAGTGGCTGCTCGTAATTCCTCGGCACCTTCGCACCGACATTTGCGCATAGCTTCATGCCGACCCCACGTGTGCCCACGCTGGCTTGTTAAAAACATACCACCGTGTCCGTCTCCGCTATTACTGGCGTGGCATGTACACCTTTGTGCGCAAGTACGTTAGGTCATGCACTACCTGCCAGCGTCACACGTCTGCGCCTTCCAGCTCTGTGGGTCCACTGCAGCCGCTTCCTTTGCCCGGAGAAACCATTTGACCGTGTTGGTATAGACCTGCATGGACCTTTGCCCAACACAGTCTCCGGCAACCGATGGGTTATCGTCCACGTCGATCACCTGACGCACTATGCCGAACCTGCGGCTCTGCCTGCCGCCACAGCACGAGAAGTCGCCTGTTTCATCATACTGCGCTTCATTCTGCGGCATGGGGCGCCTCGTGAGCTCCTCAGCGACAGGGGACGTGTTTTTCTGTCAGACTTCGTTCGTGCCCTCCTCGCTGAGTGCCGTGTTGTCCATCGAATAAGTACAGCGTACCATCCGCAGACAAACGGCCTCACTGAGCGCTTCAACCGCACCCTCGGCGACATGCTGTCGATGTACATCTCAGCGGATAACGACGACTGGGACCTTGTGCTGCCCTACGTGAGGCCACAACAGGTTTCTCGCCCTTTTTCCTCCTGTATGGTCGCGAGCCGTCATGTACCCTTGATACCGTTCTCCCCTACCGACCGGATCGCTCCGAGTGCTCCCCAGCTTTTGAAGCTGCCTAGTACGCGGAAGAATGCCGCCAGCTTGCAAGGTACTTTACGACTGAAGATCAGTTGCATCAAAAATCTCGGCACGACGACAGAGCTACCCACCCGACGTATTCTCCGGGATCTCTGGTGTGGCTGTGGATTCCCTCCACCACACCAGGATTGTGTACCAAGCTTCTTTCTCGGTTTCACGGACCCTACCGTGTCCTCGAACGGACGTCACCGGTGAACTACGTCATAGAGCCCATGACACCTTCCTCAGACCTCCGTCCCCGCGGGAAAGATACTGTTCATGTCCAGCGTTTGAAGCCGTTTTATGATCCCCTAGTGTCGTGTTCCCCGTGACACGCCAGGATGGCGCTTTATTCCCCGGGGGTAGTTGTAATGGGGTAACGCGGGCTGCAATAATTAGGAACTGGGGACAATTCCTTGTAATGGCTATGTGCCATCGGACATCGCCATGTAGCTAACAGACAACCAGCCGCTCGTGTGAACAAAGAAGAAGCTCGGTCTGCGCGGCTTTGGGTGTGAGCGTTCGTCGGCTCTCTCGTTCTCTGTGGTTCTGGACCTCTGCGACCGTCTGCGCCTACCAGCCAATAAACCCCCTTTCAATATATATATATATATATATATATATATATATATATATATGTATATATATATATATATATATATATATATATATATATATATATATATATATATATATATATATATATATATATATATATATATATTGTCGCGACGCAGAGGTCTGGTAATGTTTTCTCGTTGTTTTGAGTTCTGTGCCCGCAGCCAGGGCTCTTCCTCCTAAGCGTTTTTGGTGAAAGCGCTTCGGACGCGACTAGGCCTTGGCGGCCTTTTTTCTGAGAAACGGACCGGCGAGTGTGTCTCCGCGCTGAGCGACCGGGGACACGGCTGTTGCGAGGGTTAGGTTACTACGCCCGCCGCAGGGGCGTCTCCGACCCCCGTTGCGTCTACGCGGGCCGCTCTGTTCTCCGAACCCCGCTCTCGTTCAAACGACCGCCTGTCTTTTTCCCTTTCGTGTTTGTATATCTTTACTTTATTCTCAACAGTAATTCTTTTGCCAGAAACGGGCGCCTTCGAGTTTGAACTTTTCTGTCTTCCGTGATTGGTTCCTTTTTCCTTTCAAAAATGTGGCAGATTGAAGCTAAGAAGCTTCTCCCCAATTGGCTGCAGAAAGCCTTGTTCCATTGCATCCGCACGCTCCAGGATGCACTTTTTTCCCAAATACGTCCTCCACCGGACCGCTTGAAGCAAATATAACGCGGCTCCGCTGGATATTGAGGGCGGCGGGCGGCCTGCACGCGGACTCACTTCAGAAACTGTGCCGCACCAATATCCCCCATGAAGACGGCATTCAGACTGGAATAGCAAATGAGGGGGTAGTTGAATTAATATAGACATAAGGGTTGGCAGCCAAGAAAACCTCGGAAAGCTATGGGGAGAACGTGGTTGGTAATTGAAACATGTGAAGAATATGGAAAGAAAGAAAGTGGAGAAAAAATGACCGCCGGGTGTAATCTGAACCCACGACCTCCAGAATACTGGTCTGGTACTATGACCACTACGCTACCGGCGGGGCTATTTTACCCTCCACTTTCTGGGGTATTTATGTTAAAGTACTTTTTCCTTCCCTTGGGGGTGGTAGCCAGCGCCACTCGGGCTACTCGTGGTGAAGGGGCCATTCTTTTTAACCCCCGTACCATGACTGGAGTGTTTACAACATGTCGAGAGTGGTCGACCAGTGTTGAACCCTCTTACGCTCCCTATGGCACCACGACTGCCAGAACAGAGGCCCTCGCTATGCACGCAGCGAATCAGAATAGAAATAATGGGCTCGTTGAATTAAGAGAGAAATAAGGGTTGGCAGTCAAGAAAACCTCGGAGAGCTATGGGGAGAACGTGGTTGGTAATTGAAACATGTGAAGAATATGGAAAGAAAGAAAGTGGAGAAAGAATGACCGCAAGTGTAATCTGAACCCACGACCTCCAGAATACTGGTCTGGTGCTATGACCACTACGCTACCGGCGGGGCTATTTTACCCTCCACTTTCTGGGGTATTTATATTAAAGTACTTTTTCCTTCCCTTGGGGGTGGTAGCCAGCGCCACTCGGGCTACTCGTGGTGAAGGGGCCATTCTTTTTAACCCCCGTACCATGACTCGAGTGTTTACAACATGTCGAGAGTGGTCGACCAGTGTTGAACCCTCTTACGCTCCCTATGGCACCACGACTACCAGAACAGAGGCCCTCGCTATGCACGCAGCGAATGAGAATAGAAATGATGGGCCCGTTGAATTAAGAGAGAAATAAGGGTTGGCAGTCAAGAAAACATCGGAACGCAAAGGAGAGAATGCGGTGGAAAATTGAAACCATTGAAGAATTTGGAAATTGGAAAATTGGAGAAGAAATACCTGCCAGGTGCGACACAATCCCACGACTTCGGTAATACCAGTCTGGTGAGAAGACCACTAAAGTACCGGTGGGGCGATTTTGCGCTCCACTCGTGGGGTATTTATGTTAAGAAATTTTTGTTTCCTGCGCTTTTGGAGTGGTAGGCAGCGCCACTCATACTACTCGTGATTAAGGGGACCTTCTTTATAACGTAAGTCCAGTGCCGTGACTCGAGTGTCTACGACATGTCGAGAGTGATCGACCAGCGTTAAATTTTCTTAAGCTCCCTATGGCTCCAAGACTACCAGAACAGAGGCCCTGGCTAAGCATGTTACGAATCTGAATAGGAAATCAGGGGCTCGTTGAATTAGGATGAGAAATAAGGGTTGGCAGTAAAAAAACCTCGGATAGCAAAGGCGGGAATGTTGTTGGTAATTGAAACAGATGAAGAAAGTTTAAATAAAGAAAGTGAAGGAAAAATTCCCGGCGGGTGGAATCCGTACCTATGACCTCAATAAAACCGATCTGGAGTGATGGCCACTACCTGCCCGAGCGGCTATTTTTCCGTACACTTTCTAGGGTATATATGTCAAGGTATTTTGGTTTCCTGCGCTTGGGGGTGGTGGTTAGCGCCCTTCGGACTACTCGGGGGGAAGGGGACCTTCTTTTTAACCCACATACCATGACGAGTGTCTACAACATGTTGAGAGTGGTCGACAAGCGTTAAACCCTCTTAAGCTCCCTATGGTACCAAGAGTGCCAGAACAGATGCCCTGGCTATGTATGTAGCGAATCAGAATAGTCAATGAGGGACGCGTTGAATTAAGACATAAATAAGGGTTGGCAGTCAAGAAAACCTCTGAAAGCAAAGGGGAGATTGTGGTTGCTAATTGAAACAGATGAAGAAAATTTAAAGAACGAAACTGGAAGAAAAATGCCCGCCGGGTGGAATCCGAACGCCCAACCGGCAGAATACCGGTCTGGTGCGATCACCACTGCGCTACCGGCGGGGCTATTTTCCCCTCGACTTTCGGGGATATTTATGTTCGGGTATTTCCACGTGGCGGTTATTAGAAGAATAGGCTAACCCAGAAATGAGCTGACCAGAGTCTCGACTTGCAAAGGGCGCAATCCCACCAAAGTGGGCGTGTGCCATGGTTGTGCGGCAGCCAAGCTAGCCATCGAGGAAGAAGAAGACGCTCTGGTGGACTAGCGTGTGCACGAGTTGGAGGATCTAAGACGCTCTGGTGGACTAGCGTGTGCACGAGTTGGAGGATCTACCTTCCTGTTTGAATTTGCCTTGATCATTATCTGCCAATACAGAATCATTCGTTTTTACTTTTGAATAGGCGTTTTTCCTGCTTCGCAACATCTATGGTGGAGGTGCTACCGAAAATGGAGCTTCGGAACGGCCGCGGCATCCCAGAAGGAACGATGTTGAGTTGTGGAGCCTCTAGATTTGCGTGATCGTTCGTCATCATCTCCCACCCTCGCGAGCCCGGCTTCCTCAACGATGGCGCCGATGTTGAGGATTTGCTCAAGATGTGCGAGCGCGTCAGTTGCCATAACCGGTGGGATCCAACAATTATGCGTGCCAACATAGGAAATTACTTAAGGGGGACACCACAGGTCTAGTATGAAACGACCGAGCACAACCTTAAGAGCTGGGGTGATTGCAAGTCCCGTTTGAGGGAAATATTTGGCCAATCAGAACGACGTCAGCCAGGGGCGAAAAAGCAACTAGCGACGTGTGCACAGACACCACCGAGTCCTACGTGCCCTATATCTAGGACAGAGGCAGAGAAAGTAGGCCATGTGCTCAAAGAAGTAGCCGATGACGCCCTTCACTTGCTGCACTGCAAAGACTGCACCAGTGTCAGGCCAATTATCAAAGAATGTCAGTGTGAGCAGGCGAAATGTCATCGCGTCGCAGCACCGTTCACTCGACTGCCGAACACGGCTCCGACATCTCCCTGTGAGCACCATGTACCCTATCGTCGACATTACCCGTCTGACATTGGCCGAGATACTACTCAAGGTCTGACGCGCATCATACGACGCGAGCTCGAGGCAATGGCACCAGCCTCCCTATTTCAGCACGCATCTGAGAGCAACGACCCGTCCATCCCGTTTTGTCCGAGCCATCTTACGTCAGGAGATCGACAACCACCTGGCCATACGCTCCACCTTCGCTGTGAACCATCTTGGCAGCCACGGGACCCCTTTCCGAACGGCAAGCCGAAATACTTATCCCCCGTCCAATTACAGGAATCCAGGTGAATGGAGGACGTGGGATGACAGACCGATTTTCTTTAATTGCATTAGGGCTGGCCATGTTGCGAGATACTGCCAAAGCCGTCATCTTCGGCCTAGCCGCCGGGTCTACCCAGATTCAGTACGCCAACGATGCCCACCGTTCGTTCTCGACTCGACGCCAACCGCACGGTTCCTCCCGAATTTCGGCCTCTCGTTTCGACCGCTCACCGTCCCCGCAACGTCGCAATTCGCGCTTCCCGCCGTGTCACCGCTTTGTAATGATCAGGAGTCCAACTAGTATCTCGCACCAGACCTACGACTCGCTCCGTTGCACGTTGCCAGCTCTTGTATTTCGAACACAAAGACAAGACCACGAAATGAAAGACTGGCGAATGGTTCCAAGGACCCAACACACACAGACAGGCAGCTACGCAAAACACGTCTCTGGAGAATGTCCTCGCGGCGTCTCACCAAACCCCAGTCCCGGCTCGGATGTCAGCGTCGGTGACTGGCCGAGACTGCTGAGAAGTTCCTCGTCCTCGTCAAGCCCCCCCCCCCCCCCCCCCCCCCCGTCCTCGTCAAGCCCAGTTTTTTTATTAATATTCCGGGCTTACGTTGAAGAGGCGGTGAAGACAAAACAGACCCTTGTTTTAATTTGGAAGAACTAGCTTTCTGTAACCCACTCCACCCGATTCCAGCCACCAAAGACGTCTTTAAAAATAGCGGGAAATATTTAAAAACTTTCCAATTGCGCGCGACACGACGTCAGCAGCAGTGACGAAATAGAGGTAAAAACGTAGTTATCACTGCGTTAAGTGGGCGTTAGGCCGGGTTCAGACTGTTACCGCAACTGTCGTAATAACTTTAAAGTTTCATGTATCTTTGATGCAGTGATAAATAAGAAAAAATGGAAGTCGAGAAAAAATCCGCCATTTTTTTTCCTGAAGCGCGAGTTGAACCTACATCTCCACGTAATGCGTGCGGTGCACTAATAATTGTGGTATCCCGCGACGGCTCTCCTCTCGACTTTAACGCGGAGGTTTATATTTAATGAAAAACTGTGTTAATTCGGGCTTGTTGGTACATACTTAGTTTGATAACAGCGCTAGGACAGGACACAGAGAAGGCGACACGAGACTGGGCGCTGACTAACAACAAAGGGTTTCTTTCGCCGCAGCTGAATATATACCCTGCGAAATAAAAACAATAAAACACACAGAATAATAAAATTTCGAAGGCAAGGGCTCGTTTCTATAAAAACTCGCATGTGCTAAAATTACAATCAATGACTTAGGTAATCGTGCTCCTTTTTGTGCAAGTCAATTAACGCCATGCTGACGGAATTGTCATTTCGTTAATTTATAATGTGGATAAATAAGCGAAATTAGAAGTCAAGAAACAATCTGCCGTTTTTTTTCGGAAGCGAGAGCCGTACCAACATCTCCGCCTAAAGCGTGCGGTGCACTAACCATTGTGCTATTCCGCGAGGGCTCCCCTCTGGACTTTACCGTGGAGGTTTATATTTAAAACTGCTCTTAGGCCGGTAAACTAGTGCCGCCACATGATACGTAAAAGGTGGTTTTTGCGAAAAAAAACGGCGCTTCCAAAACACCTCGCTTCCAAAAAGAAACGGCGTATTTTTTCTCGACTTCTCTTTTCGCATATTTATCACTGTATTAAAGAAACATGACAAACACATGTCGTTCGGCACTATTAAAACCATTTAAAAAAAGCCGAATATCGTTGGCTATAATGACTGCAACCTTCACATGTGTCCTACCGGAGTCCCTCGTCCCTTATCGTTGTGTTCTGCTACATACCAAGCTACGAGGGCTCTGCTCCAGCAGTCCAAAAATGTCAATTGCTAACCCCAATCTCCGACTAATTGCTAACCCCAATCTCCGACTACGTCTTACGCGGTGGCCGCTGGGAAGAAGCACGTTCTACGTCGCTCGCGGCGGTCGAGGAATGGCGCTAACCAGGCGGCATAGAAAGCGTGTCCCAAGACCGGCCCGTCTATGGCCGCTTTCTAGCATGTCCGGCCAGCATCCAAGCTTCTGGCAGCCACTGATCATACGACAAGCGGCCAACATTAAGCAACCAGCGATCGGTATTTTTCCGTCCGCCCTTGATCCGACGCACAACGGCAGCTACCCAGTTGCCAGATTTTCAGTTTCCTTTCGGCTGCCGATTTTCAGAAATAGAGCGGCCGTAGTAAGCCTTTAGGGCATCCGTTTTTCTTTCGGGAAGCTGTGTTCAGCCGAAGCACGGCAAGCGACCGACCACAGAATATCTGTATTTTTGTGGCAGTTGCTGTTCGATAGGACCTCCGGCCGGAGCGCGGTTGCCTCGCATTCGCTCTTCCAACGGTGAACCGCGCGTCCGACGGCACAATGTTCGTGTTCTTCGGGAAACCGGTGTTATACAGGACACCGGCCGACGCACGGCCCCAGAATGTACATTTATCATTCCGTTAGTGGTCCTCGGCCGAATTGCGGCAAGGACCGGCCGCAGAATTCTTGGCAACCGGTTTTCAAGAGGAGACCAGCCTACGAAAGGTCGCACGTTATACGTCATTCTTGCAGTAAACGGCATACAGCCGACAACGGCACGGGTGTGGGCGTGCACACAACGGCATGCACAGACGTGTTTAGGACGGCGCCCGGCAGTGTATTACCAGTTTTTCCCAGGGGGAAGAAAGAGCCGTTAGGGAACCGAACGACGGGGACGCGTTTTTCATCCGCTTAGTGTTTCTACGTTTTAAATGAACGAACATCGTTTGTCAAACAGTAATGCGTGTTCTCGTTGAACGGGCAAGGTGCAAGGACTCACTGGACATTAGCAGGGAACCTTTCAGGCCATCGAAATGTCATTTATTGCCACAAGAAGACTGTGCCACACCGACGGGTAAGCTAAGCCTCGCCAGTCATTGCCGCTACCACGCCTCTGCCGCCGGCTTCGTCGATGCATCAGCTCGAGGCTATTCGCCCCCTCAAGAGCTGGAGAGCATTGCAGACATCGACCCGGCAGAGATTTCCGATCCGAGATGGAGATGGTTAACCAAAATAACTGGCCTTCAAGGGCGTCGAGCAAGCGGCCACCAGGCAAGAGATAAACCGCCACCATGCCAAGGACTCCCAACCAAAGAAAGGCAAGTGCGAGCAAAAGCGCAAGTTATTCTGCTTACAATTAAACTGCGACAAGAAATGTTGCACTATTTTGTTGGTGATAAACGTAGAAGAGACTCGCTCGTGCAATGGTAGGATCAGCTTCATGCCCTGCACTATGTTACTTCAGGGGATTTTACGACTGCCTATTTAGAAAAAATATTATTTTAAATTTGCGATAACAACAGAGCCTTGTCACTGACGAAGCCTAGCTGTTAATATAGTTTCGATGTTTGAAGGTGAGGTTAGCTACTCTTGGGATATGACTCATTTGGGTAAACATAATCGCCAGCATTCTAGCAAACACGGATTTTGTCAGGATTTTCTTGCTCAACGCAGATTGTTGAGTTCACGCAAGATTTGGCTCTTGAAATAGAAAAGCTTAAAGTGGTTGACTGTATATTCTTGGACTGCAAAAAAGAAAATGATGGTGTTCTATATCACATTCTGCGTAGTACATTTCATCCTATGAACTGAATGAATAGGTTTTCGCATTGTTATTACTATTGGCCCTATAGCTTTGTTGAAAAGTACTGTGTAGTTTACCGGACTATAGCGAATGAACGGGAATCCATATACCTGCAGCTTTATTCGAATTTAATAACATCCTGGTGTGCTGATTGAGAAACGTTTTTAGATGTTAAACAGTGTGTTAACGGCACCTTTACAAGAAAACCTTCATTCCGAAAATGAAGGTTTTCGAATCTTCGAAAATTTTGCTGCTGTGACAACGGCCGAGGAATATAAATACCTAGGAGTTTATTTAGGGAGTGGTTAGAGGTTAAATAGGCAGGTTCACACCATAAAAGTTACGGCTGCATATGTTTTTGGCTTTCTGAGACTAAATTTCAGTCAACCTCCATCTAACTGAAAAGAACAAGCGTATTTCACTCATATGCGCTCAATCTTGGAGTACGCATGTGTTTTCGTGGATCCCTACACCAAAGAGCTGGTTGATACGCTCGAAAACATACAGAATATGTCAGTGCGATTCATATTAGGCAATTTGCACGGTCAACTTAGCATGAGAGAAAGTAAAAGTAAACTGAAATGGCAGCACGTGAAAGATCACAGACGAAACGTCAGGTTGAACTTTTTTCGTAATATCTATCATTCGAAAACTGGAGTAGAAGGGGAGAAGTATGACCAAGCGCCATTCTACATATCGCAAATTGAGACCACTAGCTTAAAGCAAATTATTAACTTTATTTTAAAGGTGACGCCTTGCGCTATTCTTTTTATTTTACATCAATACTGTAGTGTAATTATCTTCCACGTATGATTGCAATAACTCTTTATATTGACGATTTTCAGCGCGATTTGTAGAATTATTTTGTTATTTTGTCTCATATTTATTGCTTAGTGTTATGTGTCTCCCTTCTGTAATGCATGCAAAGGCAAGCAGGCAGCAAATAAATAAATAAACAAAACAATGAATAAATAAATGAATAAAAATAAATAAATAAATATAAAAAACAAATAAATAAATAAATAAATAAATAAATAAACTTCAAGAGGCGCAAGTTTGCCTCCGACGGGTGGAGAACCCTACGCATTCAACCTTGACAATTAAAATATTCATTGCCCTATTCGTTGCAGTATGGAAGTTTTCCTGTATGCATGCTACCATTGCTTTGTTGTTGGTTTGAAACAAATTATGTAACTGGAATTTTAAGCCTTTCCTTGCGTGAACACAGAGGGATACAACTACAGCCAGCTGAAGCAGGGCGTCATTCGCCACGCGTCTAGAATTTTTTGAACGTAGTATGACATTAGAGGAAAATTAAGTTCTTTTGGACTATTAAGTGGTGTGTACGTATACTCATGAAAACAACATTAACATAGATTGAAAGTGAAAGTACCTGTTCGCTCCTTCTTAGAGTCAGCCCTGCGCAAGATCATCAGAAAAGTTGATCGAGTAGAAAATGTCTTCGCAAGAAAAATGGGCAAAAACTAGACGTACTTTTTTGAGAAGGAGTTATATTAAATGCTCCTTGGTGTTTTGTTTAGAACCAAAAAGCTTCGTAAAGGCATTCACGCCGGTTTTATATACATCAAAATTGGTCAAGCAACTGTTATAAAAATAGTTTATGCAGTCATAGCATGAAAGTGTTCCGGCATATTGCCCTAAAAGAAATTGGCTAAAAGCGGCGCAATTTATCTGTCTGAAATTAAACCCACTAAAGTATGCGCCCTCCGGCATCCCCCTCGCCCCCCCCCATTTCCCCGTTTATTACAGGTAAGCCACCCCACAGAGGATATCAGGACCTGGACAATACATCTATTCAAGCTCTACAAAGAACGGAATAGTTTCTGTGTTCGGCAGTGAAAGAGGCACAGCAATTAAAGGAACGACAATTTGTGAGCACTGTTTAATAAATGAATTTCGCTGTCAACTGAGGCTGGTAATTAAGCAACGCTGCGCGGAAACGTTGACGGCTGGTGGTTGCGCGCGAGCTCACTTCGATGTGGCTGCATTAGACCCACAATGCTGGGTTTGTGCTGCTTCTGCACTGCGCGAATGAGTCATCTGCTTACGCGACATGCAGTGGCCAAAGTAGCTTTAGTCCGGCTCGGCTGTCCGGCACGACCGGACCGAGATGCGGTCCGGCACGACCGCATCTCGGCTGTCCTCTGGCGGCCGTACTTCGGCCGTACACGGGTTGCTTTGGAATGGCCGGAGCCCTACGGCTGGAATCTGGCCGTATGACCGTAAGCCGGTCGACTGGCCGACGGACACTGGCCGTTTGGACAGCCATGGGAGTACGGCCGTATACAGGCAAAAGGCCCACATTTGGACATGGGCCGAACATGGCTGCCGGAAAACGGCCGAACATAAAATCACCGGCCAAAGTACACCGGCCTGTTTTAGGCCGAACAGTCATGTGCTGCCTGGGTATTGAGTTGGAAATATACGATGCAGGCGAACTGGGTGAGGAAAGGTATTGGTTTGTAGTCTGCGGAGCAGCGATTCTTCTAAATGCAGAGCATTTCTTTACCTCACGATGTCACCCGTTCTAGTTGTCCGTAGTAGTCCACATCCCTCCCCCTACACTATTTAAAAAAATAATACTTACCGGCGCCTGGTTTCGATCCCACGACCGTGCGGGCGGAACGCAAGGTACATGGTGCTCTACCCACTGCGCCACCAAGCCGACACAGTTTGGAAGGCTACGAACGCGCCTTATATTCTTGACCGCACCCCTCCCACTACACTATATAAAAAAATAATA